>NC_090704.1:11367500-12567500 GCF_040954835.1 Lepisosteus oculatus | reverse complement strand
ACTTTCTACTATCTAGGCCTCCAAAGTAGAGATGGGAATTATTTCATTTAATTGTTGTTGGTTTGTAAAAATATTTATTGGGATTATATAAATAAGTGGCAAAAAAGTTGTGAAGAGCTGTTTAGTTGGGAAAATATAAATTAAATTTAGAGCAGATATTTAATGATATTTGACTGCCATGGAATCAACAGTTATGAATCTAATGGGGGTCACTTTTATATCCTGTGTACAACAGTGGCAGAATGAGGACCGTTGCATGCCCTCTTTCAACAAAAAAACCCTGAAAAATTCATAATTTGATATGCAGTCAGCTCAACATTGACCTAAAGGAGACTTGGCACAGATTGGTACTGCTCCCTGGCTTCACTAAAGGCATGCAGTCTTCCAGTGGATCCCAGGAGTTACTGTTGTGTAGCAAGGTGTGAAAACCATGGCTGAATGAAGCCCACCACTTCAGTGCTTTTGCTGTGAGAATCCTTGTTACTGTTGATCAGTGACATGCCTCAAACAAGAACTGCCTAGATGTACTTTGTAAACATTTTTGTTGGTTGTGATGCATAAGGAGAACCCAAACATCCGTGTGTCTATTACACTGTGCTACAGATTAAACCTTATCTTGACATAACATCCGTGTTGAATAGGTGCTAACAGGAAATCTTGTGAGGGGAAAAAAAATTCTGAGAATATAAAGAACTAAGGTTAAGTGGATAAGAGCAGATCACACTACATGTTTAAAATCAACAAGATAGTAATGAGAGAGTATAACAGTACATCCAAAGACTGTAAAAAACAATTTCAGGATTAAAATGGAAATGTTAGGTTAGCTTATTGCAAATTGGATGTCGACTTACTTCTACTCTTGGAAGCTGTACTGAATGTTGATACACAAGTTTGATACCAAAGCTATTGAACTTTAACATTGCTATCAATTTTATTATTTTACTCTTATGACATACTGTATATGATGTCCATTAAGTTAAGAAGGAATTTTTTTTGTTCTGATGAACAACAGAATGTAGAATGAATTGCTATTTGCAGGAAGCAGCACAAACAAAAATACAACCTACAATATTTTATAATATTTTGATATGTGAATATTAAATAAAGATGTGTTATTATTCATGCATATATGTGTAGTAAATAAAACATACATGGATAATATTAAGTTCATCAGAGATAATAAAATTATTGTGTGTATATATGAAAAAAGGTAATTGAATTGCCCACTACAATAATTGTTTGATTGTTGATTTTTGTTGTTTACAGGACCAATGGTAACTTTCATTTTTAATCATGTTGTGGTTAAGTTATAGATCTCCATCAGTTATTTGTCTCATTACATTTCAGTACCAATGTTATTACTTTGTTCCTTATAATTTTAACAGTTAACTGGATCTCAGTTATTGACCCACTTATTATTGAAGAGAAAATACATATCAATGCTAACAGTACCAGCTGTCAATATTGTAATGAGTCTGTGTACTGTATCTGTGCTACAGCTTTCAATCAGTCATGGATAACTTGCCAAGGTACAGAATTAAATTTTGTCTGTATCATGGCAAGGGTAGAATATTGATTTTTTTTTTTAACTTCTATGAGGTAGAGTACTAGCAATGGTGCCACTGTTTCACCTAAATTCCATTCATTTGCTTGTAGTTAAATCTAAAGAAAATGACAACCTTTAATAAGGCACCTCATTATTGAGAGTGGTGATGCTTTACTAATATATCATACGTGACTGTAATTACTTACAATTAACATAAGCTCCTGATCTACAGAGACTTTCTCTTGCTAAGATTCATATTAAGAGCTCTAGTAGTAACTATCACAAAACTGCAACACAAGACAAAGAACTGATAGATCAAATACTGATAAGGTTTGTGTTAGTCATGAAGAACATTAAGGAGTGGTTGGTTTCTCATTTGATCTATATTTTTTAACCTAAAACATATGTTTGAAAAAATGTCAAGTCATTTCCTCCATATTCAGTAGTATAAGTGACGGTTTTTAGTATAGTTCACAGGAAGTCTCAGTGTACTGTTTTCTCACGTTGGTATAACAGTTTACCTACAGTAAATGAGTAATTCTTCAAATTTTTGAAAAACATAGATAAATTATGAAAACTTTTCATAATGTTTTAATGTAATTTAAAAAAGGGGTTAAATGCACTTTCTGTCTCTTACAGTATGAGTATGACAGTAGTTCAGATTAAGAAGAAATGGTGTGAAAATGAATTTGAACTCTTCATTAAAAGAACTAAGAAGGTGTTTTGTTGATTAATCAAAATGCAGTTATCCCAATTTCAGTTTGATATGCTAGGAGGGAAAACAATATTTTGGAGTGTTAGGATTATTTATTTTGCAGTAATATTGCAGTTCCAACACTACAATTTAAAAAAATATAAAAATAAACTCTGTAGCAGGACTATTCTTTTGTACAGTATATCATCACAAGCTGGTCATTTAGTTAAACTTTGCTTGCCTTGGTGATGATGACAGTTTAGATCATCCTTCTTACACTGAACATTCTGTGGAGTTTTCATTATTACATTCACTAACGAGCAACAGAAACCAGCAACACCACTATGCTTATGAAGTGTAAATTATCTAGCTTTTAATTAATACTTTTACAGGGGGGTATTAAATTCTTTATTGCCCATTTGTAAAACTACGTATATATGGGTACCTATTTTTTAGAGGAAATTGTAATATGTGAGAATGTCCACTTTTTGATATCTTCCTTTATAGTCATCAGGAACTGATCTCTTTTAATTGAGTCATTACTGAGAAAGGTAATGAAAAGGTTTCTATTAACAGCTTGCCAGATTGGAGACTAAATGCCACTCCAATTTCCCACCTACTGTCTCAAATTAATAATTTAGCTAACATCATGCAGTTCTTTACCATGCTTTCCTTCTTTGATTTATGTGATTCCATTGTTAATTTAATTTAGTGTTAAGAAAGCAATCAAAAACTTGATTTACAGTAGCTCCTATTATGAAGTTCAAATTATGAAAAGGGCACTTTTGAAGTCTGAATTTTTGTGTTCCCTGAACACAAAAAAAGTGTAGATTTAGAATAGCAAGGAACAGAAAATAGAAATGTAATGTTTTAGGGCACAAGGAAACATTTGTGATATTATTGAAACTGTGAATTAAAATGGCAATAACTAGAGGGATAGGAATGAGTCATCATTGACTGAAGGAAATATTGCATTGGATCTGGATCTCAATATATGCAAAACGATAAAGATCGACAAATTAAATCAAAATGTTTGTAGATCGATGTGGACAGCTGAAGATGTTATCTAGAATTATGGGAGGCCTAAATGTAGTGATGGGCCCATGGCTGAAAGTGATATTGATGAAGATAATATAACAAAATATCCATCTACATCAGTTAAAAAAAACAATATAAAACCATCAACACAATTTTTTATTTATATATACTGTACAGTATATGCATATATATACACAGTATATCAATAATTGGAAAAACATAAATCTTCAATTTTAAATTTCTTATTTGCCAGAATAGGAGAACATATTAAAAAAATAGCCATGTAGACTCTTTTAAAATAGTTTCCCCTATATGAACATGTTCTTCATATTCTGTCTGTTAGTTTTTCTGTATTCAGATTAAAACTTCTTACTTTACATATTTTTCCTTCCATAGTCAATATCCCCTTGTGTCTTTACTATTTTTCAAAATGACTACTACTAATAATGTACCAAAAATATTTTAATACATTTTCTTCTTGACAAAACATCACCTGATTAAAAAAAATATCTGAACAATGAATTAAGGAGAAACGTATCTGAGAAATTGATTCTAAAAAAAAGATTTTTCAGGGTAGTTTTGCTAAAAACTGTTTCAGTTCTTGGAAAATCATTTTAGCTCAGTTAATTGTCCTCTACATGTCTCAATGTGTTTTCCCAGTGAGGATCAATGTTATTGCAAATCATAATATGTAAAACAAAATGCTTACATGCTGGCTGTTGACTGTTCTGATTGATATGTATGTATGCTGTGTGAACATTCATATTCATGCTCTGTTGTTTTCGAATGGAGAGGATATTTAGTTGAAATTTCAAGTAAAAAACATTACTGTCATCTTTAATCAGTTTGATTCCATCCAAGAGGGGGTTGTTCAATTTTCAATATACAGTATTAAAATGAAACAATAAAATTAACAGGTGGATTTTGGTATTTTAGAAGTGCAAAATTAGTTAAAGTGAAGATATTCAAGCCCTCAGTTAAATTATCTTTTCTTGTGATCCTTTCCTGTCTTACCACTGTGGTACTGTGCTATGTCTGTTTGAATTCCCTGGTCCATCAATCATCTAGGGAATTGTTCCAGAAATCTTTCTTCCAGCCAGCATATGTGACACATTTTCCGTCTAAACATTTCACTTATACATTTTATATGGGTCATTCATTACACCCTTCTACTATATGTATATATAATTTATTGTTGAAACTAAAGTAAAATACAGTACCTGAGTAATTCTAAATAGGAAGGGTATTATGTTCAGATATATCACTTTCAGATGAATACTAAAATTAATCATTTTCTGTGTTATTTTTGGTTTTCCATGTAATTTTGTCCAGCTTCTAGAAACAGTTACTTTGGGTTATTTTTCTTGAAACCCTATTATTACCCTCCTTCAATAGTCGATCACCTAAAAGTTATTCATATAATTGGTATCCGTTAATATTGCTATTTCATCTTGAATATGGCCATATACTGTATCTTCAGTGTTAAATGGTAATAAAGCATCCAAACATGTTGAAAATCACAATCTTCCTATTTTAGTATTTCACCAAAGAGCATCCAATGATGGATGAACAGTCAAAATGATTGACATTTCTTATATAAGTAATATTAAAGCACATATCCCCCTTGTTTTGAAAATTTTTATCAGCTTTCAATAGAAAAAACAAATTGAAAATAAAATATCTACAGTAGGCAATTCATCATTCATATTCTTCAATATAAAACAATTAACAAGATATCAATATTTAATTTATCTAAACTAATTTAATATTTCACAGATTTCATTTTGATCTGGAGCTTATTTATATTTCAATCTGAAATGTGCAATATATAATATAGACAATTGCACACTCCCTATTCATTTAATAGGCCTGGGTGAAATGAAAAGCTTAGTAAACCTTACAGTACATTTTAAAAATCACTGATCTGAGTTTTTGGACCATTTTGTATAAGGTGTATAACCTATTAAAATGGTACTGTAGGTAAAACTGTTGATTATCTCATATACTGAAGAGATGAAACAGGAGAAGAAGGGTATTGTTTCAACCAGGGTTATTTCTATAATGAATACTTTACATTGTAAAGTTAACTTTTCCTTTCTTGAACTTAGTTTTAGGTATAGCTACCGTACAATAGGTAAAACTCGAACACAAATACAAGATTGTCCCTTCTCCAGATTAATACAGTATGGGCCATGGAGAACCAAAGCACTCAACATAGGTTCCCCCTATATTACTACAGGTACAGCATGTTCAAAATAATAGCAATAAATGAAATGTAAAGCACTGATAATAGAACGATATAATGTTTCATATAATGTTGCATTAAACCAGCCATCAGGAGAAACTCTTAATCTTAGTAATAGTTGTATGCCATGGACTAAGTCATACAATTTATCACTCAATTAAATTAGGAATGCATGTGAAAAGGAAGAGACAGTTATCCTGATTTTTGATACCCATTTGATTACTAAATGTGACAGGCTAAAATTAATATTGTATAAATGTTTGACAATTGTTTTTTACACAGTTATTAATGGTTACAACAAAGGAAATGCTTAAATTAATCAATTCTTTTCAAATGAGCAGAAAAGCTAGGAAGCACAAGTATAAAAGCTTTTGGCATATGATCACAATATCTTAAATGTCCAAAGTGCCTTTTAAAGCCCAATGAATTCAGGCTAAAATAAAGGTTAGAATTTTAAACAAGCAAGCTCCTACAGAATGAGATATCTTTCCTTTGTGAATGAGTATATTAAGGTAAACAGAATGGAATACATCTGGCATGTTAAAACGTAAGAGAATGGTGGTCAAACTTAAAGTAAATTGCATATGAAATAAATTAAATTCACCCCAAATCACTCTACGGAACAGTGGCATAACTAGTTTTCATAGATCAATTTTGATTATACAATCATGAGCATCTGGCTAACAGTCATACAGTCATTGGGAATTAGTTCATAGAACAAGTTCTGCCACGTTATTGAAGCCAGTATGCTTCCTTTTTTCAAGGAATGACTTGATGGGTTTCCTTGATCAATTAGCTGCCAAACAAGATGGATGGACAGAATAAACTACTCTCCTTCATAACCTTTCTTATGTTCTTAGTTGTCCAAAGCTTTTAGTGGCCTGAGTGTACCTAATTGTAATTTTTATTTTTTTTTCTTGGAAGTCCCCAAAATGTCAAAAATATGTTTGGAATTGGGGTCTCCATCCCTAACTTAACAACCCTGATTTAGAACATCACATTTTATGATTTGAAAGAGACACTTTATTGAACTTTCCTGTTTAATACATTACAGACTAATGTATGTTCTCCTTCGTGTCTCTGGCATGCTATAGCTTACTGCTTTTCCTTATCACCTGACTGATTTTTATGTTTCTACATCACCACAAAGACGAGTATTTTCTCTGTATTGATTTATTTCAGTTACAGTCTCTCACACATCTACAGTGCTGTATATGCAGTATATTATTAAACTAGATAAAATGGATCGTAGATCATATCCTGTGATCTCATATGTTGCTCTTCGTCCAGTGAAACAACATTCCAGCAATTTCATCAGGACAATGCCCATCCTCATCTAACAACTTTCTAGCTTTTTGAAAGTTCTAAATTCTTCATACATCATTTAGAATTAAATAATTAAAATAATACATTTTTTAAAAATACTTTATTCTTTTAAGGAATGCAATAAGAATCAAGTATCTGATATCCAATCCCTTCCAACTTGTTTCATTTTTTAACCAGGCTTGTGTCGGCATGTGCTGTACTACAGAAAATAAGGCTCATCTGTGGCATCAGTGGCTTCACATGAGGCATGTGTTTCTGTTGCATTGCTGAAGGCAACACTAAGCCTGGCTCAAGGGTTTACATAAAGGTTTTAGTTTATTAGAAGCTGCTGAGCCCTTACCCAGATCTCATCTGCTGTTGGCTGAGTACTTCCATCTCTAGGCGACTATCTGTGCATTTCTAGAGTAATTGATACAGAAAAAAGTGGTAGCTGTAAATGCCTCTAAAGGCAGATGAACCTCCTATCTAAGGTTCTCTATAATTTGTCTATAAACAGACAGCCTATATCCTTTTATACTCCAGTATATTAACATATGTGTTTAGTGTCAAGTTGGAAGCATGAACTTGTTAAAAACTAACCTAATGAATTATTTATTTGCTGGTAATGAAACCTTAAGACCTGAGGACACATCTTGATTGACTGAAACTTGCATTTGCAGTTTAAAAATGCCTTGGCAATGGGGAAGCTGGAACCCCAGGCTATAGTTAAAATGTAGCAGCTGCTTTGCAGGGATAAGTGTATGCTTTATACATACATTGGTCATGGCAGCCATAGTTCACCAAAGGTGAGATTACTAACTTCAGTGCATAACTAAAAATGATCAACTAAAGTATGACTATAAATGGAAATGTCTTCATTTTTATGATTTAGTTTTACTTTTAGTGTTAAAGCTGTATACAACATTCTTCAAGAAATGAAAAATTTTACACTGTTAAAGTGGACCTCTGTGTAATATGTGAGAAATTTCATCTGACATCAATGGCAAAGACAGTTACATGAGTACAATATCACATTGCTTAAAAGAAAGGTAACGGGTAAAGGCAAAATTCCAAAAAGAAACTTGCCTTTAATTTAGACACAGAAGAGTAAAACTGCTAAAGGTTAGAGGGAACACAAGCTTTAATTATCAGTGCCATCACATTTAATTGGCAAAAACAAAGGTTGGTGGCTTAAAAAAGAAACTGGTCTTTAAAGAATTCCCTCTTATTTTTACTGCAAGCCACAAATCAATACAAAAGTCAAATAAACACTGACATGGCATTTAGGTGAAAATGCTGTGCTGGATCTTTTTGATATCTTTTAGAAAAAGGGTCTTTGTAAAAGTCAATAATACATTTATGTAATAAACACATCAAAAGAAAATATGCTAATTTTACTAAAAAACTAAATCCAGAAGCCACTATGAACTGTAATGCAGAAAAGACCACTCATTTTAAATGTATCTAGTTCCTAGAAGCTCATTTATCCACACTGCTTGGAGAATTTCCATTGAGTAAGAAGGATTAGTGTGCCTCCTTTATTTAAAAATAGATGTGATTCTGCTTTGCTTCCATATATTACTTCTTCTATCTGTTTACATGGATATGTTTGTTTTGTAAACAGTCTTTATCTCAGTATCTTAAAACCCATTATTAAATATGCTTTACTGGAATTATATATGCATTGTTTATGATACAAACTTTGGTTTTATGTGAAGAGGTTGCTGGATAGGACACCATTTAATGTGAATCTCAGTCTACAACCAGTCAAATTTTGCAGTCCTGTGAGTAATCAAGCAACACCTCCGAGTCTGTCACCTACTGTACATTGCAATGATTATACTAAAAATGTAGGAGGTGGTTGGGCAGAACTTTCCATTTGAGTTGTAAAGAACAGGCTTAGTCTTGATATTCATTATGGTGTGAATTAAATTAAAAGTTTAATTTGACAATGAAATTATAATTGAAAAATGTTAAAATGTTAAAAAAACTCCTAATCTAATTTAATGTAGGCAGCTTTTACCAAAAAACAACTCAGGTTGACTGCTTACAATGACTGCTTTACAGTAAATAGCTTTTTTTTTCTCCAGAAACTAAACTGTTAATTTTGTTAATTTAACTGTTAATTCATCCAAGTGTTGAAACATCACTTACTGTATAACTTCAACAGATTCGCAAAGTCAGAAAAATTGAAATAATTTTCTAGCTGTATTGACACTTTATTCAACAGACATGACATACAGCAGGTAAATTTATTAGGCTAATTAACATTTGTCATCAAGGTTAGTCATTAAGGGATCTACTGTGAAATGCAAAGGGTATAAGCATACGTGTATGTGGCCAAATTTGGAAGCAATATAATTGTGCAGTATTTGCAGCACTGTATGGATGACACAAAGACATGGTTCTTTTAATGAAAGGGCATCTTGGTTCCTTTTCTGTTATTCTTTTTTGATTTTTTTTTCTAGGCTTGACATTCAACAAATTAAATCACCTCTTCACTGTTCCCAATAAACTCTCTCTTTAATGAGAAGAGTCAATGTTTATGGTCTAGTCATTGCCACTGGAGTGTATCACAGTGATATGATCAATGAATTAAAAGTATTTCCAAAATATAAGCAATATCCAAAGTTAGTGTGATTTCGTTTTGCTGTTTAGTACAATATATTTTGCAAGATTTCATTTTGGCTTACATATTCAATGGGAAAATCCAGAATACCTTATCTTGGTCCTCACCATTACTGTTCAATTATGAAACAGGCTACATGTTCTAATAAAGATTTTCATGAAGTCTTAATATGTATTAGAACAGAAATATTAAATAAAGCATTATTGTGTCATTCTACTCATTTTTACTCTCACCGTTTTGACAGACTTTAAGTTATAGCTGACATGATTTTCTAGAATCTAAAGCCAGGATATGATGAAAATCAAAATATTAATGCTAAACAGAAAGTACCAAATATTTAATATACTGTATACTAATACAAATGCTTTAATATTGCTACTGTATGTACTTTAACATGAGCCAATGCTATATAGAGTTTGGTTTCAATAATATTCTTATAGTCTTGGTGACTCTGGAATCATTTTTTTGAGGTTGTACTCTCAAATGGGCTGAAGAGTTGCCATGGAAACAGTGGAAGGGTGCTATTTTATTAACTTCTAGAATCAATGCTTGAAGCAATTAACAATTACTCCTGAAGACTATGACAAAACAGACTCCCAATGAGTGGCTCCTCTTACCGTTTAAAACACATTTCATGATGGAATTTTATCCACTTGAATGATTTGTCTATTTAAGCATTTAATAGCAGCTGTGTGTTGTACCAAATAGCAGTTTTTAATACTAAACTAATTGACTAGCTAATTTTGATATCATTATATCCTTATATACACTATTATTTATAATACACAGTATTCCTTAATGTAAGCAATTTTACTTTAAATACTTGAACAAAAGAGTACTTGTTTAATTACCTTGGACAAATTTAAGGATTACATCCAGTAGTTATCAAACTACTGCTGTAATCAATTATTAGACTTTGAAAGTCTCACCTAGTGTGTACTGTCTAGGTATAGCAGATAAACATGTGGCAAGTTTTGTAATTAGTAATGTTTGAAGAGAACAGAAAGAGCCAACTATATTTCTATGTATATCAAAATATTTTTCTTCTTCCTTTTCCATTGGAATAAAAGTAATTATTCATCACCATTAAATGCTTAACCCGAAAATGATGAAAGGCTAATATATGGTGCTGTTAAACTAAGAGCTGTATTAATGTGCCTAAGCAAACTACTTATACAATGATCTTTTGTGAGCTCAATTGAATTTTAAAACACCGTAGACATTCGGAAAAATACTCATATGCGTTTTTTTTTTCAATTGGCAAGAAAGCTTTGCTGATTTTGTGATTCATTTGCATTAGTGCTTCTTTTCTCAAGTAGTATAAAGTGACAGAGTAATCACCCTCTCAAATCTAAAGCTTATTTGGACTTAAACTTTAGCTGCTTCCTTCATCATTTACGTAAAACCCATCTCATATCAAGTGGCAGATATTAAACATTTCTGAAAGGGGAGAAAAGTAGCTATGAATTTATACTGGCTTAATGTTCTTAAAAGGATTATTCATTAAAGCACAAAGACTAAAATACTGCCTTGAAAACATAGTCACCCCAATCTAACATCCCACATGAAGTCTGCAACAAAGCTATTAATTGCTACTGTGATCAAGCTGAGTACATGGTCAGGCAGAGTGATGATTTTTGTCTAAAAATGATTTTTGTCTAAATACAAAGCATTTCTTCTGGCTCATGTCCAACACAACACATCACCCAGTTAACACCATCACTACTATCAAGCATGTTGATGGCAGCATTACATTATGAGGCAGCTTCTCATCATCAGGCACTGTCAAGATTGAAGAGACAATGGATGCAGGAAAGTCCAGGAAAAAGCTAGAGGAAAACCTGTTTCAGTCTCCTAAAGATTTAAAGCTTGGGCAAAAGTTCACATTTCAACAATTATTTTAAGCTCCACTGGAGTGACTTAACAAGAAGAAATCAAATGTTTACATCAAAGTCCTGATTTGAATTCATTAGAAAATCTGTCCATAAATGATTCAAATTGTGATTGACAGAGCTTGAGCAAGTTTGTGAAGAACAGGCAAACTTGCATCATTCTGATGTGGAAGGTTGGTACACTTATCCCAAAATACTCACAGCTAATATTGCTGTTAAATATTGACTCAGGTGGTTGAATGCTTATGTAATCGGTATTGTTAGAAATAGGGGGTCACAAAATTAGAATAGACAAAGCATGTTAATCAATATTTAAAATAAATAATCATAACACCCCAATTATAAAGATTTTGCCAAGAATATACCCTATCCCTGGTATAATTAGAACCATCTCAGTCCTTTGTTCTCTGGCACAGTTTCTGGTAAAACGAGTAATAGATGCCTTTTTTAACATTGGCTTAAACACATATTTAGGAATAAAGACAATGACACATTTGTTAAAAAACTCATAACATAAACATAAAACATACTATACAAGTCACTTCATTTACAAACAAGGGAACTTCAAATGTTTAGACTCTTCAAGAGCAACTTCCAATAACCGTTTCAATAGATTTTAGATTTTTTTTTCTTTGCAATTTTTACCGTGCATCTCTCACCCAAAAAAGTCTTCCATTTGATCAAGTATTTTCTTAAAATATTTACTTTAAATATAAACAGTATATACATCATATGTAATCTAACAAAAGTAGTCATTATTTGAAGGGTGTGAATACTTTTGCAAGGACATGAATCTATCAATTCATCTACTGTAAGTAACATGGAATATATGACCTCCTTTACCTGATGATCCTACCCTGACCTGTACATATTTGTGGTAATTCTGTTTTCACACTGGTACCAATATTAAGACTGCTGTGGTAATATAGTGTATCAAAACAAGGATTTTTTTAAGTCTGATAAGGTTGATAGGAGATAAAGAGAGCAGTCAGACAAATTTTTGAATGAGAAAAAATGAATATGCCAAGAGTGGTGAGTGCCTTATTGTGATACATTTTTCAAAGTAGCAAAACTGTTTGATAATAGTCTTAAGAAATCTCAGAAAGCATGAAAGTAATAAATCTGTTTTTTCCTAGAATCGTAATACTAATATATGTGCCATACTGTACTTAACATAAGTCTTCTAGGGAGCAAGGGAGAAGACATGGGAAGTAAAAAAATACTTCCCATGCTTATCTCATTCTGATGGGTATCTCATTGGTAAAAACTATCATTTACTGTAGTTGCTACTGTGTGTGCATCACATCACAAGTAAGTTTGAATTTTATTATACGTCTACAGCTGTGAGATTGCAATTTAAAGTTTTCAGGATTTTGTTTGATGTAAAGAACAGCACTTTCAAAATGTATACATCATGTCTAAATTGGAAACATCAAATTTACTGTATTTGTATTTATTATTGTATTACAGAATAATGTAAAATAATCTGTGGTAAATTTTATTTTAGTATTATTAAGTAAATTGAATTAACATGAGAAATACAATTAATTTTTTGCACCAAGATGTAGTCTAAAGACACTGTGTTATGCTATTCAGAATAGAATGTTAATCAGAAATCAACATTTGCTAGAATTATTCTCACAGGCTGTTTTTTGGCAGACCACGAATGAGGTTAAATCAAAACTTTCCAACAGCTAAATGCAAATTATAATTTGAGGGCACATTTTTAAGAGTAAAGAAGATCTTGTCAAAAAAGAAACTATTGTTATATTCAGGATTGTGATTTTCTATTATTGAGGGTCAAAGCCTTGATATAATCTCTGTAATGGCAAGGAAAAGGGTTTTGATTTAGATTTATTTTATTTTGAAATGTTTACTGTGGAATATAATTTCAGCATATTGCAGAAGTATGGGATAGCTTTATATTTTAAAACTCTTTCAGTGTTACACATTGATGCATCAATTTATTTTTTTTATAGGTCTAAACTGGAAAGAGTAGTTGAGAAGGATAAATTGCAAAAAAACAACACGAAAATGTTTTCCAGGTGGTTACTGTCCCCATTCCATTGTTAAAATAATTATTGTAATGGAATGGTTGCTTCCCTCTGACCCAGCACTGTTTTTCGCACTGTCTGCCTGGAGGTTTGCCACCAACCTACTGTATATACATTTTTTAAGACTGTGGCATTACTGTGGCCTGTGACTGGGTTTTACTTCACCAGTCCTGTCGCTCTTGTGAGACTATATCTACAATCTTTAACTCTTTCCAAGACCATGTACACTCCCAGACCAGATACCATGCTTCCCTTAACTCCAGGGAATATACTGTACATTGTACAGTTTATATTTTAGTGGTGTCTGATGGTTTTGTAGTATTCTCCTCCAAGAGTAATACTGTTATTTGTTCCACTCTTCAGAGAAGCTCTCAGCAACTGCTTAAATGAGGACAAATGCAAATATCCACATCTAGAAAGAATTTTTGGTTAATCCCAATCAGCAAAAACTGGACTGCTTACATTGTAATGTTAGCTCGGGTAAGGCAGACTAGTAATAATACCAATCAAGATCTATGAAACCATCTCAAAAATATTAAACACAAGCTTAGCATTGTTGGCAAGCAAAAGCAAAATACAAAAGAAAGCTGCAATAAATAACACTACATACTGTATGGCAGTGTAGCGTAATGGTTGATCCTCAGTAATCATAAGGTAATGCATTCAAAGCCCAGGTGGGACACAGATGCTGGCCCAAATGAGTGTCGTATTGCAATAGCAAAGTCATGTACCATTGGTTTCACAACGTTTTATAAGTTCATAGTTTTCAGGAGACAAAATGCTAACACCAGATTTGGGTTAAACAATTTGAATATAGAATCTAATGTATCTTCCATTCACCAGTTCTCAATCTACTTGTCCGGGTGAGGGGACTGTGGAAGTATGCTAAGTAGGAAGAACCAGATATCCTTTTCTTCCACAATATATTCCCACCTATTCTTTGGGATTCACATGCATTCCTAGGCTACCTCAGAGAGAGAGAGTTCCACCAACATATATTACTTTGGTTTTGAAGCCTCCACAAAGTGGGATGTGCCTGGCACAGCTCCAGTGCTAGCATCCTGGAGAGCATCCTTACCAGGTGCCCAAACCATTTCTACTGGCTCTTCATGAAAAGCTTGATGTAGGGGATGGGGGTTTTAATTTGCTTTAACAATTAGAAATTGTAACAGTAAATTGCGGAAATACGTGATGACTGCTTGCAGTCTCACATGGTTGTAAAAGTCAGATAGTCAGTTCCGTTTGAGAGATTAGAGGCCAGTGAGTTACCTGGTGAAAAATAACATTGGTTACAGTTTTATAGTATGACTTTACAAGAATAGAAGGACTGCAACTGCTTAAATGAGGACAAATGCAAATATCCACATCTAGAAAGAATTTTTAATTGCTTATGTCACTACACTTGAGTGTTAAACAATTAAAAAACTGAAAAACTGAATCATTCTCCTTGTCTCACTCCTTGCAGTACCTCACTCCTAGTATCATAACCTCCTAACTGGTTAACTGGGTTAACTGGTCCCTCCTGGACACTACTCAGCCACATGCTGTGAAACCAGGGTTAATCATGCTCATTTGAAACCTGAATAATGAAGTGTGCTCTCACTAAACACCTCTCGGTCTCAAAGGACTTGCATACTGCCACATCCCTAGGCCTTTGCTCACATACTGAGGGGGCTGAAAGGCACTTCCTGCTTACAGTGTAAGTTGACTGAGGAACTTACTCCCTCTCTCAGTCTTTAGACAAGCTAACCCTGTCTCAACTCTATCTAGCGTTTGGGAACCCCATATACAGTACCGTACTGTGTATCACTGCCCCTAGTGGGGAATGGAGAAAAATCACTGTCTGCACCTTGACCACAATAGCCTTGTTGCTCATTATCTAGCTCTTTTGTGAACCAGAGACAGCTTAGTACCAAACTGTTGGAGCAAAGATGGATACTCCTACTGTAGGTACTGTAGCTGCTCCACCCTTCCCACAGGACCGCCAACCTCAGATTTAGATCACCTGGCAGCTGTTACATTCTGCATTGGTGGAGACTTCTCTTTATGGAAAAAAATCGACTCATGTTTTGCTCACAACCATCATACCCATTTCAGTAGATCAGTCAAATCCTAATTAATCCAACATAGAAATGAAATGTATTAAAAGAGTATTTGTCTTAACTTGCCTCACAGAAGAAACAACAGGAGGCTCTGAACACTTGCCCTCACCTGCTTTCGATAGGAATGAACAAAGGAGTCACTTCAGTAGAGGGATGTGAAAACAATGCAAAAGAGGAGATATCTCGAAGTAGGAGATTGGAAGTGGATAAAATTAGATTATAATTTTCCTTCTCTATAAATACACCATTTAATAGGTAATAACCCTTCAGCTAGAAAATTGGTCAGAAGTGCCTATACATAAAATAGGAATCAAAACTGTCGACAAAAGAACAGTACAAGTAGTTTTAAAAGAACATTGGCAAAATACAGATTGTACATTGGCTACAGAGGCTAATTACCAGGTGGCAGCATTAAACAGCTTTATCATTTTGAATAGCATAATTTTTATTTCCATCTGGTCTCACTGGGAAAATGTTCTGACTGCTCTGAAATGCTAAATTGATTTCCCTGACATACTAACACTATCATCATTCTATGCCTGCATAATCCCTTCAGTATTTAATGCATTGCCCTTTTAGTGGTGTGTGTAATACATTATTTTCTTGCAATAACTTACATTAAGAGAACCTCTTGGAAAACGTACAGAGCTTGATTTCTAAAACAAGTGTATAATGGCAATAGCTGATTAATGATGTAATGTTGATCCAATAACCCAATTTACATTTTTGGATGTCCCTGTAGCTCAAGGATGTTGTAAAAGTAAAATTAGCTAATAAATTTCAAAAATTAAATTCTCTGTATTCCATGTTATAAGAAAAATTGTAATTCATAAAAAAGTTTGTTTAAAAGTTAATTACTTGAGCTGAGTATAGACTTGTTTCATACTCAGACCTGCAGTTTCACTGATCCCAATCAGCAAAAACTGGACTGCTTACATTGTAATGTTAGCTCGGGTAAGGCAGACTAGTAATAATACCAATCAAGATCTATGAAACCATCTCAAAAATATTAAACACAAGCATAGCATTGTTGGCAAACAAAGGCAAAATACAAAAGACAGCTGCAATAAATAACACTACATACTGTATGGCAGTGTAGTGTAATGGTTGATCCTCAGTAATCATAAGGTAATGCATTCAAAGCCCAGGTGGGACACAGATGCTGGCCCAAATGGGTGTCGTATTGCAATAGCAAAGTCATGTACCATTGGTTTCACAACGTTTTATAAGTTCATAGTTTTCAGGAGACAAAATGCTAACACCAGATTTAGGTTAAACAATTTGAATATAGAATCTAATGTATCTTCCATTCACCAGTTCTCAATCTACTTGTCCTGGTGAGGGGACTGTGGAAGTATGCTAAGTAGGAAGAACCAGATATCCTTTTCTTCCACAATATATTCCCACCTATTCTTTGGGATTCACATGCATTCCTAGGCTACCTCAGAGAGAGAGAGTTCCACCAACATTTATTACTTTGGTTTTGAAGCCTCCACAAAGTGGGATGTGCCTGGCACAGCTCCAGTGCTAGCATCCTGGAGAGCATCCTTACCAGGTGCCCAGACCATTTCTACTGGCTCTTCTTGAAAAGCTTGATGTAGGGGATGGGGGTTTTAATTTGCTTTAACAATTAGAAATTGTAACAGTAAACTGTGGAAATACGTGATGACTGCTTGCAGTCTCACATGGTTGTAAAAGTCAGATAGTCAGTTCCGTTTGAGAGATTAGAGGCCAGTGAGTTACCTGGTGAAAAATAACATGGGTTACAGTTTTATAGTATGACTTTACAAGAATAGAAGGACCACACAGCACAGTAGCAAAACAGGCTCCACCACCTCAAACTCCTGAATCACCTTCCACAAGCCACCTTAAGCAGTAGGGATATACTGTATGCCTTCTCCAGATCTACAAAACAGAGGATTATTGGACTGACACAACTCCCATGACTCCTTAGGAGTGAGAGAGTAAAGTAAGTAACTTGTTCATTGTTTCTTGGCTAGGATGAAATCACATTGTTACTAATCTGGAGTTCTTCTAATGGATTGATTCTCTTTTCCAGCACTCTGGCATAGGCCCCTTTTGCCGGGCTGGGCACTTATGCTCCATGCAGTTTTGAAGATTCACATTAACCATGCCACCCCAATTTCCTACTCTATCACTGCAGCAAATAAAGCAACAGTGACATGTAGAATTAACAGATTTAATATTCCATCGTTTAATAGTACAACTAGTATTAACAACTTCATTACAGTTTTTGTACAGCTTTGATTGTGCATGTGGTCATTTACTGGGAGACTGGGAACAGAATGAAATTTTGTTTGTTACCTTTCACTAGTTTGTCCTTGGTTCTCTAAGTTTTCCTTTTTTAACTTATGTAGCAAAGCATTTTTCTATATTTAAAAGCAATGGCCTGTTGTCCATTTAGCTCTTCTTGAATGGTATTAAAAATACATTTGTGACCTTGTACTCAAAATTGCATTCTGTTAAAGAGAATAAAGAACTTCTTTAGACTACCTCCTTTGTTAAATTAATTGTTTACTGTTGTATCACAGCTTAGAACAAGCATTGTTTATCATTACTTAAAAAAACAAAACACCAATTAATTATATTGCTCATGTTTAACCTTGCTAAGATATTCATTTTCTTATCACAAACTGCTTTTCTGCTTCATTTAAGTAAAAACTGCCACAGATATTATAGTTAAAAAATTAGAAGTTGCTGATGTGACTGAAAAACAAAATGTAGATATAATTATTAGTTAAATAGAACATACAGTGCTGAAATTAAGGGGCAAGATAAACAATGGAGTCTTTGAAGCTTGTAATGGGTCTGTTTCTTCAGTGTGCAGAAATAGAATTGAATTTGATTCTACAATATCACACTTTATTAGGTATTCAAGTAACACTCTCATCTATATAAGCTCATGTGCTTTTTGTATAATATGTATCAGGTGAAAAATATTGTTTCCAGTTTTCTATGGACAAGCAAGGGAGGCTCTAGAGGAGAAAATGTATTCCACATAAAATTCCTCATGGGATTCGTTTCTTGATCCTTTTGTAATTATGTCATCTGAACATATCACAGGTGCTGACAGGGTAAGAGTTTTAAATTAGTTTTGACATAGGAATGGACTTGTCCAAATAGAGGTATTTTAAAAGAAATGTGAAGTGTTATTGAAATGGTAGAGACAGTGGCAAAGGACCATCTTTCTTTTCTCACTGGGATAAATACCCTGTAAATCAGGTTTTGATACAGTTTTTCTTCTAAGCCCCAAATAATTTTACCATTGTTATTTTTTAGTCAGATCATGATTCTAAACAATACAAAGGAAAATGTATCTATAAAATTAGATTTTATGCCCTTTGGAAATGTTACAAAATAATTTGAATTATGTTACTCAAGAAAAAAAAACATTCATATAAAATCTGTGATATTCATTTTTCATTATACTCCCCATATCAATAGATGTTAGGCAATTGATACAAAATTAAATGTGCATTTTTATATAACCAAGAGAAAGGTACAGTAGGTCTAGAAAAACAATGTACAATATTTTTTGAAATAAAATTATATTGAAGAGGAACAGAAACAGATCAGAAAAAACAGATGTTACTGTAGGGAATTTAAATGAAGGGTATTTCTTATAGAAATTGCCAAACAAAAATATTAAATAATGTTCTAGGGTATCCTGACTGCCAAGCTGAACTGAATTAATTGAAAAAATGAATGTGCAGTTCAATGGTGTGTTGCACTCCTCCAATGGCCCAATGTTGAATCTCACATATTCGGGAACAGGTATTGTTTCACTAGTGTGTGATCTTTAATAAGAAGTGAAACCTAGGGTTACATCTGCTATACGGTTGGGGCCTCAAGTCTTATTACCATATTTACCATTATCACTAAGTAAAACTAATACATTTATATTGTTTCAAAGATTTTGTTCAACTATAAAAAATAATGCCTAACATGCATATTGTACACTGTACAGTAATGGAGTTGCTTGCTTGGACAAAGCCCATTGTAATGTGTGATACCACAACATGAAACAGCACCAAACAAAAATATTAAATAATAGCAACAGGATGTTAGTACAAATACCCTGAACATGGATTTGTGATAACTTAATCTTTTTCAACAGAAACACTTACATCTTGCTTTTTGTCATTCTTTAGGCAACAATTTCAGTGCTGGATACTGAATTTCCCAATAGGTATTGCAAATAATGTAGAGCTCTATTGTTTATTTCTTTACCTATATTTATGATTTATGGCAGAGTTACATACTACATTATCCCTCAAAGGATAATGGCTTCTGTACAGTCATAATCATTCAGGTTAAGAGAATACTGTAGACTTGCTTTATGGGGATTTACAGCTTGAGATAAAATTCTAATATCTACAGTTTGTAGAAGTGGACTATGTATTGATTTTCCAAACATCTTTCTTCCCAGCTGTGTAAAACTGCAGACCTCTATTGGGGAGATTCAGTCTAACTGACCCCAGCCTTAACATTGGACAACAGTATATATACCCTGCTGTTTTCTCTGTTGTTTCAAAATTTCTGCAATCAGCATACTATAATGGAAGGGCTCTGGCTTTCATTATCTTACTTATTTTTATATTTATTTGGAATGTGCTGAGCATGACATTGCTCTAGCCCATGCATCAGGCCACGTTTTCCAGTCTGGAAACTACCATTTCCATTTGAGGATGTTAATATTGAGCAGTGATGGTATTGATTATCTGTGGAAGTAGTGTAAAAGAACCAATATGCTTGATAATGAAAATGATCAATATCTTATAATAAGAAATTTCTGCTCTTTTAAAATATGTCTTTATGTAAGTACTACATAGTCTATTATTCACAGAAAATATTTTATTTTGATTGTAGTTTTTCTGATATATGCCAGTACTGTTTTAAATATGTCCTATTTTAATAATTCAGATTTATTTATGTTTGCTTTGTGTTGTCTTTAATTTGTACTGTACTGTTGATTCTGTAACTCTGCCACACAGACTAAATACATATATATCAATGTACTGTATATACAGTAGAAGTACAGCTCATTAGATAAAGGAGACACTTTTACTAAACTGAGTACATGTTCAATACAATCAAGCAGGTATAGGAAGGGTGATAAAAATGTAATTGAAATATACTGAGCATCAAATGAAATGTATCCCTTACACCTTCAACTAATTTGCAAATCTTTTAGCAGATGTTACACAGACATTTAATTGAATATACACTGTATAGCTAAATTGTTCATGCTGATTAATATTTGTCATCAACAGGGATGTAAAAATACTTTACCTACTGTGATAGAAACAAAACAATCTGCACATCTGCAACACAGGCTTTATAACAGCTTGCAGATGTTGTCTTGTTGGATTCTGTCCTGTTCCTCTTGTAGATCCTGGACAAGTATGTGCCTCTGCACTGTTCTCTTAACCCTACATGTCATACACTACATCCTATAAATGTTTAATGTGGTTCTTGTCTGGAGAGAAAAGCATCCACAGCATAACTGTCACATTCTCATCTCACAAGAAAGTCATTACTATACAAGCAGCATGAGTATGTGTTTTGTCCCATTGGAATGTTGTCACATCAGGGTCAGGTCAGTAGTCTGGTAACACCATACAATCATTTTGCCATCGATCTATCATGCTCGTCCTCAAGGGAGCACTGAGGAGTAGACTAGATCTACCACGGTAGACTGGCATGCCTCTTCTACCTGTCAGCCAGTCCTGTTGCTGCAAAAACATAATCAGACTGAAGGCTTGCTTCACCTGTGGGTCATCACCTCCTCACCAGTCTCCTGGTGAAACAGTCTATTTAAGGTCTGCCCAAGCACTGCTCCATGCTCTGTCATAGAATTTTGCTCTGAGCCACAGATTTGTTCCAGAGTTTTGTCTCTGTAGTGCTTTATCTAGACTCTGGCTTTGAATTTCCCTCATGTTCCTCTCGTGTACTTAACTGATCAGCTTTCAGATCTTCCTCAGTGCCTCTACTGTGTCTCTATGGCTTAGAACTGTGCTTGTTTCCTGACTATGATTCTGGACTGTGCTCTTGTCTGTTTGGTGCACTGCCTGTCACTCACCGACTATCCTGCACCGGCTCTAGGGTTCATCATATGGCCCACAGACTGCTGTTGTTTACAGTTCCACCTTCAGCAGCGGACATTACATAATCACTACAATATAGTTCTGTAGCAACTAGACTTCTGCCTCGACCATTGATTTGTGATTTGTGGTCCCCAGATCTTAGTCTGTCCTTGACTAACTGACTGCAGTTTCAGTGGCTGATGCTCTCATTCTGCGTGTGTGTGGGCCCACTGTCTGCACATGAATCGCTGGAGCACAGCTGTGAGATGCCAGTACAGTACTGTATATCACTTTGCTGGTTTGATTCAATCTACCTTTCCACTACTTACTCCTGCATATCTTAATGAATTGTTTCACATATGGAACAGACTTCCTGTTTGCTTGACCGATTCCTTTTATTATACTTCTCTGCTTTTCTCCCCTCATTTTTTGGATTGTTTTTAATATCTCTGTTATTGTTTTAAATAGAATGTTATTTTGGTGATTGTTGACAGATTATGCGTCTTTTTGGTTTTACTGCTGAGGTGGGTTGGTTACATCTGGTGTTCCACGAGCCTTAATATTGGGCCCTTTACTATTCGGTATTTACATGTTTTCCTTTGGTCAAATTGTAGTAAGTTTCATAGCTTAGATTTCACTATCCTCATACTGTATTTTTCCATCATTATGCTTAGCACCTTACTTAACACACAATCAATCCGTAATCACCACCAAACCTTTCAACCATTATGGAATGAGAAATCCCTTATCCTTAGTATAGTATAAATACTCTCCATGAGCCAAATTGTGACAATGTGAATTCATGCATGCAACGTAAAGCAATATTTCCCTCCTAAATTTTGAATGGAAAGCACCATTATTCACTTAGAACTGTATTTTCAGAGCGAAGGCTGTTAATCCTGTTATTTAAGTAAATACAGAACAGCCAGAGTAATGTTTAAGTTATTTTTTAGAATGACAAATATTGAACATCAGCTGGTATTACTTTACAATGAAAATTCTTGTTTATAGGAGTAAGGTGTCTTGTGTGGGCAAGAGTTGTGTAGTAAAAGATAGTAAGAAAGTAGTTTTTTAATTTTCTGTTTCCAATCATCATAAATTAATATAATTTAAATATAGTTCTTATTAGAATTGTAAATAAAGCGGTTGTGCATTCAGAGGTTGGAAGAAAGATACTTTGCATAAAGTCTATTAATTTCAATAACACATGAAGCTCTAATGCTCATTCCTAATCCTACTGTAAATAAAGGTGAAGATCAAGTCAAACATGTAGGCTTCCTGCACTTTCCTGATAAAGGACTGTATCATGCAATCTCAAGGTATTGTGTTCTCCTTAGATTGCTCACATCTGTAGTGCTCTTCATGGAAAATTATAAAGGTTGCAGTCAGATCAAGTAACATATATCCTAAGAATCTTAATGCCCACAACTTATTTATTACAATACATGTGTTTGTTGCATTTTATGGTATGGTACTATACTATATGTACTATATATATTCTATACTATACTATATAAAGTTTAATCTATGGGAATTGATAATGTATATAGTTTTGTTTTTCTCCTAATCAATTATAAAATATAGATTTGGGTGAAACATATTCACCATTATGTAGTGCTTTGTTTTGTTACCTCTTCTATAATTCAGCATGCTCTTTTTTTGTCAAAGGATTTCTTTCTTTTCAACTTAACAGATTCATCCTTAAGGGTGCACTGTATCGATCTGTTGTCTGATCTTTCATGGACTGCAGTCAGTTTCAGACTGATAGACTCCGTTGTATTCCCATCCACGCAGTGATCAGAGTCACTGTTAATTGATGGTTTATCTAGGTGAAAGATCTAAAAATAACCAAGGTTATTGACACTGACAATAGGGCTTCAGATTCTTCCCCCTTTTTTTTATTTTGTCATTGATTCCTCTACAGGATTTCTAATGACTAGTGTGTCATTCATGACCTGGATGATCCTCAATCAGGTCATTGTTAAAATCAAAAGAAACACACATTTTCAATTACTCTGGAAGGAAACATACATTCTTCATTTCTAAATGCTCATTTCTTACCTTTTCAAAAGAAAGATAATGAGGACCACATTGTTATTATGTCAGTAAACGGAGATTTGATTGGAAGGACCTTCATGTTTTAAGCTTAGTGGATTTTTTGAAGTTCCGTTGTTGAAAGTGTTTGGAGAGAAACAGAGACTACAATTTAGGTTTTTATTTTACCTTTTTATTTTATAATAAGTCTATAGCTATTCTTACAGTATATATGTTTCAAGATCAGTTATACATACAGTATGGTAATTTGACAAATTAACTCAAGCCAAAGGCATGATTATATCTTTACATAGCTTGCAAAATACAAAATGATTGATTATGACTAATTATGAATATAGAACAATTACTGAGGAATAAGTTTTTTCATTAAAAAAATATTCTGTCTTCAGAAAACTTCTCTTTAACCATAAGTAAGAAATTGTTCATGCCATTAAAATCTAAAAATAGCATGCTATGTTACAGTCGTCTGTCTCTTTTAATTATTCGGATTGTTTTGATTAACATTTTTTGCAATGGCTAAAGTAAAATATGTATTGTATTTGTATAATTATATATATTATATATTGGCTTCTGTTGACATTTTTATCATTTTAGTTATTAATACATAATACAGTCCAATAATTCTGAAAATAAATATGAAAGGTTTCCGGAGGAGACAGACAAGCATAGTAATGCAGAATAATAATAAATATCCTTCATATGATTTTAATTGTTCATGCAAGTTTGTTATATTTATTCTACGTTTTTGCACACACAGTATTATTGAATGATTATTTTGCAATTCTGAAACTGCAAATTGCATGGCATAACAAAACCCACGTGAACACAGTTCCTGGTCTGGAACTGCTAACTACTGTGCAATCATATACTGTATATATATACAGCATATTCAAGTTCAAGTTCACGTTTAATTGACATTCCAGCCATATACAAGTATACAATGGAACAAAATATTGTTCCTCCTGGTCCACAGTGCAAATACAGACAGGACAATGACATAGACATTGTAGACAGGATACACAAAATGCAAATAGTGCAAATACATAATACAATATACATTAAACACTAGGGGAATTGTATACTCTGTTTCTGGAATTGGAGTGGGTGCAAATAGATTCCAGAGTGTTGAGGAGCCTGACAGCCTCAACAACAGCAAAGAGTTTATGGGTGGGGTGGGAGGGGCCATCTACTCTACTGGAGGCCCTGTGTAAGCAGTGTTTGTGATAGATGACAGAAATGGAAGGGAGGAAGGCTCCTATGATGTTTTCAGCTGTTTCCACAATTCGTTACAGGGTCTTGCGGTCTGCAGCATTGCAATTCCCAAGTCAAACAGTGATACAGCTGGTCAAGAGGCTCTCAACGGTGCTTTTGTTCCGGTGCTCATGGTGATGGTGCTGGAGATGTTATTACCAATCTGGACTGTCTGAGGTCTCTTGGTCAGTCCAGAATCCAGTTACAGAGGGAGACGTTAAGCATCTTCAGCAAGCTCAATTTTTCTATCAGCTTCTGGGAGATGATTGTATTAAATGCTGAACGGAAGTCAATGAAAAGCATTCTTACATAAGAGTTTTTATCTAGGTGGGACAGGGACAGGTGAAGGGCAAGAGATATGGCATCATCAGTAGACCGGTTGGAGCGGTATGCAAACTGAAGAGGGTCCAGACGGGTAGGGAGTCTGGACTTTATGTGGTTCATGACTGGTCTCTCGAAGCACTTCATGATAATAGGTGTGAGTGCCATGGGGTGATAAACACTGAGGCAGGACACAGCTGACTTCTTTGTTAATGGTATAATATTGGTGGATTTGAAGCATACGGGGATGACCGCTTGGCACAAGGAGATATTAAAAATATTTGTGAGGACGTCAGCTAGCTGTTCTGTACATTCCTTGAGCACACGACCATATTATTGGGTCCAGCAGCCTTACGTGGATTATCTTTGGCTAGTGTCCTCCTCACATCAGCCGCGGACAGGCAAAGCACCTGATCATCGGGAGGAGGTGTGGTTTTCCAGGCACAATGTTCATTGCTTCAAACCGTGGATAGACGTTATTCACCACATCCGGGAGAGTGGCATCAATGTCACTGGCACATGGAGTTGTCCTGTAATCAGTAATGGCCTGAATCCCCTGCCACATGCGCCACATGTCTCTGGTGTCCATATACATTACATATATATAATATATATACTGTATATATACAGTATATAATATATATACCGTAATGATGTCTTGAGAAAATAAATTCTGTGCAATTTAAATGTATTTAATAGTGGATTTTTGTTTTGTATTTCTAAGCTGGTGAAGTTTAGAACTTTACTTTATAAACACAATGTGAGAATGACATAGAAACAAACAAAAGTATTCCAGAACAAGTTGCTACAGTATTTGCAAAGATATATATATATACAGGATATATTCCTTCCATTTTTGGAAATGACAGAGTTAAACATTTTATTATGTTTTTCCAGTTGAACTAAACTCATTCTCACCTATAACCACCCCTAAAGTATAGGAAAGAAACAAGAAGAAACCTTACTCTTTTAAGCTCTACAACTAGCCTAATTTATACATTAACAACGAATTTATTGAATGTGCTTGTAAAATGGAAATAAAAAATAATAAAACTGCATTGATCATATTTGAAACTGATGCAAGATAGGTTATCCATTAAGATTATGTGATAACAGAAAAAATTTGAAAAAAGAATCAGGGTGGATGTAATCATGTACTGTAAGGTAAAAGCAAGTCACTGTTTGTAAATCAAACTTAAAATGTACACGTAAATAAGACACACACTCTTTTTGTGATGCCAGTGTGAAGTCTCTTAATTTGGTTGATGATTACCCTGGCAGGGAAAAGAAAAATTCACCACCACTTTAAAGCAAAAAGACAAAAGTAGGAATGTAGGCCTTTTAAACGGACATGACTCTTCAGGGATAACATAAGGGAGCAAGTTTGCAATGCCAAAAGGCCTAAGAGTCAGTTTCTGTATTTTTCAAGTTGGATTTTCCAATGTTTATTTTTTCTTTTTGCATTTGCATATGTGTATTTATAATAGCATTTAATTGTCTGGTAATAGTTTGATACATAATTCATATAGTAATATTGTATATTCATAAAGTGCCATGGTAAATAGCAAAAAGTAAAAAACCTGAAAATTTCCACCGCTTTTTTCAAAAGTTTAATTAGAAAAAAAACCTTACTTTTTGTCTATGCAACTGTACCTCATATTTTATTTATTTAGATAAAACTAAGGTTTCTAATCCAAATGTTTGGTGTGGAAGAATGGAATACAGATCTACTTCATGGCAAAGTGTACGGCTCAGGGTAACCATTAAAATGGCATTCTTTTATTGTGTAATGTGGTTAAGTGTCTTTTTTTCAAAGGAAATGTTTACACTTTTTCCACTGTGCACATTTACATGGTGCAAATTTGGTCAACCACGTATCCAAAACTTTAAAATCATACCCTTCCCGTAACTGCAGTTAATACTGCCAATATATTGTCCTTGAAAATTGTTGTCCCTTAATTCTCTTTTTATTGGCTTTTAAACAAAGATGGAGGTTAAATGAATTAGCAGATTAAAATCAATTAAGTATATCTACTAATTGGTTGTAAAACCATCTATCAATGCATAATAGCAACATGCTACAGTTAAAGGGACTGTCATAAGATATATTATGTCTTTTTTAGCAATCATTCAGAAAAAAAAGTAATTTTTAAATTAAATGGTTAACAGTAAATCCAACTTCAATAATAAAATGTATTGCACAGAGAACTTCAAGTGTAAAATCAATACCTATACTTTCTCATATCTTTAACAACAGCATTAGATGCATTTACATTACTACTGTATATACTGTAAACCAATGTATTTTCACAGATTTGGCACTGTAGTCTTTCTTTGTGTGTTATTGGACATAGGGACTTCCACGTGGAATCACTCTAAGCTACTCTGAAATTTATGGGTTTCTCTTGTGAGTTTCTGTTTTGCAAGTCTGGTTTTCTTGAACGACCTTTCAGCAGTCGATATCATATTTTAATTTAGAAAACAAGCAACATGTTGCTATTTTCAGACATTCAACTGTAAAAAAGACTTGACAAAGAATTAATACAACTGGTTTGAATATTTCACTTATTTATAAGACTCCATTAGAACTGTGGAAATAGAAACGCAAGATGAGGGTATCATACTGTATATATACTGTAGATAAATACTAGAATTTTTTGTTGGCTTCAAATGAAAGTTATTATCAACAGTTCAAAATGATAAAAAATTGTCCTTTATCTTACTTCACACAATTGGATTGTGTCTGGGAAACTATTTGCAGTGCTTAATTGAAGTGAAAAAAATATAATGAAGGTTCTAAACCTTTATGGTTGCAGTATAACTATCACAATGTTTGGGCCCCAGAAGAGAAAATGAAAAGCAAACAGTTCTGGTACAGCTGTCTTTCCTTTTGCCGTGTGTGTTTATAGTGATAATTTGCCATGATATCAAAGACTTACCTTACTTTCAATCGGTACGTTTACATACAAATTGATATTAATATTAATATATGAATGCACCCATTTCTATTTGATTGATAATACTATTTACATTCATTGCATTTTCCCAAAATAACTTGAATACTGAATATGCTACCTTCTTCTCAAACTGTATGTTAGTCAATAAATTTGAAAGTGATTTGCTTGCTTATTGACACAGTAAGCAATAATATTTTGTAATGTTTTGTAATCAATATATTAGTGGATTACATTTATTTATCACAAAAAGGTCTGTCTGTAGCCATTACAGAAATATTAATAGAATTTGTTGTTACTACTGCTGTGTATACTACTAACAGTTTCTTGTTGTACTACTATTATTGTTACTAGTACAACTATAGAAGAAGAAGAAAATGAAGGTTTTAAATTAAATCTAGAATGTATTTGTTTTAAAAGTAAACAGTTCTTTTAGTTCCTTTATGTATTAAATTAAAAGTCTTAATGAAACTCTCCAGTATAGCATTATAAGGGGAATTGCCTCATTAAAAAGAAGGAATGGATCAATATTCTGAATCAATTGATGTCACCATCTCCATTAGCTAAAGGTAAATGAAAGAAATCCTTTCTAATGTTCATAGAAATGTTTTAGTGGTAGAGTGGTTGAACTGTGAATAGCTTTGAAATCCTTAGTTTTCATGTAGGTTAAAGATGAGCTGACATTATGCATCCACTTAGTTTTACCATTCTAATATTGCCATATTCCACATTCTGTGCGAAACACAGACTTGTGATTTGATGTACTGCATATAAAATTGGTGTCAACTAAGAACTGTAGTACCTAGACAGTAATTTCAATCAAGAATAATTATTCATATATATATTACACTCAAAAGACATGCTTATGTAAGTCTACATAACAGACAGACAAAGTAATATACAGTACTGAATTGCTCTGCAGTGTAGCTTTTTTGTTTTCTTCTGTTAATCTTCACAATGAACTAATTCAGTGCATAAGAAACTGCAATGTATACAAACTGATCCTGCATTCAATGGAGCTAAGGTGAGATGACTATTCAGATCAGGATATCAATTTTAACACTTGTCTGTTGTTTGAAGTAACCATGCATTATGAATGAATGAACCAGCACTATGAAGTTAACTAACAGCTGCAGTCCACATAACAGTGAAAGACAATTAACAAAGTTAAACAGTTGATTAGGTCCACATCTCTTTACTAGACAGAAGTCTGTAAATCCATGCTGCCTATACAAGAAATAATAATTTGCATAAATAATAAAAATGCATAAAATTGAACCAAGTTTCAAGGACTCAGCTATTTCTTTATCATTTAGGAACAAATGAATGCAACAGCACAATTATTTCTAAAACAAAGATACAGGTGAAAACATACAGTATAATAACTGGTGTGAATCTAAGCACTACCACAATATGAAGAAATATGGATTTGTTTCTGTGTATCACCAAATTAATCAACAAATGTTAAATCAATGATGAAATTATGTTCATTTTTAATACTAGCACTTTTATAAACCAGACCAAATGTCCAGGAATTTGTGCTATCTACCACTATTTTTTTTTGGGGGGGAATATAAGGTTTATTTTATAATGTAATCTCCACAAAGTACACTTAGAATACCTAATAACCTAATCTAGTAGAAAAATCACAGAGAGTTCCACAGAGGCTTTAAAAATATCTTTCTACAGAAATAATTGAGGTAAAGAAAATGGTACAGTATATTGCTTTATCCTCCAGTGAATGTCCTTCAAGAATAACCTAATAGTGTTAGAAATAGTGTTGTGCGATGTACTTCATGTATTCTTAAGTTATCATAAAATTTCTTCTTCTCAAAAGAGCTAAAGAGAAGCTCTGACCATCATTGGAAGATGAATCATTCAACTGTAGCTTGAAACAGCTAGTAAGAAACCTAGATAGCAGGTGTGACTGGGAAAAAAAGATGTTATTATTAAAGATGTACTCTCAACAATGGGGCTACAGACAGGCCATGCATTGTTCACCTATATTGGGTATGACAACCAAATTAGCACCCTTCACATTTAATAAGAATGCCATTGGACCTGTAATTCATCCAGAAGATAGGACAGCAACTTTTTTCCAAAGAGCTGGTATCAGTAATTGAGTAAGCAGCTAACATTTTCACTACAGAAAAAATATATTTCTCTGGGCTTAGAATATCACTACACAAAATACACCAACAGCATCACCTTAAGGATGGTTGTTTTGCTGACCTTTCTAGCACATACAATAAAGCCTAGTTTTGCCTTTGAACTTACAACATGTTTTTGCTCAAGTCCGTGTGATGATAGATGTCAATGCTACAGGTTCATGGAAGGGCAATAGCTCAGTAATCATTTAAACTACTCATGAATATCAGAACTCTAAAAGTTAATATGTCACTGTAAATCAACTGCCTTCATGGAAAATATACCTTAAATATACAGTGTGTGAAATACATATTTCAATTCAGTGCAATGTCTGTTACAAAACAGTGCATAATGACCTTCAGTTTAATGTCTTTGCAAAATATAATATACTGATTTATATGGATACCTACAGTACTGTATATGCCGATGACACATGCAGGACTACAGATACAACTACAGGATCTGTGGGCAAATTAACAAGTTGATCCTAGCAGATAGCTAAAGGCAATGCGATTTATTAAACTTTATAAATAGAGGTTTTACATCCATGGATCGTATATTAAATTAAGTAATGCAAATCAGAGTTTCAAACGCTGCCATGACATGTTATAATATGTTTGACATAACTTAGCAGTGTAAATATTTTATGTTTGAAAGAGATGGATAGAGACTTTACATATACATGTCATCTTCTAAGAAGAGAAATAGTTGTAATTTCTTGAAGCATTTGATCATTAATACATAATGTTGAAAACAAATCTTTAGTACATTTACCTGCATACACAAATATTCTGAAAAATTACAAGGCAAGCTTTCATTTCCTGTTGGGTTTTTTTTTCAGAATATATCATACATTTGGTTAGTATTTGCTTGGTTTTTATTATGTCGGCATGTAGGCAGCTTTGCATCAGTCTTGCATCATACATTTAACTCAACGGGGTTCAGGTGGGCGCCCTTGCAGCACTAGGTCGGCCCCCCACCGTCAGGGGCTCGAACCCGGGACTCCCACGTCACTCAACAGGGACCCAGCCCGGTGAGCTAAAGAGAGATCCCTCTACAGCCCAGTAGCTGTAGTCCTGCTATCACAGGGAAGTGCGGTGACATCAGCTCCTCTGGTAAGCCGGCTCTTACAGAGTACCTGTCTGCCATATGCGTTACATACATTATTTTTAGTCACCACCATACTGATTGATTTTCTCCACCAGTTACGTAAAACATTCTATTCAAATTATAAAATTCAAACCCAGACCTTGTAATACACTCATTGCTTGTGAAATAAAAAATAGTATTGTATACATGTGTATAAGGAAAATAAACAGGATTGGGCAACAATGATAAACAGCCTACAGTAGCACTGACGATCTTTTCCAATATACCACACTACTTGAATGAAATACATCACGGTTTTTACAGAACAGATATTGTTACAAATGCACATCTGAGTTATTTAGATGTGGTTACATTGAATCGTGTGATGATAAAATTCATTAACGTGTAGGTTGAATTACATTAAACAAAAAGTAGTTTGTCTTAAATTGTCATTAGTTTTATTTTATTACTAATGATAAAGCAAAGATAATAAGGATTATAAAGGCTGAATTCAAAAGTTGTCACATGAGGACAAAAATGGAATTGCACCATAAATTGACAACAAAGTACTGATGACAAATATTTAATATTGGTGTGATTAAACACATTATAATGGTTTAAATGTTATGATTTATACATAATGATGCAATTAATACTGTAACAACACCATTTTAATATTTCACTGCTAGAAAAATAAAACAGTCATCTGTACATTAAGAAACAATATGATGCATATTAACAATATGATCTTTTAACTGAAATGTGCTTTAGAGCCTTTTTTTCAGCTTCATCAAAAGCAAAGCTATAGATCAAGGAAAAGTATTAGGACAAGTATTTGACTTAAAGTAAGCTTTCTTAAAGTAAGACCATTGAATGCAACACACTGGTATTAATGAAGGGATAATCTGCTGAGCAGGTTTGTACACTAGCCTCCTCATTTTCTAGTTATGTAAATTAACACATACTGTATGAGCTCTCAATAGAAGCAAGTATTCATTCATATGTCATAACTGTGTTAATTAAAAGCATTTGTAAATAGAAGCCCCAGGGTTTATGTTTATTGATAGTTAAAAAGGCCTTTTAGTCATTTCATTTATACTGAAATGAGGAGTAAACTAACCACTTGGCACACAACATTATGATCAGACCACAGTGATTTTTAAAAAATATATTATCAAAATATTATGCAGAAAAACTATGTACTAATCGATTGGTCTAGGTCTACTGTATATTAAATCAAGAGTTATCACTTCGCCATTGTTGTATTTTGTGCTAGCTACAGTATACCTGCAAGATTATTTGGATTTAGAATGGACCTTTTTCTGAAATATTTTATTATTCAAATTACAGCATAATTATAATGAAAACTACACAGCTGCCTCCAATGATTTTCTCATTAGAGTTTTTAAGATCACAATGGGATTTCAGAAGGTTTTGCATCTTAGGTGTAGAAACAAAGTAAAACGAAATATTTTCTCAAATATTCTCAGTGTAATCACCCTTCATCTCAAAATACTTAGAACACTTGTCCCTCAATTCTGCAGTTCTTTGATGAAAGACTTTTGACTGCTGCTTTCTCCAGTCGTCAATGGAGGATTTCAGAAACCTCATCGAATTGAAGCCATGTACCATGCAGCAAATATTAGATGTCAGAGCAAATAATAGTCACTGTAGTGTGAGCTGTAGGATGGGTAATTTAAATGTTCAGACTCATGCTGGTGAATGGCAGCCTGCATAAACTTGGCCTGGTGAGCTAGTGAATTGCTGTGCAGCAGCAGAAGTCCTTTTGCCGTCTGTGTTTGGATTCACAGATACTGTAGATTTTTGCAATTTGACCAGAAAATTAGCATAATATAAACCAATGATTATGGTTCTGGAAGTGCATTTTTGATTAACTGTACGTGAAATTCTTATTCGCAAATGTTTTTTTATCCGAGGACATGATGCATAATTTATGCAGTTTGAATAATGAGGGATGGCTGTCTCATACTGATTGACTCTCAGTGCAAAGGCTGCAGTGATGAACTAAGTCCTAGTCACACTGGTGGCAAACTAGTCAGTGGCAGCGTTCAGGATCCCTCATCTAGCAGAAACATTTGACATTTCAAGATTCCTAGATAATAGTTTCAGTGTTTCCAACACAAAACCCAGTCTGCTTTTGTTGTTCGGATCACTTTTATTTATGATCGGGCTATCTGTATTAGACTTGGTATACCTGACTGTCATCCAGTTGAATGTTGAATCGTCTTTAGTGGCTCTATGCCATTTTTTAACTCTTATCCCCATTTGCTCATTATGGAATAATAACATGGATGAATTTCACAACACAGCAACCATGAATTTATGTATTTAATTAGCTGTACGTTTTTCCTTACACAGAAATACGGTTATTCATTGTTGTTTAATTCTGGACAGTCCAACACAAGAACATACTGACAGTGTCAATCAAATATGTTCATACAAAATTACTTTAGGGGTATACTGCATTACAAATACATACCATAGGATGAATATCTTTAATTTATATTTGTGAAATATACAAAAATCGTAGTTTAAACGTGAGTGCTACAAAGCTTCATATGAAAGATACCTATATTTTGATTTAAAATCTTTATAACTTGAAGTATGAAATATCTCTAATTATAGTGAACATGATTACATAAAAATAGTCTACTGTTCATGTTTGACAAGTCAAGAAGTAAAAATAACTTTTTGCTATTAATTAAAAATATTTGATGTTTTATTGGTCTTGACAACTCTGCACAACTTTTTGAAGTTAGGCATCTATAATTATCTCTATAATTGACTATTGACAGCTAGATAGCAGGAAACACAACATAACAGTACAGAAAACTTCAAAGTCCTTTTAATGCAAAAGATATAACCCTAGGGTGTATAAAGTCTAAGAGATATGGTGTATGATTAAAAGAAATAAATTTAGCAGAATAGAAAAAGCATTCAGAGCATTGCTATTTGAACAAATACATTTTAGCAGTTTTTCCTTTTTTTTAACTTTGGTATTCTCTGATTAACACAGACACTGGAATCATGAACTGTTATTTATTGGATAATCTTGCATCTTTGTATAAACATGGGAGAGACAGGAACCATGAGCTATTTTCACAAAAATGCACATTATGTGATCTAACAATTTTTTCATCCATCCATCCCTACAGTACCCATTTTCTTGCAAATCAGGTGTTTCTTATACATTGTTAAATATGTATTATCTATATGGAAATCAAACATTCAAAGGAAAGGTTCAAGCTACAGTATTAAGTGAGGATTTTATGTATTATTTTCTTCTGCTCAATATGCAGCTTTAATTGATCAGCACTTACTGTATAGTCCTTATTATTAATCGTAACATTTAAAATTAACCTTAATTTTCAAATTAAAACTTATATTTTGTAGAAAAAGCAAATGTATTTCTTCTCACATACACTTGCTGCAGACGTTTTGTGGTTTAGAAATCTATAATTTATTTCAGTAAGTAACTTAATTCATCCTTTGTGAATACTGTAAATCATTTAAATGAGATTACTCTAAGCAAGTTTTAATGTTTAAGAAATGGTCTTTAATGATGCTGTGAATTTGTAAAGATTGTATACAGTATATCAGCTATCTGTCTAACATCTTGAACAAATACTGTAATTCAAAGAACATATTAGGTTATGCAAAGAAACAGTACGTTAGTGATTCATAGGTATGTGCCACAAAGAGTTGGCAATTTAGCCATGGAGTGACCACATACTATAGTTACCATACTACTACAGCATTTAAACATTAAAATCAATTAATGGAGGGAAATTCATTTAAAATACACAGGGTTGTAAAAGACTGGAACAAGCTACTCAGTCATGTTGACAAAGCAGGTACCATGGCTTCTTTTAAGAACTGACTGGATCAAATTAGCTACTGGCAACTAAACGATCCGGAAATATCAAATTATCTCCTCTAATTGTTAATCCTACTTACATACACAGTTAATTTGTACAGTATACAGATGCAGCCAGTCAAAATGCACAGTACAACCCCGTACTGCACGAAATTATCTACGGTTCGCCGCCTTGTACTGTTACGATCCCTGCCTCCCGGCAACGGAGGAGGCAGAAGTAGGCGTAGCCCCTATCCACCTGCTTACCTATCAGTTTTCCTATTCACCACCACACCCCCGTCTCATCCTACTTAAACACCTGTCTTTCCCTACCTCTTTGCTCAGTATTGGTTTTTCCTTTTGAGCTTCCTGGTTGCGCTACTGCTATTTCTACCCTGTGTTCGTCTTGGCATTAGGTTTGCCGTTTTTCCCTTTGGACTTCGGCTTTTCGGATCTCGGTTTGGCTTGGTTACTTTCACTCTGTTTCGGATCACTGGCTACCCCTGGATTATCGGATTGCTCTACTGACTACGACTTCGGATCACGCTTCGGCTTCGGTACTCGTTAACTTTCGGATATCTGGCTTCCCCTGGACTCTCAGCTCGTTCCTACGATTACGGCTTGCTTTCGGATTACGGCTTGGCTTTGTTCGCTCCTGCAAGTGGGTTCACTCACTGGTTCGGTCCCTCTTACCGAATCCTTAACATGTACTGTACCACAGTACGTGATTGGCTGGCCAAAATGACCGACAGGGGCACTCGTGGTGCATTGTTTGTTAGTGAATTGATTTAATCATTTAATCTATTTACTGTGCATGTTTTAATCCACTTAATATTGAATATTTATGTGGAATTTTACAACTAAAGGGAAATTTTTGTAGCTGAGCATAAAAAGAAGAGGAGCATAACGCATCTGAAGGTCATATATTAATTTAGGAACATAAACATTATGTAAACTGTATATGGCTGGTATTGGTAGTTTAATTTAAAAATACACACTAGTATTCCACTTCCTAAACATTTTAATCATCAATGTCTTTCATTCGGTTAGACACTGTGGTTATTTTGGAAAAGTTTTTATGTGATCCTCCTGACTTTATTAAGTTTATATACTTCATAAAACTTTATAATATTTTAACCTTTTCTATTGATATTTGCGCTCGTTATTGAAGCAAAAGAAATGTATACTTTTTAGAATTTGATTAATAGGGAATATAATATGGAATTGTATATCTAAGAAATTTATAACAATATTGATTTAAGGAGCTAAATATATGTATTTACTGTATATAGCTGGTAGTATTACTGTAATCCACTTTCTTTATAAACACGTTTTATTTTTAATTTGACTCATTCACGCATGATGAAGTATCATGTACACTATATTAACATGTTTTTTGTATATATATTATAACATAATTAGTGTTATATTAGTTATATTAATAATGAAATAAAAAAGTGAATTTGCAAACGTAAATGCTGTCAAATTTTCAACTGGTTTAATTCAAAACACTTTATTCAGTGGGCCAATTTAGCAGATCGTATATATTGTAATTAGAATCGAGAACAACAAAGCAGTATTAAAAATACCACTGAAACTATAATAATGTGTCTGATCATTATTAACAGTATTAATTTAATAACTTCAAGCTTGCGTCTTTTTCAGAGTCATTTTGTTCTTCAGTTTTCATAAGCTTCGCTTATTAAAATATCTGTTTATGAGGCATGATGTCAATAACTTTGTGAACAAATGACACACAGCCTGCAACCCACTGCGATTCGGACACAGAATTGTTAAAAATGGGACCAGGCGATGCAGGCAGAGGGAAGTCAATGACTTTCTCTGCAAGCTAGTCGGAGAAGTAAGTAGGAGATTCAAAGCTCGAAGACCAGGTTTTACAAGGTGCTTCCAAATTATTCAATTAAATACTATATAATGCTGTATGATGCGCCACGCCTACCGCGTTTAAACGCAGTGTACTACGCGCATTTTGAATGGCTGGATCTGTATATTCATAAATCTAATATTGAACATATGTAATATTTCCTGCTTTTTGCTTTCACTCCTGTATGGCATGAACGACCCATGTCTGTCTCCTCCACCATTTGTGTAAAATGAAGGGAAGGGATATATTGCATTTATGATGTTGAGTAATACTACATTTGCTTGGTGCTTTGGTCTGAGGAAGGGTGAGCTTACAAGATTTAATTTGTTGAAATCGGAAAGAAAATTGGATGTGGGGTTTTATGGTGAACTGGCCAGAGGGAGTGAATATCTCTTAGACTCCATGTGAGAAAAGCATTATTGAAGAACATGTACTGTTGTTGACTGTTTTGTAATATTACAGACAGGGTTCTGTCAGTATTTCCCACATTTAGTAGTACTGTAACACTTTAACAATGCCTTTGTGACTCCAAGTCATTTATGAGAGTTCATCTCTAAAAACCAGTGTGTTTTAAATTTCTTTCTTGTTCCCTTCCATATGAGAGGAAAATTATAAAAAAAGAAAAATTGTGAACAGTAGGAAAGATAGAAAAAATAGATGTAAATGTGCTACACTTATTGTCAGCAAATTAAGCTTAAGACACTATTTCATTATACTTCTCAGTAAGTGCAGCTCCAAGGTCAACAAATATAAGATAAGATCACTTTATTGTCCATATATAATTTCTTGTATTAGGAATTTTCACATACCACAACTTGCTTTCCATAAGACACATGACAGGAAGAGAAGCTTGGGGTCAGAGTGCAGAGCCAGCCATTTATACGGCACTCCTGGAGCAGTTGGGGTTAAGGGCCTTGGTCAGGGGCCCAACAGAGTAGGATTCCTCTGCTGGCCGTGGGATACGAACCAGCAACCTTCCAACCACAAGTACAGATCCTTAGCCACAAAGCCACTGCACCGTCCCAACGTTTGTAAATGTTGGTTGGGAATCGAACCTGGGTCAACTGCTTGGAAGGCAGCTACTGTATGCTCACCACTATACCACCAACCCACACAAAGCTTTGCTGTTGTAATAATAAATGCATGTTTTGGCTTTCCAAGCAATTTATGAAAAAAGCTAAGCAAAATATTGCTATCACTATATTCTATATTTATCATCAAGGAACATTATATGAAGGATATTATTAAATATGATGTGCCTTGATTTAATAAAGAGTTTCTTCATGTTTTATTATATTAAATCAAAATACAATAGATTATCCAAGTTAATTTAGCACAGTGTGACAGAAAGATTCATTATAAAATTGAAATATTTTATTTCTGTATGATGTAAAGTGACAGACAGATGTGCCCAATAAAATCAATTGAATAAACAGTTTGCTTTGCAAACACAATTTCAATAAAAACTTTTTCTCAGCTACAGTAGGCAAAATTACATCATCTTCTGTTTAAAAAAGTTAATGGCTGAGGTCTAAAAATTTAATATATCATACTGTAACATTTAAAATGGATGGCACGGTGATGCAGTTGTTAGCATTGCTGTCTTGCAACACTGGGGCCTTGGGTTCAATTCTGGACCTGTGGTGCTATCCCCTTGGTGTTTGCATGTTCTCCTGTGTTTGCATGGGTTTCTTCTGGGTGCTCTCGTTTCCTCCCACAGTGCAAAAACATACTCGTAGGGCTTCTGGGAAAATTCTCCCTGTGTGTAAGTGAGTGCATGTCTGTATCTATATGTGTGCCCCACGATGGACTGGTGTGTTGTACAGAGAGTACTCCATCTTGTCCTCATGGCTTTCTGGAATTGGCTCCAGGTCCCCTGTGATCCTGAATTGGAAGTATTAATTAGAAAATGGATGGACAGATGGATAACATTTACAATGTAATTTTATTATTACCATATTACTCCTGTCTAAAATAAACAGGAAATTAAAATTGTCTTGACATACAGTACCTGAGTGGTTTCTTTAGGAATGGTAGAGTGGCCCTGATGTGCAACAGACAAGTTAATAAAACATACTGTATGGTCCAAAAATAAAAAGGGTGTAGAGCAAACAGAAAAAGGGTGGAGCCAACTAAAAAAATATGGAGATGCAAGCTTGAAAGATGTACAAAATAAAAAGATCAGACAACAAAAAAGTAGACGTGCAAACTAAATAATGTGGACGTGCAAATTAAAAAGTGTGGAAGAGCAAATAAATAAGTAAAGATGTGCAATCGTAAAAAAAATGTGGATATGCATTCTAAAAAGCGTGGGCGTACTTAAAAAAGCATCAATGGATTCGAAAAAGAGTGGGTGTGCAATCTAAAAAGAGTCACAAAATGTAATGCTTCAAAATGACAAGCTTTTGGTCTGTATAGAACCAATATGATCTGTATAGAACAGTGCATTTTTGTATTTTTGATTACTATTTTTATTATATCCTTGACTCTGAATGAAAGCTTTGTTGGACCGATAGTTCCATTTTAGGATTGATTTTTTTTTAACAATATAAAAATTCTATACTATTGGCTTTATTACCTAGAGTTTTCTCCATTATTTTGGATAACAGTAATAATTTACAAACTGAGGAGTGTTAACTGCAGTTGTAAAACTAAATTATGTAGTTCAGGTGGGTAGCTGCGTCATCATGCGTAGGCTGCAAAGGAACAAGTAATAGGTTTATTCCATGCTGAAAAAAAGAAGAAAGAAAACACAACGTTTTGGCTGTGGAGCCTTCTTCAGGTGTGAGAAAGACAAGGTAGTAAGCAAAGCTAATGTAGCGTGAGAACAAAGGCTGGGAGAGAGGAGGAGCGAGAGGCGGGAGCCAGAAAGAGAGGCCAATAAAGAGGTGTGGAGTTAGAATAGGTGTACAGAGGTGTGAAATGAATCCTCCAATGAATGGAGAAAGTAGTCTGTCGTTAAGAGAAGGGGGAAGGTGTGATCCTAGCTGCAGGATAATTTTTGTTTCTGTAGTCTTTCGGATGTATGAGGTCGGAAAACTGTCTTTGAGAACACAGCCAGAGAGATTTGAGTGGTCATGGTTGTCAGTGGTGAAATGGGAAACAATAGACTTGGAGAGATCTTTAATCTTTACAGCCCTAACATGTTCTGTGAAGCGGTCTCTGAGTCTTCTTCCTGTTTCTCCAATGTAGATGGGGGCTGGGCATTTACTGCAAGAGATACAGTAAATAAGGTTGCTGGAGGTACAGCATGCCATCTGGGTGATGGCACTGATACGGATCAGAAGCTTTCCCTCTTTATAAGAAATAAATTGACCATTCTATCTCTGAAGCTGGTTATAAACAACATACGTACAGTATACTGTACTGCACTGTCAATGCTGAATATACTGTACAGTATGTTTAACTGTATACAGTATATATATTGCCTTAGGAAAGCATCCATCTCCTTCCAGTGAGATCACAATGTTAAATTACAAATACACAATTTCAAAGTGATTATTTTTAACTTTTAAAACGTGAATGCTTAAACTGAACCCTTTTATAGGTAAAAGAGGTTAAAAGTCAACATAAACTGTAAAGAAAAATCTAAAACATTTTGGTGAATAAACTATGTATACTTTACGTAGAGCCAAATTAACTATTTGATGAATTAATTATATTTATAAATCAATCATCCTAATAATCTTCCAAAGAATGATTACTAAATTTACCTGGAATGAAGCAAAACAGTTGATTGATGTTTTGTTTTGTTCCAGGCAAAGTTAGTATTCATTCTTGGGAAGCTTTTTGTACTGTATATTTGTATGTACTGTTGTTTATTCATCCTGTATTTGCATGAAACTTTTTTCTTCAAAAACCAAAATGTATAAATACTACAAAGAGATGCATACATCAACTACTTGCATCTAAATCTATTTGTCATTAGAAATTAAAATTCTCTACACAGTTAACAAAGCAGCAGACTGACTGCTCTCAATCAATTATGACGGAACATCCAGTACCTTTTGACTTGTACAGCCTTTGAGCAATTTTGAATTAGAGCTTTTGAACTCAGGGAAATTCACATAATAGACATGAATTTACTTTGACTTTTTAAGTTCAGAATTCCAAACACATAGGGCACTGTAGTGAAAAATATAAAGAAATCTATACATACTGTATTATACGTCCTCCTATACCTAACACGTTTTATTATAACTTTCCATTTGAAAAGAAATCTGGGTCTCTGTCCATAATACTAAAACTGAACAAAGACAAGGACATGAACTTGTTTTTTTTCTCCCTGCTGACCCTATATGCACAAGGAAATCACTACTAGTTTACCTATTAATAATACGTAAATGAAAACACAAGTTCCTACCACCACCACCACATAAGCATATGGTATATAGGAACGAATCTCCATATTACTTTGAAAACTCTGTTTTCTTTAATTCCGCTCTTCAAAAGTCAACTATCAAAAGTATTCAAATAGCAATGTTTCCTATGATGAAGCAGACTGTAATGACTATGCTTTCTATCAACCATCTGTCAACATTATCATCCCTAAATTCATTGTACAGAGGAGGACTGAATGAGCATTGATACAACTACTTATCCAGCAGAGAGAACCATGTGAACTTATACACACTGCAGGTAATGGTAATTTCAAGGACTTGATCACAGATGGGGTTTTTCCCCCATAATAAATGTTTGTGAACCAGATTTTTTTTATGGTGCTTTCATGCATAATAATATCTTCTCTTCTTATTTAACATATAGATGACTCTAAAATGTGATGTGAATTTCATTTCATCTTACAATGAGGAATTATTTAAATACAGCTTGAAGTTTAATTTAAGTCCCGGAAATTCATCAAAATGTTCATTATTTTTGAAACATTATATTTTTTATTTTTTGTTTAAGAATATGGTCTCAAGTGTTCTCTAGGTATGCATTATTTAATATTTAGTGTAAATATTGAAATAAAGAACCTCAGATTTAATAGTCTTTGACTATACAGTTTATTAATAAAATTGTCTCATTAATATTTAACCTGCTTTATTGTAAAACAGTTGAATAAGTCCTTTTGTAATGGCTGCAGATCTTTCCATGGATATTGCCACTAACATACAATCTATGCTTAACATCATTATTCAATAAAACTAAAATGTAAAGCAAATTATGCAATATTCTTAAAATTGAATTGATTTAATTATTTGATTGAGCAAATATTGAGTTTATTTCCCTCATACTCGTTAAAGATGAAAAGGCATTAGCACCATAAATTGCAGAAAACAAAACACAGCAGTATTTAAACTAAACTTACAGGTGCAATGGATAAAGAAAAGCAATTATTTTATGTGATCTTGCTCCCAAAGCTGCCTCATCAGTACATTCAATAATTCCATAGCCCTGTAATCAATGTGTTGTCTCTATGTAAATGGTCATAAAAGCTGCCACAGCACTAAAATATGAGCATCAGGCTTTATGGCTTACGATTTATGGTTGAAAGTGCTGCAAAAGTATTGATATTCTCATCAGTTCAGATCCTACACTGTAATAAATAGCTTGTTTCCATCCCCTTTAATACAGGAAATCAAGTACAGAGCTAATTAGGTATGTGACTGCTATATATTATGCTTCTAATAATGGACACTTTGTTTCAGCAGAAGATCATTTTTGGTACTAGAATTAATTTCTGCTTTTTATGTATCTGTTAACTGTAACTGTGTAAATGTACTATGCATGTTAATTTTTTATGAGGAAAACCTAGACTTTCTTATTCAGAATTATATAAAATTTTGTTGCATTACTGTCCCAGGTTTTATAGGTATAAAAACACCTATTAAAGAAGACGGGTGTTGTAATGAGTGTGTACATAAATACGGTATATATAGTTAATTATATATAAATGTTATTTGGATTATACGGAACTTTGAAAGGCAATTGATTTAATGCACACTCAATTGTCATGTGAATACAGTACTAAAAATGTGGTTCATAATTTACTAGATCTCATACATCAGCTGAACATTTTAGGAAATATTTTATTTTCAGGGCAATACGCTACTGAAACTGCATTGAAAGCTTAGCACAACTTGATCACCTAATGCTTATTTCTGTGGATAATAATATTGTGGATAGACAATACTGTATGCATACATTACCAAGTTTTGCTAAGTTGCAGGAATCCAACATATTTGATTAATCATTTTTTATGTCATTAACACAATTTTGTCATGGATATGGCATAACATGACCATGAAATGGTCATAACCCATCACAAAACCCACTTTTATCTTTTGACTTTTAACCTCTCTGATGTTTTGGTTTCAGAGCACAACTTTTATAATTCCTCATATTTTGTCAAAAACAATTTAGCAGCCAAACCACAGGACCTGGCAGTGTAACATTCCCTCTGACACAAAATAGCGCAGGCGTTTACAACACTGCCAAAATGTTTTCATCCAAGGATTTGAATTTTTATAAATATGTGAAAATAGCCAAATAAATTACCAAAAAATAAAAAAGGTCTAAGCAACGTCTTTACCTGCCCTCCTAGTAATACAGCACTATTACTATAAAAACAGACTTGCATTGACTCTTTGGATTCTCGTTTTATAACACTTCTCAGGAGGCAATATTCTCAGAAAACTAACAGATTGAAAATTACAGAATTATGCAGCTTAGGCAGCAGATCATGTTTTGCCATGAACAGGTTTCTTTACATATTAATTATGCATCCCATCTGGCTCAAAGGAAAGGGAATCTATTTTGACAGAAAGTAGAAAAGCTGGCCCGTATGGCCTAATAAATACTCCCAACAAACAACTCCAACAGGTTTCAAATATCATATTTACAATCACATTAGCTTAATAAAAGATTGGCTTTTGTTGGTGACCGGACTGTTTTGTCAGACACATTCAAAAGGGAGAGCTCAGTCAGACTAAGGAGCAAAATTCATAAATTTATCATTTTAATTAGGTGGCAAATGCATTTAAATAAAACTTAATTACTTAGTTAATATTGAAAAATGACAATGATGTTTTATTCTTTCTGGTTTTCTTTGTTTTATACAATAATATTTATACTGTAATATTTTTAAATACCAATTACCATCAAAGCATTCCAAAGCCATATGTACAGAAGCTTTAATAAATTGTTTTTGAAGATTGTTACATACTGTATATAATTATGATACTTGATTTTTAAGTTGATAATATTTGTAAATGTTTGTCAAATTAATATGCAGTTATATTTTATATACTGTATATACAATATTAAGGCAAATGGAACAGCAGTTCCATCTGGACATAGTGTAGCTTATGAGCACACAGCCAATAGTGTTTTACACTTAAAGTAAAATTTTGTACTAAACCTGCAGCCATATAAGGAGATTGAAGTTAATGAAAAGTTATATAAAAATTATAAAAGAGGAGTGAAAATGTATATACCAGTTGACAGATGTGTATGTAGTTTTAAATGTCTAGAGCACTACACTGCAAAATTACAAAAAGTAGTCAACAGTTATATGCATCTTCTTTCTTATTTTTTTTTTGTGCTGCAGGTTTTTAATCATATAAATTAAGGATAAGAAGGAAAAACCTGATGGAAAAGGAAAATATCACTTGCTTTTAATTTATCCTAATTAAGATATATCTGAATTAATTTAATTATAATGTTCATGCTTTACTAATGCCGTCAAGCATTGCTATCCTAATTCTGTATGTGTCATGTTACAGCATTTTCTTTGCAGACCTTGCAAAGGTACAAATCATAAATAAATGTTGTAACGTTATATTCTGAGTGATTAGTTTAAAAACAAAGACGAGACAAAAATGAATTGCTGACTTTAAAGAAAAAATGTTGACAACTGCATTTTATTAGAACACATGAAGAAACAGAAATCACTTCACTTGTTCCATATTACTGTGCATTCCATTTTCTATGGTGAGAAAGATGACAAGTATAATGAATAAAAATTCTGTCCCCACCCTCCACAAAACAGGGTGCTATCTCTCTCCCTGCTGCACTATTTAAATTTAGCACTACAGCCTTCATTTTACCAGTTTGTAAAATGTAAGACTGCAGCCAAATGCTTTATTGCCAACACAGACAAATTTGGATTAGGATATCATGGATTTGGTCACTATCCAGGATTGATTCAGCTATGGCAGCATGGTGAATACTGAATATCATACTCTAGGGAAGGAACATAGAAAAAATGCTTGAGTAGAAAATTGGTAGCCAGCTGTATAATCCTGAAATAACTAAAGATGCAAAAGTACCTACAAATCATATGTGCGCATGGGAGATGGAAAGGTCCAAAGACAATATATTACTATTCTATGCAGGGGCATTAGTTGTTTTTTAGCAAATAATAGATCTAAATTCAGAAAAAGAAAAAAAAAACATGGTTTTCATATTAATGTATATCACATTTACATGAAATCTGGAAGTTGTCTTAAATTAAAAAAAATGTAACTGCTTCACATGCTGGCTTGTCTGTGATAGGGTTTGAAATTAGGCAACTTTCTGTTAAACACAATGTAGTACTCCAACCACACAGTGTACAACAAAGGCTATTTGAATTGGGATATCACAGACTTGGTCATTATTAGACTTGTCATTTATGTTCACATGGAGACAACACCTTCTCGTTTCATTATCCTAAATGTAAAAAAATTGTGAATGGACCTCCACGCAGTGAATTCATCATGCACAAAGAAAATGACTATGTTTCGGGGATCAATAATGCTGATCCATAATTGAAATTCACTCAGCCTGAACTGTGAAAGTGCTCTGTAACCCAGTAGCAAGTAGTTTTCTGCTCACAACCCAGCCATCTAAATGCACAAAACCCTTTCAGTTATCGAAGTTAAATTGAACATGTTTCTTCTGCTTCTGATTTCATTTGGAGCTGCATGGGCTTGGAAGATAATTAAATGGTATCAGAATAGTCAGCATCTTTCACATTGCTTGAACTGAAGCCAGTACTCCTTCTGTGGAGCTCTATCTAAACATCCCTTCACACTGATTGTCTCTTGCCATCTGAAATTGGGTTCTGCTTACCCTTTTTTGTCTATTCATTAATACAGCAAGGACCCTAAAACTCTTTTGCCTCTAAAACTGGACTTCTCGGTTTTTGCCTTTGTTTTGGCAATTAAAATCTTAATTTTAAGATTAAGATCAAAGGTCAAAAAGTAAATTACCTTCACTCTCACCCCGAACATTCATCATCAGGTCAGGTTATTCATTCAGCAAGTACTGTACCTGCAGAGGTTATAACAACAATCTCTGATAGGTAGATATTTCAGAAAGAGACAAATCGGGTTTCAGATCAATTTCCAAAGAAAATACCAGCTTCATATGATTTTAAATAACAGAGCTATAATATACACAACAAACCTGCTACAATGTGCACTTCAACTTAACTGTGAATTACTTCTCGAAATCAAAGCACAGAGATACACTTATGAAAGACATAGAGAGATTCAAACTCCTGCAGCAAAGTCCCCAATGCATACAGCCATAGGAGAAAATCTGGATAATATTTAACAATGATCTTTAACATTTTCTTATTTCACTTTTACAGCATTTTTCAGATCTTTAACATAGTGCAGCACAAATAACTATTGGTTAACATTTTACAGTTATACAAAGTATACAATTTTATTGTATATGCTTAACATTCATTGTTTTAAGAGCAATGCGATTCATGTCAAATTTAAATGCCAGTACCCTCCATTTTCACAATATTGTCAGCAAATACGATTTTATTGCTACTTTCAAAAGATTTGGAATGAATTCCAAAATAAAATGATATAAATGTCAAGACTGACCCAGAGGGAGCAGTTTATTCATATAGTGAATATTGTTTCAAGTTATTTAAATCAATTTGATGAAGTAGTATTTCAATGGTTAAACGTTTAATTACAGAAAACACTTAAACATTATTTGAGATACTGTATGTACCCTGTGTCTATTATGAATAAGCTAACAAAAGGATTGACAGCAATATACGCAAGATAGTCTGTACAATTAATCTCATCCTTCCTTAAAACAAGAACGTAAGTGCAGTAACCTTTTTACTGACAAGCCATCTAAAATTGTTCAGTGCCTCTTGTCATATAGTAAATTTAGCAATTGGAAGATAAAATGTTTGGTAAGATTTTCCCTCTCTGAATATTACTTTGAAATCAAATAGAAAGACAAGGTTATTCTTATCCAAACTACTGCCAATAGCATTATCTTGTGCAATTTGTTTCTTTTTACGGTATATATATATGATATCCATGAAAAGGCTCCACAGAAAGCAGCCACAATTCCACTGGGGCTGAATCACCCACCGGTGCTGTACAAACTCTTTATGGAAGATTACCAGTACCTCCTGCCCCTAATTATTGGGAAATCACCTCATATTTAAGTCCCGCATCTGCTTCACTCCAACGCTCAGTCATTGAGTTTGTTTCCCCGAGTTAAACAGTCCCTAGTTGTGCTTCACTGTGATGGTCTTAGTTTTATTCCTTGTTTGCTTCACTGTGCTCTGACCCTTACTTGTGTTCTCCACTTCGTTCTCTGATTCCCTTGGCTTATTACTCCCTGTGTCTACCTAGCTTTGAACCTTGATTGCAATCTTGACTTAATCTCCTGGATTTGCCTTTTGCTACCATCTGAGCCTCCCCTGCCACCACTCTTCAGACGATTCAGAGCCTAGCAAGTGCACCCTTTACATTTGCGAAGGCTGCTGCTCTCTCCAGGTCAGCGTGCATCATTATAGAGTGACAGAGCCAGCAGACATGAGTCAAACAGGCTCTGAAGAGATGCTCCAGATGCAGGCCTGGCACATGTCTACACTGAGGGCACAGCTATTTAGTGTTTATGGAGCTGAAGGAAGTAGTGCAGGATCTTTGTTTTGTGATGAGCAGCATGCAGCAGACACACACCGCTGTTCACTTTCCAGCTGTAGCACCTGTCCAGGCTGCCATTTCAGCTCTTGCTTTAGCTTCAGCTCTTATATCAATCTTTCATAAGCCCTGGATGTGTCCTCCTCCTCCTTTCACCAGACACCAAGACAGTTGTAGGGGATTTTTGACATGGTGTGTCATACTGTTCTCAATGCAACCCTCATCTATTCCCATAGATCAGGCTAAGGCTGCCCATGTAATCTCCTTGTTGTCCTTCTTGGGCTTCAGCTCTGTAGGAAATAGGAGGCTCCATCTGCAGCAGTTATGAGCTTTTCACTGGCACCTCTCACTAGGTTTTTGACATGCCCGGCAGTGCTTCTTCTACTACTTCTAAAACGCTTGTTCTTGCTGAAATCCACTCTAACCAGCACCCTAGCACCAGTTAAACTACACTGTCATCTTCTCCTTTGAAGGGGTCTGAAGAATTCACACTTCAGTGCAACTTGGACTTCCAGATGGTCCAGGGAACCTTATAATACCTGATGCAGGCCAGATGAGCAGTCTTGGGTTCCTGCCATGGAACTAAGCAACCCATGCTTGATCCATTCTCTCCATGTACCCAAGAAAGTCCCATCTGGACTGCAGAGCTTCCCGTTAAGGGTGGAAGTACTGTAAGGCTAGTATGAGTGCAGACTCACACTCCCAGGTTGCTACAGCAACAAGCCACATACAGTATCCACGTATGGAGTAGAACTCATTAAGGGTGATTATCAGTAACTCTTGCCCCTAATTAATGGGTTCTCTCCTTGCAATTAATTCCTGCATCTGCTTAGTCATTGGGTTTGTAAGCAGGTGGAGACCAGATCTGAACCACAGCCGCAGGCACTTTCTGAGTCTAGAACTCATGTTACCCAAATAAAGGCATACCTATATACTGGCACCTTGTCTAAGGAAGTTTGACCAATTGCTACAGTATAACAGGCACATTGTGCATATACAGTATATTTATCCTATCACTTACAGTAGGTTAGAACCACAAAAGACTGACTTAAAACTTAAGCTAATTTTATGAACATATCACAAATGTAAAGACAGTATTGTTTTACAGTTCATGTTTTAAAGTCTTACCTGGTACAAATTCTAGAAATGAGTTGTATCACAGTCCTCACATCTCATGGCAATACAGACTGGTTATAACAGTAAGGTAGATGATAAATTGTAACCAAGCAGCACTGGGCAAAAATCAGCCTAATATTATACCCAAACCTCAAATACACATAAAGTACTCTATTACTTTCTTTAAAAATTAAACAAAAAACATTTAAAGAAAATATTAAAAGCAGTTAAGTCACATTGCTAAGTCACAAACTCTCTTATGACACCAGTATTTGTTACTAGGAAATTGATGTGGTTGCCTAGGGGACATAGGTGTACAAAATCCTCATCTATTTTCATGTCTGGGGTTGTCAGGCTGTCAATTTCTTAACAAAGAATTAGGCAGCCCAAAATATAATCAGTTTTTAACAAGATACGAATAGCTGTACTACTGTGGGCAGTAATGTTTTGCAAAGTGCTATTGACACTACTGACAGGAGTTGAAGCAGCCAGGATAGTTGTTCCATAATGAGGAATATTGAATAGCTGAGTTCGCGCAAAACAGCTGGGGTATTTAATATGGAATAAGCAATGCCTTTATCCTTGACATCTATTGAAATGAAGAATGTCTATTGTGAGTTGGGCAAGAAAAATGGCTGCTCATAAAAGCTTAGATCATTATAATGATACGGATGGTATTTACTTTTTTGCATGACATTTTTAGCTTTTACAATATTCTTTCTCAAAATCTCAGGGTATTTGAACTAATACTGATATAAGTTCCTTCCTTACATATATTCTTTAACAGCTACAATAAATCGTATACAGTGTATTACCTACATACTGTACCTGTAGGTAAAATGTACACAGGGAATTGTATAACACGATTTTAACTTGATAGCACCAATTCCAATGGACCTTTTAATTTTAATTATGAAAACATTTATCAGATTTTTTTTATGCCATCGCCTCAGGCAAAAAATGCTTATTTCCAGATGTTGCCCATAAACACTCTCAGATGTATAATGTATTAAAGATTTGCATAGAATTTGTACTGGATTCCAAGGGGCTGCACTGCTAATTTAAATTATAGTTAAGTCTAATATATACATGTCAATTAGAAACTAATGAGAATGATTGTTTAATTAAATACTCAAGTTGAAACAAATCAGAAGACACAAGGCCCTCTAGGAATTGAGTATGAGATCTGAGATATACTCTATATACTGTAGTATGTAAATCAGAAAATGATAAAGACCATTATCTGAATAAAATACTTTCAGAGATTTTGTTTCATTGCTAAGCAACTATACACTTGTGTTTTTTATTGTCTTAATCCTGAAACTACATTGAAAAATTATTTAGGCATACTCAAGCAAATAAATGTACTGTAAGAATATTAAATTTAATTTTCACAATTATGTACAATTAAGATTTGTGTTTTTTTTTTTTTTACCAAGCATTGGTTCTCTAGAAATTATGGACTTTTGAAATGGGATAGCAACAGCTGTCAACAGAGAAGATCTGGCACCAAGAGTATGTTTGGAAATTATCTTTAAAGGCCATAAATTTAAAATACCAGAGCAAAGCAAGCTTTTTTAATCAACATTCAATTTCTGGCACTGAAGTGCTTTAACAAATGGCCTTTTACCCTTGAGCCTGTGATTTGAATCCTGCCCAGACAAAAACCATTCGGATGTAACTGATGTGCATATCATCTGTAGGGCAGAGTTAACATCGTCTCAACCCAATGACTAGTTCTGTTAAGCAAAATGCTGTCACACAATGCTGCAATACTGCTGTAATACTGTTTATTCTCCCTCTTCAATAGATGCACTGGATTAAATACACATAGTCTCAAAAAGGTCCTGTCAAAATTAATTGATAATTTGACAGACACACATCTTTTCATCTGTTATTTCTTAAAATAACTTATCTTTAAACATTCCTTACATCATCATTCATGAGGCAGAGATGTTTACATTGTACATACAGTAGTTTTAAGTGAGAAAAAAGCTATAAATGTAATGTACACATTGATATAATAAAAATAGACTTTAGATGTGCTGTATGTGCAAACACATCAGTTCCAGGTTAATACTGTACATGCTCTAAAGTTACTGAGTCTCTGATCTTTTAAAGTTTATAAATGTGTTACAAGAGGTTCTACTGGACAGAAAATAACCTTTTAAATATCATTTAGCAGAGCAACATTACATACAGTACATCCAGTTTCATTTGTGTGAAGGTTTTATGTTTTATTAACATGCATAAAATAAGAGCATCAAGTGGTTGGTTATCAGTGAAATCACGATTAGATGTGTCCTTGCTTTGTTCGCTTTCTGATTTTGTTAATCTGAGTAAAGTAAGAGCTGATAGACACAGGTCATGCCTTTTGCCCACTTAGTATCTGAAAATACAAATATCTCTTTATAGCATTCTTACATATAACAAAACTAGGTGCTACTGTGTACTGAATATTTAAATATTAAAATATTTTTTTCACACATCACAGCTGGTGTTGCACACATGGCTAGTGTTAATAGGAAAGGATTTCACTTAAAGGAAAAATTCAGAAAGGCATATTATATATAGTCAAATCTTGCTATAATTTGATGTTTACATTTTATATCAGTAATTAAATGGGATTTAAAAACTTTGTAATTATATATTTTGATCATTGGCATTCTATCTAACTTTCTATGACTTTACATATAGAGTCTAGTGTCAACAGACACGAGACAGGGTGCCTACTTTATCCCAGTTTCAGGATGAGAAAAATGATATCCAATATATTTAATTTATGTCAAGTATATTGAGACACATCAAGATTAATTTGCACAGTACTGTTTTGTAGTATAATTTAATGACATGATTCATTTTCATTTTTTTGTTTTTCAAAACTTTAATGAGTTTTTAAAAACAAAATAATTTCAGATTTGAATTTTGTATCTAGTTTTAAATGAATTCCAGAGTCTGGCCAAAATCAGCATGTAGCAGATGTTGTTTTTCTGCATGAAAGCAAATGATATGTGCAAAATATTACAGTCAAATGAAGACATGTAACTCGAAATGATATGTTTTGTATTGCACATTTATATTTTATTGTATGGGTACATTGTGATTCTGTCATTTGCAGCTGTTCTGCTCTCAGTTTGGGATAAACACTATATTTTATTTTTAAAACTTCTTCATGTACTGAAGCTTCCAGTCTCACCCTGCCTACTGAAATTAGGCTTGGAGTTAGAATATACTGTATCTAAGCTGTCAGCTTCAATAAAAGACAGACTGCCAGCTTTAATTATGCCATTGCATGGGATGTTGAAAGTACTTAACAAACTGCTCTCTGAAAGAACTGAATGGAGATATAAATTTACACCAAAGCTTTTGTTTCTTTCCCTGGTCACCCTTTCTGTTGCATAGAACAGACGTTGAGGGAAACTTCCTGAACAAATTCAGGGAGGCATAAAGCTTGATTTGATAAAATGATAACAACAAAGAGTGAAAGAATAAAATATTTTTTCAGATTTTTTAAATATAATTTTCTTACATTCTCCTCTGTCTATTAAACATACAGTATGTATTCATAAGATATTGTTTGTTGTTAACTAAAGCTACTGAACATTGGCTTCGATTGCAACAAAGCAGTGAACTAATAAATTATAAAACATTGTACAGTAAGTATAATGTACAAAATGAATTAAGTTATGACTTATAAATGGGGCACATGACATATACTTGTAATGTTGGAAGTATTATTAATGCATTATACAAATGGTCTGAGATCTAGTTGGTGTCAGTTGTTAGAAAACGTTTCAACTCCTTCAAACTTGGCAGCTCGTCATCTTTGTTCATTTGGTTGATGTCTTTATCCATGTGGATGAGCAGTTAATAAATGAAAAGCACACCTGAATGATACATAATTAAGCATTGTAAGGCAAAGTTGTATGTGCAATTGAATTGGAAAGTGCAAAAACAACAGGGTAGCATCTAGAGGCCACAACAGAATCATTTTCAATTGACTTTGTGTTGAGCCCCCCTGGTGTAAATGGATCGTTAATTGTATCATTATAGTGTTGGAATGTCTGAATGCTCAGAACTGTTGGAGTCTTTATAAAAGGGTGTGTGTGTAATTCACTGGCTGTTAGTAGGTGAAAGTAGTAGTGTCAGTGGACTACTTTTTTTTCATCCCAAGCAGCTATGTTGGAGTGGAGATCTTCTGCATTTGTAAACTTTTCACTAGAAGTTATTTAGTGTGACAATAAAAAGGTCCTTAAAAATTAAGAAGAACGTGTAAATTTGTGTGACAAATAATTATAATGGGAAAACAACTGGCATATCACATTTACTGCTGGATGCGGATAACTAAAAAGTAAACTATAAATATAAGATGCTAAAATGCTGAGCTTGAAAAAGTTACCGTATGAAAAAGGCTTGTGTTTATGATGACACATCAGTAACTTCTTTCAGACTTGTGGGAATCCAATAAAAAGCAAATAGAATATAGTATATTATTATTATTATTATATAAGTGTAATATTAATTGTAGAATTTAAAGTAATGTAAAAATTGCAAAATGTACTAGTAAGACAACATTAAGTGTATTCTGTATAATCTGTATACTTGTGTCTGCCATTAATTAAAATCAGTTCAGAGTGATTAGATGATAGGAATATCCTACTATGACAGCCTAGAAGAGCTCATTATTTTTAGTTGTATTCAAATATTCAGAATCCTGGCCTCTTTCAAGACATTGCTGGATAAGATCCATATACCAATTAGCTACTAACAGCTAAGCAACTTACAGTACAGTAGATGGACAAAGCTGCCTTCTCTTGTTTGCAGATTTTCTTATGTTGTTGTGTAAACATGTTTACATATCATGTTGTTTTGTTGTTTTGTAAATTAGATGTGAGAGCAAAAATAAGATGGATGGTGCAGCATTGGGTACTACAATGATAAAGTCATAGACACAGTAGAACCTAGAAGTATGGTTTGAGAAGGTGTCAAGAGGTAGTCCTGATGAGGTTTCAGCCACAGGTGGACAGTAAAAGACAATGAACAGGCACAGGAGAAAAGATAGCAAAGATTACCATCAGTCAGACACAAAGGTGCACAAAGGAAAGGAAAGAGATGGAGATACAGGTGTAGCAGCGAGGCTTATACAGGAATTACGTTTTCTGCTCCTTTGCCAGTGAGGCCCCATCTCTCTCTTGATCTCTGTGGTGCAGCCGCAAGATTCAAAGGGAGAGCCTCATCCAAGTGGTTTACAACCCCAAGGTCAGAGGGCATGGTTACTCACATCCCACGTGGGTCTCTGATGCCCATGAAACTTTCAGCCAATGAACGAGCTGAAGTTCCTCCAGGTAAAAACAGGTAACACAGAGCTCCCAGAGGACTATTCTAAGGAGAATTCCAGGGGGAGAACAATTCCAGGGCAGGACGGCCTAAGAGCAGAAAGGCTCCCAAGGGCAGGACATTCTCACAGCACACCACCTGACCATCCTGAGACAACGTAACGGCCAGTGTGTCCGAGTGCCAGAACTTTCCTTTGTTCTAAGAGTCTAGAGCGGAGGTTGCCAGAGAGTAACCAAAGGATCCACCCGAGGTTAGCATTAGCAGCAAGCCTTGTGAACAAGTAACTGTGGACAGTTGAATCAGTATTCAGAACTAACGCTTCATCAGGAACGAACCGGTCTTCTTCCTGACCTGCTGGGGCCCACAGTCATCTTTTCTCCTGTGCACAAACTTCGCTAGTTAAAGCCAACACTAAGTAGCTGGTCTTCAGTGAGCATCAGTAGCGCACCGTCGCAAGCTGCAACAGCACGGCCACAGCTTGGCACCGAGCCAGAGAGCGCGGATTGGACAGCAACAAGCCTGCAACTGCTTTTTTTCTGAATCCCCAGAGATTGGATGAGTATTCAACTTACTGCATTACAGCTTGAGAAGTCAATTGTTATCCCAACCAGTTGATATCTACTTAATTCCTGAGAGTTATGTACTTGTTTTGAGTATCTAATGTAGAAGTTGTAACCAAGTTCATTCAAGAAACGGTCTAAATGAATGATATACCGAACGTATGTCCTCTTGATATATGTAACTCTTCGTAACTGATTGAGTATATACCTTTTGTATTCTGCTAACCCTCACGATAAGATCTGTTAGGTTTACATGCATTTTATGTATTAATAAATGTATTATTGTGTATTAGTAACTGTGTGTGTGCGTTGTTTGAGTTATACTAATATACTAATATTAATAATTGTCCCAGTAAATGCCCAAACCCCTACAGAACTGGTGCCTCGTGAGAGCACACTACACAGGTAAGAATCTTAAACTAATTACAAGAATAACTTGATAATCAACAAAGAGTCTACAGTAAGAAACATACTGTATATATGGTTATGTACTGTACTTGTATATCACAATGTGATCCTAAACTAAACCTTAGAGAGCAAGTAAATAAAAGCAATCCCTTGAAACAGCATGTTTTCAATCTTTATTAATGGACAAAGATTTGCGCGAGATTGTAATGCTACTTTCATATAAAAGAACTTTCAATAAAATGAAAAACATTTTCAAAACCTTTTAAGGTGCATTTGCTTAGGAATACAGGATTTTACTTACATTTTACAGATGCAATGCATGACACAGTATGTTAAAAAAAGTACAGCATTCTCATAAACCGTTACATACAGTATGTTCTAATATCACCCATACCCAAACTGTTAAATAACTGATGTCCAGTTCCCTTGGTGTGGTGTTTCCATAACTGTGACTGGCACCATATTTGTCATTTGGAATTAAATCCAATCCAGTATTATGATTTGGTATTACTAAAATACAAGTAGGTAAATGTGAAACTATCCATATCCATATTTTACTTCCCCTTTGAAAACATCATTGGATTGTGGATAATATTATTATTTCAATAAAAAAAAAATCTTATTCAAGTATAAAATTGGCTTCTGTATAGACGTCATGTACAGTATGGGAAATCAGATTTATTTTATGATTGGGTTAGCTAGAATCTTGCAATTCCCTCGCGGTTTCCTTCAAGAAAATCAAGTTTACTTATAACCTTAGTGTTTATTTTTATTTAATTCAAGTGGATTTTCATAGTCAAAGAACCCTTTCTGAGCACCAGAGGGATCTTTGGGGAAATTTATAGAAGTGAACATCTCTGTGGTGAATTGTTTACAATTAACATTTAACATTTCCAGTTAATCTTTTTTTTATTCTTCATCAAAAATACTCACAAATAGAATCCAACTGAATAGGGCTTTAAGACAGAAAAGTATGGAAAATATTACATAAAAATCAATATGCATAAAACACATTTTAAGATCTATATAAACAATTAAATTGAAAGAATTCTGTTTCCACTCAATTGGTATTGTATTTTTGTTGACTTTCATAAATTATATTGAGATAAAACTGGTTACAAACAAGAAGAGGCAATTCGGCACATCTAATCTATTTGGTAGTTAGTAGGTTACTGATTCAAGGATTTTATTCAGCTATTTCTTGAAGGATACCAGGGTATTGGCTTGAACAACAGGATACGCCACAAGAACTCACAACGTAATACAAAAATTCAGGAAGGTAAATTACTGTGTCCTTTTATATATATTATCAGATTTGTTTTGTAGTTCCTTTTTGAAAAAAGGAATGGAAAATATATTACTACTTCTTACAATAAATGTAATAGGTAAATTAACCTGAAGTTCTTGGAAATATGAGGTACATTTCATGTAAAAACTATTTATTCCTAGATAAGAAGCACAAATATGCTGCAAATACTGCATTGTTTTGTTATCTCCCTGGTTCTCTCTAGTTAAATCATTATGAAGATGCGGTTTTACTGAGTTCAATATTTTCTTTATTCTTACAAAAAATAAACTTTAGATTGGGATAATTACAATTCCCGAAATGGAATTGTTTTGAGAATGTATAGTATTACTTTAGTGAGGGTGATAATCCTGTTGTTTTCTGTTTAAGTATCAGGTTCTTTTTTGATAATAAAATAGTAAGCTTACTGTATGAAGATTTAATTCTCAGTCTGTCATGTATTTCAGAATATCAATTTTAGATTTCTATAAATGAGTAACTGGCAGTGAACTATGGTATGTAACATTAAATTCTTATCACAGAGAATCCCGGAATCTTAAAATAAACTATTTAATCACATTTCACTGCATTTATTAGAGGTAGGAAGTATCCTTGTAATCAAAATATTGTATGCAGGATGTTTAGCTGTATTTTTTTTGTGCAAACTGTTAGAAAGCATTATTTCCAAATTAATACTTTCAGATAATTTGGAGAAGTATAAATGTATCCACTTAGTAACATACTTGTAAAATAAGTGACAGTTACTGTATTTTTCATTTCTATTATAAATATGTGGAAGTATTTATGCCATAAATGTTTAAATACCCATATATAATAACACAATGAAGCACCATTCTGCAACAGTTCAGACTAAATAGCAAATGATCTCCTCAAATTGTCTTGAACAATTCCTGCTTCCTTTGTCTTTTCAGCCTTTGTTTCTAATCACTCAAAGAAAATTCAGTTTTATTTTTTTTGGAACAGTCACCTAGAAATTGAGTGGAAACTATGAAATTTTAATCAGGAGACTTGAATAATAATTGTACTAATTGCTAGAGTATATATAAATATAGAAATTGAATAAGCCTGCCTTTTCTGCATATACAGTAGTACTTCAACTTTAACTAAGCCTGGTAGACATGACTGTGTTAATATTGTTAGCGTAACTTGCATTTGCTATATTTACTTGAGTTATGTTATTTCTTATTTTCTTAATCATGATCATAACACAAGATAAGACGTGCAAAAGATTTAGTTATTGGGTGTTTTATTGTTTTTAGACTGCTGTGTAATTTCTTTGGATAGTTTGTTTGAGGGAGAGTTGGAATCCCCAATTACTTTTATTAATGTTCCCTAGGTTTGGAATTGTTCATTGCTAATCAATTTGGCTTACAATTACAACCTCCATACCAACATATGAAAGGGAAAAAGACTATATGCATGCATCCTCCAGGATGTGCTCTGTGAGTCTATCTGCTTCGTATTCATGCTGTGAGCCCAGAGTGCTTGCCAACTTCAGATTTAGAACTGCTGCAGTGCTCCTTGATAGCACAATAAGCTCCCAGGAACCTTGCTTGCTATAGGCTACTGCCACTGAAGTAGTAGTATATTCTTTGAGATTATGAAAGCACACAATCCCTACAATACAATTGTGTACCACCTGGTCACACACAGCTAATGGCATAGCTCAGATTTTAGTTATCTCTGGATTCTGTACTGAGTCTATACTGTCAATCTACACTGCCCATTATAATTACATCTACTTTTCACTTTAGTTAACCAAATTATCCAAAATTAATTGGATCCAAATGTTTTGAACTGCCAATCCAAATTTATTAAGCACCTGGAGTAACGTTTACTCCACCTGTATGAATGTCATGAAAGCATGTTGATGTTTTACATCAGTAATGTATTAAAACATTACATAATTTCTGGTACAAAGCAGCAGAAGCACAACAAACAAAAAGTGTACACTAAAGGAGCCTTAAATAAGCATTTTGTTCTTATTTTTGTTTGATTTTAAAGTTCTATCTTATATAGTTATATCTATATTTTAACATTATATCATAAAGGAATTATTTTCCTATTGGTATGTTCTTGTAGGACACGTGAGGGTTTAAGAACCTATACAATCACATTGTACTGTATATATTCTTTGACTAGTCACTGTTCAATATCTTCACTAATGTATTTAAGATCCCACTTTCTTCTTTATGTTGTTTGGTTCTCTGACTAGACTAGAAAAGTCAATGATGGACATTTAAGATGATGATTCATGCAAAATCATGGATTTGAAAACATACAAACATACAAATACAGTAATATGGTTTTCATTTTGCTGTTTATTTTGGCACAATTCAGTTGCTTTTTATTTATCAAAGACCCACAACATAGACTACCAGGCAGGCAATCTGATTTTATTGCTGCCCAAATCTCTTTATCATGGGATTAGATCCCTTTCAAAGAGTTTATTGTGTGGGAAAGGGACAGCAAAGCTAAAATACTGTAGGTAGTCTTATACATCAGAATGGCAAGATTCCTCCATGAAAATGATGGATACCCTCAAGCATATTTCAATATGTCACTTCTGTTCTTTTCCTATGCCCAATAAAACCTTTTTTTATTCATTTACGCAGTATGCCTATGCTGTAATAAAAATGTTAACACCAGCTATAATCTATCTTTACAATCAATGCTTTCATCCTAAATACAAATATTAATAAATCTGTCATTTGGGCTTTACAACATTGTTCCATTTCATTCCATTTATGTCACATTTACCACTTCAATGCAATCATTATGTAAATTTGATAATAACTGCATTATCCCACACAGTGAATCCTTTAATACAAGGTTTGCTTTGGCCATTCTCTTTCATTGTTTTAGGTTTCATAACTCCCAGACAAATTCTTCCAAACAGCTAAGAGAACATTTTCAGAAGTGATCACCTTTGGGGCACAGCAAAAATACAATATGTTGAACTTGTTTTTAGCAATACTATCCCAAACTGGAACTTACAAACTTTTTTTTATAATATTGTTATAAAATGATGGACATATTTCACCTATTAACATATACTGTAATATATTTATCTGGTAATAGATTCCTTTCATGAAAAAAAAAACACAAACGCGCTACTTACAAAAGGAAAATATTCTGCATCTAATAATTCTCACCTAGGTGTATTTTCACTCTTTTGTTTCTAAAGAAACACTAAGTTTGAGAATCATGCATTTCTCTTCACTACACATATCTCAACATATCACAAAATCTTTGTGGTAGAAAGTCACAAAATCTTGAAATGCCCAAATGAAAATGACATTTTTGCCAACTTTATGATTATAAGAATGTATAAAGACAAGGAGAGCAAAGCATTTTGTTTGCAAAATATTGAAACCTGCAAACCCTGTGGGAATGCAAATGGTAAAGGGAGTATGTTTCTTTCATCTGAAAAGTTATGGACATTTTGGCAATGAAGTAAAGAACTTAATTCAGGCAAATAATTAAAAAGGGGGTTGAGTTAGTAGAGTTATGAAAGACAGAAATATTAGTAAAATATTGTGCGATGTATCCTAAATCAATTTTTTCAAGGATTTGATGTCAGTATTAATTTGTTTTGAAGATGATAAATTTATCATAAACAACATACATAAATAGGACTTTATCATAAATAGCACCTACTGTACTGTATAAAACAAAACCCCTAAAATTTGATTTGTTGATGTTTAACTTTTCTTTCTATTTTTTAGAGAAAATAGAGAAAATGTTGAATTTATTTGATATAATTGAATATGATTCTGTGTATTGGTGGATAATTAGACATGTACTACTATATGGAGCTGAATGCTTGGCAGTTGGAAAGAGGGAAGAGAACTTGATGAGAATAACTGAAATGAGGATGTTGAGATGGATTCTACAGATTTCAATGAAAGATAAGATCAGAAATGAAGAAATCCGTAGACGATGTAGGGTGGTGAATGTGGTTGAGAAGATGTGAGAGGCGAGGTTACGGTGGTATGGATATATCATGAGGAGGGACATTGAGGAAGTAACAAAGAGGGTAATGGAATTAGAGGTGGAAGGTAACAGAAGAAGAGGCAGGCCTAGAAAGAGATGGATAGATTGTGTGAGAAAAAATATGGAGGTATGCGAAGTGAGTGAGGAAGATGTGCTCGACAGAGACAAGTGGAGAAGAGCAACCAAAGCAGCTGACCCCAGGACAGTCTGGGACTAAGGCTGTGAAAAAGATGAAGAAGAAGAAGAAGTATTGGTGGATAAGGATGCAACATAGTATTTTATATACAAGTTTTGAAAATAAATTGAGGATTTGGATGCCTCTATATTTGCATATTGTAATGCATTGCATTGAATTGTCTAAGTCAAAACTTTTTTATTTTAATATTTTATTTTTTAATGACAGTCATCTGTGACAGATTCTCCAAAGGGCAACAATTCATTAAAATGAATTTCAGCATTATTTGGAAGATGTAGGATTGGTTTTTAGTATACTGTACATTTGCATTTAGATTAAGAATGATATTATTATGAGTTGTTGTTACGTCCCAGTGTGTGTTCTCTGTGTTTTTTTTTCTGTTATGTCCACACTGCTGACCCTTGATTGTTCTCCCTTCCCCATTGGCCCACCATTACCCCACACTTTCCGTAAGATGTCATCATCAATTAGCTCTCAGCCAATTAGAACTCATTTTATTCACTATATAACATGGAGGTTTTCAGCAAGGAGAGGCCTTTTGTTTGACTTCGGTCCTGTTTGGTTTTGGTTATCGTTTCGCTTCGCTTCTGGTTATTGCTTCGGCTTCGTTTGTTGGTTTGTTTTGCTTTGTGTGTGTGTATTTTAGAAAAGCTTCGGCTTTGTTGTTTTGTTGGTTTTCTGTTAGTTTCTTTGTACTTTCATTTGTTCATGTGTTCATCCTTGTTTTGCCATTACCTTGCCCCAGTGTTACATGTTCAACTTTTGTGTTCTTTTGTACCCTGCTTCTGTTGATTACTCTTGTTTTCCCTTATTTGTATTCCTGGTTCACTTGTGTTTTTGTGTGAACTTTTGTATATAGGGTTAGTTTAGGTTGTTGGGTACACTTACACACTTAGTTGATTTTGTATTAGTACACTAGTTTAGTATGAGTGAGTGCCATTTGTCTTGTATGGTTTTGGGTAGTCAGTGCAGGTTAGCTAGGGTGTTGAAGACGCCGAAGACCGTGTGTTTCGGGTTTTCTTTTGTAGTCAGATTAGCTTTCCCTCACTGTCCTAGCCAGCTCCATTTTGTTTGTTATTTTCTTTCCTTTGGCACAACTCTAGTTCCTTACACTTGTTATCACGCTTCCTAGTCCCTCACCAAAACCCACCTGCTTCCAAAAGAATTATCCTAAATGTTACACCCCTTTACCCCTAGACACTTGGGGTCGTAATAGTTGTATAGTTAAAGTTTGGACTGCATATAGGAAAGGTTTGAAGAATGTGAAGTAAAATATATATGGGATTTGTTTTACAGTAAGATTCTAATTACACTCAGATTTCATGTAAAGATACAGTTGTTTACATACTGTATGTGTTCACACTACAATTTGTGTGGTGGTCTTGTTTACATTTCTGCTTCAGGCTTTGTGTTAAGGCCAATTATCTGGCTTCATGCAGTCTTAATTTACTCAGATGAAATGTAACTGAAGTTCACCTGAAATCATCCAAGTTTAATAGGAGCCCTTACTTTAACCCCAACCTTAGTTATTTTTAGCACTCTTTTCTTTTAGAACACACTGAAAGGAAAAGAAAGAAGACACATTTTCTGCACAGAACAAAGGCTCTACAGCTGAAGCATCGTGTCTCTTTTCTTTTTCTTTCAACATGGAATAAACCTTTACCTACACATCAGCAGCTTACACATGCTGATGTTGATACCTACTCAAAACTCTTCTTTTATAACCTTTCTTGTGTTCCTGTGAATAGAGCCAAATATTTGATAATTTTTGTATTGGTATCAGTTTAATACCTTGAGTGCTTTATCTTAGTCATATAAAGTGGTAATAATCTTCCAAAATGTACTGATGCAATTAGTTTATTATTGTACTATACCTTCTTGTTCTTTTTAAACTTATCCCAGTGCCTGTATTGTAGCAATGCAACTCCAGATATGAAGGTTTATTAAGGAAGAGACCCCATATGTATGATACTGTATACTGTACATCCCCTAAAATACTAATCATTATAATTTTATATCAGTCGTAGCTGATATATTGAAGAATCTATTGATTAAAATAAACGATTGTACAAATTCACAGCTGTTATACAGTATATTATAAAGTAAATACACTATACAGTATATAATTCTGCCCCTTTAGACAGAGATATCTATCACAATAGTATCTACTGTTGATGACCTTAAGGCTCAGACCTTTTTATGGACATATGATAAGCATGCTGTCTAAGCTCCTTTAAACCCACATTACTCAGAATGTCTCAGAAACAAGACCATGCATCACATTTCAGCAGAGAGCTTGCACTTTGTTCTGTTTGTGATGTTGCAATTCCAGGGTATAAGGTGTTCTATACAGAGCACCAGCTGCAAAACAAGCTCACAGAAGAAATGAAAACATATAAATTGTGTGGGTGATACAGGAACCAAAAAAATACTCGCATATTGAAGGCCACAATATGTTAAAACTAAAACAAATTACAAAATAAAGTGGCTTTTCATTTTCCAAAACTTTGCATAATATTGTAGGTAAAGATCAATCAATCTCCTAAATTGTTTCACAAAAAACGCCCCTAACACTGTGCTGAAGATGCATTGTACTGTTTAGCTATCATTAAAAATTGAATTATTTATGGAGCACAGGTTGTTTAGGACCTATAGATTTATTATTTCAAAGCTGTTACTTTGGTGTAATTGCCATTATTAGGTAGCTTTAAAATTGTGCCTTTATTTCCATAATTGCTGGAGAAAGGCACTGAGCCAAATTATGTGACGAGAGCTTCCACCTTTCCGAATTGCTTTGAATACTCCCTGCCATTTTTTCCTAAGGCCCTGTCAAGTAAGACTGATAAATTGTGCCAAATTGCATGGCACTTTGTGGCATGGAATAAATCTCCACCAGGGACTCTTAAGATGAAAAGCTAAAGTCGTTTCTCTAAAGACAGAAGTCACACAATATTAAAAATGTTGATGTCTTTGTCCTTTTGAGATATAAAATGCTTTTCATTGTAGTACTTTTCATCGTCTTAATAGTATCGATAGCATAATTTTAAGTAACTATAAAAACAATTTAGTCTTAGAATTAGGACTTAAAACAGTATCCATTATATACAATGGAAACAAATACCATGACGATTATGTTTATTACTTTTTAATAAATGTAAATTACTAAATTAAAAAAGTATTATTTACATTAATAATCACAGTTTAAAGTGTATTTGAAATTTTGAAAAACACAGAAGACAATATCCACTGCCATTCTGATAACATTTCATTTTAACACCTAATTTTCTTGGGTGATTTTTGCTTTAGCCTGGGCAACAAATATACTTTTTTCTTTGTAGGTTTAAACATTCTATTATGCTATAATCATAGAATTATATTTAATATATTCCATTTTCCCAACCCCAAAAGCAACATTTTGGTGAAAAATATTTGTATATATACTAATTTAAGAGTTTTATTAATGAGTCTATGTATGTACTTACACAAATAAGTATTTAATTTATAGAGATTATCAATTTCCATCAGTATCTTACAAAAAACACTTTTCAGGTTTATGGTGTATTTCAGTTGCATTCAGTCACTATAAATCATGGAAATTTTAATTTGCCTTTCCCAAGCATACAGTACCTTCCTGATCCATGGTGAAATATTTCTGTCATTTCAGAAACAATGAAAAAAAATGACCTGTCTTTGCTGATCAAACTAGAGGGAGAATGCATTTCTTTTTCATGCTCATCTTCAAAATTCACTCATTCGGTTCAGAATAGCAATCAGCATGTTTCACATAAATTGCAAAGCATTCAACATAATCAACCTTGGTTTTAACTTTTATCTGCTGACCCTTTATGTTTCTGCATCCTTATTTCTGCTGCGTACTCTACACAGGACAACTTAGGCATATGATAAAAGTTCACCTAGAGCATGTCTCAGCTGGACTCTCTTTGCTCAACTGTTATTCAAGATGACTGTTATTTAAGACTGTATATGTATCTATATTATAAGCATTCTGATATGTGTTACCACCTATAGTATCTATCCATTTTCTAACAACTTCCTCCAAATCTGGATCATGGGGGAGCTGGAGCTTATTCTAGCATGCAACAGGTATAAGGCAGTGTAGCAGCAAAGCTTATTAATAAGACAGAATTAAGTGTTGCTGTGCTTTCCTAAATGAGGCCCCATCTCTCTTCCTCATCTCTGTGGTGCTTGTCACAGGGAGGCATTCATGTTGGAATGTTCCTTTACTGATATGGAGCAGCTCCCAAATGGGGATGTGCTCAGCAATGCTTGATTATCATGATCAATGGCCATTCCTGGCGCTTATCTGTCTATGAGATTCTTGGGAACAACTGGATTCCAGTCCTAGAAGTCAGTGGTCCTTGTTACTCATCTCTCACCTTGATCAATCAATCAGGAACCTACATGGTAGCGTGGTAGCATCACATGGGTCTTAAAAGTCAGCCAAACTTTCAACCAATCATCACCCATCTTGGTTCTGGTTTAAAAGACACTGCAGACCTCAAAACTTTGCTCCTCAGACCGCTCTTGCACTCTTTCAGACTGAATCACTGTTGTCTGAGTGCGGGACTTTCAACTTCGTTCCAAGCGCAAGCGAGTTCCAGATTTGCCTGAAGTTTTGCAATTTGTGAATTGCTTCAACCTCTGGCCACATCCACCTGATCAACGGAAGCATTTCGGACGGACCCTTGTTGACAACTGAATACTCTTGTCCAGAAGTAGCTGCTATGCCACAAGCAAACCAAGTTTCTTCCCCCAAAAGACTGACCTGCTTGGACCAATGGCTACCCTCTGTGAATAGAGACTCTCTACTAGTCAGCCAGACTCTGAGACAGACACTGTCTGCTCACCGCTGATAGATTTCTCCCTTCTCCATTCTTCCAACTCGGACCTGGTTTTTGTGTCCGTGGCCCGGGAAATACGAATCCAATTCTAGGATAAGTACAGTAATCCAGTGTTTTACATTGCATCTCGAGGATTCAATTGTTACCTCAGCACAAGTTAATATCTATTTAATTTGTACAGTATGAGTAATGTATTTCCTTTTTGAGTATCTAATGTAGAAGTTGTATTAATGAGACTGATTAACGATATAGTATAGCTGAATGGTATACTGAAGTAAATGGTATATTCTTTGTTTTGTATCTCTTTGTGTTTTGCATCTCTTTGCGATTATATACCTTGCATTTTGATAACCCTTACAGTAAGATCTGCCATCGGTATCCAGGCAGACTGTTATATGTTTGATGCACAATTTATGTTTAATAAATGTATCTTGTGTATTTAATCCCCATGTGTGCGTTTCTTATAGTTCTGATGATTTATTGTCTAATAGCCATAAAAGAATCTCTTTTCATGGTTACTGCTACAATTAATAAATTGTCCCAGTAAATTCACAAAACTTCTACAGCAGTGTACACCACAGTCTATTTCATAGCAGACAGACACAAACACAGGCACGTACACACTCATATCAGGGCCAGTTTTCCCAGAATCCAATTAACCTACCAGTATGTCTTTGGACTGTGGGAGGAAACTGGAGCACTTGTATAAAACCCACACAAACATGAGATAATCATACAAACTCTATGCAAATAGCACCCCAGGTCTGGAATTAAACCCTGGGCCCCAATCACTGCACCGCCACGTCACCCTTATTTGTTTCCATAATTGCCTATTTATTGTCTGTACTGATTTCTTCATTTAAAGTTGGTTAATTTCTGCTAGAGCAGATGCCAAGCAAATAGTGAGATTATCTCTGACTGTCCAGATGATAACAGTCATTTTTTTCACTTTCTGCCCATGTTTTATTTTGATATTGTTTTCCTCTTTTCAGTGAAAGTTAGACATGACAACCATATTGATCTCTATATTCACAATATATGTTTAGGTTAAGTACCAATCAAATCATTTTTTTGCATTAAATAAATCATGGTAGGCTTCAAGTTGTTTGAGAACCTAAAATATCTGATTAAAATGCCGAAGCTGCCTCTACTTATATTGTAGGCTTAACTCAGGATCGCATTACAAATGTAGACACTACTATTAAATCCTCTGTGGTATTCTGCAAGTCTTGAAAACATGAATAATGTTTTGTTTTTTTGTTTGTTTTGTGCACAAATGAGATACAAGCACTTTTGTTACATTGTAGCACATAACTTTGAAGATAACCTATTGGAACTGTGTATTTTCTAATAATACTCTGCTTCTTTTGTGAAATAAATTAAGCTAGAAGTATATATTGCAATTATCTTGTACTGTAGGTTATATTAAAAAAAACAAATATGCTAAGGCTTATTTAATCATATTTCTTTTTATTTAGGCATTTAGATCAATGAATTTATTGTATGGAATAATTTGTGCATGTGGAAAAACAGAATTTTCACTATACACATCAAGATACCAGTCATAAATGAATAAAACAAACAAGATACGCATCATTTTTATTCATCATACATGTATAAATGATGCATGTGGTTATCTGTTATGTGTAATAAAAAAGCACAATCCTCCCAGAAATTGAATTTTCCATGTGAGTGCCTGGATCAGCACCTTAGGTTCTGATGCATCATTTTAATCTATTTTACTGAGTTGTGTTATTTATCCTTATATTCCAAACCTGAAGCTTATCAGTTTTTTATGAATGTCCAATAAAATGATCTGTGAAATTAATTTTAAGTTTCCTATTATTACAAATGACAGAAAGAAAATAATGCTTTCTCTTATAAGTTCAATGCAGCTTTGTCAATCTAATCTGCTTTAATTGTCTATTCTAATCAGAATCACAACACTTCTCTGCTTCAGTGTTATCAATCTGTTTATTAAGCATTCTGCAAAGAATTCTAACAAAAGCTACAAATCAAGTGCGTTAAGTTGTTTTGTATTCAAGTGTGTGATAACGGTATGTTGAACCACTTAACCTTTTATACATGGGTATTGTGTTTTTAGTGCACTTGATATTGATTAGATTGCAATGATATCTGATGCCTTGTGCCATATTGTTCTCAGTGCTAGCTTTTGTTTTGTGGACAAAACATATTTGCATCTCAATGATAATAGAGAACGCAGTACGACCATCATGACAGTCACAATTAAGTGATACATAGATCCTGTCTTGCTTAAGATGGATTTTGTGATTCTCCATCCTTCCAAAACAAAAACCATCTTAATTTTATGTTATTTTTAAGAAGCACTAAGATATACAGTACATAGGAGCAGGTAGAGTAATTCCACACTGACAAGTATAAAAAAAACAAAGAGGCAATATTTTAGCTGTGGGAAGAATCCATAGGCAAAATGTGTCTTGCTGCTTTTCCTCTACTTTTCTGTGTGGAGTTTACCTCTACTAGTTATTTTTTAGCTTGATTGCCACATCAAAAGTTCCCCACATGAAACCTCCAACTGACATACAGAGTAGGTACAGTATATATTGGAACAAGTAATAGGTTTATTCCATGCTTTCTTCAAAGAGAAGAAAGAAATATGTATGTATACAGTATATTGTTTGTCATCGTTTCATGGGTAAATTTAGTTTTTTGATACCCCAAGAAAAATGTTACAAAATTACAGTATATAAAATATGCATCCATTGTATTTACATAACAATTTAATAATTTTCAGGACACTCCACTCAAGGCTTTTTACAGGTAATGGGGACTCCCCTCCACAACCACCAATGTGCAGCATCCACCTGGATGATGTGACAGCAGCCATAGTGTGGCTGTATGCTCACCAGACATCAGCTATCAGTAGGGAGGAGAACAGGGTGATGAAGCCAATTCATAGATGGGGATTATTAGGAGACCATAATTGGTCAAAGCAAATGGGAAATTTGGCCAGGATGCCAGGGTAACACCCCTACTCTTTTCCAGAAACACTCTGGGATTTTTAATGTACACAGAGACTCAGGACCTCCATTTTACATCTCATCCGAAGGACGGTGCCTTTATTACAGTATAGTGTCCCTGTCACTAAACTTGGGCGTTACGGCCCACACAGACCGCAGGGTGAGCACCCCCTCCTGGCCCCACTAATACCACTTCCTGCAGCAGCCTTAGTTTTCCCCAGGAGGTCTCCCATACAGGGTTGTTAATTGTGAGTTGCAGGGTGAAATGGCTGTTGGCCAACGTGCTTTAATGAAATATATAAAAACATTTTTTTTTGCTTGGCCCTGGCCTTGGTAATAGTCGGTGATAAAGTGTTACCTGCTGGGATACCTTTATAGAATCATATTTGTTGCCACTCCAGGTTGCATTGTTAATTAAACATATGGAAATTGCAGATTAATTTATGAATGACTAAATAAATTAAAAAGGCCATTGTGCACATAATGGTGATGCTTAATGGCATCTGTACGCTTCAACACATGTATAAGCAAAGGAAATGTGCATACACATCAACAGTGTAAGCACTCACTGACAAGCAATAATAACTAGAAAATTTAGACATAAAGCAATTTAATGTCCCATGGCAGAGTAACAACATAGAAAAATAACAAATATTTATTTCTGCATCATTAAGTATGGAAAATAACTCAGGTGATCAGGAAAATAATCACGGTGTGAAACAAAAACACTCAGGTGTAAATGTATACACATACACTCTTGTCTGTAATAATCTAATTAAGCCACCGATTAAATTCCCACCAGGCTAATCAAAACAAAAACTGCACACGAATTAAATGAAAAGTGCAAACAAAGATGTAACAATTTGATTTCTAAATGTTTTAAAATGTAAAGTATTTAAGTATTAGTATGAAAAAAAATAAAGCAGAATGCAAGTAATTTCTATTTCTTCATCCCAGGATTTAGTTTTCCAACTGAAAGGAGAAGTAGGAAAAAGTACTTTGTATTGTTTTGAAGAATTTATCCAATCTTAGGGCAGAACAGTGGTGCAGTGGAGAGCATTGCACCCTCCAAGCGCTGGAGCCCTGGGTTCAATTCCGAACCTGGGGTGCTGTCTACATACAGTTTTCGGGTGTGATCTTTTGTGTGTCTGTGTGTACCCCGCGATGGACTGGCATCCCATCCAGAGTGTATCCAGTCTTGCATCTGTTGCTTGCCAGTATAGTTTCTGGCTCCTCTGTGACCCTGAATTGGATGTGTGGTTAGAAAATGGAAGGAAGGGTGGATGGAAGGATAGTTAGTCAAAAGTCAAATCTGAACGTGCAATGTACTGTATAAGACTATTGCCCTAAACATGAAACCTTCTCTTTTATGTTGTAATTGGAGTAATTTTGGGTTCATGTTGTTGTTCTCATCCAACCATACCAAGAACAGGGATAGGTAATTCCAGTCCTCAATGGCTGTCTTCTGCTTTTCAATCTATTTCTGACCTTAATTTCTAAATGAATTACCTGTTTCATGAGCTCTAAATCAGCTGTTCACTGAATAGTAACTGAACCACCTACACAAATCTGACTGTAGAAGTCTAGAGTTGCCTAAACCTGCCATAGCATGAAAAACTCTTTTCTTCCATTCTTAGATGAGACACAAGCTACTGTAAAGGGACTTTCAAATCGTTTCCCTTTTAAATGGAAATGGAAAAACTTGAAATGAACCAAACAGCACACTTTTCTTCACAATAATCACCAGTATAACAGGCATCAATTTAAACTTTTTTTCCCATCTTCAGGCAATTCTTAAAATGTTTTCCATATATTCAACATTCGGTTGTTTAAATAGAAAATTTCATGAACACAAAGTAATATTGACATATGTTAACTGTAAATGTAACTGTCTGTGCCTGAAGTAATAATTATAGATATGGACTACAATTTGTACAATTACACAACTCAAGTATATTCTGTTGAAAGCTTGTTGACGCTTATAATTTCTTCATCTTCATTTTCTCCAAATGTATAAATGACACACTGCAAATGTGGAGATGGGATGGAGGAGAGATCCAAATTTGAATGCAAAGGAGAAAAGGTTTACATACTGTTTATGTTTAAGTTTATGAAACAAGGTTAAGAATGATAATGTGGTAGGGCATCTGAGGTGAAAGTAAGCTTTGATTGCAAAACTCCATTAAATTAAGTTCATAGCTCGCCCTTTTCATGTTTTAACAGGCAAATTAGCATTGCACCAGTTAAACTGCACTGTAAAAATAACCATTTTCTGTGTGGATTGCTTGATTATCACTTTGTTTTACAGTTTATAAATATTTTTTTATCTATAAATGGATTTTCTTACATTGCTAATTTATACATTATGGGGCTTAAGGCTTAGTTTTATTTTTTAATTAAATGGACTGTATAATGTGAGTTTTTTATATCTGATGTAAAAATGTTCTAGGATTTTTTAGTTTCAAAATAAGAAGTCAACATTCTGCTGTTATTGTAGAAAAGTGATACATTTTATCTCATTAGACATAGTACTGTGCATTATAGCTGTATGTACGTAGACAAAAAATAATGCCATTTCTTCTAAATGACTAGAAACAGTTAGATTAAGTATTGTGAAATGCTGAATTTAGTTTTGTTCTTGTTATTTAAGGACTAAGCTGTGTAAGAATTGCAATACAGTTTCTGTGAATGTCAGCTGACTTGGGTTTCACCTGGGACCACTTTAAAATAGCAAAAAGCAGCAATTCTTCTTAGGACGAGCTATATGAATAGACATAATTATATGGATACAGGAAACCTATGAAAAACTCTGGTTTTAGCAAATATTTCATTCAGCTCTGCTAAGCTGCTTTGGATCAAAGTAGAATGTATTTTAAATGACGTCAGAACCACATAACATTTCCTTTCACAATTTTCTAAAATGGTCTGACTTTTAAAAAATTATTTGTAATTTATGAGCTTAGCAAAACAGTCAAATCTAGCCTTTTCCTAAATGATTTCCTAAGCAGATCGTTTCTAATCATTTCCAGTCTGCAAAGCCATATCTACTTTTTCCTTAGACTGTAATACCTTATGTTTTATAAGGCACACAATACAGTACCTGAGTTTCTATACTTATTCTAATGCACAGTCATGTATCACACTGTTCCAAATCAGGTAAAAGCTAATTTACGTAGACATATTTTCTGCTTAATTTAATTTAAACATTATTTGTTTAGTTTGGTACTAATACTCTGTTCATTACCTTATAACAACACTTTTTACACTTTGAGTTACATGTACAGTACATTGCAGCAAACTGTTTATGATACTTATATGATCATGGAATTATTGAGACTGGACACTCTATTTTTGTAATTAGGCTGATCAGTTCAAGTAACACCACCTGAAAAACACTTAATAATATTTAGGGGTATCTTGTATATTTGTCATTTTAAGGTTTAAGATGAATATAAGTGAACTATACAGTACATATACTGTAGAAATAAAATGACCAGGAAAAAATAATGGCAATGCCTCCTCAGTATCAAACAGTATTATCAGACTGCATTTGGATGGCATTGCCCCATTCAATGTGTTAAACGTCATATCTATTTATAAAATCCATAAAAATGTCCTGTATGTAAATAAGTACTATGTATTGTGCATTTTTTAAAATTCTGGTTACAGGCATATGAAGTTACAAATTGACCTACATTAACCATAAAACCTCAAACAAAAGGGGGTTTCTGAGTAGATAAACCAGTAATGTATCCATTGACATAGCAGGACAAGCCTATAATCCCCACAATTAGAGTATGGAGTAGGTCACTAGCCAGCTGCGACCTGGAATACACAGACAATGGTACACATATGGTTGAGTGGTGCTGGGCTGTTATGGGCTTTAGCTGGTCTGGATCACTTTGGCTTGCAAAAAATGATTGCAGTCCCTGGGATCCTGTGACCTTCCAGTGTTGCCAGTGTGAGACGCCATACTCTTTAAATTGATGCCACTCATTGTGGAGATCTTAGTGTGGAAAACTGATAATAGTCTAAGAATAGTCTGTGATATAGATTGAGGTGTGCACAGTCCATATTCTTTGTAATGGTAGAAGGATTGTAGATTGTCGCTATCCTGATTTAAATATTCCATGAAAGAAGAAAACCAAAATAGTAATTCCAAATAAAAAAAACAGATTAAACATCAAAAACTGCATGGTACTTACCTTAATGCCTGATTGTAATACTCTTTAATGTTGCAATTGAAACATTGTACACTGAATAAATGTCTGATGTCCATGTTTTAGGAATGTTTGGATTATCAATTCACATCTATCAAATTTGGAATCATAAATTGTTTTGGCTCAAAGCACTGACTCTCGTGCTGCATGGGCAGAATGTGATTCTTCTTCAATCACCCTTTCTGTTAGGTCATTCACCTTGAGATGCATTGCAAACTCACCAGAAACTGGCAGGAAGTAGATGCTTATGGGAGAAGCAGTATGTCTCTCAGTGGTATCTCTGTAAACCTGCAGTGACCTAAGAAGTCTCAGGAATCATCTAATGACATGACCAAGGTAAAGGTAATTTTTTACATGTAATTATAAAATTCACTTTCAACACATGTAATGTGATGAGCTTCATGTTGGAAACTATTGCCTGAAATGTTACCATCAGTAAAGAAAAGGAATGGAGGTAAAATCTTTGAAAGCGTGTTTAAAATAAAATATAATATGAATGCATTCACAGCATATCCGTTACATCTGTGTTTTGAAATACAAATTAATATAAAAATTAAACACAATTGAATCACTGACCAGACAATACTGAGATTTACTTTGAGCCACTTAGCCACCAAAACATATTGGGTAATAAAATTTTAAATATGCATAATGTAGGAATTGTGTACTGTAGGTGATATTATGTTTGGTTGTTTGCGTGCACTACAATAGGAATACCATGTAAATAAATATTTTCCAGTTTGCCCTACATTAATGTATCAAATAAAGTACTGTAAATGTACATACGTTATGACAAATGTATTGTTTTCTTCATTTACTCTACAACATTTGTTTGCTGTTGAGGACCAGCAAAAAGGGGGCTGCAGTCAGAACAATATGCCACTAGAGGCCGCTATACAGCCTCTAATTATGTGCAAATTGGGTTGATAGAAGTAATAATTGGTTAATTGGTAAATAGTTTTGGAATTCACATTCTCACATGGGTGTAATTAGACTTTGTTTGGTATTTAACAGGCCTTGTGGGGGGTGCTTTTTTCATAGTGCTGAGTATTTGTTGTTTACCCTGGAAAGGAGAAAATTAAAGACTTAGAGTTTGTCTTGAAGTTATTGTGAAATGACCCTTTGGACTGCCCTGCTTGAGGGTAGGGTCTGTAGCATTGATCATTCTATTAATTAAAGGAGTTAATGTCCTATGTGCACTAAGCTTTTGTTATTAAAAGGGTTTTATGTAGCACATTTTCAGATGAATCACGCAATCTAGATTTATAGACAGGACAAAATAGGCAAACTCATATTACAGTAATATTATACAGTAGTTGCTGTTGGATGTTTCTCTAACAGCAATTCTAAATATAATTTCCTAATTTTAGTTTTAGAGATGTGAAATGAGTGATATGGGGACAGTTAATACAAACCTACTAAACAAAATCATATTACCACACTATTGAAGCTACAGCTTGCATTTATCTAGATCCCGCATAAACAATCCTGCATAAACAAGAATATCAGTTCCAAGACGTCTGTTATCCCTTATGAATAACTAAACCTCAGCAAAGCATTACCTCTAATTGAACAACAGTAGAGAGTACAACATGCTAAATAAGAATAAATGGAAATAAAAACAGTGGCTTTCTGAAACTGAATGTATTAAATATAATATTTGTAATATGCAGTTCATTACATGTTATTTGTTATGTTATTACATGTTACTGTAATTGCTATTGTGTTACTGTCTGTTGTCTTATCTTCTGTCCTAATTATATACTGCACCTGAGTGACTAACAAGAAACACTTTTCATTATACTATGCACCTGTGTAAGTTTAATGACAATAAAGTTGAATTGAATTGGGTTTTGCAGGGCAGGATAGTGTTAAAAACATTACTGTCATAAAGTCCTATCATTTTGAAATTTTTCAAGTTGTAAATTGAATGTGCATTTGTGTTGCTGCATGTTCACATTATTTATTTTTGTGTGTTCATTTAACTGGCTTAATAATGCACTGGATAAAATCTTTGACTTTAAATGGAGCCTGTAAAAAGCACTAGTACCTTTCACTGTTGACAGCTGCTAGAAAGAACCTAGTTTAGGAGAAAATACTTCATTTGCATATCATGAAAATAGTCTGACATTATGGAGGTAGAACAAAAAATTAAAGGCTGATGAGGCAGGATAGCTTGGTAATGCAAATCACAACCTCATTAAAAACCTGGATATAACACAACATTTCTTTGAGGGTTTCTGCTTTACCAACAAGCTGCATATCTCAGTAAACAATTATCTTGCAGTTGCAAGCCAAATTATTCATTGAAGGTTAGCAATACAGATAAGTACTGCACTTAATGCCAAGACAACGGTGTCATATCAGGATTTGTGTGGAAAAGAAAAGAGACGCAAAGCCAAATGCCATCTAATTTTCTGGCTATCAAAGTTATCAGTATTGTTGTTTGACCAGTGTGCCTTACTTGTGATTAATAATTAATTCCTCAGTGCGTGCAAGGCAATGTGCTAAAAATTCAATTTGTATATAAATGCAAATATACTGTATGAAATTCACATGATATGAAATTGGTCACTGTTTTGTGGCAGCACATTGGCATCAATATGTTGAACTAATGTTTGTTCATGTTCAATATCTCTTTGTCCACTGGTCCAGTGTTGGACCAACATTGGTAAACAGCTATCTTATGCTTATTCTGAAAAGCCAAAGGTAAAATACTGTTGCAGCATGCAAGTTGCAAAACAACAAACAGAATAATATAGCCCCAGGACCAGAATGTAATTTTTAATTTTTCCTTTTTACTTATCAGGAATTGTTCTCACTAATAACACAATTGTTATTATCCTTAGTTATAGCAACAGTTGACGTGCTTGTTCAAGGTTAGACTGATGGCCAACACTAGACCAGTGTCATTAACACAAGCCATCAAAATTTTCCAAGTCATGAGTATTCTGAAGTCAGGAGAATTCTGAACCATAGATGATGTTGTTCTTACTTTCCTTCCCATGTTCCAGAGCAGCAACAAGAAAAAAATGTTTCTAGAATTTCGTATTTAATTCTTTAAGAATCATGCTTTCAGACTGCCAAATGCAGACTGAAAAATTTGTTTTACACTGCTGCTGGTGTATGCTAACCCCTCCTCTGGCCTCCTCCCACTTTAATGCATCAACACACCTCAAAACTGAGTGGGCTAAATACTGTCCTAATTATTCAAGATGTTATGAAATCACACTAAAATCCTGACTCACAGATATGTTGTATTGTCAGGCTATGTTTTTTGTGGAGGTCAGATACACTCTCTTAATTAGGAAATAAATTCTGTTTATATAGAATTTAAAAGGAACTTTGTGTTTTTAAGTCGATTGCCTCTGTGAGCATGAATTAATTAAAAATTGTTTTGAAACTGGTGTTCTGTAACAAAGGTATGGTGTATAGGATCTAATCATGGAGGCAGAATGGATTGTCTGGAATTTGCTTAGGGCCACACCATGCTACAGTATTCTCAGAAGAACTTATTTCCTGACAGAAATAAAGATATCACCTACTGTATAAGAGAGGCACAAAAACTAAAGTTTCCGTGCGGATGATCAAACATTTTTGTAATTTGTCTTAAAGGTTTTTTGTTTTTTTAAACTCGGGAGGGATGACAGCAACCAAGGTGTCCCTCATCTCTGCTACTCTAAATCATAATTCACCATAACACCAGTTTCCACAAAACTGCAAATACAACAGGACACCTCTCATTTTGCTTGCATTTACTGTATCTTCATGTCCTCCACCATCCAATTTCCACTTTTGCAGCTACCCCTTAGTTATCTTCTCTCTGTCTGGGGTTACTCATTAGGTATTTGACCATCAGAAAAGCAGATTAAGCATAACCATAACCATTCCTAAATGCATTTTCTGTGTTATTTAATGTTAAATATTTTATGTTCTTATTATCTATGAACATAACATCTCAGACTTCAGAACCTAAACAAATTCCTTACAGTATAAATTGGTAACATTTACAGCAATTAGTTCATTTTAAATTCTGACTGCATTCTATGGGAGTTGAGATTCTGATCAGATGTATTGTCCCTATCCCTAACTCATACACATTTCAAGTCTCAGTAATATGAAAGAATGTGCAATAACTTCCACACTTATAACATCTTTATAAATACAGTATATTTTGAAAGGTTAAAGCTTATTTTATTCATTTAAGCACAGTTATTTCCATTCCCAGGACCTTTTAAAAAAATCTACAGGAGATGACCAGTAATGATGAGAAAAAGACACTGCAGCTACAATCTTGAACTTGAACTTGAACTTGAACTTTATTGCCACATGTCACCGGTCCTGTACAATTCTTACCTACAGAAAGTCTCTCGATTGTAAAACAAGTGTAAAAAACAAAACAAAGTGCAAACAGTGCATCAAGACAATATACAAACAAACAATAGACAATGTGCAGGTAAACATGTAGACAGTTTGAATGTAAACAATACAGACGTGTAAACAATGACTGGAGATGTGCAATAGATAAGAAATCATAAAGAGGTAGATGGTGATGGTGTAGGTGTGGTCCGAGGGGGATGGCTAAATGTGTTCGCCAGTCTCACTGCTTGTGGATAGAAGCCATTGAAGAATCTAGTGGTAAGTGTCCGTATGCTCTTATATCTCTTGCCTGAGGGCAGTGGGGTGAAGAGCTCATGCCCGGGGTGGTGACTGTCCTCTGTGATGGCCAGAATTCTACCACGGCAGCGGTCCTCTTAGAGCTATTTAATCTCTGTGAGACCACAGCCGATGATCTTCTGGGCCATATTGACCATTCTCTGCAGTGCCTTTCTTTCTCGCGAAGAGGTGTTGCCATACCACACGGTGATCCAGTTGGTGAGGACGCTCTCGATGGTGCAGCGGTAGAAGTTCACCACCACATGTATTGGCATCCCCCATCGCTTGAGGCACCTCAAGAAATAAAGGCGCTGCTGAGCCTTCTTCATGATAGAGTCAGTGTTCACAGTCCAGATTAGATCTTCCAGATCTTTAGAGATGTGAATTCCCAAAAACCTAAAGCTAGTAACTGTTTCCACTTCCATTCCATCAACACTGAGTGGGCTGTGAGTGTATGGCCTGTGTCTCCGAAAGTCCACTATTCGCTCTTTCATTTTCTTTATGTTCAAGTCCAGGTTATTGCTATGACACCACCTAAGCAGCTGTACAACTTCATCCCTGTAAGTGGACTCGTTATCATCACTGATCAGTCCTATTATAGTGGTGTCATCTGCAAACTTAATGATGCGGTTGTTGTTGTGTCTTGCTGTGCAGTTGTGAGTAAATAGGGAGTACAACCTTGGACTCAGACAGCAGCCTTCTGGGGTTCCAGTGCTCAGGGTGAGTGGTGTTGATGTTTTATTGCCTATCCGCACCACCTGAGGTCTCTCGATAAGAAAGTCCAGCAGCCAGTTGCAGACAGAGTTGCACAGATCTAATCCCCTGAGCTTTGTCACCAGTTGACTGGGTATAATGGAATTGAATGCTGAACTGTAGTCCACAAACAGCATTCTCACATACGAGTTCTTAGTGTCCAGGTGTTCCAAGGCTGTATGCAGAGCCAGGGAGACAGCATCATCCACTGATCTGTTGTTCTGGTAGGCGAACTGCAAGGGGTCCAGGGACTCTGTGATGGAGGAGTTGATGTGTGACAACACCAGCTTCTCCAGGCATTTCATCACCACAGATGTTAATGCTACTGGGCGGTAATCATTCAGGCATGTCACTTTTGCCTTTTTGGGGGTTGGAACAATAGTGGTTTTTTAAAGCAGGTGGGGACCATGGACTGTGACAGGGAAGAGTTTAAGATGTCCGTAAACACTGTGGTCAGCTGGGCTGTACATGTCCTCAGTGTCACGCCCTCTGCAGCCAGAGGGCACTCCTTCTCTGTCCTGTCCCTAGTTTCCGGTCTGCTGTCCTTCCTGTCCCTCTCTTTCCCTTGGGCTATATATTTCCGGGTCTTGCACTCTGTCCTCGCTCAGCATTGACGTTCGGATGTTCTGAGACCCGCCTAGCACCAGGGCGCCCCACGTCCGCTCCCTGTGGGCATAGGTTTCTATACGGCATTCCTGAACTCTTTGCACTAATGAGCCCGGGCCTTTTTCCCGTCTCGCCGCTACGCATATGGGTCTTTTTCTGCTCTCCTGCTCCCCACGGTTAGTCCCTTTGGACGTCCGTGACACTCAGGACGCGAGGTGGTATCCCATCAGGCCCTGCAGCCTTACGGATTTTCACCCTGCTCAGAGTCTTCTGCACGTCCTGCTCTGAGAGTTTCAGAACAAACTCGCCCTGCACACTTGGGGTCTTCTCAGCATTGCCCCTGTTCAGAGCATCAAAGCGGGAATAGAAATGGTTCAGCTCGTCAGGCAGGGATGCGTTGTTCGTGTCAATCTCCTGGCTGCAGCTCTTGTAGCCTGTGATTGACTGTAATCTACGTCCAACTACAATCTGCTGACTACAATCTGAGTCCAGCTGTGTGTTGAGCTATCTGATATGCTCAGCTGAGTGAGCCCGTTGCTGGGTGGTTATCATGTGATGACACGTCTATAAAAAAATCCTTTAAAGAGAAGGCTATCCTTCTTTTCATAAACATAATTTATCTCATACTTAACATGCAACTCATGCCACAAACTGAATTATATGCCTCAGTGGTGTGAAATACTTTCTGACAAACATTAAAAAGGTAACTAAAGTTTTTTAAAGCCACATAAATTACTGTACATTGTACACTGTACAGTAGAAGACAGCAATGCAATTATTCAGCCATTTTTTTGAATGAAATACTTTGTGTTTTTAAATAAAGATTATAGTGTTTTGCAAATGTATTTAGATGCTTGCACACTTTTCACATTTTGGTGCTTTAAAGCTTATAAAGTAGCCATTAATATTTGTTAAGTACACAACCTACTCCACACATTCAAATCCAGCAACAAAAAAGCTGTACATATTAAAGATATAAATGAAAAGTTGAGATTGCAGAGTGGCTTCAATAATTACTGTAGCCAACCTAAATTAATTGTAGGCACAAAATCACCTTCAAAGCTATACAATTAGTTAAGTGACCTCTGTCTGTGTGCAATAATAGTGGCTCAGATTATTTCAGAATAAATATACCTGTCTCTGTACTGTGTGTCAGGTGGTGACTGCAAAAACCATGAAGGAGCTTTCAAAATAATTCAGGGATATAGCTGTATGAAGGTACATATCAGGGGAAGGTTATTAAAATATTTCAAAGACCTTTAATATCTTAGATTGTGGTGAAATCAATCATCAAGAAATGACAGGCACTACTGTAAGATGCTGCCTTGATCACATTGTTCCTACAAATTGAGCAAGGAGGAAACTGATTAGGGATGCCACCAGTGACTTTGAAAGTATTACAAAGATCAGTGACTGATGGTTGAAAATGTCCATGGGTCAACTATCCTGGTCACTCTGCAAAGGGGGTTTGTAAGGAACTGAAAAACAAATTCAAGTACCACATGGGATTTGCAACACAATGCTTACGTGATTTTGTAAACATGTGGCATTAAGGTTTTGTGGACAGACAAAACAAAATGACAAGATTTTGTTTAATACCAAGTGTTACATGCAAATGCAACATACTGTAGTACATCACTCACTCAAATATGACAATGGCAGCATTATTTAATAGTTTGGATTTCTACCAGCAGGGACTAAGAAGCTTGTCAAGACTGATGGAAACCTAGATGGAGCAAACGTCTGGCAAATCTTAAAGGAGGACCTGCTTCAGACCTAACACTGGTGGAAAAATAATTTCAGTTTCATTGCAATGATTCAAAACGCAAGGCCAATGGTACACTGAAGTGCCTTAAGAATAAAGTACTGGTGCTTAAGTGACCCTTTCAAAGCCTTGACTTGAATCCTATTGAGAATCTGAGGAAAAACTTGCAAATGCATGGCTAATCTGCCATAAAGAATGGGCAAAATTTTCACCAAGCCAGTGCGCAAAGTTTGTGAGCACCCCAAAACCTGTTAGCATTGCCAAAGGTTGAGTTCAACCAACTATTGAGTTCAGAAGTCTGAATTATTATGCAAAAAAACAACATGTTTTTACCATTAGAAGGGTTTGCTTTGAGAATTCAGATTTTGAATAATATATTATGTTTAAAAAATATGCATTCTGCATTTTGTATTCTCACAAAATGAGACACAAAAGGGCCTGAATACTTTTGCAAGGCTCTATAACTACTGGCATGTCAAAGTTCTTTAATCTGTATATAGTATAACCTGATTCATAATGGGTGTTTTAGATTTCACCGTAAAAGAATGGACCTATTATGCCTATATTTCACAGCAAGAAGATTTCTGCAAACATTCTTGCAACTTGACATTAATGAAAAAAGTCTAAAATCTTCCTTAATAATTAGAACAAAAACATAAGAATGGTTACCAATGAGAGTGTCTCGTTTAGCCCATTTAGTTTATTTGATAGTTAATTGATACAGGGATTTCATCCAACTGTTTTTTGAAGGAAGCCAGTGTATTGGCTTCAATATCCTGGTTGGGTAGCTCATTCCTTACTTTCAAAACCCTTCATTTATTAATGATGGATTGGATTGCTAAATACATGTTTGTGTCCTTTTCCAATAAGGCTTATGCTATAGCAGTATTTTAGTGTGGTGACTTAAATTGAGAGAGATTTAAATTAACAGTCTTAAGGTGAATTACCTCATACTGTAAAGGTGAGTCTCGGTTTCAGCCAACATACTAAATTTAGAGAAGTGAGATAGCAGGGCCACAAAATAAATTCTTCTGTTTCGAATGTCAGGGCCTTTAATTAAAACCTGAGAAACTAAGATAAAAAAAAATCTGCATTTGAAATCTCATTGGAAAGGAAAAGAACGGAATGGCAGAGGAAATCATGGCAAAAAATCATCTCCATTAAATACATCTGTGTCCCAGATGGACTTAGGTATGAATCATAATGTTGCTGACTAGTACTTCCAAGGAGGATATAACCTCTGAATGACAGGAAATTGAGCATGAGTGTTATGCATGATTGTTGGGGGCTGTGAAAGTAAACTGCAGTAGAGGACTCCCTTTGATCAAAAGAGAGGTTCAGGAGACAGACAGCTGAAGTCAATATCATTGATTTCCTAGGAAGAGGTTACTGGGGGGATCCCTCAAGTTTGGTTTTCTTATTTTTTTTACCTTTCCAGTGGGTAGGGGTTACACACTCGCATTCTCCTCTTTACATTTTTAGGAAGTTTTATACAAATTCAGGAGGATGGAGGTTGTTATTCAGATGAATTATACACCTAAGAGACTTGGTATATATGAGGTGAATGTTAGAGGGAAATCACACATTGAAGTATGCTTAAGAAAAGACTTCTCCTTGCATTAAACCTTCCATGTACCTTACTTTGAGATCCATGGTTCATGGTCTTGGAGACTAGCCAAAAAAATCCTCATGCAGGTAGCACCTAGCCCTACAGGGAAATTTCCCTTTAAGCCTGGTGAGTTTGATCAAACCTCTGTATTGAAAGCTGTCATAGACATTCTGGGATGAAGAATAACACTTATCTTTCACAATATATGATAAGGCTTGGCTGAGGATTTTCTAGCTAAAGAAATAATGCTAGGACATTATGTACATTTATTCAAATTATTTCAAAGTGTAAAAGAAAAATCTGAATTGTGCTTGACCAAAAAGGGGGAAAAAGCACCGGCATACTGTTTATAGTATAATACATTTGGGCAATACATGCACAGCAGTAAATTACAAAATGTCCACTGAGATGAAAAGTTAACACTGAAGCCTTCTACAGTACTTTTTGTGAACAATTAAATGGAAATAATCTTTCATTTGTAATGTAAACCCCCATTCATTTTTATGTTCCATGTAAGCTCACTTACTGCAATACTGCGTATATGTTGAGCCATAACAGAGACTTTCTAGCCATGCTGTGGTTTCACAGTATACATCTGTAATATTTGGGGATGTTCAGAGGAAGCGAATAATGAAGAGGTCATCCTGTGTCAGCAGCTTAGAAATTAACCACATTATCAAGCAAGAAGTAAAGAAAAAACTGAATGTATTGGCATTTCTGGTGTGTATCAGCCTTTAATCTACATTATACACAATTTCCTGGAACCTAGCATATTTCTGGTAGGCAGCTTTTAGGGAGATCCCTAACGTCACAATATTTGAACAACAAAGCCAGCAAGTGGAGGTTGTAAAAACAGTTTTTACTCCCTTAGCTTTTAAAAAAAATAAAAACAAGGAAAAGAAAATAATAAATCAAGTAAGCATTCTCAAGTTATACTTTGGTCCTTCCTATTCAGTTTTTTCTATATGAACCATTAAACATCCATAAAAAGTGTTTAGTATGACAAGAAGTAACAATTGAAAAAAAATACTGTCTTCATTACAGAAAAGGTTAGATTACAATGTCATGTTTTGTCATTACATTAAAGTATTGTCACTATTTCATGAGGACTATACAATTTATGGTCATGTATGGATGTCACCTTAAATCATACATTTTAATTAATTACAACATGTAGGAAAAGTTAAAGGTTATTTAACAACACTTTACTGCAGAATTACCTAGATATTTACACGGACTTAAATCATTTTACTTTAAAATCTTTATAAGGAGGATGCCAAAGGAAAACAATTATGCACTCTACTTGTACATAGCAAGTTTAAATGAGATCACTACCTTCCATTAGACATTGGGACAAGATGCCATCTAAATTGGCTATGTAATTAATAATTTTTCTATCCAAACTGCAAGCTAAAGTCCTTATGGTAGGGCTACAGTATGTACTGGGCAAAGATACATATTAAATAATATTAGCATAGAAGAGTCCTAATGCTAGAATCAAATAAGGCATTCAAATCTCCATGGTCAGATAATATTCATTTAACAAATAGAACATCATTCTTTAGTTCGATTATCAAAAACAAAAGACGTTATTTATAGGCCTTTAACGAAATCTCTCAAGAAGCGATAAAAAGCACTTTAGCTTGCACCCATAAAAAAGGTGACAAAAGTGATGCAATTATAGACCACTAGGTCTTAATTTTATTGTAAGGTTGAAGAAGTGATCATTGAACTAATGTAAGGGATAATTTATGTGGAAATATAAAAAAGAAATGGATTTCAATGGATAGTCAACATGGTTTCAGAAATGGTAAGTCTTTGAACAAAGAACAATAGTAACATCCAAAGCCTAAAAGATTTAGATGTTCATAAGGCTTCTGATAAAGTTGAGCATAAAAGATTCTCAGATTCTAGGTAGAAGGCACTGAGTGGAAGCAACAAAAAGATAATGTTAAGATACAGCTTTTAAAGCAATGAGTATTGTGTTAAAATTGAACAATACACAAGTACTGTAAGACGTATTTTATTATACCATGTACAATTTTGGTCATCACATTGCAAAAAAAGAAAAAAGTGACCAGGTATATTCCAGGGCACAAATGACTGACAGGCTTGAAGAACTGAACCATTTTAGTCTTGAAAAGAGAAGGATATGAGGAAGTGCTTAAAGAATGCAAAATCTTCACAGACATTGACAATGTCAACCCAAAAGTCTTCTTCAGAATTAACAATGAAACACAAATTCAGGATCACAAATTGGGAAGTACATTTAGAGTCTTAGATAAGCTACCCAGTAATTTTCCATCCATCTATTTTATAACTGCTTCTTTTAATTCAGGGTCAGAGGCCCAGTCATTTTGTTAAAGCCAATACCCTTGTTTCTTTCAAGTAACAGATAGATGAGACTCCAAACAAAATAGGTGGACTGAATGGCCTCTTGTTGTGTATAACATTTTGTAAGTTAAGACATGCTGCCATTACATGTCCATCAGCTTAATTGTAAGATTATAAATCAGATTCAGGAATGAACTATGAAACCCTTTGAAAATGAATGATTTTGTCTAGCAGTAATAATACCATAAACTCAGGAGGTGACAAGGCTATGGTCTTATAAAAAATGAAGAGACAGTAGCTTTAGAAACATTTAACCATTAAGAGCCAGAGTTTGAAAATGATTTTCTCATGCATTACTTTTCAATTAGTTTTTAACTCTCCAGACACTTCAACATTCTGGCATTGTAATGTTAACCAATAAAATTCACATTTATTGTCTCCACCTTTCACTTTTTATAATCCCTGTTTTTCAGCCTAGCTTGTTACTGAAACGTCAATTTAGCTTTTGAGTGAATGAATCATAATACAGACTCCAAGACAGACAAAGGCATATCCAACCCTGGCCTTAAAGTATTCCAGTCAAAGAGGTTTTATAGGTAGCTATTAAAATACCAATGTGTTAAGGGTTGGAGAATTTACTATACTTGTGATCAATTTCGGAAGATTTTTGGATGTAATTTACAGATAATTTAGACCTAGATTCTTTAGAATAGGAGGGTTAGTAATAGTTTAAACCAAATTTAATCCAACCAAAAAATTTCCACAGAACTATAATCAGATTTTGCAGATGAATGTTTTCTGTTTTAAATGGCCATCCTTTCAGGATAGTAATGCAGTATATCACCTGAACCTTAAAATTCTAAAATCTAAAGCTTGTTGACCATTGATAAAGTGCCAGTGGTTAAGTGGTTAACATTTTCTGCACAATGAGTTGTTATGCTTTTCAAACTACTGCTAACTTGATAACAAACTAATCACATTGTCTGAATGGAAATGACAAACAGACTTAGTCAAAGCTAAATTTAGGGCCAAGAGAATAATATAGAATTATTGTATTTTGGGCCATAAAGAAATGAGAATTCTCAACAACTAGAAAAAAAAATCTGACAAGCTATTCATTAATATTTCATCTTATCACAGAAAGAATACAGTTAGACATTTGTTGACAGTACTAAATTCAATGAATATTCAGCACAGTAGCTACTGTACAAATTACAGGTGAATGGTCTTTCTACATTTCTTTCCATCTAAGCCTTAACTTGAGACTGTGTTCATGTTCATGTCAACTCATGAGACTGCATGCACATTCCAGTGGAAACAGTATGACACAGATCCATTCCCTCTTCCAACATCAAAAGGACATCCCATTGGCTCAGTGTCAGCAAACAAAGACTGGATAAACTCCGACATAGATTCAGCTGTTCTTCACATGAAACTTGTAAAGTGTCATCAAAATTGTGCTTGGACAAGTGCTTTTTATTTCCAATGAATGCACATTCAATGTTCCAATTTTTACACTAGAATTAGGGTTTTATTCCAAACAAGTATATATTTCAGAAAGATCACCAAATCAATTGGTGATGAGAAATATACCATACTCAGAAATGAACATTTTATAACACAAATAAATAATAATATAAGCTTGTAAGCTTTTCATTTACCTATGTATGATTGTTAAGTCCTTGATCATCCATTTTTAATAAAACCTAAAAAGGATTGCTTGCAGATAATACAATGTATAAAAGTGCATATGTCACCTAAAGAACATTTCCTCTATTAAAGTAGTATAATTATAATCTGCCCAATCTTGCAAGCCTCAGTGAAACTGCAGCAAAAATTAAACATATCTGCTTAGGAAATAGAAGAATGGCTTATTGCTGATTCATGAATCAAGATAACCAGTTAAAACTGAAAGCCTATCAAATCAGTTTTTACAGAGTGAAAAAACAATGAGAAATATGGTTAAGAGTTGAAGACACCAAGAAAAAAAAAACTGGGTGCTGAAAGATTAACATTCAAGAGATTCTATACATATAGTTTTTAATTATTTGAGTGATATGTTCTATACACATATACAGTATACACATAATTCAGGATATAAATCATAATATATCAATATATCATAAACGTCTAAGGGCTTTTGCAATTAAAGCAATTTATGTTTTTAATTGATTGTCAGGTTTTGAATGATGTAGAAGAAAATCAAAAATAAAAAGAATACTCCTTTGTAGTTGTTGTCATTTAATAGTATCCTTAAACTTTAGGTTCGGTGTCTTATGTGATATTGATTATGAATTTCTTTATTACATTGGTAATTTTTATTGCATTATCCTAAAATATTAACCAATATTAAATGTGCTATATATATGATTTTCTAATATAAATGCTTTTCTATTTTACATAATATAAAATGCCATTCATATAATTTTATTTATTCACTTTATGTATATAATGAAGAGCTGTATTACTGTATAAATTGAATTCCACCTAGTAGAAATGTGGCATGTGGTTTTTCACTTGTCTGCTCGTAAACTCTATAAATATACATGTACATGTTTCACAAAGTATTTCACAAAATATTTCTGTATCACGTGTGCTAATTTAGACTTGGTGTGAAACATAGTCCTGAGGATATGCTGTAAATACTTAAAAATAAAATTTGTATTTGCATTTCATATTGTTCACCATACCTAGGTACAGATTGCAGTGGAAGAAAATCCCTGTAGGGGATTTCAGAGATGTAGTCTTGCATAGGGACAATGCTGCATTTACACAAATTATAATGGAGCACAATGAATTTCAACATCTGAGAGAAATAATTACAATCTAAGGTTGCGCAATAAGCCTTCTGTTATGTTCAGACTCAAGGTCTATTGGCCTCTCTGTATTTGTTCAAATCAACCGCAAACATAGTTCTAGCAGGTGTATGAGGAAGTAGTGAGCTGATTTTTCAGTTGTGGAAATCCTTCAGAAAATATTTAACGGTCCTGTGCATTATAATCAAGTATGTTTAATTCATTTCTTTATTCAACAATGTCACCAATTTAGATTAGAAACATACAGGTCAGAACTTATTCCATTTAAAATTAACATGTACTTACTTTAAAATTTAAAGTTTTAAACATTTCCTAGTAGGTTTTTGTTTTGTATAACTTACTGTAATTTGCATCCTTCCTTGTCATGAGAAAGGCTGAGTCGCTTACAAATTCCTGTTTATTTTTGCCATTGGTCGCAGAACCTCTGGCAACACCTAAACTGGAAGAAATCAACAAATTCCATTTTGTGGGCAAATATAAATCCCATTGTTTCTGTGGGACTTCTGGAGCCAACCACCTGGCCAGTGCAGAGTATTTATGATCCTAGCAAATTATTTTTGGGGGGGTTGCTTAGCAGTGGCTCTGTGGCTAAACATCTGTGCCTGTGGCTAGAAGGTTGCCGGTTTGAATCCCACGCTCAGAAAAAGGAATCCTACTCTGTTGGGCCCCTGAGCAAGTCCCTTAACAACAACTGCTCCAGGGGCGCTGTATAAATGGCTGACCCTGCGCTCTGACCCCAAGCTTCTCTCCCTGTCTGTGTGTCTCATGGAGCGCAAGTTGGGGTATGCAAAAAGACGAATTCCTAATTGAAAAAATTGTATTTCGCCAATAAAGTGATCTTATCGTAGTTGAAGAAAATCGAACAATGGAAAATTCATTAAGTTCAAATTTCAAATTGTTTCTGGCTTTGTGTACTATAGCAAAAAGGAATCTAAAAGTGTGTTAAAATTCACAAACCTGGGGTTTGTCATACTACACAAAATATTGTACAATGTGAATAAATTGAATTTTTCTCTGCTTTATAATTAATAAATAACATTACCAGCAGAATTACCACCTTGTAGCCAGATCTCATCTAAGAAGAGTTTAAGCAAGGCTGGGCTTGGTCTATTCTGGGGTAGGAGATCTCCATAGACAGCCAGGATATTGTTGTATGTGGATTTAGTAATTCAGTAGATGTCATTTTTCCCTTTGGACCAGCATTTTGAAACCAATGTCACAGCACGGTGTACTGTCTGTGCTGTAGTAGTCAGTGCCATCCTTCAAATGAAATTTTTAACTCAGGTCCTGACTATGTGGTCATTAAAAATCCATTAAAGTAGTGGATTTAACTCTGGTATGCTGGCTACCTTCCATTCTGAGCTTCAATAATCTGGCTTACCTACAGTTCCCTTAAGACTTAATTTAATTGGTGAAACAATTTCTAATTTCTCCAACGATCAGCTTTGTACTGATACTGCTGGTACATGATGCCTGTTAGAAATTACCCAAATGGTTGCTACGTTATGCTATTTAAGTTATAGATGGATACTCTTTCATATATAAAGAGCTTTGGGATGAAAATTGCTAAATAAATACAATTAATAATTTAATTACCTTTTCTAGATTCTAGAATTCTCTTTTTAGCTTCAGCATTGTGATGGCTATTATGTGGTCAGCTCTAGAGTGGCTGTTTTCAACATTTAGAACCAAAAGAGTTGTTTAAGGAAATATTGCATGATAATGTTTATAAGTTTTTAGTAACATTTCATTGCAACGGTTGTTGAAGTTCTCCATTTTGCTGCCATTTTGCTGCCTTGCCATGACGATTTTGTCGTCATTTTGTGACAAATATATTTTCAAAACCATTATACAATTTCTAATGATGTCTAATGTTGTGAAGTGGTATGATGTCTTTGACCTGTTCATTTGCATATGTATGCATGTTCAGAGTGAATCCTTCGGAATAGTATTTAAAATATTTAAAGAGGTGCACTAATGAATATGGCATGGAGTTCCTAAAACCACATACCTGTAAAACTATTTGGAGAAGTTTGCAACATGTCTGGTTGACTTTAAATTAATCAAATAGTTAATTTGTGTGAAAATAGGATAATATATGAATATAAAGAAATGCCCAAAAACTGTCATAGCCTATGCCTGGTGATCTCAGTTAAAAAATCAGAATGTTCCATGTTTATTTCAAAACCCGAACATATATATTCAATCTCCATAACTATTTATTAGACTAATAGTGTCTAATTAAGAATAGGTTATGTTCACCAGTACATTTGAAAGAAATAAAATTAAAAGGTGCAGGTGCAGTTCTCTTGAAACTGGAGATCAAGGCATGGAGATCTCTTGCAATCTTATTTATACTTACTGTATTGTTCTTGTGTTAAAAGGGGAAGTCAAATAAGGCTAGCGCGTACTTAAAGCACACTTCTGCACTACTTAAATACACTTCTGCAGTACTAAAATTAGTTGAAAGACACAAACAAGTGTCAGCAAAAGACAGATTTAAAAAAAAATGCCTTTCCAGAAGGCTGGCAAAAACAAAGAAACTGGATTCTTTGAGATGACCTTACCACAACACTCCAAGTATGAAAACAGGTAATGTGATAATACTCTAGTTAGCTATATGATAATGATGATTAGAAAACATAGCTATAAAAAGAAATGAAGACCATAGGCAGGAACAATTGTAAGAGGTTTGGAGGAAAATCTACAAAGCAATTTAATCCAAACGGTTACTTTTAATTTGCATATTTTGGAATTAGAGGTTGTCTTTATGCATAACAGTGATTTTAGTGGCAATATATCCGTTTCTGTGCAACAAATGAATACATAGAAATCATTGGATTTTTTTTCATTTGGGGGATTTTATTTGCAGGACTGTGACTTATTTGATAAATTGATTTTAAATGTAGGAAGCTACAGTAGTTTTGGATTTTTGCATAGCACCTGTCCTATAGTAATAAACTAGTGACAGCTTGGAAAGATGCATTAACATTTTGTAAAAGCTCCCTATATGAATTATTGCTCTGAATTGTTTATTTCACTTTTTAGCAATGATTTTCCACTTGGCGTCTGCCTGCCACAGATTTCTTTTATATCCCATCTGGGTTACAGTGCCAGAGTTAGTTTTTCAATGTCCATTAAGCTTCGTAATAAAGAGGAAGTAGTCATTTCTAGTTTCAAATGTTTATTTTGTTATTCATTGCCTCTCTGGCTCTAATGTCACTACGGTCTCCTCAACAATGACCACAAAATAAAAAAGCAGAAGCATCTTATGTCTACTGCAGTGGAACTGGTACTCAGTTTGCTAGATCTTCTTTCTAAAGTGTAACACTTGTATAGTTTGTCATTTGTTATGTTAATACAGTATATTGGTCAAATGAGCTAGAATACTGTATATTAGAAGTTAGAATTGTCTGCATAGTTTTCCATCCATTTTCTAATCGTTTCATCCAATTCATGGTCGCAGGAAGGCCTGAGCTCATCCCAGCAAGAAAGGGGTTAAAGGCAGGGTATACTACAGATGGGGCACCAGTCCATCACAGGGGACACATACTGTACGCAAAGACACAGACTCAGACATGCATGCACTCACACCAGGGCCAATTATCCTACCAGTATGTTTTGGACTGTGGGAATTTTTCTTCCCACAGCCAGCACCCAGAGGAAACCTACAAGAACACAGGGAGAACTTGAAAAAAAACTTCACACAGATAGCACCCCAAGAATTGAACCCAGGGTCCCTGCACTGCAAGGTCGCAATGCTAACCACTGCACCACCATGCCAACCCTGGATAGTTTTCAACATGTCAATTGTTCATGTTTGTAAACAATGAAAATAACAGGGTCAAGAAGGCCTACTGGTATGTTTTTGATATCTACTTATACTAAAATACTGGGATATAATTTGTTTTTTTACAATCTTCTAATGAGTAATCGTCTGTTCATACATAAAAAAAACAAAATAATACATTAAGTATTATAAAGTATGCAGTTGCAATATTTATGTTTAAAATCCAAAAAACATATTACTAAATTCTAAAGCTGCTATACAGTTTTAACCTTTTCCTATTTATTTCTGTTAAATGCATTTGTGAGTGCATTTATATTTCTTTGCTTTTTACTATAATTTACTTATTAATATTGTTCACCTTGCTGCCAGCAAGTCAGACTTCATAAATCGAAGATGGGAATTTCTTTTTACAAAAATGTTGTAAATGCCACAGTTTCCTGGTGCCGGAAGTTGTCTTAGCATGTGGGGAAAACCAAACACCAATGAGCTTTAAAAGCAAATGCTTTTCATTTGCTGATCAAACAGCGTATAAATGAGGTTATGAAGTAAGATCTGTTACCCATGTTTAAGAAGAACATGGAAATAGTTGTGTTTTTGTTTCCTCAACTAAACTTCTCTGCCCCTAAAGAGGAAGCGTATTTCAAAATGCTCAGTCCAGCTGATTTGCAAGTCGAGAGAAAGAAAGAAACCAAATCAAGGTAAGCTAAAATATGTATTGTTAAAGTCAAAATGTATATGAGGAAACAGTGGTAAAGGTAATAATAAAATTTTAAATTTGATGGTTGTCTTTAAAATCGACACTACCCCTCAGACAGTTTAGTTGCATAGTAGACGTTAGTGTGATCTAACGTATCCTTTACCTGTGGCTGACTCAAGAATGTAATCACAAATGATACTGTATGTTTTATTAAGTTTAATTAGAACATAAGAGTTCCTAAAAAAAGAACAAATTCAATTAAATAGCATAGCAAGCCTCCATTGCAGTGTTAACTTCCCTTTTTTTCAGTGTTGAAAACCTTGTTTTCAGCTAGTTAACTGATATTGATTTGATCAAGACAAACTATGTTTCACTTAATGCATTTACTTTAATTACCTTTTAAGTAATAAATATTTTGTACAAATATGTGCAATGAAGCTTAGCTTGATTGTTGTTTCACAGTACTATGTAACTAAAATGTAATCATTTTTAGTATTTGGTATTTTTATGATGTGTACTGCTTTTCTGCATCTACTAATGACTCTTGATTCAGAGACTTTAATCAGTTTAAAATCATTCATTCATTTTAAATAAAAAGTCACTATTAATGAGCATTTATGTATACCAGTGCTAATGTGTGAAGACATGTTTGCTTTAGTACACTTAGTAAGTTAACAAAAAATGCAACATTATTATACAGAAAGCAAAGTGTTTTTTCTATTTGAAATGGCATAATGAAACCAATGTTGTGTGCTGCTCCAATGAAATATATTAATGCATTAGTACAGTGCTGTACATTGTACAATGCTGTACTGTGAGCATTGTAGAAAAACTACTTGTACAAATTTGCTAAGCCTGAGAAATGTTATAAAAATGTATTAACAGCCATTTGTTAATATAAGCATGAATCTGAATAAGCATGCAATCAAACAAGTTATCATGAAATTCTTTAGTTCTGTTACCATCATGGGTACTGTAGCTTGTATTTAATTCTTGCAAGTCTGAACGTGGAATTTCAAGACCACAAACTTCTGCAAATGTAGCCCAAAGCTGAGACCATACTGCCTCTGCCTTCTGCAATTTCTTGTGATCGCTGAGCAACCTGCAGCTTGTTTATTCATCTTGAAATCGAAAGAGTTTGAAAAGAATCTGGACAGTACTTTAGTTAGAGATGTTATGTTGTTAGTTGGCATTATTGTAGAGATGAGACGGTGAGAGGTGAGACGTGTTCCAGGTTATCCTGAGTTCTGGTATCATCCTTGTTAAATCAACATTTAGTATATAGTATAAATATAGAGCAGAGATTAAATAACTTTTTTTTTTAACTTGGAATTGTTTAGAGTTAAAGAAAAAGAAAAAAAGACCAGGCTAAGCCTCCTACTGACCAAGTCAGGATCACATGAAAATGTCAACCCAGACACCAAGAAGACAACAAAAAGTGCATGGTGAGTACTTTCTCTAAGCAAAAGGGAAATCCCTTCTGCAACTGCCATGAGAGGCAACTCAGCACTTATCATTAATCAGTTAAAGTTGCCATAAAAATATGAGCACTGTAATAAAGCAAAAGTTTGTTACATGCTTGAAGAACCTGCAATGGGTCATGGATTTGATGAGCCCTGAATCTGTATTCATGCCACGTTAATGTGTGCAGTTTAAAAAAAGAGAAAAAAAACTTTCTATAAAGACATTGACCATCTGTGGTTTATAGTAGGACAGGCAACCTTCAAGGTCATGGTTGTGTGGCTTTATGAAACATACCATACAGTATATGATTACCTGATAATGACCCATTCGATTTTTAGGATTTAAATTTTAAAATAGTAATTTTTTCATTTGAGATTTTTTTCACTTTTCTGAATCCCCCCAAAATTTGGATTATAGGGGTTAATTTAATCTGTGATACTCTTTCAGTGGTGGAGACAACTACTAGGCTATTTGGAGGTAGATTCAGTAGGAAGATCCTTCAAATACCAAACAATAGCAACCCATGTGGTTGTCTAGTAAAGTCAGAAATAAGGCATTTCTTTCCCAAGAAGTGTGTCTGTTCTAAAGTTAAAACATAAATGTTACTGTATAATCTTCTGAGTCCAGAATTCAACAGCATTATCAACCTGACATCATATATTCTGAAGAGTTTAATACTTTGTTTTTCAATATTTGTTTCCTTAAGGATCATCGTGAACTTTATAAAATGTACTGTGTAAATGCATACAATGTACTGTAATATATTATTGTTATCTATATGTGTCTGTTTTAGTGTCACACCAGAAGAAGCTTTGAAATGGAGTGATTCTTTTGAGGAACTACTAAATCAAAAAGGTTAGACTTCATTATTGGATGACTCTATCTAAAAACCTTTTACTTGTTATTTCAAGAAGCAGATAATAAAAAGATACAGTACAATCAAATAGAGCCTAGAATCTAGAGTGATATCCTATTTGAACATGTAATTTATATATGAAAAAGGCAAATATTTTTCATTTTAAAATATTTATAACTTTTCTTTAATTATAGTAAGAATGATAACATTCAAACTGATTGAATTGAGTTAACTGAGGTTTAGTATTTAAAAATGATTATATCCCAAAAATATCCCAGTCATGCTTAAAATATAATAAAATATAATATAATATAATAAAATAAAGTTATTAGGAGTCAGAGTTAAGAAAAATAGATAATAATATTTTACATATATTATTCTTGCTCATAAGGAAAATATAGTTTGAAATTCCTGTTTATACAACTTGCAAATTGCGTGCTGCAAAGATAAGATTAGGATCCAAGACTATCTAACAGGAATTTCCATGTTACAAAAGTCTGAAAAAAAACGCTATAAAAATAGAATTTTTTTCTCCTATGGCTAGTATATCTTGGTTTTGCATCTCTTCATCACTGCCTACTATAAAATTCATGAGATCATCGATTATCACAATAAAGATTTAACTATCAGAAAGTGGGAAGATAAAGTCTCAATTTTATGTTTAAGCTTCTTCATAGTGATCATGGTGTTTTCCTCCCATTTTCCATCTGCGTTTTTGATTTCATGCAAGTTTATCAGATCTTACATACACTGTATGCATGTTACATGTGCTCAAACCTTCATGAATGTACAATTGATTTTTCCACGCATTCCATTATAGATGGAATGGAAACATTCACCAAGTTCTTGAAGACAGAATTCAGTGAGGAGAACATTGAATTCTGGTTGGCCTGTGAGGATTACAAGAAGACTAAGTCAACCAGTAAGCTAGCCTCCAAAGCTAAACAGATATATGCAGTGTACATCGAGTCAGAGGCCCCTAAAGAGGTAAGTTCCTTCACAAATGCAGAGTGTAATAAGATCAGTAGCTTATGAAGAGCCTATATATTTTTTTATGATTTGTATGTTTTCAGAAGGAGAAACAGTACTCACAATACCAACAATAGCTTCAGCTAGTTGTTTTCTACTTACTGATGTATCATAACAAATCACAAGGTTATGGATTATGTTATGCTCTCATGAGAATATCAAGTATTGTTGCTGTTAAACTAAAGATTTAGATTTTAGACTAACACATTCAAGGGGTGATATAAGATTCCATTGTAAAAAAAATAGGTTGGCTGAAATGGTTTTAAGAACTTAATTTTAGCACTGTATGGTAACACATTAAAGCAAATCAATGAATTCAACTTTTAAATGCAATGACTAGGGGTCTGGGATTGTATCAAAATGTTGTACATCCGTGCCCAGTCTCAACTATTAAACTAGTTACCCTAGCTGATGAAAGTTATAATGTAGTTTGAGGAGACAAATTCACAAAAAATACCTAAGATATCATATGTTACAATACTTTCCAGATGAACCTGTCTGCTAGACAGTTTTGAGACATTAATCACTGAGGTTTGCCAATGCAGATTGGGTTAAAAGGAAATGGTTGACTGTTAGGCATTGCTTGTCACCACATATGCATCACAATGAAGCAGTAAAATATCAGGACTGTTTTTTAAATTCTTCAACTGAACTTTTAATCTGCTTTGAATCATACACGGTTCAAATGCAAAAAAAGAAAGAAAACCTTGGTCTGAATATGTGACTAATCTTGAATCTAATAAATACAAAGAGCATGTGGATAATTTAGAAAAAAACATTATCAGCAAATTGAAAAAGTGAACTTTTACAATGTCGCTTTCTTCAATGATAATGCAAAAATATAATGATCCCTATAGGGAATATAATGCTAGAATTGTTTATATTTATACTGTATCATACTAATTTCTAAGACATTAATGTCTTAGACAACAGCTATTTAGGATATAGTCAATGATACTAAAAATGGGGATGATTCTGTTTTCTTTCGGTTGGTTTCACCCTAGTTTTAAGCAAAAAGGTTAATTACAGCTGTGCACTACAATGTTTGCACATTTTAAGCATTGATGCACATCTAGTAATGGTGTTTTAAACATACATTTTGGAAAGTGAGAACCTAATCTCACCCACTTGTCTAGGCAAGCTATGCCAAATAAAGTTCTAATACAGTTTGTCTCTATATCCTACTTACTAGGATCTGAACAAGCTACTTAAATAGCACCTGCAGGCATTTTGAGACATTTCAGACCTGACATTTTTTAAACACAAACAAATATTTATATTGAAAAAGATAGCACAGAAGTGTCTTGACACCACTTCGGCAAAACAGGATATCAATCCATTCATTTTCTAACTGCTTCCTTCAAGTCTGGATTGTGGAGGAGCTGGAGCCTAGCCCGACAAGCAATGGGTATAAGGCAGTGTGTACCCTGGACAGGACACTCCATCTCAGCGTATACATAGACACAAACACAGACATGCATACACTCACACCAGGGCCAATCTTCCCAGAAGTCAACTAACAAAACCTAACAGTATTTTTTTGGGTTTGTGGGAGGAAACCAGTGCACCTGCAGGAAATCCATGCGAGCAGGAGGACAATTTACAGTAGAAAATCCACACAGATGGCACCCTAGGTCCAGAATTGAATCCAGAGCCCCAGTGCTATGAGGCAGCAATGATATCCACTGCACCACCATGCAGTTACAAAATGGGACATATAGAATCCAATTATGAAAAACTGACTTTTTACAAATGAAAATGTGTTTTTTTAATTGACATTTACTACCATAAAGAGTTTTAAAGTGTTTAATCAGAGTAGTCTAAACTGAAGATGTTAATATAATGATTATTACTGTTAAGACTATTACTAGTATTGTTATTGTGCTATTGTAAGACTATACTGCATTTTCTGTATAAATAATCAATTGTTTGACATTAAGATGTTTTTGTTGTTACAGATTAACATTGACTTTTCTACAAAGACAACGATTAAACAGAATATCCTAAATCCCACACGCTCTTGCTTTGACTCGGCACAAAGCAAAGTCTACAGTTTAATGAAAAAGGACTGTTATCCCAGATTTCTCCACTCAGATATCTATTTAAACCTCACTAAGACAAAACCACCCACTGGCAACATGTTTAGAAGAAGATCTCGGTCATGTGTTTTCAATGACCGTGGGGAAGCTGAAACAGAGATGGCCATCTGGCTGTAGTGTATTAGTGTGTTGTGCTATTAGCAGCTTTTTTCTAGACTTCATTTGTACAATGTTAATGCATATGTTTTGACATAAAAGTTTAATTTTCACCTATTTATTAATGTTCTGCGCATAATATGCAAATTATGTTTATTGCCCAAACCTAATTTATTGCTTTTAATAACTAACGTCTGTAACAGCTAGTGATTTTAAGATTCATCATTTGTTTTTAACTGTAGTTGTAAAATTATTTTGTTTACATTACATATACTTGTAAATTGTAGATAAAATCAATGTTGTGTAAATTAAAATTTCCCTTAAAAATAATGCATTGTTCCCAAATGTTCACATATCTTTCTCAGATGTGCATAATAAAGCTATACAGCTTTTCATTCTGCTGGTTGAAAACCATTATTTTTATCTAAAGGATAAAAGAAGGCTAAATTCTTGGGTTTTATAATGAGACAAGTAAACAGAAAGTTTTCAAAAATAAGTATAACTAAGACTTTAGAGATAAGGTTGGGAAATACAGAGCTAAGTCTAATGGAATTGGAAGGTGGGTGACTGCACAGGATTGAATAGCTTAGTATAACTATTCAATCTTTAATCCTATTTGTGTTACATAGTTTCCAGAGAAAATGTATGAAAAAGGATAGGAATCTTTAGATGAGATTTTTAGGATTACATTTCACACATAGGGAATAACAAATTGATTTTATTATTAGCAAGCTGTCAGCTGCACAGTGCAATATTATAAACTAAAATGCAACCACTGAACAGACAGGATATATACAGTATCTACAGCTGTGAAATGCAATGAACCAATAATTCCAAGCCTTCTCAATGATCTGCATGATTAAAACAAATGTCCAGATTTTGCTCATAACTTTTCAAATAATATACATATTGTACCCTGTTTTACTGTCGTTCTATGAAGCCATGCTGGAATGTCTAGTGGAAACCATTCAGTTATGTATATACTGTATAGTACAACATCAGTCTCAAAATGTAATACCCCCAGGTTTTTGATAAAGAAGAGCACATGGAATACTGAAATAACACATAAGACATGGAATTCAATGCATAAAATATGTATTGAACTCATTATTTAATTGCAGACTTCAGAATTGTTTTATGCTACCTTTGGAAATGAAATCACAGCTGTGATGCCATTATTGAATAGTATGTACTGCACATAATAAAAATGAATATTAATTACAGTACAGTGCAGCATATTTTGCTTTTCGAAATGTCTTCAGGATTATACAAAAAATGAACAATTTTGGAATCAGCATGTACAGTGGTGTGAAAAATGGTTTGCCCCGTTTCCTGATTTCTTATTTTTTTCATGTTTGTCACACTGAAATGTTTCAGATCATCAAACAAATTGAAATATTAGACAAAGATAACACAAGTAAACACAAAATGCAGTTTTTAAATGAAGGTTTTTATTATTGAGGGGAAAAAAATCAAAACCTACATGGCCCTGTGTGAAAAAGTGATTGCCCCCTAAACCTAATAACTGCAATCAAGCATTTGCGATAACTGCCAATGAGTCTTTTACAGCGCTGTGGAGGAATTTTGGCCCACTCATCTTTGCAGAATTGTTGTAATTCAGCCACATTGGAGGGTTTTCGAGCCTTAACCGCTTTTTAAGGTCATGCCACAACATCTCAATCGGATTCAGGTCAGGACTTTGACTAGGCCACTCCAAGGTCTTCATTTTGTCTTTCTTAAGCCATTCAGAGGTGGACTTGCTGGTGTGTTTTGGATCATTGTCCTGCTGCAGAACCCAAGTGTGCTTCAACTTGAGGTCACGAACAGATGGCAGGAGATTCTCTTTCAGGATTTTTTGGTAGACAGCAGAATTCATGGTTCCATTTACCACAGCAAGTCTTTCAGGTCCTGAAGCAGCAAAACAGCCCCAGACCATCACACTACCACCACCATATTTTACTGTTGGTATGATGTTCCTTTTTCTGAAATGCTGTGTTACTTTTACACCAGATGTAATGGGACACACACCTTCCAAAAAGTTCAACTTTTGTCTCGTCAGTCCACAGAGTATTTTCCCAAAAGTCTTGGGGATCATCAAGATGTTTTCTGGCAAAACTGAGACGAGCCTTTATGTTCTTTTTGCTCAGCAGTGGTTTTCATCTTGGAACTCTGCCATGAAGGCCATTTTTGCCCAGTCTCTTTCTCATGGTGGAGTCATGAACACTGACCTTAACTGAGGCAAGTGAAGCCTGCAGTTCTTTGGATGTTGTTGTGGGTTTTTTTGTGACCTCTTGGATGAGTCATCGCTGCGCTCTTGGGGTAATTTTGGTCGGCCGGCCACTCCTGGGAAGGTTCCCCACTGTTCCATGTTTTCGCCATTTGTGGATAATGGCTCTCACTGTGGTTGGCTGGAGTCCCAAAGCTTTAGAAATGGCTTTATAACCTTTTCCAGACTGATAAATATCAATTGCTCTGTTTCTCATTTGTTCCTGAATTTGTTTGGATCGCAGCATGATGTCTAGCTTTTGAGGATCTTTTGGTCTACTTCACATGTCAGGCAGGTCCTATTTAAGTGATTTCTTGATTGAGAACAGGTGTGGCAGTAATCAGGCCTGGGTGTGGCTAGAGAAATTGAACTCAGCTTTCCAAAGATGTGATAAACCACAGTTGATTTATGTTTTAACAGGGGGAGCAATCACTTTTTCACACAAGGCCATGTAGGTTTTGATTTTTTTTCCCTTAATAATAAAAACCTTCATTTAAAAACTACATTTTGTGTTTACTTGTGTTATCTTTGTCTAATATTTCAATTTGTTTGATGATCTGAAACATTTCAGTGTGACAAACATGCAGAAAAATAAGAAATTAGGAAGGCAAACACTTTTTCACACCACTATAGTTAGTTGTAATGGTCAAAGAAGTATCTAAGCTTGAAATTCATACTGAGTTGCATTATTGCAATTTATTCATTATTGAATTTTTTTTTTATTAGCATTACTACTGCGTACAGTATATCCTTCACAGTTACCATTTTGAAATAGAACTCTATGAGGTATCAGAGGATATGTCAACATTTTTTTCCAAAAGACATTGAGATTAAAGACATTTACATTTAGTTTAGGAGCTGCAAAAAATATATTTTAGTACACATTAAAAGAGTTACTATTACCAAATAAGTACCAATCACTTGGTATTTACTGATCCTTTCATGCATGAATTGTATTATCATTAGCACATTTCTTTATACTGTAAATGTTTTTTTGGTGTTCATAACTTATTTTGCAACTTGAATTAAGAAAAACTATATAACTATAACTATTTTAGTACACCTGAAGAGCTGACTTGATATAATTTATGTTCATTTTTTGGCATAGTTTGAGAAGTGCAGGTTTTTAAAGTCTGTTTGTGATTGTCCTTATCAGCATCAGTTTGTGGTCACTAACAGGAACAGTCATTAAGCTCTTTGTTTACTTTATCACTTTTTCTTTAGTACCATCTTATGTTTAACAAGCTGGTGTCCACAGTATATTCATGAAAACTTTTTTTTTATCATTGTGAAAATATTTAATACTTCTCAATATTTTAATGCAAAACACAAAAATGAATATTTTGTTTCACAGAAGCAAGTTATTTTTGCACAATTTAAAATAGTATGAGTTCTGGATATAACTCTGCAGAAACTCAGAGAAAGGAAGACGTGTCTATCTCTTCAATCTGAAGTTCTGGAACTCTTCTAGCTTCCTTGCTGTTACGTAAAGCCATTAGCCATGACTAAACAACAGTACAAAGCGCATAGATTAGAGTAGAAGGAATTTATTGAAGCCCCTGGAAAATATAGTTGGACCATGCATTAAAATAATCCTACAGGCAAAAAACAAATAATAGAGGTGCTTTAAAAGAAATTTCTGGCATAAAAATAATATGAAAAAATGAGTATGTCAAAACTGCCTGGAAGACATAATGTTCTTTTAAGAAGGACCCCAATAAAGTTTAATTTTTGTGTTATTACATATCTTCCAAAGCAATATTTTCCAGAAATAGGTGGCACCTTTTCCTTTTTCATACATATCTGGGTTGCAAATTGTGTCTGAAGTAAGTGGTAACACCAAAAGTGCCTCACATGAAAGCATGTCACAAAAGTTAGACAAATGTAAAAATTCAGATGTAATTATCCTTTCATAAGAGTGAAAAAATTAACTCATATAAATTAACTATTTATAAATATTGAATTTCCTTCTTCCTTGTTCTGGGCATTTGCCAACTTTAATAAAAGTGTGTGAATTGTAAAGTACCCTGGGAGCCATATCAGATTTGGGGTGTGAGTCATTTTATGATACATAGTGGAAGTCCAATCAAAAAGAGCTTGCTGTTTTCTGTGTTGAAAATGTAATTAGAATAGGAGTTACAGTAGGCTTTGATGCATCTCTCTGTGACAAATATATAGTTTTGGTTTCCTGCAAACAGCCTACCTCAAAATTTCTTACTTAAAGCGGATGTGGTTCAGGGGGTGTATGGGGATGTTTCCATTCCAGACTTGTAATGATGTCAAACTCAAGCCATATATTCAAAGTCTCACTGAGTATATGAACAAAAGCCTTTGAAGTTTCCTGCAGTGTTACTGTAATGCAGTTTAATCACGTTAATGATATGTTTTGGTAAGAATTAGATGAGAAAAATTCTTTAAAAACAAATCTGATGCTGAAACTTTTTTAATTCATTCTTAGCTAATTCTAAAAAAAAAATTCTCAGAATTTAAGTTACTTATTAAAGTTTTAACAGGAACATAGAGTATATATATGGCTATACTCATGTTTATATACTATGCATATATTCACCACATTCCAGTGGTTTCTCATATTTGTTGAGTTACAAATTAAGTACAAACTCTGTAAAGTTAATATATTCACGTTTCAAAAAATTGAATTCTCACTCTTAACACCTTTTTAGGTGAAGTAATTTACGTCACTGTACCCAAAGCAAAAAAACAAACATATGCATAATGTACGTATATCATTAACAAAATTTAACAGAATGGCACATCATTGGAAGTAAAGACTTTTGCCACCTACTGTATATTATCATCTTTCTCATTCCATTGCCACTGTAAATGAAGGCCACCCATACAGTACATTCTTCCACAGCTTTCACTCAACCTTGCTACTGTTTTCATCCTGCACAAAGATTGTTTTGTAATCCTTTATTTATCCTGATAAGTCAGTTGAAGACAACACTCTGAAGAGTATCCATTTATGCAGCAGGAAATTTACTGGAGCAATTTTAGTGAAGTACTGTATAGTATCTTGATCAAGATTACAACAGCAGTGTGCCAGCGGGGTTTTGAACGTATAACCCTTGGTCAAGCCAGAGTCCTGACAACTACTGTATGGAGATAATCTTTAATCTACTGCATGTGATTTTTTTTGTTACTACTGTCTTTTCATTATAATTATTTTTCTTTATCTCTTCCTTTTTAGTAGTGGTATAGGCATTTCTATACTACCTACATGATCTGCAAAAACACTGAATTAGAGGCCATCTTATAAATTAGGTATAATTGTATACATATAATGACAGCAACATTGACAACTTATAACATGCCTGGTCAGTACTTAAATGCACTCACATTGAACTCTTCCTTTTTAACCAGAATTTCTAAACCAATGCCCCAGGATGGGCAGATAAGAGATTCTGCAGTAGAGGGGGTGCTTTGCTGATCACTTCAGTTATTCAGCTCTCCAAAAGGAGAGAGGCAACAAAATCCAGTTCAGGACTGGCTCCCATTTGCTCTCCAGAGAACCTCCATATCTGTATCATCCTACATCGAAGGACACTACAGTTGTATTCCAATTTGTACTGTAGGTTAAAAAAAAAGTGCTTAATTTGTAAATTTTAGTGATTGCTGAGGGCTCTTAATCGTTAGACTCACTTACTATCCAATTAATACTATAGTAATTAAAACACTGCCGTCTTAGGAGCTGACAACTGGTTTATTTTATTGTATTTCTGATCATATGTTATATATACTGTAATATATTTGTAATATCAAACAAAACAAAAAATGTGTAAAAAAGGGCTTAATCGGCATTTTCAAGTTTTGAATATGAATGTTTCCTTACCATTTCACTTTTGCTGGCCAGTAATTGAATCCAGCTCAGGGCACAAGGAAAATGACTGTAATGATATTGATCCTGTCTCCAGTTGACCTCCATCTCTCAATACTTCCCGAAAGTGTCACAGAATTGGTAGTGTACTTTAAACAAGCTCCTTAATGAACAATCAGGGGTAGCTGTGTGTCACAAGTCAATAGCACTGAGGGCAGAAGGTCTCATTGAATCAGGCAGAAGAGCTGCTTTTACCATTGGACTGACATTTAGTGATTCTTTAAAAAAACAACCAAACAAATAAACTAAAGATAGGGAAAATCCAAAGCACACAAGGCAAAATATACAAAAAATTGCTCAAATTAAAAATATAGAATGTGTCATTAGTGCATGTATAGAAACAGAAGATACCAACATTATGACATGCAGTACTGATTGGCACGCTTAAATCTCAAATTAGAGATTATTTCTTAAATCTGAAGGTCTAGTAAAGTCACAGAAAACCGTGATGATGCAGTATAAAGTAGCAATTACACAATTAAAAAAAATAAACAGATATTAAAGATAGACCATAAAAAGGTGGTCCATACTAATAAACATTCATCACTATCTTCTTGTGTTTAGGAAAAACTTTCTCATTGCATCTGAAGTATATTTTTTCCTATTGATAGGTGAAAGAACTGTATTGTAATACCGATGTAATATATTGCTATTTATCTTACATTCACTACATTAGTATTGCAATGCAACCTTAAATTATACTACAATTGTAACTTCTATAATTAGTTATTTTGCTTATAACTTATTATGCTTTTACTTACAGAGGATAGAGCCATAGCAGTTTATAATATTCAGTGTGACAGGCATCGCTACTCACTTGATGATAATAATAATAATATTAATAATCATCATCATCGGTCTTGTCTCCCATTGAAAACATAGTGATTTCACTATGTTTTCATAGTGAAAACATATTCTCTGTACAGCCTACAGTACAGTACTATAATATTGTTGCTGGTAGTGAGCTGTTATAAAATTATTGTTTTGAGCAAAATTATAGAAAATAGTGTTGTGGTCTAAATGTTATTTTTTAATTTAATTTTGTTACCCTTTTTTCAGCACAAGGGCAAAGTTTATCTCCCATTTTTAGAAAGTAATAAAGCAATTTAAACATGATATAACAGGGGAAAAACTAGTTTGTCTCAGGCAAAACAGCTACTTCAAATGTTAGATTCATTTTTTATTGCTAATTGGACAATTTGTTGTTTGACAGTATAACCCTGTATTCCTGAATTAAACTTGTTAAAGCTGGTCAATCACAAACGAAGGGCCCATTATCTTGAACCTGACCCTAAAAAAAATGTTATTATGAATTTAATTTAATAGACTTTTACAAGTAGTTATCCAATCATGCAGCCTTCTTTTTTCAAGACTGAAGACACAGGAATCAATTTAATTTTAAAAACAATTGCATCATCGTTATAAAGTGTGAAATGTTGCATGAAAGGTTAATTTCTAAAAAAAGGGAACATACTGAAACTGGTATTCTTTTTACATTACGTTGTATGTTCAGAAGGTTACTATAATGTTATCTTAACCACTATATTATCTTTTATATTTCTGGAATATATATCTCTTAAGCAGTTTTAGCGATATTGACTGACTGCAATCTCCCAACTTCCTCATCTTTATACAATTCATGTTTGATTGACAGTCTTCGTAAGGAATTCATATTTAATCAGTAAAGTAATTAGGGTATAAATCTCATGGGTCGTCCCAAGCAATCAGGTTACAGAGCACTTATTATAATCTCTAAGCAAAATCCTTCTCTACATCACAAACTTAGTCTTCTTTGGGATTTACTCAAAGATTGTCTTGGATTTGACAAAAAAAAAACTAAACTTGGGAGTGGAAATACAACATTTTCAAATTACTTAGACTATTTAGGCCTAAATAGATAACAGTTTTCACACCAAAAACATTTAACATTATATTTTCAATGGAAACATGGAACATAAGAAAAGGGAATGATTTTTTTTCTGTAGAAACCTATCGTCCAAAATCCACTGAACTATATTTTAAGAAACAGGATTATTGGATCTCATGTTTAATACTGCCTGAAAAAGAGAGTATATAAAATTCTACCGTCTTTAAAAAATAAATTTAAATTATATTTGTCTTTGTTTCCAGAATATTTTAGTAAAAAATGAGGAGCTTCTTAAATCAAGATTTAGATGTAAGTTTTGGATTTCAATAATAAGACTTGCAGATAGATTAAAGTATGTAACTTTTGTAACATTTGAAATAATGAGCAAAAACCTGCTATTTTTAGCATTCCATTGAGAAAGGTAGTGCACATCAAATTTGTGATCTGTTTGAGTAGTTTGGGTTGAGTAATTTGGGTTTGAGTACAGTAGTTGCCTCAAACCCTGCATAACATATTTTTGACTATTTAATATTGTCAAGTATGGATTAAAATACAATGAATAGACACTGAAATGCCAAATGTCTAAAATAAAAATCGTAAAAATAGTGCATTTTATTTGCAATGTTAAGGGAACATTCAAGACAGAAACAAAACCTGGCTCCCACTGAGCACTACTGAATCACTAACTAAAAAGAGAGACGGCAAAGCTGCTTACAGGTACCATCATATAATGCCTTTTCCATGTCACAATCAAATGTTACAGTCCAAAGCCAAAGAATTTACTCGGCTCCTTCTCCCACTGATGCTGTGCATTTCAATAGATCTGACCTCTGCTCTCAGATGGCAGATATGGAACACTAGAAGCCTCTGCTTTCTGGCTCTTAAATCACTACCTTGCTAACTGTGGGAGAACATATGAGAAAAAAATGCCACGGCTAGATTTAATGTCAAAAACTAGTTATTTTTGCGGCATTGGCAAGCAGACAACACTTCAGCACAACAGGCCCCCTACATACGTACCTCCATATACCATTGATGATGAGTCCAGACAATGTGTGTCATTAACAAACTTTATACAAAGGTCTGTGTCATTGAAGCCATCTACATTTTAAAAATGCCTCTGCAGCAGCTACCTGGCAAAGAGCCAAGTCAAATATTGCAAGGAATTCCAGGGACTCTGGATGATATGATAGTCATAGGATGAAATGACAAAGAATGCCTTGGAAAAAAAGGCAACCGTGCTAAAATAACAGAATAAATGTGTGGTCTGCAAGCAAATTTACAAAGATGTGAGCTTTTCAAAGATAAAATTATGTTCCCCTGTCAAGTGAAAGTTCAATATGGACTCCACAAACATAGATACAGTTGTCATGTGGTTATTAATACAGATTCATAGCAAACCTGGCATTGACATGCATATTTTTAGCATGCTTTTAGTAAAGGGCAGATGGTGGAAGTGGATAAGCCACTGTGAAGAAGAATGTTTGTTTCCAAATGTTTTAACTTGTTAACCTTGATCTACCAGAAACGATATCTTAAGGATCTTCTTCATATAGCTTCTCAAGCCATGCAGGATGGTTTATAGAGGTCAGCTGCCTTTTGCTTCTAGAGCTAAGAATTCTGCAGAACAGAATTGCTCACATACCGTACCAACCAACAAATACTTGCATTAGTTTGGGACATGAAGGTATTCCACATACAGTACAGTATATCTGGTAGCAGATTCGTACTGGGAACCAACCACCAGCCTCTGTTCTCAATCTGAAATCCACATAAAAGGCAGTCTGGCCAAGACTGCTACTCAATTGCACAACTTTATCTTATTTTTGGATGGACATGAAGATAGCATGTCCACGAGTACAATGTGACAACACTACATGTCAACGCATATTGGTTACCCTGATTTCCTTGAGTATTGATGACACAACACATCAGACAGTGTATGTCTCTCAGACATAATTCACAAGTCCAAAACTGAATGCTTGTCACCGAACTGTTCAGTAAAATAAATTGGAGACCATGCATAAGCCATGAAAAGACTGTGTACACACTATAGAAAGAATTTTTAATAATACTGCAAAGAGGTACAGTAGATCCATATTTCTGCAGGCAAGATCTTACTATACATCAATCCTGCTTATTTGGAATCAAATAAACCACCTTGTTTTCTATAGAATTATTATAGATGATAGACTTTTTTTTTTACTTACCATTAGCATGAATAGAAAGACTAATGAGAATCTCTTTTAGGTTGCCAATCTTCCATTAACCTCAAAACATAAAAACATAACATACAATTACAAAAGGTAAGTATACATAACACTTCCTATTTTCAATAAAACAAAAGTATTACAGAATTTCACAGCACTATTGAATTACAGTATGTATCACATCACAAGTAAAGAACAGTCTGGGTTCATTTAAAAGAAAGCTTATATTTGGAGATGAATGTGGTTTTCCAAGGTACAAGCTTATCCCAATTCAGTATATTTAAATGAATAATGTCAGTATAAAAGTCTATAAATCCCCATGACACAGTGTAATAGTTATAATGCATATTCTTGAAAGTGAGAGAGCTCCACACTGTGGCTGACAAAGGCATATACAATAGAACAGAATATGTTCATTATACATTGTCTTAATAAAAGATAAAACAGTGAGCACAGCAGTATTCCATGTTGTGGGATAACGGAAAGATAATTATAAATTTGTACAGGAACTGGTAAAAAATGTCCAGTTAATATAATGTAAAAGCAATGTTTGAGTTGTTTGGATTACAACATTATAATGTTAGAATCCAAAGCAGTGACAATATACAACCTTTTCCCCAACATAACAGTTGCATCATTTAAAAAATCTTCTTTAAATTATGTCTACCACTTACCTGTATATAAACCTTTGCTTACATGCACAGAAATCTTCATCTTTTTATTGCTGATTGCCATGATAAACTGCTAGTATTTCATAAGTCACATCTCTTGAATGAGAGCTCATAATGTGAAAGAGATATGTCATCCCCATACCTGTCATAACAATAAGTAATTAGAAAAATAATTACTACTCATTCATTTTTTTAAATTATTCTCAGACTAATGATTCTCATGATGTACTTGGTTTATGAGAAACCATCAGTTCGTACTTATCAGTCAGTTCAGCAAGTACAACATTGATCCCTTTCTCCATCTTTCTCTCTGACACACTCTGTCTCTGCTATACCACAAAATTAATAATAAAAGGAAAATACATATTTATTTCACATAAACACATGCCAGATTCAGTGTAAATTCTTGTTAAAACTTCAGCATATCAAATAAGTATCTGCTATCTCCCATGATGTGCAATACAATACAGTGAATGTCCTAAAAGCAAAAGAATCACATGATAAGACTGGATGAAGACATTGCTGAAACAGTTGGGGTTGCTTCTGGGCAAATCAGTCCCACAAACAGACATGACAATGTCACCTTCTGCCACTGTACTTACACAGTTCACACTGAGTACCTTGTTGTGAAGTCAAATCTAGATATCTTATGTAAAAAACAGTGTCCTCCGCTCGTGGTCATTTTCATTGCCTATTCAAATAAAGAAATTTACATGTCGTTTACTTAGAGTTTTAATATAGTCTAGAAAATCAGACCACCTCAATGAATGTCACTATAAACATAGGAAGGTGCTTTAAAATATACCTGTGTGGATATGCAATATTTATTTTTCATGAGTACTTGTTTCTATGTATGCTGGTGGTTATGTATTTGGTATAATTAAGAAATTGTGTTTATTATTATTTGCATGCAAATATTTATGATCTTGTTTTGAGATGGAAACTCAGCTGAAACCATTAAAAATGAATAATTTCACCATTTTCTTGTTGTCAATGTTAGCAACCATTAGCAAAATTACAAAAAAGCAGGTGAACTACTGTTAAAAAACTACAAAAAATGATGTGTTCTGTAGGACACCAATACATACACAGGATGTCAGAGAGCAAGTCCCCACCACATCTATGAAGACTCAAGTGCTGTGGGCAAAACAATTAGGTTTTGTGTGTCATTTCATTTGCAGATGGGCCTCCTCCTGTATTGTGCAATTGATTCATGATAGCACATTTGTGGTGGCATCTAACTATGTTGTAATTTCAGCAAGAGTTATTTGACTTCAGGGTGCTTTAGAGCACTGCCTGTTTTAAAGTGACACTCTTTTTGATTATAAATTTCCATCTGGCATGAAAATAAAAAGTAAAACCAGGGAAGCATACTTAGGCTGTTTTGTTTAGTATATTATCATTGTGTTAGTAAAACAAAGGAAGCCTGTGATATTTATCTCCTCTACAGATTTTGTATAAATGTGTAATTCAAATTTTATTCATAAGGTTTTTTTCCAACATTGTACTTTTCTTTCTCCGAAGAGTTTGCTATTGGATTTATAATATTTTCAGAAATAGACATTTCAATAAGATGAGATTATGAATAAGTATCATCAAATATAATGTATGTAACAATATCATGAACACCCTTGCCATCAAAAGCAAAAGCAACATTAATATTTACTGTGTTGTATTGTAGTATTCTACAGTATGCTGCAGTTGTGCAATTAATGTTACTTCCTAACCATGTTGTTAGGAAGAAATTTTCGGTTTGTGCAAAAAGTCAATAAAGCTTATTCATAAAATTAATCTTTAAGAAAGAGACAGAGAGATGTATAGGAGGTTTGGCTTTACTAACGTGTCTAGCTGAGGGAATGACAGACTAGCCATGAGGATGAAGATACCTGAACCCTGTTTGGTAAGGCAAATAATGAGCTAGGAAACTTCTGCCTGGGTGCAGATGGAGTGGAGAGAGATGTGTGAAGGGAAGTCCGGGGTGCAAGATATATATAAAGTAAATACGTAGGAGAGTGGTGAGATTAGAATCTAACCTTCCTCTTAAAGTTCTGTGAGAAACCCCATTAGTTCTTTTATAAGTACGTTTTTTTTCCAAATATAATTACTGACCCAAAACATTTGTTTGTTGGGTTGTACATGAAAATATACATTTCACTGACTAAATTATGAAAAAGACACTTTGAGTGATGTTATAGGCACGTAAGATGTACTGTATACTTAAAGTGCTCCTTCACATGTATTTTCAAGGACTATAAACTACTTCTTAAATATACCTTTAAGATTCAGTAAATTATTCTGAGTCCTTATCGTTACAACCAAGTCCAAGTTTAAAAGAACTTTCTCTGTTATCTCTGCCTTTTGTGTTCTTATTATTCTAAGAGTAAGGTATGGATATAGTACTGTAGACCAACATGTTGAAGCCTTTTTCAGTTGCACAATGTCCAACTGACTGTCCAGCTTACAACAATGAAATCAGTCGTAAAATCTATTTAGTGTTGAGTTTTGAATTGATTTTAATTTCTCAGTCATGTTTTAAATTAATTAGGTAACACCAACAAATTCTTTTAAACTAAAGATATAGCTCAACTAGCAATTTGAAAGTGCCATAGTGTGCCTTAAATGCAGAACTTTGTTCTTCCCCATACGATTATGTAAAATGTTATTTAACTCAAAAAGAAGAATCTTTTGGGATATGTAGTGAGAATGACAATAGTTTGTTTGTGTCACAATCATCATCCCTCCTCTTAAGGGCGCTCTGACGCTTTTGTATTTTAGTTTATTATGAGTACCAGATCACCGCTGTCTGTCAACCCATCCTGATCCTCTACATCTCTTCCCTGTTGTCCTTCTCCACTTCTGGATTATACCGTATGCATAGGGTCCTGAACTACGCTTCATGGGAGCCTGGACTGTCTCCCGTTACAGCTTGTGATAAACCTCTGGAGATAGAACCCATATTTTCATAAGACTAAACTCTTTATAACAGAGAGTGAAAGTTTCTTTAGGTGCTCCAGTTTCTTCCCACTGTAGAGAAACATGCTGCCTTGGTTAATGTACATCCTTAACCAATTTGTTCTGCACATATGTGATGTTTGTAGCAGTTGTTCTCCCTCTGATGCCATGCCCTAGACAGTGGCTAACTCTACCCCATGTTTTCTGCTGTGAGAGAATGTTTCAATCAGCCTTGATGAGCATCCCACTCCCACCTGATGAGAAGCAGGATTTTAATATATGCCACCACCATGCTTGACAACAGGGATGGTGTTAACTGAGTGATGCACTGAGTTGGGTTTGCAAGAGATGTAATACTCTTTAGACCAAAAAGCTCCCATTTCATCTTGTCAAATGACCACAAACGTTTTGCAGAATTTTAAATATGTTCCATACAAGCCCCCTTTCTGGAGTGACCGGGATATTGTTGACCTATGGACAGACCCATGGAAACTTTCTCCTGTAACAGCCACTGAATTCTGTAACTCTTTCAAAGTTGTCAATGACCTCATGGTGACATCCCTAACCAGCTTCCTCCTGCCCAGATGCCAAGTTTGGAGGGACAGCCTGCTATTGACAGTGTCTGGGTGCTTTCCACTTCTTAATGATCATCTTCACTGTGCTCAGAGGGATATTCAGTATCTTAATTAAGTGCTACTTCAAAGTCTTATGACTGCAAGCTTTAAAGCAACAGAATGTGAAAACTGTGCAATGCTTTGAATACTTTTGTAAAGCACTGTATTTGGCTTCCAGAAACATACATATGGCATTTTTGTCAAATGAACCATTTCTTCTCAAGCTGAGTATATCTGTATTATGAAAACAGAACTAAGAACACTTTAAAGTCATATCATTTTGCTGTATTCAGTCCTTATAAATACACTGATGAGGATAAAAAGGATCAATGATAAGTTTTGCAGCAATTAAGTTTTTAAAGATCAATTTAATTTGACACTTGTGTCAGAATCATTAGAATGTGGAATCAAATAACCCAACGAATAACTATTTTGAGATGCAAATAAAGATTGCCTTGGTTTTGTACTGAAGCTACCTTCATTTACATACAAGGTGTGCTTGGTAAAGTGCTCCATGAATGAGGACAAAAATATGCTATGAAAATCATGCATCATGTTATATTTCTTTGGTCTCCTCTTTTTCCACAAAAGCATTTACACTGTAATCCTTAACACATTAATTTTCATATCACCTGTATGGCTTTCCTTTTTACAAAATGTGGTCTTTTCCACTCGGTTTATCATGCTTCAAAGGATAATGTGCATGTTTGTACAACTCACAAATGTGGACAAACTTTTTCCTATTTCTTAGGTTTACTAAGGACTCTCTGTGTACCCCAAAGAACTTTACCCTCGACCCTACCCAGCAACACCTCAACACTATCACCTAAAGCTTTTTCTGCAGCACATATCAAGTTTAAAACTGGGAGGTGTAAGCAAGAATAATACACAAATAAGCTGTAAGTGATTTCAGAGCTGTAGAATGAAATAGGTTATCAGTAAAACCTGCACTGGAAATTCTACCTTATTCAGCTGCATTTCTACAGTATATCCTGTAAGTATGCTCTTTCTTTAAGAAAATGTTTTTTTTAATTTACAAGGTGTATGTGACAAAATACAGTATGCTACTACAAACACGATTACTTATTGTTAACATTCTTTGTTGTAAATATTCATACAAGTTTAATGTGTTTACCTGGTAAACAAAACATCCTCCAACAACCCTGCAGTGGATAAAGTGGTTAAAAAATGGATAGTTGGATAACTGTAATCTTAAAAAAAAACAATATATGAAACACATTGTTTATGTTAATGAAAACATTGGATGGCTAACAAAACACTATAGATGACAATAAAAAGTATTTTCTAGAAAATGATGTATTTAATAGTTTTAAGACATTTAAGTTAACTAAGACAGTGTTAATGTGCAAAAAGCATCATTGATATATGTTATCATGTTTAACATACAGTATAAATTAACCAGAAGAGGGTGCAAATTAAAAAGACTTTTTATGAACATATTACTGTTCATATTTTTGTTTGTTCTTCTGAAACTGAAATTTTGATATACTGGTGTTGTTCAAAGTCTTCTAACAACGTCACTTTATCCCCTCAAATCAAAAAACAAAAGATATTAAGAAAGGATTTCTGTGTGTGTGTCCTTTTGTAAATCCTTGCAGCATTTGAAAGTGGCTTGCCATAATTGATTAAATAGAGAATTATTATTTGAATTTAAATGGGCTTTTAAACTTTAAATTCAGTTTGCAACTCTTTAAAATTGTATTATGATTTAATTAAATATGTATAGATTGTTATTAGTTTACTATTTAATATTTTAATGAAGAAATAAATGCCAGCATTAGTGTGGAACTATCAGCAAAGTAAACTAAAGACTACATATATCTATTGATGCATAATTTGGCATTAATGAATCATGTTCCTAATTTACTTCAGTACTATGTCAATGCACGTTAATCCCAGAATGTGGAGATAGGTCTGTGGTGGCAAATTTGCTCAGACCGTGTTCCCTTTCTACTTCTTTCTTGTTATTAAACTATTTCTCTCACTTATATTTTCTGCACATCAGTTGCCCAGGACTCTTCCCAAAATGGTTTGAAATCATACTGAAAGTACCCCATAAAAATACTGTATATCTGTATTTCTTATTCACTTTCAGCTTGACTCTATAAACTATAAGAAATGGTCTGTTTTCTGAAATATGTAAACATTATTTAAATTAGATCATGTGTTTTTTTCCTGCCTTGATATCCTAAACAACAGACTGGAACATGTCATTTTATCATTCTTTATTTTCTGTTAGTGTATAAAATAATAAATAATATAATTAACATAATTTAAAATTATTTCAAAGTGATTTCTTGGAATTGTAGAACAAATGTCCAATATGATCATAATTCAGTTTCTAATTTAATTAGTAAAAGATATGGCTCAATTAGTATTGCCTTATTTTCTATTTTATAAACCCATTGACACGATATGTTGCATAGCATTCACATACACAACTATAAGCAATAGGGAACCATTCAATTCAAATAGCCTATCTGGTTTAAGTAGTTAATTGATTGGAAGTCCAGTTGAAAACTGAAAGAAACCAAGATATCAGTTTCCATAGCATGGCTTAATCCATACTCTGACAACGCCTTTGTATAAAGAAGTTTCTCCTGTTCTCGGTTTTAAAATCACTTCCCTGTATTTTTAAGATTCAGGATTCAAGATTCTTTTTTTATTTGCCATTTACAACAAGTGTATTAGAATGCTTACTTGTTCAGCTGTACCCAGTAACAGTACAGAGAGAGAAAAATAGGCACAGATGACAAACAGACATGGACAATATATTTAGATAATTTTATTTTTGAACAGTATAAATATAACTAGAATGGCACAGTGACGCAGTGATTTAATTCCCAGGGAGCTTTCTGCTATCTATATTTTCTCACGTTGGTGTAGGTTTGCTCAGGGTACTCCAGTTTCCTACCACAGTCCAAAGAAATACTGGTGGGATAATTGGCTTCTGGAAAAAATTGCCAAGCTGTGAGAGTGTGTGTGTTAACACTTGTGTCTGTGTCAGTGTGTGCCCTATGAGTGTGTGGCCTGGTGTCTTGTCTAGGGTGTATCCCACCTTGTGCCCATTGCTTGCTGAGTTAGACTCTGGTGAATCCCATGACCCTCTACCCATAGATCCAGAGATTCACTCTGGTTGACTGGTTTATTCTGTATTCTACTAATTAGGTACACTATCTACTACATTTCTGTGCCCTTTTTACAAGAATAATTAATCATTTACTATACAAAGTAAATGAGTGACAGCCCATAAAGAAAGGAGAATTCTAGTTGAAGAGGAGAAGACAGAAAACCTTTTAAACTTCAGTGCTGGAGTTCCTCATCCAGCTTCATTTCCCACAATGGAGCCCAACACTTGTTACAGAGTCACATGTTGACTTTGTCTTTTTTAAAATACAACAGAGTTTTTAGTCTCTTCATGCAACTTAGATTTGCAGTGCAGCATTTTGTATTGTTTTGTACTTCTTTAACTCTTTTTTCACATTTTGAAACAAGTTAAATAAACTTTCTTTGCACTTCATGATTTAAATGTAATAATTAATTCCAAAATTAATTCAGTGTTTTAATGCATGCACTTTAAAGGCAAATTAAATGATAATTTCAGTATTACAAGGACACCCTTTCTAAGTGCTACATTTAAATTTATTTAATTTGTGATTTTTTGTGAATAATAAAATTATCCAATCATGTATTTCTACATGAAAAATTGAATGAAAATGCCTCACATTAATCAGCTCTCTTTTTTAATTTACCTACAGTACATTTAATTAAATCCATATAACTAAAAAAACTTTTAAGAAATCTGAATAATTGCAGATGCATATGCTCACAAACACAACTATTAAAATCAGATTGTTGATGTTACAGAATAAACCTTACAAATAGCAAAATTAAATATAGCATTTTAATAACCAAATCAAAGATGTGTTGACCTATTGATTCCTTACAGATTTTCTCCTATAAGCCTCACATCTTCAAGTATGGAAGACTGTTTTTTTACTGCATTTACAAAATGAGTAATTATGAAGTACTGATCTAGATATTTATTTGGAAACATATCAAAATCACAGATGATGTTGAGCGATGTAAGAAAACACAAAATCAGAAGGGTCATGGGGCTAGCAGTGGTTTACTAATCTCTTGTATTTTGCATACTAATTTTAATATTTTCTTTCTACAGTCCTGGCAAGTTTTAGTTCAGTCTGTGCTTTTGACTCTACCACAATAGAATCATTGCTAGTTTGGAACTACAAGAACAATACAGAGAAAGGAAAAAAGAAAAGAGGCATGGCGATAAAGTGAGTTTCTAATTATATTAAAAACTAGAGAGAGTGATTTTATTTAACACCAAATTACAAATAAATAATTTTAGACAGTCTTTTTATATATGTGTTTTTAAAATAGTCTCACAATTTTGTATATTTTTATGCTTCATTACTTTGTGATGGTGCAAGACCATAACAACAAATGTAAAATTATGTTTTATTGGTATTTATGCTGATCTTCCCTCAATACATTACATTAACATTAAGTATCTGCAGGCTCAAAAAAGAATGCAAAGTGCTTGTACATATAGCCGAAGGCAATAGTTCATATATTGATTTGAATGGTAATTGATTTATTGGTTGGTTGGTTTTGAAAACAAAAATAAAATTGAAAAAAGATTAGATGCTCTAGGTGTTTCTCCTAGAAATGAGGTAAAATGAAGTAAATTTTCTGGAATAAATATTACCAATGAATTCACAGGTAAAAGATCTCAATGCTATTTTCAAGGGTAGATGTTGTTTTTTTCCTAGGGATCCACTTGAAGAAGTTTCGTTATGGTCTGAATCGGTGGACAAACTACTGGAATGTAAATGTATGGACATGTGGTATTTTACGTTTTTATTATTTTTGTGAAGACATGAATCCAATTAAATGTCTTCATTCACATAAAAATCATTTATACATGCAGAATGGAGGCTAATGCATTTTAAAAAGCATACTGTACACCCTAGTGGTAACTGGTATTTTGGGGGTGATTAGAGGTTTTATATTCCCCATATTAAATTATGTTTAGTTTTCAGTTAAAGAAGACAAATCTTTTTTTACTGTAATTCCACTTATGTAAGTCTGAAAAAAATCTGAATTTGAAAACACCTTAGCCCATGATACAGTATTTACTTCAACTGTTTAAAAAAATGAGCCTTTCTTTATGGTGACATACTGTAGATTAATATTGAAATGATCCTTAAATTGTATATGATGAAATATTTTTAATTGTTATTGCCATTGACTTTTTTTTCCTTTTTCTTTATCTTGTTGTGAGTGCTGCTCTAATTCCAGCAGTCTCTTAAAATTATCATATGTATTTATTTTTCTTTAAATTTGCAACAAACATCTTCTCTGGTTTAGCTGGTCAGATCGCCTTCAGGGAATTCCTGAAAACTGAATACAGTGAGGAAAATATATTATTTTGGCTGGCCTGTGAAGAATACAAGAAAATCAAGTCCACACCTAAAATGATATCTACAGCAAATAAGATCTACACAGAGTTTGTCCAAGTGGAAGCCCCTAAACAGGTAAAGTGTTGCAGTTCTAGTCAACATGCAGGTACCTGATTCAAAATTTGACAAAAAAACCACATGCACTGTTTAATCTATAAAGACTGGAGTTAGATGAGTTATTCGTTATTCCAACAGCAAATTTCAAACAACGAAAGTGAAGGTGGCATTCTGTTTTCTTGTTTACATCCAACACACAGAAGGATGCTGTCAGCTAGGATTTTTTTCTGTGAAAAAGTTTTTTTTTTTAGATTCGTTTCTTCACATTTAATTCCAAAACCAGTTGTGTAAGTTGGGTTGGTAGTAAAACAGATTATTGTTGTCCATCTTTTCCTAAACTGGTTAATTATTTTGTATTTTTCCTTTCTAATGCATTAATGAACCAGAGTCTTACATCTTTCACAATGTATTGTGCATAATGAAATAAACAAAAATGAAAAAAGGTTTGAATTTAAGAAGAGAAATTAAAATATAGGAAGCAATCAAAATGTAGGAAGAAGACCTCTGTAATTCAAATATTTCTCATCCATTTTATAATTTAAAAGTAAATTAAAAGTGCTGGAGGATATTAAAATCAGTAACTAAATTAGCATTCGATTTTTTGTGAACATGTTTGTATTATTTTAATTTTTCTAACAAACTTTCTGTAAGGTTATAAAATTCTGAATTGTGCTGTAAACAAATTGCACATCATGAAAAATTCTTATTACCCATATATATATTGAACTATAGGTAATTCAGTGAGAGGTTAAAAGCAATTTCCTACAATATTCTGCATAATTTTCTAAAATAACAGAATCTAAGTATTAATCAACAAAATACCTTAGGCTCTGTAGAGTTCGATTTTTTACTAATATGACAAAAATATCAAGTGTTGAAAGATTAAGAATCATATACAGTTCAATGACCAACTTGCATATTTATTCTTTACAGATTAATATAGACTGTGGAACCAGAGAAAATATTACAAAGAATATTTCTCAACCAAACATCAATTCTTTTGATAATGCACAGAAAATGATATATGGTCTATTGGCAAGGGACTGTTATCCAAGGTTTCTGAAGTCAGAAATCTACCAGTCACTTTTAAGAAGATCACAAGAAAACCTGAAGAAAAGATGACTTTAATTCTCAGCTAAACATTCTTCAACAAGTTATGTACTCAGTCAACTTCGTTTTAATTCATGACACAACATTTTTTTTAAATCTTTTATTGCTTGACAAGTGTGTCTAACATAAAAGCAAAATTTAAAGTCAAATGTATATTTCCTTAGAAATGTATAGGACACCTGTACATATGTATTATACGAATTTGTCAATACCATGTTTTCAGATGAGACATTACTAACTAATTAGACCAGTTTTCAGGAGTGGTTATTTTCACTTGAAGTGATAGTGTGCTTTCACTTATCTGGGGACAAATGTGAGCTAAAGTGGTAAAAAAAACTGCTGCAGAGAAGACCAAAGTAAATATCAGATAGAACACATGAAAAACCCCTTTTCATTTTCTCACATAACACCAATTTCATGTGAAAATTTTCATTATCACATGCTATTTCCTGATGTAAATATATAATACAAGTTGGAATGGGATAGGTCTGGCATTATAATGTATGCACAAACTCTTTCTCACCTGTTCATTGTCATTGGATGTCAAGTGAAGAGATTATGTTGACAAAAGGACATTTAGAGGTGCAATCTTTCTAAAGCAAATACACAGCAATCACTCATGTCTGTTCACACAGTCTGAGGAAGTGAAAGGCTCCTCTAGACCTCAGAACATAATAATGAATTAGCACCATTGGTTGTTCTTTGTGAATTAGTCATTAAATAAATTAGCCAAATCATTGTTGAATTCAAACAATGTTACTCTACCACTGATAAAAACATTGGAACAAGAACAATACAACATTAATAAAAACAGGCATGAAGTAATAAGTAATTTGGAATATTTCTGCAAAAGCAGCACAAAAACTAGTATTTGACACATTTTATTTTCACCAAACTCTGCTTCCTCTCTTCATGTGCAGAGTGATAGGATAGCAGAAAAGTGGGTTTCTTGACCCACTTTTCTGCCACTTTTCTGATATATAGTGTCAGTTCATAAAATCATAAAGAGGACCAGGGTGTACTATCAATTTGTTTGGGCAGAATATCTGATGGTATATTGAGTAAGCATGTGCTTGTATAAATTATTTTGAAAATTCAGAATTCCGTTTGAAGAGACAATTATTTTTTGTAGGTCTGAATTTATTAAATATTTTTGGTTATTAAAGGTTTCGCTTTTTGAAACTAAAATGAGTTACTGTATGTTAGATTAAGGCAAAAAAGTTTAAAATAATTATTTAGTGGAAGCATTTCAATAACATATTCATGAATCTATTAAAACAAAACCTGATCATATTTTTTAAAATTAGCTCTGAGCACTATAGTATTATTCCATGAGTAGAAAAGTATTCCTTGTGGCCTTACAATTAAAAGTCTGAATACCTGGATATCAAACTCAGTGTTGACACTGTTTTCAATTTAACAGAACATAATAATGTCAGAAAAATAAGATCTAATAACACATTGTTGCTTAGAATTTAATTTCTTTCACTGCTTCTTTATTATGTAATAAAATATTTTTTGCATGTTTATTATGTTGAAAACTATAGTGTTTCAAGGTATTTAGTTGATCTCACCATTGTTTTCCATTATTCCTCACAATATTTTTATCCTTATACTTTCTGTTTGCTGGAATGGCCAGTTCCCTTGGCAACCAACCAAATGGATTGACAGTAAATGGAATGTTTGCAATCCTTCTATCTTGCTTGCCTGCTTTTTTCACTTTAAGCCACTGTAGGAGAAGGGTGCTCACCTCTGTCGCACCAGCCATTTGCTCAAAAGAGGTCATTTTGGTGTAATAAGGCAAACCAGCTACCATTGATGTGTTTTCCTCCCTTGCCTCAAAGACCAGTCCAGCACAGTCTCCTGCTATGATCAAGTGCCCGGCATGAGCAGGATGCAAACCAGGCAATCTTAAAATCACATTACTCAACCTGCACAATGCAGAGTGCACTTCCTAAATCAGGTGAAACATCGACGACATGAAAGCCAACCAATTTTTGGATGATTTTTTTTGGGGGGGGGGGTTTATTTCCCCATTCTTCAATGTTTGCTCTGTTTCTGCAATAACATTTGCCTGGGGCTATTTTCATGATCTAGATTTTAGATTTAGACATTTTCATTGTGTTGAGGCCAGGTCAGAATTGTATTGTTTGTCATAGTCATCCTCTTGTATGTTAAACACATCATTTCTTTTAGAGAGGCACTGGTTGAGGAGTAATGTGCTGAATCAAATTTTTGCTTGTTTCAAAGTTATTTAAATAAATATACATCGAAAAGCAAATAACCTTGGTATTTATTTACTTTATTATGCACTAGAGTATAGAACAGCAACAAAACACAAAAATCACACGTACTACAATATTTAAAAACACCAATATATTGTACATACAACTCACAAATTTGTTCCTGCACAGTTAAGCTTGGCATTGAGCTTTTTTACCAACTGTAATGCCAATAAAAATGATATCTTATGCACCTAAAACCTACCTTTTTATCTTGTTGATCTTAAGCATATGAATAACATGAAACGTACAGTATACAGTGCCTTGCGAAAGTATTCGGCCCCCTTGAACTTTTCAACCTTTTGCCACATTTCAGGCTTCAAACATAAAGATATAATTTTTTTATTTTATGTGAAGAATCACCAACAAGTGGGACACAATTGTGAAGTGGAACGAAATCTATTGGATTTTTGAAACTTTTTTAACTAATAAAAAAATGAAAAGTGGGGCGTGCAAAATTATTCGGCCCCCTTGCGTTAATACTTTGTAGAGCCACCTTTTGCTGCGATTACAGCTGCAAGTCGCTTGGGGTATGTCTCTATCAGTTTTGCACATCGAGAGACTGAAATTCTTGCCCATTCTTCCTTGCAAAACAGCTCGAGCTCAGTGAGGTTGGATGGAGAGCATTTGTGAACAGCAGTTTTCAGCTCTTTCCACAGATTCTCGATTGGATTCAGGTCTGGACTTTGACTTGGCCATTCAAACACCTGGATACGTTTATTTGTGAACCATTCCTTTGTAGATTTTGCTGTATGTTTGGGATCATTGTCTTGTTGGAAGATAAATCTCCGTCCCAGTTTCAGGTCTTTTGCAGACTCCAACAGGTTTTCATCCAGAATGGTCCTGTATTTGGCTGCATCCATCTTCCCCTCAATTTTAACCATCTTCCCTGTCCCTGCTGAAGAAAAGCAGGCCCAAACCATGATGCTGCCACCACCATGTTTGACAGTGGGGATGGTGTGTTGAGGGTGATGAGCTGTGTTGCTTTTACGCCAAACATATCGTTTTGCATTGTGGCCAAAAAGTTCGATTTTGGTTTCATCTGACCAGAGCACCTTCTTCCACATGTTTGGGGTGTCTCCCAGGTGGCTTGGGGCAAACTTTAGACGAGACTTTTTATGGATATCTTTGAGAAATGGCTTTCTTCTTGCCACTCTTCCATAAAGGCCAGATTTGTGCAGTGTAAGACTGATTGTTGTCCTATGGACAGACTCTCCCACCTCAGCTGTAGTTCTCTGCAGTTAATCCAGAGTGATCATGGGCCTCTTGGCTGCATCTCTGATCAGTCTTCTCCTTGTCTGAGCTGAAAGTTTAGAGGGACGGCCAGGTCTTGGTAGATTTGCAGTGGTCTGATACTCCTTCCATTTCAAGATGATCGCTTGCACAGTGCTCCTTGGGATGTTTGAAGCTTGGGAAATCTTTTTGTATCCAAATCCGGCTTTAAACTTCTCCACAACAGTATTACGGACCTGCCTGGTGTGTTCCTTGGTCTTCATGATGCTCTCTGCGCTTTCAACAGAACCTTGAGACTATCACAGAGCAGGTGCATTTATACAGAGACTTGATTACACACAGGTGGATTCTATTTATCACCATCAGTCATTTAGGACAACATTGGATCATTCAGAGATCCTCGCTGAACTTCTGGAGTGAGTTTGCTGCACTGAAAGTAAAGGGGCCGAATAATTTTGCACGCCCCACTTTTCATTTTTTTATTAGTTAAAAAAGTTTCAAAAATCCAATAGATTTCGTTCCACTTCACAATTGTGTCCCACTTGTTGGTGATTCTTCACATAAAATAAAAAAATTATATCTTTATGTTTGAAGCCTGAAATGTGGCAAAAGGTTGAAAAGTTCAAGGGGGCCGAATACTTTCGCAAGGCACTGTAGCTATTACTGAGAATCTATCTTAATAAGATACTGTATTAGACTGTTCATTTGCTACTGCAGAAAACTATGGGTATATTGCCCACTCTATTATTAATTAATTACATGGTCAGTTTGCCCACAATGGGAAATAATTCAGTCATAAGCTCAGAGGTGTACAAAACAGACAGACATATTGTGCTTGTAGTCATTACTTGAAGACCCTAAAGAGCAAATACAAACCAATTATCAGCATATCATCCTATTAATTGTGTACTTCATGGATTTTTATAAGATCTAGAAAAAATAATCCCTTAATTTATTCTTTACCTTCTCATCTATTATTTAGAAAATGTTAAAAAATCACTTTAATTTGACCACTTACAATATATTTTGGAATAAGAACTTTAAAACCTAGTTTCATTCAGCAAAAATAAAGTGAATCATCCATAAATAGGGCTCTCTTGGGATATACTGTAAACTATGCAGTGTTTGGCAGCTTTGCATTTGAAGATTTAAGTTTTATCATTCAATGTTGTATCACTATAATCTATTATTGGAGATCATAATTGTAATCTATTATTAGAGTCACAAGTCTGAGAAAACTGATATTTCATATTCTCCAGTGCTAAAATACTTTTTCTAACTCTTTATGAGAATGCTAACATATAACAAAGAAATGTTAGAAAATGGAAGTTTATAACAGAAGTTCAGGAGAAAGGTTAAATACTAATTATGTACACTTGTACTAACCTAATGTATGTAAGTCTCTCACCCAGGACTTCCCTTCAAGTTTTTCTCTCACATCACTCTCACCATCACATTTACACCCTTAGAGCAACTACCTGTCTCACTCCTTGCAAACGTGGTCCGTCATTCCATTAGCTAGGCAAGATATATCAAATACTTTAGATATATCATCCCTCTATTGCATTCCTTACAATCTAATTAAACAGTGAACATAAATACATAAAAACATAAATAGACTAATAAAAATCTCATCCAGGGCTAGAATGTAGTTATTTTTTTTCTCTTATTGATCTTATATTATACAGGGGTTATTCCAATGTCTCAAATCAGAAATGAAAGAACTCAAAGATGTTTGAGCTAAGCAAGTAACAGCAATTTACTGTAGCATATGAAGACAATGTTAAAATGTCCCACTCATTCTCACAGTTCCATGAGAATTTCATTAACTTTATTTAATTTTGTGCAACTGAATGACACCTCATATTTTCCATCGGTCTGTAAAGCTTAGATTCCCTAATTTGACTCTGAAATCAGCATTGTTTACCTTTCCTCAGCTGTACCTCGCAAATTGAGCATTCAGTTTTGCATGTATTTTGTTTGTAATACTTTTCCATGACATCATGTTTGTGGAGACATGGTGAAATTGATTTTAATGAAATATTTAAAACAATGGCTAACTACATCAGTAGTTTGGTTCTAATTTAACAACTCAATCTTCCTTAGATGACAGTGTTACACATTAGTTTCATTTATACATTTATACTTTCACCTTTTCATCATATTCTTATTAGAAAGAACTGAGCAACTCCAAATCAAATTGGTGAAACATATTAATTTTAAACAGAGCAATGCTTTACTAATAATAATGTAACTTTCTTTGTTCTTAAAAATGATATATGTAGTCATTGCATATTTTCCTTCATACATTTAAATATAATTTGGATTTTAACCAACATTATTATATTGCACATTCAATATACAGTACATAATACTGTACACATCTATATCCATACCTATGTTTCTTAAATTGGGAAAAACAGGTCCTCATATGTACAGCATAAAAGTAGGAGCACTTCTTTTCTGGAACAGTATATCCTTTCAACAGTAAGCTGCTGACATTACTGATATAATTGTTACATACTGTAAGAAAGTGTCTTAAGCACATGGCATTCTGCAATGTTTTTTAAATATTGTAAAACTAAATCTATGAATAATTAATCATTTATTTTTCAACTGAAATGTAAGCATTTGATTTTGGCACTAAATGAAGAAATCTTAACAAAACCAATGATACAATTGTTTCTTGACATCATGTACCAAGCTTCCAATTCCTTCCCTTTCCTGATCCTTTGCATTCCAAGGAGGAAAATGCAAAACTCCTACTGCCTTTCTCTTCCTTCCACCTCATGCTGTCAAAAGGATCAGGTTTCTATGCTGACTGAAGTGTTCAAAGCCCTGAAGGTATGGTTTGGAGAGATAATTTCCAGTATTTTATAACTTTTGGTTTAGAAAGCTATTGCAATATACCTTCTGGAGATAAGGCTTCTCCATCCCAGCTAGTACCATAAATTGTCTTCACTTCTTGCAGTGGATATATAAAGTTTATACAGATTAACTGTGCTGTTAGAAATATCCATGGCTCTAACACTATTCTTATGGGTATAAAAAAAGACTTTAATTTGAAACATCTGTCCTGCAACAATCAAATGCAGAGCTGTTCTGATCTGTATATTTACAAAACTCATAAGGAACCCAAAATCTTTTCCAAAAGAATACATAAAGCCCTTTCTACTAAAAAATGCGAGAAAAATGCACTTGTTTTCTAAAAATAACATAGGCTACACACATATACATTGTAAGATAAAATGCATTTCACCTAATAACATCCAACAAGATTTGTTTAGGAATGTTTATTAAGAAAACCTGCTGTGCAAATATTTTACAAAAGGTTTAACCATTTAAAAGCATTTTGTAAAATGCAAAACCCCTTTCATCTTCACACATACACACTCATTGGAATGCCTTCACTCCACTATACTTTCATCATTAATGTCTGTAGTAAAATAAAAGACAAGACTGTCTTTTCATGTAAGCAACAATTGCAATGGACATACAAATAGCATATCATATGGCTTATTTAGATTTTCGATTCTTTTGACAAAGGAGCCAGCAGCCATGTCACCCTGCAACTTACAACTAGCAACCCACTGAAGCTAAGCAGGTGTAAGCCTGGTCTGTACCTGGATGGGAGTCCTCCTGGGAAAAACTAAGGTACTCCTTGAAGAGGTGTTAGTGAGGCCAGCAGGGGGTGCTCACCCTGCTATCCATATTGGTCCTAATGCCCCAGTATAGTGACGGGGACACTATACTGTAAACAAGCACCGTCTTTTGGATGAGATTTAAAACCGAGGTCCTGACTCTCTGTGGTCATTAAAAATCCCTGGGTATTTCTTGAAAAGAGTAGGGGTGTAACCCCGGTCCTGGCCAAATTTCCTATGCCTCCTAATAACCCTTCTCTATAAATTGGCTACATTACTTTGTTCTCGTTAGAGTTAGAAGAAGCTACTCGTGAAAAAGAGAAGCGTTTAAGTGTTTAAGCATGCATAGGCTGCAAAAGAACAATTACAAGTTTATTTCATGCTGAAAAGAGAAGAAAAGAAACATTTCAGCTGTGGAGCAAAAGAGAAGAAAACAAACACCCAAAGAAGGCTCCACAGTTGAAACATTGTTTCTTTTCAGCATGGAATAAACCTTTCCTTGTTCCTTTGCAGACAAGTGTTTATGTTGACAGATCACACACATCCTCCAGACAATGTGGAAAAGCAATAGAAAAGGCTTACAATATGTCACACAACTATATAACCAAAGTGTAAAATTCTGCACTGGAATCAGTTCAGCGAAGAGGAACAAAATACATTCCAGGACCTCAAGGAATGTTCCACAGTGACAGGATGAAAAGACTGATCCTATTTATCTTGAACAAATCTCTTTGAGTAGACAAGGGGGGACAGATGTAAGTATCTAAAGTCAAAGTCATTCAAAAACAAAAACAACGGTAAAACACAAACCAGGGGATACGAGTAGGAAGACCCACAGAGGGCCCATTTAGGTGGCTTAGTATTCTGTTAAGCTGGTTCACAGCTCAAAAAAGAAGGAATGGACCCGATGTGGGTTTCAAGGTCAGGGTGAAGAGCTGAGTGAAAATCCAAATCTCAAAGACAAATTTCGTGTCATGTGCCAGAAACACTCCAAAAGCAAAGGTCAGGAAACAGGTCAAAATCCAAAAGTCAGGCAAGGGGTCCAGGAAGTATTCAGCAAAGGCTAGATCAAGAGCTCAAAGAGCTGAAAACAATACTGAGCACAGCTTGAACAAAGAGCAGGATTTAAATAGGTTTGGGAAGGGGAGGCATGGTGAGGTAGGGACACTGGGCAAGTAGGGATTGGCTACTGCCGTCTGCTTGATCTACGCCTGCTGTACAGACGAAGTAGGCACTAGAGGTTGGGGTGCCCTCTGGTGGCAGGATGCTGGGATTGTAACATGAATAAGAACAAGACTTTCTGTTGTAATTATAAGGTTTTCTCTTCAATGAACAAAATCACATGTATTCTTTAAGCTGTGTTGTGATATCTGTGTTTTTAGGTACATAATATGTAATTACTCTGACTGCTGGTCATAAAGCTCGTTAAAAAATAATTGGTTTATGCCACAGTAACTGTTGGAATTCCAAATAAACTTGTTTTGCAAAATAATATTTACATTAATAAAATTCTGTCAGTGCTAGTTTCTTTTTTGCTAGAATTTTTACATTTAAAACTGCAATTGCTGAGCTTAAAGCTATTAGCTCCTCTTTAGACCTTCAATGTTGTCAGTGTTGCTTGATTTTTATCATAAAAGGTTGAAAATAAGTCAAATAACCCTACCAGGAAAAAAACAGAAACGATTAAATTTACAGATCCTATAGGAGGCATATTTAAGTCATTCATATTTATAAAATATTTTTATTTTGAAAATCGGCGGAGTTGAAGGCATTTTACACTATTTTACTGTTACCACTAGATGGCAACAAAGGGTGTAAGGTTTTTCGAAAGCTTTCAGTTTTTAAGTTTTAAAAGGTTACACTTTTTTTCTTTATGCCTAATTAAGTTTTTGTTTCATTTAAGAATGTCGTAAATTAAGCTTTCCTTGACATCCATAAATGTTTCAATGATGTTTCAGGGCATCAAAGTCCAATTTTAAATATACTATAGGACTCATTAGTTCTAAGTCTGAAAAACATCTAATGTCAAATAAATTAGGCAAAACATAATTTACCATTTTTTACAGATTCTATCATTATCTCCAAATTATATGTATATAGTATATGACTTGTTTATTGATATTGTATAACGTTTTTATAAAGTATTTGTCCAAGAAATGAAATGTGTTTTCGTAAGAGCATTAATTGTATTAATGTAGAAATTCATAATAACCTCTGATCACAATCATGTCCACTGCGTCATCACAACATTCCTGTTGACAAAATATTTTAATTGTATGCGTTTGCTATTTGAATACACTGTATAGGATATTGCTTATTTTAAATCTTGTAGTTATAAAACTCTTATAACTCTCAGACATCTCCATTCCTCTGAAAAAAGAAAAAAGAAACAATTAACAAATGGTGAAAATACCATACAGAATATACATAACCATAAATTAAAGGATTGATAACGAGTTAAACGAGCTCTAGGATTAGGGATCTGCATCACCTGTGAACTGTGCTCGAGAAGTTGATGAAAAAACTGGTAGCGGCCGATATGTGAAGTGAAGAACAGCTCCCCTTGTTTAATAGTAGCAGATTTGGTTAGCTTGAATATGGAATCGGTCGAAAGTAAGTTAAATGTATGTCGTGTGATTAAAAATAAACACCAAAATCAAGTAATCCTAGATAAAGGGGAACAACTTCATTGTACATTAACCAAAAATCTCTTCTAAACGCGGAAATAACGAAGAATAACGAGTAATAATCACAAGATAATTTAGTCAACTAGTGAGACAGTAATTTCTAAAATATCTTACTTTAAAAATGCATTGAAGGAGCATACTTGCTTCAGCCTACAACTAATGCAGAATACTTCCTTTTAAAGTGGGCCTTTTGGCCAGTGAAAACCTTTTAATAACCAGACACTCCTATCCAGCTTAAACCGCTCAGTAACGTTGAATCGTCTCACAGGGGAATTATTCCCAGGTCACATGAAGTGAAACTGTCTGACTTTTTTTTAATAACTTTCAGTGAATTTTCCCGCTTCCTATTCTGCTTTCTGTATGACATTGCCTTCTAAACAAGAAGAGCTCAGACATCTAGACATTTCTTCCTTCTTTTGATATGCATGTCTGACCTATTCCAGTACATGTACAATATTTGGAGTATTTTATCGTATTTCTGTTGAATTTGCATATAACGTTATTCGTAGAATTATAACAGCAGATTAAACATTGCAATAATAACAGAACAGGTTATTATACTCAGCTTTTTAGGAGCCTGGATCACTGCTAAGGAAACCCTGTTACTCACGTGGCATATTAATATGTTCCCTGATCAATGTTAAAGACTTTAATCTAATATGTATTAATGTACATTTTTGCAGTCCGCAGTTGCCACAAAGTTCCTTTGCAGATTCAGTCTTACATACAGGTGGTACAGCAGTCCAGCATGTTGCATCACCTTATTAATGTAAAGCTCCAAGATCAAATGGAAATACAAAATAAGCTGAAACCTATTGAATAAATTATGGGGGTTGCCCAAACTAAAAAAAAAATATATATACATCTCCTGCTGTGATATATATACTGTATAGTTTTCACAAGCCTTTAGACTGTTTCACAAATAGTACGGCTTTGTGTTAGCTTCAATCAGTTTTGCTTTCTTCTCCTTTGTTGATATACTCTGTTGGCAACGTTTTTTCTACTGGCCAAACTGTAAAGAACTTGAAGCACTAACATGCCATTTCCTGACATTAAAGAGTACTTATTATCAAATAGGAAGAAAAACATTTTAGAAATCAAGCAAAATCTTCTACACCAAAACCCTTATTTGGAGTTTTGTTATAAGTCTTGCAACACTGTTGCAAGACAGTATGGGCTTTTCATGCAATTTTATTGTTACGAAAATCACTGTGGGAGAAATGAAAACTCCAGGTGAATTTCATAAATAGGCTGTGGGTATTAGACACAAGAATATCTCTGCTGTTTATAGTGTCATATAATAAGAGATATGAGCTTACTTTTTCTGTGTCTACTTGAGAAATATAATGAAACCCATTTCACAAATGCAATTGTTTTCTTTATAGTTCATTCAGATTAGAGAACTTTATTCAGCTGGGAGACACTTTCACAAGAACATTTTATATAGGAATAGCCTGAGAACCATAATCAAGGGAAGTGATTGCACTTTTGACGGTCTGATGAAATCACCATATACAGGGAAGGATATATTTCACATGCAGTACCAGGATTGCATAGTAAGGAAGAAAAGCAAACCTTTTCACCTTTTGTATTTAACCATTTACTTAAGTAAATTACTGTATGCCAGAAATGCTGCAAATATGTCAATCATTCTTTTATAACAGCTACCGATCAATATTTGCTGTGCACAGATACAAAATGAGTAGAATCTGTTCACCTTCTGGATACAGTGCCTTGTAAAAGTATTGCACAGTTTTCACATGTTTGCAGAAAAAGAAGAAGCGATTAATCTTTATTATATACAGTACACAATCTACTTCACACACTAAAGCAAATAAAAAACACAAGAAGAAGAAAGTAAGGTGATAATTAATATGAAAGGAAAAGAAGAAAAGTCATGATTACATAAGTATTCAAATGATTTGCCCTGTGGTAAAGCTAACACAAAATTACCTTAATGCGCCACACAATTAGTTGAGCAGCCACTGTCTATGTGAAATAAAAGTTCACTTGATTTCAGAATTCTCTGTAAGGTCCATCAGTAAGGTAATGAATTTTAAGCAGATGATTCAACCATTAAGCCCCCCTCAGTTCACAAACATACTGGTACAGTAGGTTAATTGGCTGCTAGGAAAATTGACACTAGGTGTAAGTGTGTATGTCTGTCTATGTGTCTGCTCTGCAATGGACTGGTGTACCATCTAGGGTATATCCTGCCTGGTGCATGTTGTTTGTTAGGATAGGCTCCTGCTCCCCCTGCAACCCTAACATTGGATGAAAAAATGGATGGATGGATTTGAACATGAAGATAAAGGAGCTTTCAAAGAAAGGTATACAGTATTATAAAGGCACAGATCAGTAGAATGGGATGAAAATGTAAAATACTGAATAACCTTTGGATCATGGTGACATCGAGCATTAAGAAGTGAAAGGTAGTGAGACACAGCCTAGATCAGGCTATCCCAGGCAAGGGGAAATCTGGTTAGGGATGCCACCATGAACCCAACAGCTACTTTAAAGAAGATGGAGAATTCACATCTCTCTGAAATGGGAGAAAATGTCCATGGGTCAGCAATATCATAGTCAATCCATTAAGGGTGCTTGAATGTTATTGAAAAAAAGCATCTCGGATCCTGGGGTTTGCAATAAAGTGATACTGTTAACAGGTGGCAAAAATGTTTTGTGGTCAGACAAGACAAGATATGTGGTCTTTGTGGTCTAAATCCATAGCATTACATCTGACACAAACCCAACATTGTGCCTCACTTAGTCAACATGATCTGTTCTATCAGGCTTGGTGGTGGCATCATTGTGCTACTTTTCTGCTTCTTATCAGCAGGGACTGTGAAGCTTGTTAAGGCTGGTGGTAACATACAGTACACAGAAGTACTGGCAAATCATAGATGAAAATGTACTTCAGTCATAAAATTCAGATTTCAGCAGGACAATGCAAATCCAAAGCACAAAGGTAAAAGACACCCAAGAATGGCTTAAGAATAAGACAGTAAACATCCTTTGAGTGGCCCAGTTAAAGTCCTGATTTGAATCCTAATTGATAAACTGTGGAAAGCCTTGAGCACTGGTGTCCATAAGTGATCCCTGGACAACAAGAGAAAACTTGTGCAGATCTGCCAAGAGAAACCGGCCACAGTTGCACCAAGCCAGTGTGCAGAACTGTGGAGAGCTACTGACCTAAAAAGACTTGCACCTCTAATTACTGCCAAAGGGGCTTCTATTCAATATGAGTTCAAAGGTCTGAATAATTATGACACAGATACAAAGGTCTGAATACTTATTATATAATATGAACATATTTCTGATTTCCTCTTTATTTTTTCCTGACTTTTACTTTACATTATCACACCCTTAGAAGTCTGAGCATTTGAGAGAGAGTCTTTATTATCCTCAAGGGGACAAGTTGTTTGAGCATTCAGGATTTTAACAAAGTGTTGGAAAACAGAAATGCACAAACTGGTGATTTATCAAAATGGTGACACCATAGGCAGAATTTGAATACTACACAGGTACATGTGTGACACAGAGGCTTCGGGTACAAGTCATAAGTCACATACTGTACATGTATATCAGGTGGAATTCTTCTGTAGTTTATAATTTGTGATACATTTTGGTTGTTTGATTCTTTTTTCCAGATAGATCCTTTTCAACACATCATGGTTTTCACTGCTTCATTTTACCATGAGGTATTGCAAAGACACAGAAGTACAGTACATCAGACAGAAGCTAATTTTTTTGTGGTTTACATTTGTACTTTTTGTTCAGAAAAAAAAGAACACAGACTGTCCAGTGTATTTTAAGCAGTTCTAGTGTGACTTGTTTTACACAAATGCCACAACTTCCTCAAAGCTTTTTTTTTCATTAATGTTATTTATGCATATTTCAGATGAACACACAAGGTTAGTGTAAATAAATCTAAAAGCCTAGGAGACAACATCGATAGCTCAGAGGTCAATGCATTCTGAGGCACAAAACAAACATTAATATAATAAACTGGTTTGGCATAAACCATAGCAGGAATATTTTTAAGAAGCTTGTGATGATTGTGATTATTTGTCTTTTTACAGAGAGATTTATATCTATAAATACAAAGTGATATTTTAAAATATTGAAGTTTTACTTCTTGCCACTTCCAAAGCATGAGAAATGAACATAGTGTTGCATCACAAATCATTTCTTAAGCTTACTGTGAATGTTCTACTTAAAACTATTATGTAATGTGACCATTACTGTGACCCCTTAATAGAAACTGAGACTAGGATTTTCTTTGTAGACCTCAGCATGCATTAACACCAAAAGATAAGGCCCACACACACCCATACGAAAGCTTTTCTAATATTTACAATATTTGGGTAACATTTGGGTTTATTATTAATAGAAACTTAATTAATTTAAATGTTTACTATGACATCAGAATATTAAAATTATTTGTCTGTGGACTGTAATATTCTGTTTCTTACAGTATATCACAAAAGCACTAGTGAATCCATGGATCAGGCAGCAAACGAATTTTGTACTTGACAACTTGTAAGTTCATTAATACAGTAAACAAAGAAAAGTCTGACAAAAATCAAGAAAGGAATTTTAAACGCTGCCTCTTGCTTTTAATTGAGCTCTTTGTTCATCCCCTCCTCAATAGCTTCTGTCTGCTTTTTTGGTTCTGTCAGACAAGGAGGCTTTGCAATATACTGTGCCCCTGCTCTGGAATTGCTGCTTAACTTATCAGAACTAATGCTTAACTATAAAACTATTAGCAATTTTGAAAACCTCAAAGGAAACCCCCACATATTAATTTTTCTAAGGACCTGGTTTGTTCAGAAAAAATATCACTGCAACATTCAAGGTGCAAAAGTTTCAACAATATTTGTGTCAGCACAGTATTTCCCCAGACAGTGGTATAGTGAATTTCTAAGAAAATATTGCTTTGCAGCAGCTGTACTGGAACAGGAATTCCTGTATTACAATATTTCAGTTGTATATATTTATATTATACCAAGTTTAAAGGAAATTGTACAAACAAGTTTTGCTTGGGAAATGTACTAATAATGACTGTAACGTGGCTGTCTGGGTTTAAGCTGCAACTACTTTATTTTCATTTCTTAATTGTATTGTGTCTTGAAGATTGCCTACCAAGTTCAAAAGTAATTAATCAAATGATTTTTGCTCAGGGGCAGTTTGTGCCTAGGGTTGTGTCTTAAAAAGAACAAAATGACTGTCAGTAGCCTTTCTGATTCATGATTAAATTCAGTTTTATTGTATTGTTATTGTATGGTCATTGAATTGATAGTTAGTATTAATTAGCCAAATGTGCATATGATATAAATGAAGTGTGTTTTCTAAAGTTTATCAAAAATGTTAGTCTCATTTGTGTTACATCTTCTTTATCATACTGTATATGTATATACTTATGTCACCAAAAATAATTTAAAAAAGCATATGCTGGCTATTTTTTTAAGTATTTTTATATATTTATAGAATGTAGGATCATGGAATCATGAATCTTCTTTCTTTTAATCCATTTTCAACTTGGTATCACCAATTTAAAATCAACCCAGCTCACTACCGTATACATTGCACCTACACAGACCTTGCAGACATGGAGATGAAAATTATACACACATAGTCTGAATAATTCACTTGCAAGACCACCTGCCTTTTATACTACAGGTTCACAGCACAAGAAGAGAATTGAAGGCTTAGGCACAAGGGCAACCTTTGTGGCCAGCCACATATGATTAAGTGTTGTTTCCACTTTTTCACTATCTCAGCTGCAGTGGTTCCACTTGCAACAAGTCCACAGATGTCACAAAAGTGACAATAAACCAATGAAAAGTTTATTTTATATCACAGAATAATTAACAACAACAGTGAAACCAAATCATTAAGCTGTATTAGTAATTTTACTTCTAGGAAAGAACAAGGTTACTTTTGTCTTGGCACTTGTTGAAGTACAAATGTATCCATCAAGAATCAATAATTCCTTCATCCTGTGCAGCGTTATAGCAAGCTGGATCCTATCACAGCTGATACACAGGGTAAAAGGCAGTAATACATCTTTGACAAGACACTTGTCTGTCATTAGGACAATTTAGAGACAACGGAAGTGGCTTGCAAAAGTATCCCTTATTATGCTAAAATTACCAAATAATGCAAACATTTTTTAAACTTGATATTTTATCAAGGATGCACAAACTGAAGACTTTTAAAGGTAAAAAAGCTACACTTATTGTCAGCAAATACTAAAGAGAAAACAAATCTCTACCAGTTTTGCACATTAGCTTGGTATACAGTATATAATTTTTACCCATGTGTCTTAGCAGATTTGCTTGAATTCTCTGAAATTGCTTGGGGTTAGTTTATCGACACACATTTTTAAGTGAGAATCTTTCCATAGATTTCAAGCCATCAGTTTGACTAGCCCTCACAAGGATATTCACTTTCTTAATCTTAAGGCATTCCGATTTGTAACTTTAGTCTTGTGCTTTTAATTATTGTCCTGGTGAAAGGAGAATTTTTGTTTTAGTTGAAGCAGGATATCCTCTAAGATTTGCCATCTATAGCGATGTTAGTCCTGATAAGCTTTAAAGTCCCTACTGATGAGCATTATAATATAATGCTGCCCCCATCATGTTTGACAGTAGTATGCATCTTTTCCATACTACACTATCACAGCATTGTCAGAAGATAAAATAGTTATGTTAGTTACCACACCATCATAGTCATACCCTGATTCACTCATATATTTTTGATGTGCAGTATTACGAAACATATTATGCATTATGGACAGTTCTTATTGGAGGAAAATATTATGGTTATGCAGCTGGATTTAAATAACTCAGTTGTTCCAGAATGTCTTCTTCTTTAGTCATGGTATAATGATGTCCAATTAGTCAGCTCTCACTGTGGGCAAGATGGTCTAGATGGAAATTCAGTGGTGTATTTTATTTTACAGAAGAAAAAAAAACCCATGGGTAATATAAAAAGAACATAAAAGAAAAATATAGAGAAATATTGCTTTCAGTGACAAATGTTTTAGTTTAAAATACAATACAAAACTTAAGTGTATGGAATATTGCATTTCACTTACTTATTTTGGTCACGTGATGGGATCAGATTCATTGGGGAAAGCAATGATGCTTTGAATGGTCAGTGGAACAAGAAGGTGAGGCCGCCAAAGAACGCGGTGGCTCGACGCCATCAAAACGGACACTGGCTTAGGCATAGAACAGCTGAAAGAGAAAGTCCAAGACTGGAAAGCATGGCGAGAGATGGCCTATAGAATCACAGAGAGTCAGATCCGACTGACCGGATAACATCATCATCATATTGCATTTCGCTATACCAGAAAATACCAACATTTACTCTATACAACAATAAAAAAGTCAATTAAAAGTCAATTTGTCTGCATTTGTTACCATCTAATCAGGTAAACTAGTTACAGTAGATGCCACCATCACTTGTATATTAATATGAAACTTTAGTTAAGGTTTTTTTCTGCTATAATGCCAGTTATTAGAAAGATTTAATAAGAGTTACTATTTATATCTAAGTGTTACAGAAATCCGTGGGAAAACTGTTTCACCTTGCTGTGCTACCTACTGTAGTGTTGTTTGGTAGAAATACTTTCTTAGTCATGTCAGGATGCTACATACCATAAGATACTGAAGTGTTTACTATTAAATAACTCAAAACAAGTAAGTTTCTGAAGTTTAAATGTTTAGATGTTGATAACATTCCAGCATGAAATGAATGGATCCTGAGCAGAAGATATATCAAGAAAGCAAGTCGCGCAGTCATTTTTGCTGTGACACAGGAACACATTTCTTTGGGACCTGAATTCTGATCCGAGGGATAATGTTGTTTAGCTATTTATAGAATAAACTGGTTTTGAACAGGTTCTAAAGACCTGTAAAACTTGTATCTAAATTTGTCTGCAAAAATTTAAGATAATACCCGTCTACACAGCATCACATTATTTTGATTAAGTTACATCAAAGTATTTTGATCAAGTTGAAAATATGCTTATTAGTTTATGACACCATAAAACAGTCCTTCTATATTTTGCCAGTGAGACAGACTTAATGTTTGCCAAGTGCAGAATTTGTATAACCATTAAAGACTATTTATTTCACTGAAATGCCTTCAACGTTCCATTACTCTTCAGTCCTTATCTATTACCTTCCTAACCACTTTTACCATTCTGTCTCACCCACAAAGTGATATTGAAAACCATGTTGGTGGTTTTTTAGGAAGAACCCAGGGTCATCATACCATGAATCATGTTAACAATGTAGCATACAGTAATTTCAGTTTTGACATGTAACAGAAACCACTTAATAAACCATCTAACATTATTCTTCCCAAAAATTCAAAAATAGATCAGGATTTAGGACACAGTATTGCCTAAAATGATACAGAATAAACTAAAACATTTTAAATCATTTCTGTTAAATTACAATAACTAAAAATGTAAGGTGTTTAAAGGCTTCTAAGTCAGTACCAGAAAAAGGGCTGTTATTTAAATAACATGGTATAATTCAAGCTTAAATGTGTGCGGAAGTACTGTGGCAAAAAACACAAAGAAGACAAAGTATTTTAGCACGTCGGGTGAACTGTTACAATGACTAAATGATGTGGTGAAAATGTGAATGGATGTCTCATTAGAAAACAAACATCTTGCAATTAGTAGCATTTGTGTTTTAAATGAGATGCACCGGAAGTACATGAAACACTCTGTGGGTGTGAGGACACCTGTAAAGCAGACATCTGTAACTTAGCCATGTGAGCAACTTCCTGAGAAACCACTGTGATTCATGCCTCCCTGCAGAAAGCACCTAAGAATCGGTCTGCCTTTGTAAATCAGACGTTAATTGAGAGATAAGATCGCTTGTAGATTCCTCTGTCTGCCACGTGAGCTTCACCCTTTCTTGCAGAATGGTGTGGTGGAAAGTTTTAAACATTCCACATCTCTACCCAAGAGACTTGAAGGTGTGTAAAAGAAAGAAGCTCCCGGGTGCATCTATTAGCATAATAGCACTTCAAAACAAAAAGTTTCTCTGCAGGGAATAATTTGGATTTTTTTTTTTGTGCTGATGTGATCATGCTGATTAGAATGCTTTAACCAGACGGGAACTACTTAAACCTGGTTTTTAAATGCAAATCAAATAAAATGGCTTTAAATAGCACAGTTCTACTGAATTGTACTTGGAAATATTAAAAAAAGGATTGATAAAAATGTTCAAAGCTTTATCAGAAAATATTGTGTTTAACTCAGTAACTTTCTGGAAAGCAACCTGTTAAATTAAAATAAGAGTCAATTAAATTTTGTGCTTATTTTCATTACCATAACCACTTCAAATTCTGTAAAACCTTTCACATCTTATTCAGTATTTTGTTTCTCTGTGTCAAAATCTGAATTTTATGAAGAAAAACATTTAGTCCACCCCAAAAAGATTCTAAGATTCTAAGAAGACACAAAACTAACAGATTATCAGAGTGTCGTACTTCAAGAGAATAAATAATTTGATGTTTAGAGCAGGGAGATTTACCCACAAAAAGTAAAATCCATTCTGTACATGTTGTTTCAATCCATAAGGTAACAGTATACAGTATTTTAGTGCCATAGAAAATTATTATCATATCTTCTTACATACAGTACTATAACAGATGCATGAAACACAAAAATGCAAGCATTAGTTATCAACATGTTGCCCACATATCTTGGGGTGTAATAAAAACCTATATTGCAACAGTCTGTCTAATAAATAAGCATATGTTTGATACAACAGATAAAGATAAGCATGTTTTTCGACTAAATCTGCTTACTGTACATGTGCTTTATGGTACGATTACCTTTTGGTTACTCTGTTGAGTTTTCTTGTACTGTTGGATGAATATAAGAAATGAATTTGGCTTTTTTTAAATTTAATTTCTACAAAGAGTTCCACTGCTCAGATTTCACTGTGTGGTCAACAATAAGTTCGGCTTAACCTGTGAGGATGACTAAAACTCAAGGTCACCAATGGGATTTCTTCTGAAAGATTCACAAAATGTGTTGATCTCCACACTCTGAAGGAGTTATGTTTTTTTGGACTGTGGGCAGAAACCAGAGCACCCTGAGGAAAGCCATGCAAATACAGGGAGAACATACAAACTCCACATAGACAACATCCCAGGTCTAGAATTGAACCCAGGGCTCCAGCGCTCCAGCTACTTTTGGTAGCTCTGTAAAAAAAAAAAAAAAATACACCAAATCAGTTGAGTGATCAAAAACACATAAAACCTATTTTTAGGGCCTGATAAATTTGGAACCAGTTTGGAATCCATCAGATTATTATCAGATATATCAAACAAATTAACTTTCAGATTGCATAGCCAACAGAACTGAAGCAAGGTGCTTTCCTTTAATCAAACATTTTTTATCTGATGTAATCATCAACAGTTTTCCAAGTTTTAATTTTTGCATCTCACTCTGATAACACCTTGGTATAGGGATTGCGAATGGACCCTTTAATAAATGCATAATCTACAAGTTATTTGCTCTAAATTATGGATTGTTGAAGTGTTCAAACATGACACAAAAAGTATTTTGTTAATTATTACTCTTTAGTAGAAATCATATTGTATTATTGACACTTTTTCATGCTATGTTAATTTAGTTTTAGAGCTTTTATATAACTATGTTACAGGAAGTTTTTTATTACCATTATTTCTCATAAAATCATAAAACAAATTATATGAAACACACAACAGTAGGAACACAGTAACAGCCAAACTAATCATTTCTCAGAAAACATGTGACTCTCCAGAAAAATAAAGCAAGATAAATGGTGAGACAACAGGATGTACTGTTTTTGAACCATTTTCAGAATAGTAGTGTTTTATGTTTTTCTCATCCTTGTATAAATATATCTACTATTACAAAAAGATCTGAAACAATTTGAATTGGAACAATTTGAAACAATCCTGCTCACAAATCTAAGTCTTGCTTGTCTCCACTGTTGGAATAAGTATGCTTTTGACTGCATGACCTAACCATAACACCATGTACTTCTCATTGCCAGCAGCCATATCACCCTGCAACTCACAACTGGCAACCCACTGAAGCTAAGCAGATGTGAGTGGTCAGTACCTGGATAGGAGACCTCCTGGGAAAAACTAAGGTTGCTGCTGGAAGAGGTGTTAGTGGGGCCAGCAGGGGGTGCACACCCTGCAGTCTATGTGGGTCCTTATGCCCCAGTATAGTGATGGGGACACTATACTGTGAACTGGTGCCGTCCTTTGGGTGAGATGTAAAACCAAGGTCCTGACTCTCTGTGGTCATTAAAAATCCCAGGGCGCTTCTTGAAAAGAGTAGGGGTGTAACCAATTTCCAATTTGGCCCTTACCAATCATGGCCTCCTAATAATCCCCATCTATGAATTGGCTACATTACTCTGCTCTCCTCCCCACTGATAGCTGATGTGTGGTGAGCATTCTGGCGCACTATGGCTGCCGTCGCATCATCCAGGTGGATGCTGCACATTGGTGGTGGTGGAGAGGAGTCCCCATTACCTGTAAAGCGCTTTGAGTGGAGTGTCCAGAAAAGTGCTATGTAAGTGTATTATTATTATAATAATATAATATGACGGCAGCACAGATTAATATTGACTCTCATGTTAAAGAAAGTTTTACAAGGAAAATACAATAAGATAAGATCACTTTATTGGCCATATACTGTACACATCTTGTATTAGGAATTTGTCTTTTCACATACCCCAACTTGCTGTCCATGAGACACATAGACAGGGAGAAAAGCTTGGGGAGTGCAGGGTCAGCCATTTATACAGCATCCCTGGAGCAGTTGGAGTTAAGGGCCTTGCTCAGGGGCCCAACGAAGTAGGATTCCTCTTCTGCCAGCCACTGGATACAAACCAGCAACCTTTCAGCCACAGGCACAGATCCTTAGCCACAGAGCCACCAATCACATCACACCTGCTGAATAGTGTGAAATAAACTCTGTTCATATTTAAAGTTTCATAGAGATATGCTCCTGCCAAAGGTTCTCATAATCTGATATGTAACTGAAACTTCTGCTCAAATGATTATAATGATTGCTGTGAAAAGTGTTACAATGCAGAGGCTGAAGCCCAGACTATGACTTAAACTTTCTTGTCACTCATGCTTAGATGATGGAAGTGGGTGGCATGGAAAGTTAAAATGGGGCTCCTCCTGTGAAGCAGACTGTCATAAATGATGGGAGTCAGTTTTCAAGAGACTGAAGGAAATGACTAATGTCTTGTTTAGTCAACTGAAGCCCTTATACAAAATGTGTTTATATGCATAATAAAGTCTCAAATATACTGATTTAAAACCATTGTGAAGACTAACAGTTGAGCTTAAAAACTATTTTTATAAACCATAAAATAAACTATATTTTTATTGGAAGATTTTTAATTGAGAATATCACTTCAGTAAAAAGTAAACCCTTTTTCTAAAGTATTGTCAAGACCTACAGTATCTGATTTCCGGATTTCTATTTTTTAGCAATGAGATTTGAAAATTGAATTCTGAATTGCTGGTAAACCTATTTCTTTCACGCAATGATAAGAGGGTGGCACTTTTTATGTTGGTTGGAAAAAGTAAGATTTAAAATGAAAAGCAGTGCAAACTGTTCACATAAAGACCACCTGTCCAACACCATTGATATAAAACACTGTCAATTTTACAGTATGTGCATTTCCAGCCAAACAGAAACATCATTGTGGAATTCAAAACATTAAGAAAACATTTTTAGAAAATGATTTTTAAAAATAACGCATTAGGGCGGCACTATGGTCTTGTTGTTAACTTTGTTACCTTGTAGCACTTGGTTCCTGGGTTCAATTCCAGACCTGGGAATTGGGTTTGAGTGTATGTTTGTGTCTGTGTGTGCCCTGTGACAGACTGGCATCCTTATGCTTTGTAGAAGAATTGGTTTACATTTTAAAAGTAACTTTTCCAACACTGTCAACAAAAATATGAAACACAAGGAAGATTTTAATGACAGTAGTGAAAAGTGAACAAAATGAGTTAAGATATTTAGTTTTTCTTGTTTTCAAATTCAAGTCTAAAAAATATTTGTAATTAATTGGTTGACACTGAATTATCAGGACAACACTTAAAAGTGATTGGAAAGAGATTACTGGGTAATCAATATTCCAGGAATGTATAAATTAAAATAAAAATGTTTTCTTTCCATACCTTTTGGTTTTTGTTCTTGTAAACAATATTTAACTTAGGAAAAATTTGATTTTTTCACAGGAAATATTGGAGTATCTTATCACTTAAATTTGTTTAATTAATATTTTATGCTCTTTCGTGAAACAGGAATCTGGTTTCTGATGTTATAGTTTGTTTTTTGTAAAGGATGAAGGGTAAGGAGTATAGGAAGTTGCTTTTCAGTCTATTTTCAAGAAATAACACTTACAAAAAATGTCTGAGTGATCCTTTCAATGTACTTAAATGTCAAGCGTTAATGATATGATTCACATTCTTAATGAACAGTGGACCGTAGACTATTTTTAACTGTCCTGGCAACACAGGATTGCATAATGCAGATATTTGTGGAAAACGTAAAGATAGCAGGGTAATTACTTCTGTTTTAAAGCCAGAATATGCTTCTATTTCAGTCTGTATCACATGTATGATACAATCTAATTGACTACAAGTACTGACTATTGTAAAACCCTGGAGTAATGAGGCATGAAGAAAAAAAAGAATCATCCATCACATGTTCCTCAATTGGTATTCTGCTGCAAATCCTGACTTAAAAGGAAATATGATGCTTCCATGAATAGCTCACCACTATCTGTGATCTAATTTGAATTCATATTCTTAAAATATGTGGTTGGTTAAGAATGACCTCACCAGTGATGTACAGTATCTACAGTTTTCAGACTTCATATCAGTTTTTAATCTGCAATTTTTATACTGGTTGTAGAGTTTTTGAAAATGTAAGTGTTTGAATTAATAGTGAATATCATATCACAAATGTTGTGTATGAAATTACTGTATACTGTTTGCAGTTCTTCATTAATTCTGATCTACTTTATATTATAAATACAATTAAAATCATGACAGTGCTATGACACATACGCAATTACCCCTGTACGTAAATATCATAATGCAAAAGAACAGAAGATGCACATAGAACCACCGAAACCCACAACATCTGTCATATTGCAAATATATAAATATTTTAATACAGTATATAAATTAAAATATTTATTTTCCTTAAATAGTGGCTAACAGGGTAAATACAGTCTTTTCTGCATGGTAATAAATGAATAAGGAATCAAGAGTAGGTTCAGTTCCAGGTTTCCTTTTGGGAAAGATATATAGTGATGGAAAAAAGAAACGCAATACCTCCTCCACTACACTCTGGCCCTCCCATCTGTGTGGAACAGGCTGAAGAGTGATTCATCCAAGAAAAGGACCTTATACCATTGCTGATGAGTCCATCGCAGCCTCTGTCTGGTGTGACATCTGGTGTGACATCTAGGAGGTGTGAACAGAGGGCCTCTGACAGGTCGCCTTGCTCTAAGGCCAGCAGCATTGAGTCTGCTGGCTGTTTCAGCAGGAGTACAGGTAGCAGATCTGAAACGGTCTCTCCGATGGACCAGTCTGATGTGTTGGTCCTGCTCTGGTGTGGTCACTCGTGGGTGACCAGAACTTTGACGGTCATCTGTCCTGCTGGTCTGCTGAAACCTTCTCTGCAGTCGGGACATAGTGGAGCGGCTTACTCCATAGTGTCTGGCAATGCTGTCACATGGCATGCATGCCTGCAGCATGCCAATGGCCCTGTCCCTTGCTTCTGATGACATTCGACGCATTATGGAATGCAAAAAATACTGGCTAAGTGTGGCCTTTTGTTCCACCTGGACCTTGTTGGGTAAAAGTGCACCTAACAAGCTTCCATGTGATTGGCAAGTTGCAATGCCTCACTGCACAAGCTGTATTACTGGTCAGAGGGCTTTAAACAAATTGACAACTTTTTGTGAAAATACATAAGCCATAACTATAGTATTCTCATTCCAGAAAATGTTGCGTTTCTTTTTTACATCAGTATATTAGATTCAGTACAATTACAAATGCTTTTGTCTTGTTCACAAAACAAACCAGCTAAACAACAAATGAACATGGAGAGGAGAATAATAATGTTGTTGTGATGTGTCACAGTGACAGTTGTCACTTTCAGGTCATCAGTATGACCTCAGCAATACCTATATGTAATATTTAAAAAATATGTATATTTTTTATATTGAGAATACTGAGTATGTATGTATATTGAGAATACGCAGACATGCAGTTTATAATTGTACTATAGAGAAATATTTTTTAGATTTTCCTCAGCTAAAATGTGTTATAGAACAGACATTCAGGTGGAGGTCAAATTCTTATCTCGCACTCTGCTTCCCTGTACATAAAAGCTCATTGGCTGAACACAACGCTGCATGATTCTTTCCAGCTCTCTGCTTCTTGCTTTGTCGCAGACAGACGTTTTTCGCACGTGTCTTTCTTTCAGGTTTCCCGACATTAGCAAGCCTTCCAAAAACACAGCCAAACCAACAGCCAGCCAAACCAACTTGCTCTTAGGTCAGCATTTGAAATCTGTGTCTGTGTTTAGGGAATTGTTCTAGGGTTTGGTACGGCACTGATATCTGACCAGCACTGTTGTTTCCTCAGCCAGCTGAGTTAAAGCCAAAGTACTAAGCACACTACCTCTTTATATTCATCAGCTCATTTTGCCATTATTAGAATTTGACCAAACAACTGTAATGGTATTATTGAACAGACGTTCAAGTGGAGGTCATGTTCTAATCTAGCAGTTCTGTTTCCTGGTTCAAAAATGCTCCCTGGCTGAACACAGCACTGCGCACCTTTCTAGCACTCCTCCCTCGCCATTACAGCAATTCTCCCTGGATCGTACCTCATAAGTGAGGTGGAATGTGACAGTGCTGATCTCCGAATAGTAAGTTAAAGGCAAAGTACTAAGCACTCTAACTCTGTTAATCAGCTTATTTAGTTGTTCAACCAAATAACTTACTGACTTACAAAGGGAAGCAATTCAGACTTTCTTGCTTGTTAAGCTGATGTTTCTTGAATGATCCCAGTGTTTTAGTTTCAGTAACATGGCTGGGTGGGTATTTCCACACTCCCATTAACCCCTTGTCTAAAGGATTTTCTGTCTAAATATATTTTCCAACTAACTTACACTTGTGAGTTCTGGCTCGAGTTATACAGTTGGTCCTCAGACCCTATAATAACCTTTGCCTTGCAAAATGTAAGAATTGTTAACAGAAAAAACAGGCCAGTTTGCCAAATAAGCAGCAAAATGTAGTAATCCATGAAGCACAGATATGAATTTCTATCACACAACCTGGGTTCTTTATTATTATGATGAAAACATTTTAGTCACCCTATTCTAGAACTGTCCAGGAGAAATGTTGTCAAATGTTACTATTATTACTACTGTATCAAAATTGGCCTAGGCTAAATATCTCACTTTTTCAGTAAACTGTATATATGAGCCCTATGCCAGGTCTCAGATACACTGCATACAAGTATGAAATACATTATGTATGTATGACTTTTCGATTCCATTTTCATGTTTGAAAAATACATGTACTTTAAAATTCTTCTGATATGCCCAATACTATAACAAAGGTTTGAGCAATATCACAGACAACTTGGAAAGTCAGTTATGGAAAATCTATTAATACCACAGACATATGAAAGGATTTTCCTGAGTTCCTCTAACTTATTCCATAGTCAAACAAAAACACATATGGTCATATGATATGATACGTGATATATGATGCTTTTAAAAATCATTTACATTTTCTTTTCCACATTAATTTTGTACAGTTGTAAGAACATCTTAAGTATTCTAAAAAAATACAGTTATTAAATCCAGCCTTCCTCAGTTAGTATCACGTGAAGGCAGGACGTGTCTTCTTGTGGGTTTTCTACTTCAGTATTGTTGTTGTTTTCTTTAACGGAAAAAAGGTTGCCATAGAAATGGAAGGGAAGTAAGTGCAATTCTGTGTGTTTAGTTTTATATCACTTATCTCACTGACAGGCCTTTTTTCACATAACTATTTGCTTCCCTGGTTAAACGTTAAATACAATAAGATTAATAACAGACAGAGAAAGCATTAGGCTTTTCAAAATATGTATTTGAAGACACATTAGATATCCTGTAATGGCTACCAACACTTTAGAGAACTACAGATCTTTGTTAATACAGCTTATTAATATAGCTGGAATAAAACAAAAACTAGACTGTACAAGTGCAAAAAATAATCCAATGGCTGTCATGATTAAACAATATCCTTCATACCCCTTTAGGCAGTCTTAAATTGTAAACATTTTAAGGTTTTAGATATTAAACATATGAAGTGTTAAAGACCTACTGTACAGATGCTAACATTTGTAGATATTTTATATACTATGGTCAAACTTGATGTATGCACCATAGGGAAAAGGTTAATGCATTTCACTTTTTGACTTATGTGTCTATACATGTTAAACAGAAGATCTAAATCTTTGCTTGAGAGCTCCACCCTCAGTTATTGTTTCCTACCTCAAATTATTGTGCTAACCTCCACATTACTTTCCAATTTCACATCTAACTGCTAAATTTGTTATTTGCCTCAAAACACAAGGTTTTATCTGCAATGCACAAAATCTTATTTGAAACTATCTCTGTCTTTCTTTGGCATAATTGTATATCTGTAGACATTATAGGCACTTGGGAAAATAATACTGTACAGAAAGACTTAACTCAAATGTTGGACACTTTTTATCATTACACTCTTCTTTCCAAAGGACTTCAGAGATTTTCTTTCATCATATTTTTATCATCTTTCATCTTAAAAATTATTTTCATATAATATTATTTTCATATATAATATTCAATACATTGAAAATGCAGTGCATTAGATCATGGTTGCATATTCTAGTCAAAAACAAAGCTGGCAGAATTTTGCAGACCACACCATTTCTGTTTAAAAGATAGACCTGCCAGTATGCCCATTTTAAACAGTCTAAAGGTATTTAAGTATTTATTCATGGTGTAATGAATATTATTACTTCATGAAGAAAACATTGCATTGTTTTAGAGCTCCACAGTTCAAACTGAGGAAAGAACATAATATTAGCAACTGAATTTGTGCAGCACAAATGTAGTTGTTGGTTGTTTTTTTTCAAAATAAAATGATAAATAAAGAGTCTGAGCCATATTGGGCTGTAACTGAAACCTTACTGTTTCGAACTGTACGCATGCAAATGCCACAGTTTCCATGCATCATGAATGCCTTCCTTTTTTTAAGGTTAAAGAAAACCCGCACAAAAATACTCTCTTCTCATGTGATAATCAGCTTATGTGCAAGACCTGTGGGGTAGCCTCATGATTTGTTTCATCTTTTTCTCAAATGAAAGTTTTTTTGAACTCTGACCATACATGGTTTCTTCAAGATGCCGTAGGGTTTGGAAGCCTAAAAATATGCACTTTGAATTTAAACACAAACAAAAAAATGGCTAAGGCTTTTTAATGTTTTCCCTGCATGTATCATATCAGCCATTGTCTTTTTAATTACGTTTTAAGTTGTTCTTTCATTTAAAATTATCTGAGTGGACCTGTTTCATGCACCAGGCCAAAAAATAAAGGTCAGCATTTGCCTATCTTAGTACAGTTTGGTTTACATTTGCATGACTCTCATGCCTCTGTGTTAAATATGGTACTGTAAATTGAATAGGTTTTGAATCTGAGTGTACAGACATCACACTGTTCTCATTTCACTCACGTCATCATGTAGTGATAAAAACACTTCCTCTTTTTTGCGGTATGCTCAAAAACGCAGCAATGATGTCTCAGGCTCGCCCCTAGCAACCACAGATGTGTATAAAAAGGAAGCTAGATGACCCTGCAGCAGAGATATTTTAGTGTGACAAAGAGCAAGAGCTGATCTTCTGGAATAAAACCCAAGATGCCAGGATTAATGTTTTCTCAGTCAGTCACAGCACCACTGAAAGAATCTGATCACATGAGTATGGAGCAGAATGATAAAAAGAAGGCTAAGAATTTGTAAGTGAATACTGCATTGGATGCTTTTTATAAAACTCTTCATGCGATTTCTAACTGAGAGAAGTAGCTGACAGAAGTTAAAATATTTTACAAGCCTGAGATTAATTTTTGCTTTTCAGCAACATTTCTGTTTGCATACTGTATGTGTACTGTAGCTGGGATATATTTAACCGTTAGAAATTTGAAAAAATAGAATGCAATGTACTGTAGAGTACCTAACTGCCTAGCTCATAAAATTAAATATTTGTGAGCTCATTTTTATCACAAAATGTAAATTACAGTTTTAAATTAAATCAAATTAAAATTGTATTTACTTTTGCTGCAGAATGCATACAGTAAATAAAAAACAAAAGGTGCCAGCTTAATGTTTTCAAATGTTTAAAAATTCATTCAACTTATAGCCTGGATAAAAAAAAAATAATAGTATTTTCTCTTCATTCTTACAGGGGAAAAGACTTCATGTGTCGTCTGCAGTCCATGTTCTCAAATACAACATCCACTGATGAATCTTCAAAACACTCAAGGTACATATTATACACATTACTTGATAGCAATATTAAAATAATGAATATACAGTACAGTATACCTGCTTAAGATTTATACAACACATCTGTTTATCTAATTAACATTTAATTTTGTTCCCAACAGACTTAACCAAGAAGAAATCCTGTTTTGGTCTCAATCACTGGAGAAACTACTTGATTCTAAATGTAAGCAAGTTCTTACTGTATGTTAAGATTTACCTTTTAATAAGAAAGAAAAAATACAAAACTGTCCTGATGCAGCATAAATGCATAAAGAATACAGTTTAAAAAGTTTAAAATAATGCAAGATGAACAGATAGATAGCCTATATGTGAAAGTATAAATTCATTATATATATACTGAATATATTGTATGTAATTATAGAAATTGAATATATGTGCATTAACCTCTACTGCATTATACTAATATGTCTGTACTTTTCTAATTGACAGATGGAATGACTATGTTTCGGGCATTTCTGAAATCTGAATTCAGTGATGAGAACATTGAATTCTGGCTGACATGTGAGGACTACAAGAAAATTAAGTCTTCTTCCAGGATGACGTCTAAGGCTAAAAAGATTTATGAGCAATACATTCAAACTGAGGCTCCAAAGGAGGTGTGTTTTTTTCAATAAACACTAATTAAACAAATTATCACAAAGATCAAATGTATTATTCTGCAGTCCAAAATATTAAACTCTTTTGATAAACAATATGTACTACAGTATGAGAAGTTACTAAAATATGTATAGTCTCTAAAATAGTTCTAAAAATCTTAAACATCTATTCCATCTTCCTGAATTCTGCTTAAAGTCTAAACCTTTTTCTATTTTTTGTCCAGATTAACATTGACCATCAGACAAGAGAAGTTATCAAAGCGAACGTGTTGGCACCCACCATAAACTGTTTTGACGAAGCTCAAAAAATTGTCTACAGCCTAATGGAAAGAGACTCTTATCCCAGGTTTCTGAGATCTGACATTTACAAGAGTCTGTCAAGCAAGCCAGATTCAGTCAAAGGGTGAAGGATGTTCTCAGGAAAACCATGAACATGATCAGCCCAGGCTTCTGACGGAAACTCAAGGATTAACATCCAGAAGAACACGTGATGGGGCTCTCCAAAAGCTTCAGTGAAGATGGAGATGAGATGCTGTGTAGCAGCACGAGGACTGGACCCTTCCAAACACAAGTAATTGAAAGAGAAAGAAGAACGTATGGACAACTGCAAGTGAGGAGAAATGTATGAATAACTCGTGCAGTATGAACATCCTACAAGAACAAAGAAAAAAAGACAGCATAGACTGTCTAATGGCAGGTGCTTAATGACTCTATAGCATTTTGGATGTAAAATGTAGGTGATTTTTTAGAGAGTAGGAGGATGTCTGACAACACGCTGGGGATTCAACTCACATTTTAGTGCTGTCCAATGAGTCATGAATAAAGATCTGCCGTTTGGACAGTTATACAAGATTAGTTTAATTGAAACTGAAAAAGTTATATTCAAAAGCCATGTTTAAAAAATTCACCACCAACAAATTCTGAAACCTTCAAATCCTGTGATGGGAATTATGACATAAGGGAAAATAACCTTCACACTCATCAAGGAGTCAAGATGGTGTGAGCTGTTTAGCTTGGCCTGTGACCATGTTAAAAGTAATGTATCAAATTAGAACAATAAAATAGTTTTAGGACTGTGTTTTTATTATATGTAAACTGCCCATGCCGTTTTTAAAACTGTAATTTACAATCTAGTGTAAGGTATATTTAGTTTTTGCATGTCATTATAATTTGAAAAATAAAACAATGATTGTAATGATTTATTGCATCTGATAATTATTTGAAGAGTTCCATAAATTGTCTAAAAGTATTTTGTGCATGTAGGGGAATAACAAAACAGATCCTGACAACAAAAAAACACATTTTAGTATGAATATGGCCATAGTTGCTTTACCAAAATAAAGAGTACAAACAACAATTGTAGAACACAGACACTATATGTAAATCTATGCTGATACAAAGCTCATCTAACATTACCCCTGAAAAATATGCAAATCACAGTTACACCCATTCCTGTTTTTGTAAAAACATAGTCTGTAATATTTTTCATTGTAGAAATAATCATATTTCAAGATGTTATTATAGCAATTCAATATTGTTTTAATCCATATCCAGGGGATCTAAATTGGTGTAAATGGAAGTTATATCTTATTTTTTGCACAACAGTATGACAACTTGGAATGTGAACTTGTTTCACAATTAAAAAATCAGCATTGTTAGAAAAATACAATTAGCCTGGCTACTTTGGTGTACTTTGGCTTTCCTAATTAGGGAAATATCAAGCTGAAAAGACTATAACACAAAATTGAAAGATGGCAAACTGCTTATGGGGGCGACCTATTTACTTTAGATTCAAGGACGTGTGAATCTCAGGGTGTTTCTACTGTATCTGCTACTTTTCTAATGACTTAAACGAATTGCGAAACTGCATGACTGTGTACAATGTTCTAGTTTCAAAACCACTTCCCTATTTTCTTTTTGTCAGCAGCTAGACGAAAATTAGTTATCACAGTCACATGGCTCCAGAAGCGCGAAAGGACACGTGAACACAATTTGAACCCGGACACCAGTAATACAGGATGTTTTTTACAAAAAATGCATAATTACTAGTAGCTGCAAGAGCATACAGTACTTACTGGTAAAATAACATTTATTATAAATCATGTGATTTAAAAGTTAAGCAACTTAATTCTGTACAGGAGTTCAATATTTTGAGACTATTCAGAAAGGCTAAAAATCTGCAAGTAAATTTATCTCTCTCTCTGAACTTTTAGTCCTATTTAGTTTTGGGTTTTTTTCTGCTGTTCTGAAACATTGAGAGCACCATGTACCTTAAGCTTCCAAAAAATAATTACGCTTTTTTGTCTTTTAACACACTCGATTCAAGTTCAAGTTCAAGTTTATTGTCATTATACTCATATACAGGTATATGGTATAACGAAATGCTATTTAGCTAGCTCTTTTGTAAGTAGTACAAAAAACAACAATACAATTGTATAATAAAAGAAAGACAGAGACAACAGGCAGTGTGCAAAACAACAACAGGCAATATGCAAACAAAAGGTAACAGGTAATGTGCAAAACAACATCAGATGTGCAAAAACATGCATCAACAGAATGAAATAAAGGATAGAAAATTATAGGGAGTGAGCTTCTTGACATGTAAGGTAGACATAGATTTCAATGTGTGTTTGAGTTTTTGGTAAGACTCAATGTCACAAATGGATTATTCCACTGCTATATGGTCAAACCTTTATTTTGTTTTGTACCTAATATCAATAACAGCAATAATAGAAACTGTATTTTAGAATACAAATAATATAAAGGTCTCAGGCATCTGAGACAATAGTGTTTTAGATACTCACAACATGCTCTTGCATCAATAAACAAAACACAGTATACATAACACAATCTACACCAAATGCCCGTATAAACAAGTATATTTGAAGTTAAGTTTTGAAAACACTCAGAGTTCCAGATTTCACATGGAAGAATATTCCTCAGCCTATGTGAAATGCAGCCCACAGTATGTGTCATCTACAGTTTATGCTCGTGTTCACAAAACAAACAAGAGATCAGTATTAGAGATCCAAAGAGAGTGCAAATAGGGGTGAAATGCATTAGTCCAGATATATAAGTAAAAGAGATTCATTTTAGGACTTTACGAGCCAAGATTAACATCTTGAAGTCTTTACAAAATTCAAGGGATTTTGTATATGTTCACTAGACCATGATCAAGACAGAATTATCAGTACCATACGTCTTTTGGAACAGACTCTCAGAATGTCCTTATCGGTGCACTGAGCCTTTAGAAGAAACTTGGTTTGCTTCTCCAAACCTCAGCTGTGTTAGCCAATTGTCTGATGGTGCACCTGCTAGAGCTGGGTTTGAGTTGTTCAGGGCTACTTAGCTTGTAGATCGACTGTGGCTTCTTGGACCTCTTTAATGCCCATGAGCTCGCATTAACATCAGTGCCAAAAGTGCTGTTCCTCCTATTCATTATTGTCACTATTCAGAAACAATAGAAAATAATCGATTTTTACAAATTTAACTTGAAACAAATGTTGGTATATGTACAAGTATTCTTATATTCCTGAAATTAATAAATTGGACACACTTTTATTGGTGGTAAGTAAACTAAAAACACATTCTGTCATTTAGTAATGGTGAGATTTAATTGCAGTGCAGCATACCAGACACAGGATAAAGCTATGCAACTTTTCTTCTGAAATCACACTTTAATATTATTAATTGTTTTTTTTATCCTTTTTTATCTTGTATGTAATGTGCTGCTTACTAATAATGCAGCCATAGATTTATACAACTACTATAAAAGGTAAAGCTTTGCAATATTTCTTGTGCAATCATACAAGACGATGTAATTAGTTGTTTTTTTTCTTTTTTATAAAAAAATATTACAATATATGCTACCTATCATTGTGCGTCAGACATACTTTTGTGTGATTATGATATTCAGTTTAAGTACTGTACTGTATTTGTTTTCATTTGAAATTTTAACCTGTTTTCCTGTCAAGTGTCTGTGGGGTTTTCTACAGGATGCACTGAAGAGAAACAGGAAGATTAAGTTTCAGTTTCTTATATTACTGTGATTTATAAGAAGAGAACACTGTTGCCTGCGCGACAAATACTAAAGTTGCTGCAGTTCATTATTGTGTCTGTCTTTATGATTTGTTATTCAGGTCTGTGTAAGGTCATGCAGGGATAAACTGGTAATAGCTGATCAAATGAAATAATTATCATGATAGAGAGGAAAACTCACATTTCTTTTAAGCTGACCTATGGCAACATTTAAATATAATTACTACAAAATGTATGTACCTTTTTAAAAAAAGGAATAAGGATTTTGGGGGTGGCATGTGGTGCACAAGTTAGTGTTGCTGCGCACGGCATTGGGGCTCTAGGTTTAATTCCTGGGGTATTATCTGCTTAGAGTTTGTAAGTGTATTTTCTCCCCATGTTAAAGTGAGTTTCCTCTGGGTGCTCCCACAGTTCGAAGACATATTGGTAGATTAATTGGCTTCTGGGAGAATTGGTTCTGGGTGTGAGCGTGTGTCCTGCTATGGACTGGTGCCCTGTCCAGGGTGTATTTTATCTTGCTCCTGTTGCTTGCTGGGATAGGCTCCAACTCCCCCACAACTCTAAAGTTGGGTGAAAACATTACAAAATGTATGCATGCAATATCCAATTTCATTTGATAATTAGTCATGGTCACTACCTCATTCTTTAGTGTGAGCATAAAACCTGGATAACTGAGTTTATAATAAGCCAAGTACAGGATAATGGTATTACCCTTTTTATGTCTCAAAATAATTCAATGCTTTATGTTCAGGGATGAAGGTTTTGATGAAGCAGATACAGCATACATACAGTTTGGACTGATCAGCACAGGTAATTCCTTATGTGCTTATGATCACAGTTTGAATCACATGGTGCAACTACCTACAATGTGTAGAACATGCATGCATAGACATGCTTTTATATGCAGCTGTCACATTATTTTCAACCTGAGATGGGAGTTGAAAGGGCAGGAGATGAAGGACAGTACAGATGAATAGTGCACAATCCTGCAGTACCTAGTAAGCCTTAGGAGACAGTCAAGGGTGGTGAGCCAAGATTGGTTTTGGTGACACTATTGAGATAGTACTTAATAGATTTGGGAGTCTATTAATAAATTAATTTCCTAAATTAATTTGGAACATCTAATTACCAAAAGCATTTAATCCACATCCCTGCAACACCTCCATCATCAATCTAGGAAAGGCAGACAGTTCTTAGGATTCATCTAGGCAACTTGCATCTACAGGTTATCTTCCTGCTTTCTTACTGTGACCCTAAAATTTAAAAGACTCTGTGTTATGTGTGAGGGATATGACTCTTGCAGGCCTGCAAGCTTCTGTTGAGCAAAAGGTATAGTCGATGCACTCAGAGCTGAGAAATCCTCCGCTAAAACTATCACACCCCACTCTAGGAGTGGTCAGCCAGTTTTGGGCCACTCCCAAGGTGGGAGGCTCTGAACCCAAGTTGAAATTGAGCTACCAAGGAGCCTGCATAAAAACATTGTTAATGTCAATACCAGATACAAATGATTAGATATATACAAGCTTAATCTTTATGGTACATTTAAAGACTTTGTTGAGTTAGTTCATTTCAGCAAGATCAACATCTATTGCCCTGACTGTGTAATACAATGTACAGATGGTGTTATTTATAGGACATCCACTGTATTTTTTTTCTTTCTAGATTCCTACACTTTCTGAAGCAGGTATATTAGTACATTATCTGTTTTTGTCTCCCAGATTCAATTTGCTCGATATGCATCCTTACTGCCCTGGAAGACTTCAATAATGTCAGATACTTTCCTGTTTATAACTCTTCTGAAGTGAATCAGGCCATCATGTATTTTTTTATAAATTCCATGGTGTTGTTCTCATCTAGTCTAGTTTTGCCTCATTCCTCTAAGAAAGAAATACTAAAGTTGCTGCAGTTCATTATTGTGTCTGTCTTTATGATTTGTTATTCATATCCACCTATTTATTTCTGCCAACAATCATCAGGGGTGACTAGTTTATTAATGTTCATTTGACTTTATAGGTGAACGTTTTCCATAATAGGCAGCCATAACTTCTAGATAACTTCTAGATCAATGTTTTAAATTAAGCAAGAAGAGCAACACACCTACTGTACATATGATTAGCTTCTGTAAATGCTGAAACTGTCCTATAAGTGCAGTGTAGCTTTACAGAAATTAGCTTTACCTGGTGTTCATACAAAGGAAATTGTAGATATTGAAATGGAACACTCAACGTTACTTGTAGATATCAACAGAAGTTGTGTAGATAAATATAAAACAATACATTGGTCATTCTGAATAACAGCAAAACCTAAATTTACCATTTGTATTTTATGATAACAGTTCTGAATCCTTTGTAAAATTGTAACTTCATTATTTTGTGATTATTATGATTTTTTATGTTACTGTAACATATTTTGTTGTTGCAGATAGTGCTGTTTTATAACGCTGTGTACAACTAAGAGAGCAATGCTCAGTTCAGAACACTTCCTATATATATGATAATGGCCATGATAAGGAAAAATAAATGATTGCTTTCTAAGAGGTCTATAAGATTCGTAGGTTTAAAATATAATTATCAGGCAGTATGTGTTTAAAATAAGAAGTCTTTGTGTAGAATGAGACACAGCATTTGCACTAAACTATGCACAGTAATATCTTAAACCACCAACACGCTGTCTAGTCTAACCAACTGTCTAAAACTTTATCTATTTTAATCAGTGATGATATATGGCTCTGTTTGTGCTGGGAAAAAAGAGAAAATGTAATTTCAAAGCCATTTTTTAAAGAAGCTATACTGTAGTTCTCAAGATTTAATTAAAGTCATTTAAGGAAAGTGAGATTTTATACATATAATCTGTATGCTTTGTAAAAGCTTTTTATTTAGCTTATAAACTTTACAAGGTCATTCATTATCTAATAAACAGTACCTCTTCCATTTCTTGAATCTTAAAATAGCTCTTATTTGATCAAAGGTTACCTGAAAAGTCATATAGGCCTAGAGTATGCACTTAAGTGTTTAATAATAATTCCTTTAATTTGTACTGCATGTTGTATCAAGAAAGATTTCAGAGCAGATTAAATGCATTTGGAGAGACCTTGATTGTCTAAATTCACATATACATTATATATATGTGTGAAGGAACAAATAATAGGTTTATTTCATGCTGAAAAGAGAAGAAAGAAGCACAACGTTTCGGCTGTGTCACACTCGAAGAAGGCTCCACAGCCGAAACGTTGTGCTTCTTTCTTCTCTTTTCAGCATGGAATAAACCTATTACTTGTTCCTTTGCAGCCTATGCTTGCTGATGCAGCTACCCACCTGAACTACTTCATATATACTGTATATGTGTACACACATTATTGTTACATTATGTTACACATTACTAGTAACGTTTCAAAAGTTCATAAATTGAATTTATTTAAAATGATATGTGTAAAGTATATATAATTTACACCTGATTTATTTAAGGGTTGTGTGAAATCATTAGTATTCAAAACCTCCTCCCTTTAATCAAACTGAGAAGGCATACAACCTCTGCCACAGCCTTTTTATCACATTCTTCCTCCTCCTACTCACAAGTCAGTAACTATTTCTGTATGAGTTATCTGAAAGCACTACGGTAGGTTATTGTGCTAAATTAATGTATCACAGTACCAGTAATCACCAACTACTGTACATAGTATTAAAGGGAAGTCTGATAGAATCATTTTCATGTGGGATATAATATTAGTAATATACTTATAAAAAATGTTTTTGTACCATGACAGTGAAGTTTGAGGTAAAGTGTCTAATAAACTTTTTGGCTTTTAATCTTTATCAGCTTTGTGAGGGCTTTGTAAGGCAGTTTTTTTATGATACAACTATGTTTTTTGGGTAACCATTAGGCCAAAGTGTTTAACAATGTTTTTGTTTACTATGTATTTATTTAGATCTAAAAGTTCAATGTGAATAATCTTTTGATATTTGGTGTTTTTGTTCACTATCAGTGTGTATTGAGGGTTTCACATTTTGTAGGTACAGACATTTTAAAAACACAGGAATAAAAAAAATATATATAAAGATTATACACATACAGTACATAGCCATTTTGGAACAGCTTAAAGTATATGAAAAAAACATAAGATAGAAAAGGTTAACTTTTATGTATGTATACGATCAGGAATTATAAGCCCTGAATGGTAGTATTAGTAGCAAAATAAGTAATAATAAGCATTCACATGCCATTGTAGTACAGATTAATATAACAAGCACCACAAAAGCCAAAAGCAAAATAAATATAATGTAATGCTATTTACTAACCCAATAGCATTAGTGTTGGAGATTATGTCTAGGGTAGTTGCTATGGAAACTCCAGACTGAGACGTACTATGGCTATCACTGTTGTTATTGCCTCTTAGGTGTCTAATGTATTGCAACGAACGTCCATCCTCCCTGGATGTTTGTGTTCTTTTCATGCTCTTTTATCTATGTACATACAGTGCTTTGCAAAAGTATTCAGACCCATGTACAGCTTCTACATTTTGTTACTTTAAAGCTTGCTCACATAACACTATAAAGTAGTTTTTAATGTCTGTTGTAAACCTAGCCTACTCCACGCATTCAAAGAAAAACAAGAATGAGAAGTAAATAAATAATTTTGTAAAAAGAAAAATGAAAAAGTCATGATTGTTAATTTATTCAAACTGTATATGGTGGCAAATCTAAATTAATTTCGGTGCTAGAATTACCTTGTTGAGCCAGACAAACAGTTGAGTGGTCACTGTGTACATTTATAAGTGGATTTCACATTACAAACACCTAGATTCAACCATTAAGACCAAGGAGCTTTCAGAGCAAGTCAGGGAAAGCACAGATAAGGACTGTACAAAAGCCATACCAAAGTCTCTAAATATCCCTGTAAGCACAGTCAATTCAATCATCAGGAAATTGAAGATGCATGGTACCACCCAGGAAATGCTTGGATCAGGCTGTCCCTACAGTGTGTCTCCTAGAGTGAGCAGCCAGGCAAGGAGAAAACTAGTAAGGGAACTTTGTATGAGCTGCAGAGTTCAGTGGCTGAGAGGATGGAAATGTACATCAGTCAGCAATGTCCCCATTACTCTAAAAGTCTGGCATGTAGATGGAGGGAAAACCTATCTCACATTACGCATGGAGTTTGCAACAAAGTCTTCAGTTATCCTGCAAAAATATGCAAAAAGGTGCTGTGGTCAGATGATACCAAACTGCAACTTTTTGTTAAAAATGCTACACTTTACATTTCGTAAAGACCAAACATAGCACATTTCCCATTCGGTGCCATCCCTACAGTCTAGGGGAACATGTTTACGGTGAAAGTTATGAATTTGGACTTTTCTGCCATTGTTGAATCTGCTTCTATTGGGCATTACAAAAGGGTCTGCATATAACCAATATTATAGAAGAACTATGATTATTTTGGTGGTAGCATCATGCAATGGGGATGCTTCTCCTCAGCGGGGACTGGAAAACTTGTTTAGATTGAAGCAAAATAGATGGAAGAAAGTACAGGCAAATACTAGATGAAAAACAGTTTCAGTCTGCCAAAGGTTTAACCTGACCAAAGCTACACTGGCATGACTTGGGAATAAGAAAGTGAATATCCTCTAGTGGTCCAGTCAAAGTCTAGAATGTAATCCTGCTGAGAATCTGTGGAAAGACTTGAAAACAGCTGTTCGTAAGCAATCCCCAATGCAACTTCAGAGAGCACAAGTAAATCTGCCAAGAATTCAGAGAAATTGCACCTAAACAGTGTGCAAAGTTAGTAGAGACTCAAACAAAAAGATTCGACAAAAGTTCTTGAGTTCACAGGTCTGAATACTTATACATTCAACATATTTCAGCTTTTTCTCTTTAGATTTTTGCAGACATTTACCTGACATCTTGCCCTTACATGTTTTGTATTGTACATACACATTTCATAAAAGAAAAACATGAGTTTCATTTCTAGAGCATGCCTCTTTTAAACTAGAAAGTCGGTAGTGCTTTCTAAAGAAACAATAATTGATGTTCAAATGATAAATATTTTAATGTTTCAAATGCACACACAGATCATTTAGCTACTGAAAGCTAGAATGGCTATTGTCACCTTCTTTTATATGGACAGTAGTGACTGGTAAAGGACAATGCTGGCATTGCAGAAATTAACCTGCTCTTTTTTTACAACATAGAAACAAATCAGATAATGCAACAAAAATATAATGTATCTGAACTATAAAAAATGTAAACAATTAAAAATTAAATTAAAGATGTTTTAATTTGATTAAATTAGCATTTAATTTATAGGAGATTATAGTTTTTTTAAGTAAGATAGCCAATGTAGACTACTAGAGGCATTTATTGTCTACTATAAAGATGGCTTTTATAATTTTTAAAGAAATAAATTTCTCTGTTCATGCTCCAAAATGTGGAGGATGAGTAACTGCCCACTTTTAATACATTTAGATGACATATGTTATATCTTAAAACATGTTTTGGCATTTGTTTTCTATAGTACTGTACATATAAAAAGTAGCCACGTCCATAATAATACCTCTTGATCCTACATAAGAATTTATTTATGCCAAAATGAAATTGTATGACTGGTTTTGTTTGCAGTAGCTGGGAGAGGTTAACAGGTGAAGCTATGCAGCAACAGATTTCTACACACTCTTTTGCTTTGAAATGGAAAATTTTGTAAGAGGTTGACACACAAGAAGTGTAATGTATTACACAATATTTTGCTGGTTTTGAATTTAACATCTGCATGCTATATTCTGTGCTACCTACAAAATGATGCTTATTTCAGTAGTACATGGATACGTTCATGGTACAAGCCTGTTTTTTTCCTGCTGAGCTTATCAAAGCTTGGAGTTGTTTGGAACGGGTTCAGTTTACACTCCTGAAGTCTTACAATTGTTTTAATGGACATTCTTGGAACCTGATAAGTGGCCTAATAAGATACTGAAGCATTATTAACTGCTGATTTGTTATTTGTCCATCTGAAAGAAGCTATATTGAAACTGTTTATCCATTATCCACAGGTGCTTCATACACAGCAAACCAGACCCTAATCCCAGATACAAAGCAAAAAAACACCCTGACAAGGTGCCATTGTATCCCAGGGTACACACATGGACAATTTAGAGAAACCAATTAATAATAATAATAATAATAATAATAATAATAATAATAATAATTGCTTACACTTATATAGCGCTTTTCTGGACACTCCACTCAAAGTGCTTTACAGGTAATGGGGACTCCCCTCCACCACCACTGGTGTGCAGCATCCACCTGGATGATGCGACGGCAGCCATAGTGCGCCAGAACGCTCACCACACATCAGCTATCAGTGGGGAGGAGAGCAGAGTAATGAAACCAATTCATAGATGGGGATTATTAGGAGGCCATGATTGGTAAGGGCCAATGGGAAATTTGGCCAGGACACCGGGGTTACGCCCCTACACTTTTCGAGAAACGCCCTGGGATTTTTAATGACCACAGAGAGTCAGGACCTCGGTTTTACGTCTCATCCGAAGGACAGCACCAGTTCACAGTATAGTGTCCCCATCACTATACTGGGGCATTAGGACCCACATGGACCACAGGTTAAACTAGCCAGCATGTCTTTTGAAAGTGAGTAGAAACTGGGGCATTACTGTGCTGCTCTCCCTGGACCATAATAATGTTCCACTGGAAGACTGTTCCTGTTGTTAACACTTATTGGATTTTTTACTGAAAGTAAACGGGTAAATTTAGAAATATCAAAATAAAAGGACAGTGTACTTGGAAGTATCTTTTCACACTTATAAACATTTGTTTGGTCAATTATTAATGTATCCCTTTATATGAAACAAACTTTCAGTATATGTGTTTACTAGTATAAACTTCCTTATCTGAGTTTATGAACTCATGCAAATAAGTTTGCATTGCGATTCCTTTGGCAGCCAGCTTTTATTTACAATTTGAATAATGTGGATTAATACAAAGCTGGTATTGATGTCAAAGCCTGTTACAGATATATTTGCATTACATCATTTAGGAAATGGAAAAAGTACAGTTTGTAGAGCACAGATGCTGTAAACACCTTGTGTAAGGAACCAATTTAAATCAATGACTTATGCATTGTGAAGCAGTGAAAAGCACTTTCAAATCCAAAATCAAATTAATATTGTTTATTTTCAGTTTTCCTTAGCAGTTTATTCAGTTCATGCCAGGTTACAAGCAGTTTGGTATGCTCTGACCATGCAAGTATTTAATGAGGCATTTTGAAGTTCACGCATTAATCAGCTGTAGGCGGTGTGAAAGGAAACAATTTACACATACTGTAAAAGAAGAAAAACAAAATGGAAAAAGAGTTTGTTAGTTTATGGTGGGACTGAAGAGGTGGTCTTATTTTAAAACAAATGCAGACATCTCTGCCTACTCATGTAATGCACTCACAGCTCGGCACACGAAAGGTCACAACTAAAGGTTTGCAGACTGCATACCTCAGAAATACGTGGGCTGTATTGTTTCCAATGCTCTTTCAAACAAATTACAAAGTAAATAAGCATTCTTCATATTAGTTGTGTTTCTTTTTAAAACAAACTTGAACATTTTGGTATTATGACATTCAAGAACCCCATAAATGACAAGCTACAAAACACAGTAAGTATATTTACTTTCAGGAGCATTTAATTTTTTTTTCAGTTTTAAGATCTAATATGAAAAATGGGGAAGAAGTCATAAAGTTGTTGGTGTTCATTTTCTTTTCTTTTTTTTTTCTTTTGACTTTTTCTTTTTGTTTTAAGAACATACAAACACAGATTCCCAAGTCCGCAATTGAACCCAGGCCCTCAGCATCATGAGACAGCAATACTAATACTGCACCACCACGCTGTCCTATGATGATAATGATGATGATGTAGTAGTAGTAGTAGTAGTAGTAGTAGTAGTAGTAGTAGTAGTAGTTTGCAAGATGTCAGAGAAAGATTTGTTTGCATGGAGTTAAATTGCAGTCATTATGTACAGTCAGAGTAACCTGAATGTACTAAAGGCTTTAAACATTTATAGATTTCAAAATTATAACAACTAAATTACATAGAATATTAAGGTTGAGGTATATCATCTTAATTTTAATACAAAGGAAAATGAGTCATTAGTGTAATTTTTTAATGTTTTCTAGTATAGTACTCGGTAGACTACGATTAGAGGCACTCCCTGTCAGACAGCAGTCTTAGTAGAATTTAATGATGGTGGACAGAGAGGCTCAAAATGTCCTAAGATTTTCACAATTTCTGATAAAAATAATTCCATTGTGATTTTCATTGTGTTGTGTTCCTTCTTTCTTTGACTGTTTTCAGTTTAGGGCTTTAATAGACTTAATCAGGTTTCTCTAAGAATTACCATCTATTTTCCCCTCTTGATAAAATTTTCAGTCCCTGGTGATGAGTGGCAGCCACATAAAATAAAACACCTTGCTTTATAGTAGAGATGGTGTTGCCTTAGTGATGCTCTGAGTTCAGTTTGCTCCAGACATAACTCTCAAATTTAAGTTAAAAAAAATTGTGTCATTTGTGTTTGTTCCAAAAATATTTTGCCATGTCTCTTAAATGCACAGTGTCGTACACTTAATGCAGGATTTGAGATGGTTTTGCAACACAGGCCAGCTTTGTGGAATGATCAGGATATTAACAGTAACTGCTGTTACTGTTGGTCTCATGGTGGCATTCCTAACCAGATTCCTTTTGCCCAGCTGTTCAGTTTGGAGGAACAGCCTGATCTAGCCTAGCCTATTGGTTGGGTGGTACTATACACTTTTCTCTTTGAAATAATCAACTTCACCCTGTTTAAAGGGACATTCACTGTTTTTTATTTTTGCACCCTTCTCCCGATCTGTGACTTTCGCCACCTTTATCCCCAAGACATTTTTAAAGCTTCCTGGTGTTCATGGACTATCTCATTGGGAGAACTTACAGAGACTGGTATATTTATGCTGAAAGCATGTGAACCACTGTTATTGCACACAGAGGCCATTGAATTGAACACGTAACTTTTCAAAGTAATTTAAGTAGTTTGTCAAAGGGATTAAATACTTAACCTAACAACGAAGTGCAGTGTTTTATTTTTCTTTCTGGTTTCTGGTTTCTGGTTAATGCTGACAAGATTAAGATTACAAAAATCACTGTAAAAGTGTATACATTAATTACACCAGGTGCACTTCAGGTGCTGTGTATCACTGCCTCCCTTATAAAATTCTTTTAAAATGGTAATGCTGAGGTGGTAACATTTGACACGATCAAGACAAAGTTCAGAATTTTGAAATCTAGACTGTTAACAGATGATTCTTTTGCAAAAATTAAAACAAAAAAGAAACTTTTTAAGTACTGTTGCAGAAATGCTACTTATTGTGAAGTTCTAAAACATTAACCTCCTTGTGACACAAACATTATTTCAGGGTAAAAGTGGTGGGCTCCTGCAGTTGCCGAAATTAACCACATCTTTTTTGTTTCACTGTAGCAATGACCTGTGGCTCATGAAGAAAACAGTTCTATCTTTCGACAGCATTCATTTTGTGCAGTATCTGTAACATTCAGTGGCACATGAAGCAAATGTGAGCTGAGATTCATGTTTTCAAAATGGAATGAAACCTCCTGTGTAATACAAGAGGCTCTCCATTGTACTTCAGCCAACAAAATGTTTGACCACAACAGCAGTATTACCTCTACAATCTGGGAATAACTCGTTCAAACTCAAGTCTGTCACTATCCTATAGCCAGTAGGCAGGAAGCTTGAAGTCCCTAGTGCCATTATTAAACTAACTGCATGGTCACTGCATAAGATTAATTACAGCTGGCTAGACGTTTCTCGGCTTAATTCACATTGTCAACTCCTCAGTGCTACAGGAAACCTGCAGGATACTGGTGTATTGACAGGGTGTGGCGTCATGCCCTTATGAGTTTCTGTTTAGGATTGCAGTTGGAAAGGAAATGATTGTCTAAATGAGTGTATGTCCTGCGTACAACTTTGAGGTGTCATTTTCCACAGGTCAGATCAGGAGCAGAGCCCACGTCAGTCTGCAAATTATTTGGTGATTATAATTACATCATTTGATAAATTACATATGAGATTATGATGCATGTTTTTCTTAGATATGTTAGTCTATTCATTTTTTAACCAGCTTTTCCAGTTCCTGGTCGCAGCGGAGCTACTGTGCTGGCCCGTTTTTGATCATTTTGAAATGTGATTTTTTTCATTTATCTCACTTCTAAATAGAGCCTGTGCCCTTGATTTGTTAGGGTTATAAATATTTGTCACATAAAATAACTGGCATTTTCATTTCACCTTTTCACCTTGAATAGGTCAAAGGGTAGTGTATTTCTACTGCGTACTATACATATTATTGTCATGGCCTGTTAGGAGAACTCTGACGTGGCTCAGAGAGTTGCATCAGTCACTATTTGTGCTTTGACCACAGCTTTTAATGTTCCGAAAAATCCTGTAGATTCATAAGGATGGTCATATTTTCCTAAGGGTAAAACCACTATAAAATTTTATGACTGTGTTAATATTTACCCAGGTTATACTGTAGTTCCCTGATTCAAACAATACTGTTAACAGATCCTCTGCACTTAACACATTTAGCTTTCAAGGAAAATATACATATTTTCAAACAAAAGTATAATCAAAGTTTTTCACAGGGGTTTTGGGCAGTCAGAGGTGACAGTATTTGCAATAATTAACAATTGAAAATGAAGCTACAAATGAAAAATAAGTAAAAATATGAGGGCTTAAAAATCAGGTAATAGGACTTCAGCAGGAACCAAAGTAGGACTTTGAACTCTGTTGTTTCATCTCTGATTTTTTTATTAGTCGTCCCCATGAATGAACAACAGAAGAACGGACTTAAAATGAAACCTTTACTTCATGGGCAAATTGTCCCCCACAAAGATTCAAACTTAAAAAATAAAAAATAAAATTTAAATGAAAAAATGAAAAGGCATAAAGGACCTTTTAAAACATGAGAAGCACATAACTTGTCAAGAGAAGTGAGCATTGTGTTTTCCATGGGAAAAAAAAAAAGGTTTCTGTTTCTACCACAACCAACTATAGACAGACTCCAATGCCAAATTCACCAGTGTAGATAGCAAGCATGAAGAAACTGAATTACAGCTATGCTCATCTGATAAAGCAAAGTGTTAATTTTCTGTACTTTAGCAAGAGTTACGCCTGTGCTTTGCCTGTGGCAGTACTTTGTGTACTTTATACGTCACAGCTGTACCCTAGTGAGAACTTTTCTTACTCAAGTAACACATAGAACAATTTGTCACCAGGCAGCCAATGGTTTTCCAGAGCAGGTACATGTAAATCTAACACCGCCTCCATGTCTGAAACGCTACACAGAGGACATAAAGCTCCACACAAACCAGATTGAAAAAGACAGTGAGGTCTGTAGGAAGTATTTGTGAATAAAGGATGCAGAGTACATTATTTTTGCCCCTGTTGTACAGCTCAGAACAAATGGATATGGCTTGCTTTAGCGGTGAAGAGATGTCAGAGGTCCCAGTTGAAAACAAGAGAAACAAGTAAGTATCTAAATAATGATAACATTTGCATTTTCACTATGATTTATAGATTCTTCTACAGTGTGCAAGAGTGGAAAATATGGCATAAATATGCTTATATAATTTTTAGCAGTACATACTGTACAATGCAGTGTAGTGTTTAACTATAATCATATACTACAACTAGGAACTAGAGGTAATAATAAGAAGAGAAGCTGTATACAAGGACAGATACAGATACCTATAATGTGGCATTTTGTTTCCAATAACAGACAAAATAACTGGAGATCAAGGATAAGCTACTTCTTGCAAAAATCCTCCTCTAAGGAAGCCCATTCCTCAAGACGTAAAGCCTACAGGTAACATATACAATCAGATTTTAAACTTTTTGAAAGATATGTTTAAGAATACATGTTAATTATATATGGCTTACTGTGGGATTTTAATTTTGCATCTGAGTGTTATTGATGACACTCAGTGAAATTTCATTCTAAAAAATCATGTTCTTTCATGACAGACCTACAGTTGAAGAAGTAAACCAATGGAGTCAGTCTCTTGAAAAACTTCTGTCACATAAATGTAAGTTTTGTTTTCTTTCTTTATCATGTCAAGGATTTTGAAGTGAATATGCTAGACATCAGAGCGGGGCCTAAGTCAACAGGGCACAGGAATTTGTTTCTGTCATTTGTCTCTCAATTAATATATGTGCATTAACAGAAAAAAGTGAAACAGAGAAACAATGCTACACACATGCTGCAGTGGGCTTATGATTAAAGTGGCTTTGTGTAAGCTTTGTGTTACTGCTTGGTTTTGCAAGTACGTTTACAATGTTTTTCTGTCTACATTATAGTATTTGTTCGATAAGATGTTTATTTTTTCCTTCCTTTTAAAAGTATTATTTTCTCTCATGTATTGCAGATGGACAGGCTGCATTCCGGATATTCCTGAAATCAGAGTTCTGTGAAGAGAATATCGAGTTCTGGCTTGCCTGTGAAGATTTTAGAAAGATCAAGTCACCAGCGAAGCGAGCCTCTAGGGCAAATACAATTTATAACAAATTCATCAAGAGTGAGGCCCCAAAAGAGGTCAGTATGCATTTAATGACATTATTAAAAAATGTTTCGAATGGGTAGCTGCATCAGCATGCGTAGGCTTTAAAGGAACAAGTAATAGGTTTATTCCATGCTGAAAATGTTGTTTCGGCCATGGAGCTCACACCTGAAGAAGGCTCCACGGCTGAAACGTTGTGTTTTCTTTCTTCTCTTTTCAGCATGGAATAAACTTATTACTTGATTATTTAAAAATGACTACATTACTGACACCTTTAATTCCTACATGCTCTACTCTCTTACTTAAATATAATTTCTTTAAAAGTGTATTTATTATATATGGAATAAAATTCTTTAGAAATATTCTGACTTCTTATATCTGCTATTATTTATTTGTTTCAGATCAATTTGGATTTTCATACAAAAGATACCATCATCCAGAATCTTCAGGTGCCAATGACCTCTTGCTTTAATGCTGCACAGAAAAGAGTCTACAACCTAATGGAGAATAATTCATACCCACGATTTTTACAGTCAGAAATCTACAAAGAACTGTGGGCAATATCTCAAGGGAAAGGGAAATACCTGAAATCATGAACCACACCGGGGGCTTGCATAGTTTGAAAGCCTAAGGAGCCATAGCCTATGGCTATGGAGTTTGCATAGCCAGATTGCAGAAAATACTGTACTGAAAACAGTATCCACATCACCACAGAACTCTATGTTTTTAAAAGATCCCTTGTGAGTCCAAGGAGAAAGTTCACTGTGTGATATGAGCTGTTTTTAAAACAAAGGTAATAGGTGACCATAGAGGATGACTATAAAATTTCAGTCATAAAAAGCTTTAGGTAAAGATGCATGTAAAACAAACTTAATAACAATTTATGTATTTATGTATATACTTTCAATTTCAAGTTATTTTGTAAATTAAGTAATTCTTCCATGAGCAGTACAGTAACTAGAAAAAATTATAACCAAAAAAAGAATATATGTTTACACTAAAGTGCCTGAAACTGTATGAAAAGTCAAACATATTAAGTTAATTTGTGGAATGGTATATGAGCAAGTTACATTTTCTAGTACTTTTTCTGCTGGTCCACATGGAACCCAATTCATACCGCTAAAGACAGGTAATCACTTGATTCCAAGCATTCCTTGACTTGTAATAAGTCATGGCCAAAAATAGCTACATACTGTACATCCCATCACAATGAACAGTTTACATACTGTATAATTACTGACACAACATTTGTTTTCCAAATACGGATTGATCTTAAGAAAGAGCCCGTAAACAGAGTCCGTAAACAGTGTTTAAAGGGTAACTCTACACTTTTCAGAAATTATAATTTTAATAAGAGTTTTATTTCGTTCATTTACATGAATGATTTAATTCTTTATCTAAGACATGGCTTACATTTTAGTATTATACTGTAATTTGAAGCATTTAAAAATTCATTTCAGGAACAACAACTTCCTGTTTCTTTGAATAACAGAATTTAAATGGAAAATGAATAAAGAGTGTGTTTCCTGAACCTCAGGCAAATAAGTCAAGAATGTGAATGTACTGAATTATATATATATATATTCTTTATTATATTTTTATTTTTATTTTGTATCTTTTATTTTCTTTAGAATTTTACAAAATCACAATTGAGGTTGATTCTCAAGAGCTCATACTTATTGAATCCCCAAGTAAATGTTAAAAACACAGGAATATGTAACTGTAGGCTGCTATGTTTTTACATTAACAATTACATTTGATGATTGGATATATGACTTTCTGAACATACAGTAAACAATATTTTAGACTCAAACTGAAACAGCAGCTGGACTGCAAGTTAGTTATATTAACTTATTTTTATACTGTTGTAACAATTTACCTGGTCTGTATATTTTGTCTTCTAAATACATTTTCTTCATAATCTTGTACACCTCATTGTTGATTCAGTGTTATTGCTGCATTTAATTGCCTGTTCCATGTTTTTAAGCCCGTGGAAGGATTTATGGAGATAATCGATAAAAAAGTACAGATTGTCTTAGAGAAAAAGTGAAATCCCTAATTTGATAGACACCATCACCTACATATTTACATCTAGATTACATTTGCCAAATGTCTGCACCTCAGATTAATGATGATAGTATAATACCTATACAAAAATTAGAATAGGGATTTTGTAAAATCCTAAATCTAATCAGATATAACATATTATTATTATTTCATTTTTATTAATGAAATCACCATAGAATGCCTCCCAAAAGTATTGGGACAGTGAAGTCTAAATTAGAATTTTAACTATGAACTCTAATAATCATTTTTAATGAAAAAACTTGACTGATAAACACAACTCCTCTTTGAAGGGACAAAAGTATTGAGACAATTGGCTGACAGGTGTCTCCTCTTCTTCAGGTGTTTGTTGTTGGGCAATTAGGCACTCATAAAAGAGCTGTGGCTATCCTACCAGTTTGTCTTTCTTTGACTTTGGTAACTGAAAAGCAACTCAAACTGACCAGTTTACTGTTAACGAGCTGCAAGCAATTATGAAGCTGAAAGAAAAAAACTGGGCATACCAAATATGACATGAGAGTAAAAAATCAACATTAGAATCTGCTTGGTGCAAAAGCTAAGCAAGTACAGTTGGTGAACAAAGTTTCATGGAGGGATGATACCAAGATAAAATCATTAATATGATGAACTGCAGCACGGATGAGGCACAGTGAGTTGTTTCTTTGCTGCTTTATGGGCTGCAGTTAGTGACAGCTTCTGCCACAATGTTAAGTTTGCTACCCAGGCTGTTTTATAGTTTTCTGCTGACAATTCCTTACATGATATCTCTTTCTAATGAGGCTTCTTGTCTAACCACATGTCTAAAACACTGCAGCTTGCTTTTCTTCACTTAGATAATTATACAACTTATAACAAGTTGGAACAATCCAGTAGGCAAAACCTGCAGCGAAGGCTTGGCAGGGTATCTCGGACTCTTACATAAACAGTTTGGTTGGTGAGCTCTGTGGATGCCAGATTTATTACCTCAAAGGGATATGCAACCAAATATGGATTTTTTACACTCTGAAATTTGTTTAAATGTAAATGTGTCCCAATACTTATGGTCATTTGACATCCCAAAGTTGAACAGAAAGTATGTTTTCTGTTCTAATCTATGCATGGAATAACCCAAAACGTATACTGCATACAGTAGTACTTAAATTAAACTTCTCACAAATGCAAATTGTATGAAGGTAGAGCAACAAATAAGCTTCTGTAGCCGAAACTAAGTCACATGGTGATACACTTAAAAGGGAAATTGTTTCATTTTAAAAATGTAATTTAAAGAAAAAACCTAGCTATTACTTGTGTACTTAGCGATTCCGAATAAATAATGTCATGGTTGTTTCAACTGTAGAATAAATGAAGAACAATGATTCAATTCAGCATATATTTTTTTCTTCCCTGGATGGAATGTTTGTTTTATTGATTTTACGAGATACAAACATGTACATGCCTGATAACACAGTTTGGTTAAGAAAATGCTATACAGGATTTAAGCAGAACTTGCACAAATGAATAGAGAATCATCATTTGTTTTCTTGTTTTCAAATTACTTCCAGTTGCATTAACCCATCTACAGTAGATAACTCTTTATCAGTGGCAAAAAAAAATGACATAGCACAATGTTGCAGTTTCATAATTGATGTCCTTGTGACATTCACATTGCTCTCAGTCACGTTAACAGGATGGCTTCAAAGATTGTGAGATTATAAGAAAGGAAATCCAGGAGATATGAATGATTCATGAGGAAGAAGATGCAATGTGTGTTCATTGAATCAGCGATAAAAGTGTTTTTCTGTTCATCAGCAGCAACATACAGTAGTTCAAGCAAAGATTAGATTAATTTCTTGTAGAATTATTTTTGTTTTTGTAGTAGTAAAAAAATAAACCATATTCTTTTAGAATAAAACACAGATTGCAATTTAAAGATTTATTAGCCACATTCTGATATTTTTTCCATAACAGAATACCACAAAAGGCACTTCTTCCGTTTTACTCAAAAATTAAATATATTCATTCTGGAATGTTCTTGTTGATAGATATCAAGAGAGGATTAAGCTAGACCTGTGACTATGAAATCAGGATTAAGTGTGAAATAGAGGTGCAATGAGTTGGGGCATGTATGCTGTCTAACACTGAAACTAGGTGCAGCAGTTGCCAGCTACTGGGGAAGAATGTCATGACAAGCGTTCCGAGAATGACTTTGGCAGAAAGATAGCATGCAAAAAAGATATGGCAGTCTGCGTAAGAGAACCACACCCAGGAATAATCGCAAACAATACTGGAGATCCACACTAGATTGTAATACAATTTTTAAAAGGTATGCATACTGCACTGCTGTATGTCTGGATCAAACACATTTCTGTAACTTTTAATAACCCTTTGATCTCCGTAATGCCTCATGAATTTGTTTTATTAATAATTCTCATTTATATTGTTCATTTACGATTCTTCATATTCTCCAGTGCCAGAGGTCTCAAGCCCATTTCTGGAGAGCTTCTGTTCTATAGACTTTAATAGCATAGCAGCTCATAATGAAACATTTGAAATAACTATCTGGCTTAAATGCAGCATTTTAACAGCTTTTCCCAGCTCTTCAGATACTGCTGATTTAAAGTGACCTATAAAACCTGACGGAATGCAATTCTCCAGGGCTGGAGTTGGAAAAACCATGGATCCAGTGCACGCAGAAATAAAAAAAGATAGCTTGATGTTGCCCACTAGATTAAAACATGAACATGCAATTAGTCATAGCTTCATAACTGAAAAAAGGAAGTGTACATTTTGTCAACATTTACTTGTTTTTTAATTTCTTTAAAGCAGGAGATTCCAATTCTGGCCCTGGAAGTGAGTAGGCTTACCAAGTCTCTTAAAGCAGTAGGAACTGAGAGCTGGGAGAAGTTGGTAAAATGGTCCACTTAATATCAAGCTGGTTCAGTTTGTAAAAGTTCCAGATGGACTGAAAACGTGCCTGCAGTCTAATACACTGTGGTGTGTGAAGCCTTAGTATAATGTATCTTAGTTTAAATAAAGCAACTTCATCTTTTGAATATCTTTACATGTATGAGAAATATACCTATTCCCATAACACTAAACAAGTAATACTTGTATAAAATATCCATTATCTGGAAAAGTAATAATCATGTCATATCATGTCACTTGCCAAATCGCTTTATACCATACGGTGTCGCGGGAAGCCAGAGCCTACCCGGAAAGCAACGAGTGCAAGGCAGGGTACACCATGGACAGGACACCAGTCCATCGCAGGACAAGTGCAAGCCAATCACACATGGGGACAATTTGGAGGCCACGGTAAAGGCCAAGGGGGAAATTCAGCCCAGACACCGGGATAACTCCCTACTCTTATCGGGAAATGCCCGGCGATCTTTAATGACCACTGAGAGTCAGGACCTCGGTTTAATGTCTCATCCAAAAGATGGCGTCCACTACAGTATAGTGTCCCTGCCATACTGCAGGTCCCACTAACGCCACTTCCAGCAGCAACCATACTGTAGCTTCCCAGGAGGTCTCCCATCTAGGTACTGACCAGGCCCAACCCTGCTTAGCTTCAGTGGACATCCAGTTGAGAGCTGCAGGGTGATATGGCTGCTAGCAACAGTAATAATCTTGAGGTATATTTTAAAAATGTAATGAATTACGGAAATCATTACGTTTTTAAAATTTAATAGCAAATTTGTCAGGAGACAAATTGTTTTCAATTCATGGGCTGAAAACATTTCTATTTTAAGAAAATATTACCTCTATAAGTTAAACACAACCTCATATTCAGAAGAATGTATATTTTTTTTCTGGGAACTTGTATGACTTCTAAAAATAGACTGGAAGCAAAAAATAGTTTGCATTTTTCGAATACATAGACATCAGAGACACTTGGCTTACAGAGCAACAGTACTAGCAGTACGGAGCAATTAATATTTCTGTTGAAATAAAAAAATTAATTTCTTCTTAACAAAAGTTTAAAAAATGTAAGGTTTTGCAGTCTTTGTGCAAAGGTACTATGGATATCGGTCTTTGAACTGCATGAGGCAAGATATCAAATAACCAAATAGACATTTGTATTTTGGTCAGAAATTTTTTGTGCCAAGTCTTTTTGATAGATCATTTCGGAGAATTCACAATTCACAAATAGTTTTATTGAGGTACTGATGCACTTCTGTGAATGCTTACAAAAACTGATATACTTCTGCATTAACTTCAGTAATGGTTGAAATAACACATTCAATGCAATATTGCATTGTTTCCCTGGAAAATAGATTTCTTACTTCGTAAATTGTAATGATGGAGAAACCTGATGCTGCTTATTGGCTATAGAATTCTGTTCCTGCTGCTCCTCTGGAAGAGTTTCTTATACTGACATAGCATAGAGAAATGACATGTGCTTATTTGACTGTTCATATTTAACTAAGATGTGACAAAAGATATTGCCATGCTCACAAAACAGGTTGGACAGTACCCACTGAGGTAACCATTGTTTAGCAATTTCACAACAAGGAGGTTATTTTTAGAGTTCAAATTTATCTTCAGGGCAACAACTATAAATACACCATTGTAATCCATACTGAATGTGTAATTACCATAGCATGATAAGAACTTTTTTCTTTGCCATTATGCCTTTTTGAAAGTCATCAATGATAGGCATCAAAAGGAGTACCTGCCTTGTTAGAAACATTTCATTCAGGTTTTAAATGTATGTGTAAAAATGCCATAATAAAGCAAAACATAGAAACACTTAATGTAAACCTTAACAGACAACAAACTAATTTTACATAGAGGAGGCTATATAATTTTTTTAGTTATAAATGAACCAGCATTTCTGGAAAAGTGTGTGTGTGTGTTCCCTGCAAATGAAGAACAAGTTACTGTATTTAAACTTTAGAGCACTAAAGTGATTTCCTTGTTTTTTTTTTAAAGGGAAGTATCATCTTGCTTTCCATAATACCAGATCTGATCTTTCAATAACGTCTTAGATTTAAAATATTGTACATCTGGATGAAAACTAATCTAGAATGAATTGGGTGGCAAGAAATAACTTTATGATAGAAAGTTACTGTCTGTCAAGAGCCTCAAAAAGACTTTTTGTCATTTTACAGGATCTGTGAAATATAAAAAAATGTGCTGGAAAGCATTTCATACTATGGCAAAATTGAATTTGCATCGTTTATTATACAGCATGCATTACTTAGTTATTGGATCCACAAATTAAATCCTGCCAAAAAAAGATCTTTTTCAGGAAGTTGGAGGATATAAATATACAGAAAGTTAAGAAAAGTACTTTTGAATTTAGCAAACAAATGTTAAAAGTACAGCAAGTCCAAATCAATGGGCTACATCATTACATGTTTAGTCTGTACTACATGTTCTTTTATCTTTAGTGTCTCTAGTTTTTTTAAAAGCTTTAAAAAAGGAAAGAATTACTAGCATTTAAATAGGCTTCTTTTCTTGCAGAATACTTGCAAGTCTTTTCATGATCATGTGATTATAGTACAAGTTATAAAGTAAATATTACTTTATGTAATAAGGATTTGTGTAAATTTATGTATCGCACAACAGATCTATGGCTTTCCGTTTTTTTTAAAGTTTGTCCAGGTTTTGAATAATGTGATCAAGTTAAAAAAATTCAATTTATTTCCAATAAAGAACCCTTATTAGGAATTAAGCAATGCTCAATTTTTTATTAAAAGTCTACTGAAAGACTACTGCAAATTACTAAACCATTTGAAGATACAGTACAGTATATTCACTTATAAATCTCCCTAAACATTAAACCTGTTTACTTATTGTAAGTCATCTGTTTCAAGATGGAGAATGCAGGTTGTTCTCACGAGGATGTGACATCTTTTAGGTTTTGCCAGCTCTGCTTTTGGCGAGTGACTACTGTAATTGTGAAAGATGTAAAAGGAAGATGTTATCTGCCTCTAATGCTGTCCTAAACTGAAAACAGCTGTCAGAGATAGATAGGAGGAAATGGCTACACCTCTGATGTTCAGTTTCAGAGTCCGATTCAAAGCTGTTGTTAACCACGACTGGCAGTGATTTTATGTCATTGCACCTTTGTTTTTCTTGTAATAAAGTTTTAACTTTGAACGTTAAAAAGGAAATTTTGAAACAAAATTCTTAATAAAAAAAACCTATAAAATGCATATGCACTTTCAATCCAAGGGTATCTTACTTCACAATATTGTTTCTTAATAAATTGTAATGCGAAAACTGTATTAAACAGTACATGCCTTTTAATACCTGATCTGTACCTGCAACAATTACTGAGTTTCTCTGAAGTAGGAGCCATTTCATTTTTCTCCACTTACTGAATGCATAATGGTAATTACATATTGAATGGCAATTCAACAGTTTTCAATAGAAAGCACCTATGCTGCTTGTATGAACAAATAATGCTCATGAATTCTGGAGATAGTATGTTCTACATCCTGTTTGTATGCAATTTAAACCATCTGCCCTTTCACAAATGTTAACGCATATAATTTTGTGATTATCAAGGTACAGTAAACCTAAAACATAACACAAAAAAAAAGAAAAAAATATTTTTTGTGTAAGATATTCTGTAATTTGTCATTTGTAATTTTTCCTATAATAAAACTATAGAGGACCCTTTCTCTATTAAAACCTAAAACAAAGATTGGGATGTATCTCAGTGCAAGTAAGACGTCTTAATGCATTTCATTTGTTAAGATACTGACTAAAAATGTATAGGAAAATACACTGATTATACATGCATTAACTGCATAGGCACATTCTTAGCTTTTTAGTCTAGTATTAACATACTTTAATATGGTGAACTTCTCCATCTAGTGGCCAGTACTTTCTTCATTTAAGTCAAAAATGCTGTTACTAGAAAAAAATATTTAATTAAAATTGATATATATGTATTCCATGTTTCACACACAAACAGTGCATAGGTGCCTCTAAGCATACAATCTGCTGGTGTTTGGTGTTGGTATAAAGACATTTTGAAAAATAATTTTACCATGTATGTTTTTACACAATTCTACTAGTTAACTAATTTAACCCCAAGGAACACTACAATGATTGCTTAGTTGTAAAGAAATCAAACAAAAGCATGTGAACATTTAAACTTTATATATGAAAAAAATAGACAAAGGTTTATTTCAACATTTCTGCATGCATGTAGCACAACAAATTAACAGTTTTCGAGCAATCACTTGAAACTATTTTCAGGACCTCTCTGTGCTCTTTGGACAGGTTACAGAGGATTGTGATGGATTATTTCAGTGACACTTTGTGGGAAAATGAAGGGTCAGCTCTTTGTCATTTGGCTTCTTGGGCTTTTTTGGCATTCTGTTTTTCTTTTGCCTAAAAATAACAACAAGTAAAAATCAATATACCAATCTACAAGAAGTAATTAACAGTATAATCCAGTGGTAAAGGCTATTGTGAATAGAAGCTCTGGAACTATTGAATTTACAGATATACAGCATAAACATCTTTAAAAACTATTTTGGAAATATTCCCCTCAACAAAAGGAATTAAAAAATGACAAACTATCAGAACAAACGTGTGCTACTTTATTGTATTTACTGGGATGTAAACAAAACTCATAAGGCTCTCGGAAGACAAACTAAAGCTTTAAAAAAAAAACACCAGGAATTAACACCAGAAATCTTACCTTTTCTACTAATGGTATTAACTGCTGGTATTCCGCCAGTGTTTTCAGTAGTTCCATGATGAAGGGCAAGTAGTTGTGCTTTCTTCTAATGTTTTCAATCTTAAAGTACAAATTTAAAAATGGATTGATTCAATGAAAAGATTCAAACTTAAGTGACATAAAACTTCAGTCTACATTTTTTATTTTCAGTTGATAGTCATAAAGGTTTTAAAATGATAAAGGAAAAAAAGTTTCAAAGAATTATAACTTAAAATCTATAGAATACAGTATTTCAGGATGTACTTGCAAAACAGTGGTATTTAAGACATCTTACACTAGCACATATTGGACATATTTAATGAGCTTTCTATTGTGGAAGAGATGCTTGCTTGTGTAAAACCCAATGGAATTCAAGCTCTTCATTTCATTATGTACCCATGCAAACTGTGTTCAATACCAGTAAAACAGATAAGTATGCTACTCAGGGGTGCAAAAAGGATCATTTAACTAAAAAAAAACACAAATGTATTTTTCTCCTAGACAGGATTTAACTGCTCAATGTGATTTACCTAAAACTCATGAGAGCAATAGTAAATGGCAATAACACCACACAATCAACATTCATTAGGTTACAAACAGCAAAACTCTTTGCTCTCACCTCCAGTCAAGAATTCAGCATTGGTGCCATAGTCCCACAAGTCAGTGTCATATCTGGCACATGCCAACAGAACCTTATGCCTAAATATAAAGTTGGGCTTCTCAAAAGAGTAACTAGAAATAAAACATATATACATACTTTGTACCGTTTTAGTTTCTGATTCTCCTCCTCAATTAGAAGCTGATATTTCGCAATTTCTGATTGAATGGAGCTTAACAGGTTGCTACTCTGGTCTGTGTCCATTGGTTCTTCCTGTAAAACAAACATTTATTCATAGCAGCAGCAGAAAAATAAAAACTTCATTACTAGTGATGTGTACACAAATCAAGGTCAATGTGCAAGAACTGTGACTTTATAGGCAGACTGATACTTGATATTTAGAAGTTTTACTTACTTCTGCGAGCTGGTTCTGTAGCTCTGCAATCTTATGCTCATAAATCATCTTTCGGTCTGAAACTATAGCCATTAAGTTAAAGCGGATTTCCCCTTCACTGTATCTAAAAAAAAGAGAAAATCAAGCAGTTTTGTATTAACACTAGAAGGATAAGAATTTATTTTAAGATCTATGTCCAGTTTTAACTAGGCAGTGAGCTAAACAGTGAGCACATTGTACAAAATACAAATAAAAACATTTTTTATAAAGAAAATGTAATACAAAATGAACAAAATAGTAAAAGTGAGAAAGGTCTGCTTTTAAAATAATACAAGTTTTATTTTAAATATAGAGAAAATCACAACATTTACTTCTGTATTCTTTTCTCAATTACTGGTCGTACTGCACTTATCCAATCATCTTGATTACAGGTGCCTAAAAACAAAATCAGAAACAATGCCAGATTAATATTTCTAAATGAATGTTTTGGATTGCACCTAACAGGAAAAAAAATGAATGACACTGATAAAAGGTTCTTTAACAAGCACGATCTAATTTACACATTTATTGAGAAATATGTAATAAGGTAATGAAAGACTGAATTGTACAGGGTATACGGAGTTACCAAAAATTTTTGTCAAAGGGTGAGGAGCCTACCAAGGTCAATTGGTCCTTCACGGAGTCCATCCAGTTCATAGAGTCTGCCATTAACTGGAACATAGCTCACAAAATGAAATGCATCTTCATCTTTTGCAGATGATTTTGCATCAAACTCAAACATCTGCTGCCTAAGAATTAAAAGAAAAATACCAAATTAAAGCCTGCTTAATTCAGCACCGAGCTCTTAAATGTATTGAAAGAGTTTATAACCTTAAAGCAAAACTGACTCGCATTTAAGTCTTTTATCTTATTTAGATCCTCTGTTTCAAGACAAAGGGTTTAATTGTAGTTGCTATTAAACTCAGATCTATGTGTTTTATCTTTGTTTTATTTGAAATATAAAATGCTTTTAGCCATGAAATGGCCATTTCAAATTCTGTATTTTATTATCATGGACTATCAATCTACACAGATAATGAAAACATGATTTTATGATACCTGGCAAAGCCATTGTGCACTTGACGAATCACTTCAGAGTTGCTCAGGGCCAGACCTTTCATCTGTATAAATACAATAAAAAATATAAACACCGACAAACATAATTTAATCATAATTAAACATTATTTATTTTTCAATATAACAGGTGCAATGTTGCCCAGAGACAGAGATAATTGGTCACTTCACTGTCTTTGTCTAACTTATTCCTATTACAATGCACTATGCCTAAACATTTTCCAAGCATATACTAATGTTATGGAACAAGTAATAGGTTTATTCCATGCTGAAAAAAGAAGAAAGAGAACACAACTTTTCGGACGTGGAGCCTTCTTCAGGTGTGAGGCATGCTGATGCAGCTACCCACCTGAAATATTAATGTTATATTCACAATGTTTACATTCTTGTCCAATTCATATTAAAACTGACCATAATATATTTAATTGCTTTCCCACATTATTTCATTCTAATGCAGATCTCATTTAAATTATAATCTGTTTATTTGGGGTTTAGATTAACTCTAAACTTTCTATTTTGGCTGGAGTTAAAATAATGCTTTACTACAAAAACGTTTAAAACTTAAAAAGTAACTGGAGGCAGCTACCAAGCAGGACAACAAAGGTGCTTGATCAGTGGTCAAATGTAGCTGTAAACTCCATCAGCACATCACCAGCTGAGTGACCAGGACTCCTCAAAACATAAGGCACTATGGGGAGTTGATGGTCAGGGCAGCCTCAGCTTATTAAGAAATATTACAACATGATCAAACAGGACACTTCTTATGCTCACAGTGTCATTAAGAGATGGGTGACTTTGATTGCACTAGGGGAAAGCACAAGGTTTTTCCCTTGTGCTAGGGGAAAGAAAAGTTATCATACCTCCAAGTGAGAGAATCACGACTTTCAGCTAAGATGATTTTAATTAGTGAATTCAGCAATGGGAGAATGCATACAGAGAGACTCACTTGACTCACAGACACCTGGCAATTCAAAATGTTTTAAGGGGGAAAACAACAACAACAACAATATTATTATCAACATTTTCTGTAATTACAATTGACTGTAATACGGTGTGACCGCTTTATCCTATACACAGCGTTCTGAGGAGCCGAAGCCTATCCTGGCAAGCAATAGGGCACAAGGTGGGATACACCCTGGATGAGATGTCATTTCATCCAGATGACATATTCACACCAGGGCCAGAAGGAAATCAACCTACTGTACCAGTATGTTTTTATACTGTGGGAGAAAACCACAGAACCTGGAAGAAACGCATGCGAACACAGGGAGAACATACAAATGCCACACAGATAGCATCCCAGGTCCAGAACTGAACTCAGGACCCCAGTGTTGTGAGGCAGCAATGCTACCCACTGCACCACTGTCCCCAACAGACAAATATTAACCTAAAACATTTACTTACAGCAGCATCAAAACTTTGTGAGAATTCTCTAAATTCTGTCAGAGTTTCACCAAGGTGCATGTCAGAATGTGTGCAGTTCAGTAACACACTGATTATAGCCTGGGTAGCACATGCATTATTAATGACCTAGAAAGGAAAGAGGAGAAAGGCATGAATAAAAGGGCAGGCTCAGCAAAATGCCAATCATTTCCATAATGAACATCTGTGGCAAACATTGTCATCTAGACGTTTTTCATGAATAGATATCTTTAAACATCTGCTAAAAGGCCAGTGCTATAAAAATGACAGCCTATATGTTACCTTTAAGGTATGCAATATAATTATTTATTGAAATATAACTAAATAACTTGGTTTTCATTCCAATGCTTAAAAACAAGTCATTTACTTTAACTTCCATTAAATACCTAGTACTTTTTGTTCTTTATTCTGTATTCTTGATTTTTGTCCGTAATAAGGTCTCGCAGAATTTCTCGTTTTCTGCTTAGTACCTGCTTGGCAAAAAAAATTTGGTCCAGCCTGGAATCCTGAACAATAGATCCAGCAGGTTCTTCTCCTGGCTGCCACTTGAAAAGGAAAATCAATCCATGAACCGGTCTGCAAAAGAACATGCTAAAAATCATTTGCTGCTACATGTACAGTATGGCATCCAAGGACAAAAATCAAGCTTTTAAAGACATATACAAAAGGCGAAAGCCTATGTAAGTATATGTAAGTTAGCATATTAAGTTTAAGATGTAACTGCAATGGTTTTTCTAATTCACATGACAAGTAAAAATAAATTTAAGACTTCACGTGTGTCCTTTGTGTGTGATATTTACTGCCATTAAATGTAACGGGCATAGACTTAAGACTTCTCTACAGACGTTAGGGGTATCTAAGATTAATTTTTTGAATTTCTACCTTTGGTGCCTGGCTGTCACCATTATGTGCAGTGTTAATTCAAAACAATTAGAAATCAATCTGGTGTACTTACACTGCATGGTACAGCATATCCTAATTCTAGGCTAGTTACTGGTGACATGCAGGGCCTAATGTACTTAGTTTGAACACTGTAAGTTCAGAGATAATTGGAAATAGAAACTGCAGGAGCATACAAACAACTAGTGTGATAACTAACAAAAGATGTTGCTCTGCTATCGGTCCCTAATATTTTATAAAATTTGTCCAAATTTATGGCATTGTTAATTTCTTGGTTTATGAACACCATTTAAAAATGCGTGAGAAAACCTAAGAAACTAAAAAAATAGTATGAGCACATCCTTCAGAATGTTTTTTGCTCCCGTCTGTTTGAGATATAAACAAATAAGATTATTCTATATCTCATTTTAAACATGCGAGTTGTTCTGTGTGCATTTTTAGAAAACCCACTTCAGTTTTTCGAAGTTTTCTGGTTCCAAACTCCATATCTCTTCAACTTGTGCTCCTTTACAACCTAAAAAATAGAAACATTTGAATTTTACTAAGAGTCATGATTTAAATTTTTAATTCACCGAGTCTAAAGTCCTAATCAAACATCGCCAAGAACCCATTCATTCAAAGTTTTAAAAGCCTCAAAATAACAGGGATTTGACCAATATATGACATACAGTACGTAACTACCCTACCTGTAACGTGTAACTACTGTATCTGTAGCAATGCATACAAAACCAAAACGTATAATATATTAATAGAACATTTTATTCTGGGAAAATTCACATACTAATGGAAAATATATGATAAATGTCCGGAATGCGAGACGAGCTTCACAATATCGGCATCTTAGGATATAATATTAATTAAAAACGTTTACAATTACATACAATTACAGATACGAAATGTTTTCTACCTTTTAACAAACGTTCCAAGATTACAAATTTAACAAATATGAACAATGAAGTTCACCATCATCATCAGAACTCAGTTCTAATAATGCAAAAAAAGGCAAAAACATTGTGTTCAGAGTTTTCTCGCACACAGCACTGAGAATTTTCACATTAAATAAAACATTTTTTCTTTCAATAGATGGTTTCTTTCCCATACATCAATGCCTAAAAATGAAATGGGCTAAACATCACTGCTTTTCTGCAGTTTGTTGGGCCTGGCAAGTACACCAGTGAAAACGCCTTGGCTCACTTCATTCAAGGTAAAACAGATTGAAGTACCAAATTAAAGTACCAAGCAACTAAAATGTTAGCCTTAATACCTATCCACGTCAGAAAATACGTTTTTGCCTTTAATTCTTATAAAAGGCTGATGGGCGAATCAAACAGTGTATTAAAGCATGCTTATGCGTACATAATTATTCAAGAAATGTATTAGGCTACACCAACTCACCAAAACCTTTAATTAATTCTGTGAAGACTCCCGGATCACTCTCCATTAGACACCATTCTCCGGCGCTCCCTGCCATTGTTGTTTTCTTATTATTTTTTCAAGCGATTATCAAAACCGAACACGAAAATTGTAAACTCTCTCATCCGTCACTCTGCAGCATTCACTGGACTAGACTCTCTGCCTATTTCCCGGCAATCCTTGCAAAACGCATAAACGGTACCATAGATATCTAGAGGTTTCATATTTGCATTTACCATAGATATCTTGTAGTATTTTCCCTTTATTTCTATGGTAACGGGACCTTGTTTTAAAATTTGGATAACTGTTTCGTCTATATTATATAAAAGAAATAATTAACTGCTGGTCAAACTAGTAATTTAGGTTTAGACGTACTCCTTAATACGGCTGAAATTACCGAACCGAACAAGCTACTGTAATACGTGTTCAAATACATTCGACATAATTAAAACATAAATATTTTTGAACGATTGGTAATGATTTGCATTACGACAAATAAAACTGATATTTTTATAAGCATATACTTTTGTGGATTCTGTCAAATTAATTTCGATAACAAAATGTTATGTATACATTATATCTTTTGACGTAATATGCCTTGTACGTAAAGAAATATGTCATATTGGTAAATAACTACTATATTGTATTGGTACAATTCGTTTCAAAGGGGTGGCACAGTTACAGGCTTTTAATGTCACCGAACGTAATTGGAATGAAACTTGGTGTCTGGTATTTTTTATCGGGAGCTGTATGTAAGTTGCATTAGTCATTGTTATTTCAATTCTGCTTTCGTATAGATTTAATATTGTACCAGTTACATTAAAAGATGAATTATTGCTTTTACACTATGTAAAATACAAGACACGTATTTCGTTCAACTTTTTTCTTATCCTGCACTTGTCTAATACAGTTTCGATTTCCAGTATAACAGATCGAGCCCTGTATCTGATTTGGTGTTATCATCATGCTGCATTTTTAACAGAAATCCCTGGCGAGACCAGTGGCACGGGTGGCGAGCTCCACAGAACAGCTGCACTGTTGTCCCCTCCCAGCAACCACTGCGGTTTCTTGTTGTCACGGCTTGGCCGATTTTGGGGGAGGCCCATAGGACCTAGATAATACATTATACACAGTGGGGGGAAAATAATAAACTTGGATTCCGATACTCCATGGAGGTAAGATACCACATTCGGTACAGTTTAGTTATGTTTGAGTGGCATTAAAACGTTAAAACGTTTTCCCATTTAACTAGCATTTGTACTCCGCAAGCATGATCATTAGATTGTAATGAGTGACATTCTTAATAACTTAAGTACTTAGTGTTCCAGTGAGCCGAGCTTGATGCTGAACGACTGCAAATATGAGGATGACTCATTTTTTTCGGCTATGGAAAGAGAAAGTAGGCATCTGAAGTAACAAGTTTCACTGTAAGGCCCCTTTGTGGTACACCGAGAATCGTTTTTTTTTTTGCTTTCTTTGCATTTTTGTTCTGTTTGAGTCGTTAAATATGTGTAAATGCAAAGATTTTGTATTAGTTATTTTTCTGTAATATAGCAAGTGTCATTTGGATTTATTCTGTACGTTATTTGCAGATGAAATGATTAGGCTTTTATTGTTTTTATCATGTTTACAGGTTTTCAATATATTATCCCCTTGCAGATTTAAGTATCCTGATAAATTAACATTAACGTCAACAATAATTCTGTAATTATCACGATCCACCTAGTTCTCGGTATCTATTATTCAGCTGTATAACCGATGATACCTAATTCTAACGTTTCTATTAGAAGTCTTTAGTGCCTTTTACTGCTCGTTTTGCACTTGAAGATCTCTAGTGGTACAAATCAAAACTTTTTTTTGGCTGGAAATCCGTGACTAGTTTCTGAAGTTCCGATCTGCGAGGAGGTGCCTCCTTCGTTGTGTGAAACAGGATAAGATAACGGACTTGAAAGCTTAGAAAATAGTTGTTTTCATTCGATATTCTGCTGTATTTTAAAACATCTATTTTTTTCAAGATATTCTTGCGTTCAAGTTAAATCTCACGAGAAACAGTTTTATGCTAAGGTACAAAGGTCAAGTATATGCAATTAATTCTGTACTGTACACATTTTGTGTATGACTTAGACCAAAAATGCAACCACAGGAACTTAGTTGTTATGAAGTACTGTTAAACAGACCTGAGCTGTACAAAACATAGTCTGCAGTTCGAAGTGACTGATACATTGTGACAAAATAAATAAAACAGTATTCTTTTGAAATAACTTTCACGTCTTAAAATAGAAACACAACAAGCCCAAAAAACAAATTAGACGATTATTTTATTAGTATTCAACTAGAGTACAAGTTTCTGTTGTACAAAATGTAAGCATTTTTTTTTCCTTAAATGGTCTTCAGGGGGAAAAAAAGTTAAAGTACATTTTTATGTAGTGACCTTTATTTTCTTCACGTTAGGTGTTGCCAACAATAAATGGTTATTTATTTAACTTTTTTTCAGCCTGAAGGAATTGACTCAATGCAATCTTCAGGAGACCCTTTGTCACAGGCACTTCCTTTGAATGACGAACAGATGCTTAACTCTGCAGGCGGATATACATGGGAGGTGACAGATATGACTCGTCTACACCGCTTTCTGTGCTTTGGATCAGAGGGAGGTACATACTACATTAAGGAGCAGCAGCTCAGCTTGGAGAATGCATTAGCCTTAATACGACTTATAGAGGAGGGCAGAGGTTGTGAGGTGGTTCAAGAAATAAAGACATTCAGTCAGGAAGGAAGAGCTGCCAAGCCAAACCCTGCTCTTTTTGCCCTTGCTGTTTGCTCACAGCACTCAGATGTAAAGACCAAGCAAGCAGCCTTCAAGGCTGTGAAAGAGGTATGCCGCATTCCAACGCACCTATTTTCTTTCATCCAGTTCAAAAAGGACCTCAAAGAAGGCATGAAGTGTGGTATGTGGGGCCGTGCCCTAAGGAAGGCAGTGGCTGACTGGTATAATGAAAAAGATGCCATGTGTTTGGCACTGGCAGTGACAAAATATAAACAAAGGAATGGATGGTCACACAAAGATCTACTCCGACTGTCGCACATGAAGCCTGCAAATGAAGGTAAATGGTAAAAAAGGCCTATAGTTATAGGGATAGCTTGAATATTATATGAGCATAGCATTCTGAACAGAAATAGCTGAATGAAGAAATGACTGATCATAGCAGTTTAACTACATGAAGTTGGAAAATATGTTTTCTTTAATTTTTATTGTTCTCTTACATTTTATGGTCACTGGTTGTAATAGGTATGACTGAAATCTGAATCCACTTTGTTGAATCAGTGACTTATTAGGTTAGACTTTGTATATTACAAATCTAATTACAGCTTGTGATGTGATGTGATGTGATCCTTTAGCATTTCGGAAGCGTTTTGGAGTAAACTTAAAATGGAAAAATATTGTTTCTTTACAACAGAGAACTTTCTAAATGTTTTCGGTATATACATTTTTTTAACCTGTTGACTGGTAGTCTGTTTTAAGCATATGTTGTTGGCAGTTTCTGATATTGTTACTGAGTAACCAGCCACTTCCCTTGTTCCAGGAATTGCTGTGATCACCAAATACATCACTAAAGGATGGAAGGATGTTCAGGATTCATACAGAGACAAAGAAAATTCAGATGATATTACAAAGGTCCTAAAATATTTTGAAGCTGTAGAAAAAGTAAAACACACTGACGATGTTTTGGAAGTAATTCATCTGATAGAGGAACACAGACTAGTGAGAGAGCAATTACTCACTAACCACCTAAAATCTAAAGAGGTTTGTTTGCATATGCATTGATTTTTATGAGACAGTGCTTAGCATGCACTGCTTTTCTCCTGATTGTGTGCCTTGCGTGTCATTTTCTCAGAGTGTTAATTTTTTTTTTACCAGAGCATAAATTCTACAATTTCCTGGAAAACTGTCCTGATTTTGTGAAGGTTTATTATGTTTACTGCGTTTTTATTAGGTGTGGCAAACATTGCTGAAGGAAATGCCTCTTGCTGCCATGCTGCGTAATTTAGGAAAGATGACTGCAGATGAAGTTCTGGAGTTGGGCAGTTCAGAAGTAACTTTGGTTTGTGAAAGACTTCAAAATGAATCTGTTCTGAAGCAGGTATAGGAAAGAGACTACGTTGGTTTTAATATTTCCTTCGATTATCATTTTTAAAATACACGTAAAATGTTTTTAAAAAGCTGCCTGCTTTCTCTCCAGGCTCAAATTCATCCTTTCAACGTCTTAGTTGCTTTAGAGACATATAATAAAGGCTGTGGGAATCGAGGAAAACTAAAATGGGAACCAAATAAGGACATCCTTCAGGCCTTAGACAGTGCGTTCTACAAAAGCTTCAAGGTGGGAATTCTCTAGACCTATTACTAAACAGTATGTGTGTGGCTGTTTAGACTGAAATGATAAAAAAACAAAAGAAACAGTCTTATCTTAAATTATAAAGGTGGAAACCTGAAATTATGCCCTTAAGAAGCATACTGCAGAGCATTTATCATATTATCTATATCCATACAGATCTTTGCAGCATAGTAGTAACAGGAACAGTTTTAATTACTTGATTTGTATCTGAAACATAACTGTCTAAACATAATAGTTAGCTAAAATATATGTCAGCTATTTCCATTACTAGATTTCTCCTTAATACACACACTTAATTGTATTGATGTTGCCAAGAACTACCACTTTGTTTCTATTTCATAGTACTAGGCTGATGTTTATGCTTTTTGTTCTTTAATTTTGAAAACTAGTTTGAATCCTTCCTTGTTTTTTCAGAATGTTGAGGCCACAGGAAAACATTTTGTTTTGGGTGTAGATGTTAGCGCTTCAATGAGCAGTACTGTTTTAGGGAGTTCTGTCAGTGCTGCTACTGCTGCTGCAGCTATGAGTATGGTAAGTTAATATGAATTTGTAAAACAAATAAGGGAACCATGAGTATAAAAGCAATTGCTTGATGAATATAGTCCGGTTATCTAGATACATTTAAATACTCAGTTAAGCTGAGCTTGGCCTATAGCAAATGTATTTTGGTTTATGTAAATAAATAGTCATTTGGGGAGTAGAATATATCAGTCAGGGTAAACTTGTTAAAATTGAGCAGGTTTGTTTTAAGGGCCATTGTAAATTTAATCTAAACCTACTGGAATCGACAGAGTGGATATTCTGTTAAATCTAAGTACTTTGCTAGTTCAATGTGTCCATCAGTTGTATTGATGATATCATTAATTTTTATTCTTCTACGGAAAAATCTGCTGGCTAAAGGTTGTTGCACAGACAGAAGTTGACTGTCAGATTGTGGCTTTTTCTGACAAATCCATGGTTCCTTGTCCAAACATTGCAGAAATGACCCTTGCACAAGTAATGGAAGAATTCAAAAAGGTAATGTATGTTAGAAATCTGTTTCCTTTTATAAAAAAAAATCAAAACAGGGGGGGTGGTTGATTTTGGGCCATAAAATAAGTGGGTTTACCTCCAGATTCTATTCTGAGTAATGCCTTCCTAGATTAATTAATAATAATAATAATAATTATTATAATTGCTTACACTTATGGACACTCCACTCAAAGCACTTTTCAGGTAATGGGGACTCCCCTGCACCACCACCAATGTGCAGCATCCACCTGGATGATGCGACAGCAGCCATAGAGCGCCAGAACGCTTACCACACATCAGCTATCAGTGGGGAGGAGAGCAGAGTAATGTAGTCAATTCAGTCAATTCATAGAGGGGGATTATTAGGAGGCCATGATTGGTAAGGGCCAATGGGAAATTTGGCCAGGACGCCGGGGTTACACCCCTACTCTTTTCGAGAAACGCCCTGGGATTTTTAATGACCACAGAGAGTCAGGACCTCGGTTTTATGTCTCATCCGAAAGACGGAGCCTGTTTACAGTATAGTGTCCCCGTCACTATACTGGGGCATTGGGACCCACATGGACCGCAGGTTGAGCGCCCCCTGCTGGCCCCGCTAACACCTCTTCCAGCAATAACCTTAGTTTGTCCCAGGAGGTCTCCCATCCAGTTACTGACCAGGCTCACACCTGCTTAGCTTCAGTGGGTTGCCAGTTGTGAGTTGCAGGGTGATATGGCTGCTGACTTAAAATGACAGTTGTATTTTTTTTCTCTTTTTAATTGAAATATTATTAATCAACAATAAATCTAAACACCTAGAAATTACTACATCATCACTACATGATATTACTCTAATACAGACATACCTCTTTGTATGTCTCAGTACACTTCTTTTAATACACAAAAAAAGAAAACCAAATGATGAACTGTAGCAAAAAAAAAAAGCAAGTCAGTTAAGTGCCGGTGCTGACTGACAACTACTTTGTAAACTACCTGGGTAAATAAAACAAAAGCTAGGATTATGCTCCAAGAGACACCGTGAACAAAATTAAAAGGAATCCTGGACATTCTGCACTTAATTAGAAGAAAAATTTGGCCTGTATTTTTACCTTAAACAAGAGTTTTCAGCACAGCACAGCAAACTGAAAAGAGAAAACATTTAGTAAATATGAGGTTGTAATGACTGTGTAACCACACGACTTTTGAATTTTACCTGCAAGGCATGACATATCTCTAATACTAAAAAAAGGTAAAGCATTTTTACCTTTTATTGATGGTACACCATTAGATAATGTCTTTAAAACAGTGCATTTGTATGTACTATGAAGAATGGCAAGTGTGGGGTGTCTGTTTTGATTACAACTTGAGCTAATTCCATGCTTTTTTTAAAAACTATACATTTTGCATTTAGTTAACTGAATGAAGAAATCTGCAGGCCATTGCGTAAAAATATTCTTCTAAAAGATAGACGTTTGTCTATTTCATTTAGATTCCTATGGGGAGCACTGATTGCTCTCTTCCAATTCTTTGGGCCATGGAGACCAATACTGCAGCTGATGTCTTTATCATTTTCACTGATAACGAGACCTGGTTTGGGGACATTCATCCAGCAGAGGCACTAAGGAAGCATCGAAATGTACGTGGCTGATAAAGTATAAGGAAATGAATTACTCTGAATTGCCAATAGTAACTGCGCTTTTATAGACATTTTTTAAAGCTTTTTTGCATTGCATTTTCATAACATGTTTTTACAGCCTAGACATTAGGTATTCATTTAGTACACTTTCATTACTTCTTCGCCAGAGTATAAGTAGGAAATATTTTAGAGCATTACTTCTTTCTCTTTTAATGGCTAAATCTTTCTACCCCAAAACCCCACATGGTATACTGTACTTTGTGTGGCTTTTAGAAATGTTACTGTTTAAGTAAGTTAATAAATAACAGAAGGTTTGTTATTGTTGATAGAATAGGGGCATTTTGAAGGGAGCGGGTTAAAATTGCAGTTCAGATATAATTGTATGTGACACATATATAATTATGTAATTTATGTAATTTTAAATTTTCTTAGAAAGTTATGAGCTCCAACATATAATAGATTTGCAACAGAATAGCATTTTGAAAACGGAGTGAACACAAACATATACATATATTGCCCGTATGCAATCTTGCTCTGTGAAACTGAACTGCTTTGGTACCAGTTAGAATGTGACAAGTACATCATTTGTTTGTGTTAATGTGCAACTCTGTTTTTCTTTATCATTTCAGAAAATGGGTGTCTTTTCCAAATTAATTGTCTGTGGGATGACATCAAATGGCTTTACTGTTGCAGACCCTGATGACAGAGGCATGCTGGATATCTGTGGCTTTGACTCTGGAGCTTTAGAAGTCATCCGAAATTTTGTTTTGGACCTGATCTGAAAGAATGAAATACAGGTGAAATACAGAAGGATAAAGCAATTCACGTAGATGAAAAACTGTAACAGAAAAGCATAAAGGCCTTTTTTAAATTACTGTTAAGAAAACTGACATGCCCATAAGAAAAATTTAATTTTTAAAATAACACAAAATATCCACACAGACCTAATAAATTAATTGTGAATCTGTTTTGCCTGGACTGTGTAACAGTTATGCAAGGGTTACTTTAGAGTTGTGTGGACATTTGTTAATTGTCCAGCAGGCTGGAAAAAAATCTAAAATGGAATCTACAACAGTGTTAAAAACTAAACTTATACATTTATCTTATTATAATCACATTCTCTTGTGAAGATGCCCTTCTCCAACATTATGTACACAATATAGCATACGGTTAAGTGTCTCTCTGTAAGCTTTTTTCATATTTTTTTTTTCATTACCAGCAGAATATCATATGGTACTTTGGTACAGTTATTGTCAAGTAGCAATAGGTTGTTAAATCATGAAATAACAAATCATGTCAAATCATGAAATAGTTCAACAACAAAAAAAGTATATTTAGTTAAAAGTACCCAAGTATGCCGTCTGACAACTAACACTAGTACACATTGTGCTTTGCTGGTATGCCAGATATAGTAGAAATTGTGAAACAAAACATTTCATAGTTTGAGAAGCACATATGTGGTTGATGACTTTAGTGGGTTTGTAGAAATTAAAAAAAATAACAGAGGTTGCTTTTTATAGTTTGTCTTCCTGTTGTTTTTTGTAGTACTGTTCATGTCATAAAGACTTATGGTTCTCCAGAAATACAAACTATATATTTTCTGTAGAAAATGTTTGATGTAGCTTATTAGGTGTATTCATTGTGCTATTAAAAGAAAAATCAAGATTATGGAGATCACAAGAATACGTAGATTTTCAAAACTTTTAATTCTACATAAAATATTGCATTCCTAATAATACAACAAAGTAGTATTTATTATGAATTATCAATCCTCTTTTACTTGCGTACTAAACTTGTTTCATTAATGTTCATAAAGGATAATGCAACCCCCTGTTACTGTCTGCTAAGTTTGAGGCTGCTAGGAAGTGATACTATAGAGGACTATAAAATAAAGGCACAAAATAGAAATGTAGTAAAATTAATATACAAAGGACCTTATTCTTTAGTTTTTTTTTTCAATTTTTATATGTAACACATTTGTTGAATGTACCATATTACACTTTTATAGCACTAAGTAACATTCGTTTTTTTTATTGTACACTAATACCAGAGTTTGGAATAAATAGTCCTGTTTTTAAAACATAAAGTAATACTGTAATTTGAAATCTGACCTTGTTCTGAAATGTCTGACCATTCAACTGTGAATTAAGGGCCCTTCCACAATTTTGTTTCCTGAAACTGAAGCAATTTTGAGTGAATGTTTCTTATTTTGATTATGTAGAAAAAACATAAAATATTTAAAACTGTATTTGATTCATCCAAATATTTAGTTCTGGATTACATCAAAATTTAAGGTCTGGAATTTGGAATTGACAGTTGGATCAGAATTATAATCTGGGGCATGTTACCATTTATTGTTTTGGATCCAAAACCGAGCTATTCAAATTCAGATTGGAGTCTAAAGCAATGCTGTTAAGTGAAAGAGCTCTTAAACAGTTCATCAGCACATTTATATTTAAAATTAGATCTTGTTTTGAAGTGGTATGTTTAATATTTCACTCTTCAGAACAATATTCCATACTGAAGAGATAGTATCCTGTAGATAGCAGATCTAATAACTATAAGCACTTTTTCCAGAAATATAAATGTGTTAGACACACATTAAGTCTTGTGAGTGGATTGCTTGCATGAGTGTTGATACATCCTTTTGCATAACATTCCTTTTTAGGTGACGAGGTAACTTTCAAATATTTACAATATTTAAATTGTATGGAGACATTTTTGTGTGTAATAAAATATGATCATATTTAACATATCGAGTGTTTTCATGTTTCAAGTTAATTTTACAATAGTAATATATGGAGACATATTGAAATAGTTGTAGGTAAAGAAACACAATAGGAGAAAACTGAAGGCATTAGTGATTCATGTCTTATTTTTGTTGTAATGCAAATAAGGTTTGAAATACATTTTTGGGAAACATAAACCTTTGTTAAAAAGCATTAACTGTTAGTATGAATTAAACTGCAATGTACCCAGCTCTGTATAAACCTCTTTAACATGGATAAATACCATGATTAAATTCCAGCTTATATTTTGTCTCATAATCATCTATATGGATTTCTTTTCTGAAACAAAAAAATTTCATGACTTGTCTATAGAATAGGAATGTGAAGCTTCTCTTTCTGAGTGGGATGTGAGGCAATTTCACAGCCATATGTTTTCTCGTATTATCTTTAGTGTTCTAATTATGATTTTTGATGGTACTGTCTGGTTCTTTCTGGAAAACGTTGGAAATACAAACAAACATATACTGGTTCAGTCCGCTAAAGACATAAAAATGAGATGAAAATTTACCTTTGAAAAGCATAAGAGCAAAGCAACACCACAGCCGCTTGACAAAAAGAAAATGAATCCTTTAATAATGCTGTCAAAGCCCTGACTTGAATCCAGCAGACTTTCTGTGGCAAGAACATTGCTGTACATTAAAAATGCCCAACTAAACTTGACAGAACTTGAACAAGTTTGCAAACAAGAATAGAACAGAATTCACCATGCTGGTGGGCAGTGGTCGACTTCTCCAGACTTAATTGCAATTATAATTGCTGCTAAATAAGCTTCTGACAAGTACTCACTCACAGGTGTGAATAGTTTAAAAAAATAAATTTTTAGTTTTTTAATTTTTCCTTGGCAGTTTTGGCTGACAAAATGGGACATTATTTGAAGTGGATGGAAACTACTGCCAGGCATTTTAGATGTTCACAGATGTACAATATAGGGGAAAAAAAAGGCATGACTCACCAATGGTAATGATAGCGTCTATTAACATATTCACATTTTTACGAAAGCTGAGTTGGATAACAAGATAAAACTGATACCAAGGTCAAATATGAAGAAGAAGTTGAAAAGACAGGCAGGGAGATTCATTGCATTAATTGCTTATAATTTTATAAACATAATAATTCCTTAATTTTCCTTACTTATTATTATCTTGATTACTAGACGTTACTTTTTTAAAAAAGTAATACATCATAGTGACCAATTTACAGGGATTACTTAAATTAGTAAGAATTTGGGAGAAACAGCTTTAAAGAAGTAATACCGTACTTTACATTTAATCTATACACACGTAAACTATACATGCTTTTAAATGTATTTTTCCACAAGATCTTAATTTAAAAATGTAATCACTTAAACAAGTACGCTAAAACTGTAATGAATTTACTTTTTAAATATAATTTTTCTCAGCAGTGTAACATACTGCTCTATGCCAATGTGGTCTGAAAAACCAGATATGGACAGGTCTGACGTTTTTCAATGTAACAGATATACACTTGACTTTGTATATAACAAGATGATATGAACCCCTGTATATTCACTTAAAAAGACACACACAAATTGTAAATGTGCAAATAACAGAAACACAGTCCCGTGGACCCAAGTTTTCAAAGTTTCCATTCCATCAGAAGTTGAAGTAAAAGATAATTATAATTTGTGGGATTCAGGTAGACCTCTGCCAGCGCTTTCTGCTTTCCCCGTGCAGCATGGAGCACACTGCTCAATCAGAGGGACGAGCCTCCCCTTCTGATGGAGTTCTTTCGTTGCTGAACCACCTCCAATGCAATTCCCATTAACAAAGACTCTTGGAACCTAGGGGCAACATTAATTATTTGTTTACTTTCAAGCTTGTAATTTTCACACAAAACTCTTGATAAATGTTGGCATTTTACAATTATATACTCTACACTTGGGTTTTGAAGAACTTTTAAAGATTTTACGGTAAATTATAATCACTACCTGATGAAAAAAAAGCTATAGTGATTTCTATGACTACATAAAACAGGAGCAAAAATAGGAGTAATATTCTTACCGTCCTTTCACCAGTCATAGCAGCTAAAACATCCTGGAGCTGCTTTCCATCTTCATGCTGATCTAATTCAATCACTTTATATGCAGCACCTATGTCATTAAACACATTCTTGGCCATTTTGCAGTAAGGGCATGTAGTCTTGGAGAATATAACAATACAGTTGTGAGATACCACATCCTGCAAAATATCATGAACAAATAATCCATTTATCCTCTGTATCTTTTTTTTAACCAAGCTGTAAATGGAAAGACAGGCACAGTCTGTTTGCAATGATGGTCATTTATTTAAACAAAAATGCTGCTTGTTAACATTAACACCCATTTTCCGGGCACATGGATGCTATTGTATACAGTAAATCAACTATATAATAAGAATGCAGGTTTTCTACAGCTCCATAGCTGTAAAAAAGAAACAAAAAAGTACAAAAATACAGAAATATTTACAGCCTATGCCTTAGATGAGAAAATACACAAGATAAATGAATGCACAATAAATTCTCAAGATATATAATTAAAAAAACCTAAATAAATCGGTAAATAACACTAAAGATGGATGATCTTAATTTAACTGTGTATCAAACAAGATTCCCTTAAATTCCCTTCACCTTGTGAAAGCTTATACGCATCACCTCTACAGAAACTGTTCATTGTTACGTCTATTTGTTATTCATGTATACTCACCATGATGAATTTTGTACATGCCTCACTGGATAATACACCCGATGAAGTAGGTATTGAGTTCCCCATCCTACAATTAAGTCAGTATATAATAACACAGTAAATACATTTGCATTTAGAAAAAAAAAACGTTGACGAAAGCCACATGTAAAATCATAAAAACAAATACTAGAATTTACCACACAATGTAACAAGAGAATCAGATATAGTCATTCTTGTGTCTACTTCTGGTTGTCATCACGGTGATTTGCAAGGTGAAAGGTAACAGGATATTTCATTTTTAACCAGAAAGACCTATGGGATAATGAAAACACTGGTGTTTAGCGCTTTGAGCGCATCTCACGAGTGCATTTCATGGTAAATAAATAGAAGATACATTTAAAACATGGCGCATAAGTCCCTTTTACTTATTTTAAAGTAGCATTACAGTTTTAGTTTGCAATCGTCAGTCGTATTCTTACAGTAATAAAATTTCTATATTTTCGTGTTATTAAAATATGTAGGGGACGTCAGAAGAACATCCCAAGACTGCTCCTACAGCTACTACAATATTTTAGTCAAATTAAAATAAATCCGAAAACCAATGCATCGAGAACTTGTGTACCTCACGTCTATCGTTTCATCACCTCTGTCACTGTCAAACACAGGTTACCGGAAGCACATGGGAAATTTGTGCCGAGCGGATCCCAAACATTAGTTGAGCTGACCCAAGAAGTGCCTGCGACTAATTGCATTTAATTAAAATCGATCAACTTAATCAAGTACTTATTCATTTTATTTCACGTCTTCATTGGTATTTTCACAGTCTCGCTTAAGTATTTTTCTCTCTGTTTTAGTGAAAATAATTTGTTTCGGAAAAAATAGCATGTTTTTATACTCGAATTACTATTCCATTTTTTTAAATACATCACATATGAAATCGTGTTTTGCTCGCGGAAGATTTGAAATATCTCTTTCAGTTCAAACTCTGGTGTAATACATGTAATACATGTGTAATACATTGCTCTGCTACCCAGACTTTGCCCTTCAAGAATTTGGGAGTCAAATAAAGCCCTTTATTTTATCTATAGAAAACGAAGACTGTTACATTGGAGTGTCTTTATAAAAATAGTACAATTCTATGGTTAATTGGACTTATTGTCCGGTATTATACTATATTTGATGTTTTTTGTGATCAGGCGCTCAACACGGCCAAACCAGCCGTGGAAAAAGTACTACTACAGACAATTTGTGCTTCTCGTGGGGGCCTTAGAATTTCACTCTGTAAAGAGGGAGTGAAGATGGCGGACGTGTTGAGTGTTCTGCGTCAATACAACATCCAGAAGAAAGAAATCGTCGCCAAGGGAGACGAAGTTATTTTCGGAGAGTTCTCCTGGCCAAAAAATGTTAAAACCAACTATGTTATTTGGGGGTGAGTGATTGCTTTTGAAAAATCCACAAATGCATCTAAAAAAAAAACTTTTCCTGGTGTTGGTCGCAGGAGTTGTTGACATGCATTAAAGCCCAAAGAATAGCACGTTGGGATTCTAACCAAATCGTTCGCTGTAGAGGCCAAGTGGATTTTGAAGAGGAAATCTGTTAATGTTTTTTTTTTATCTTTGGGAATAATGGTAAAATAAGCGGTATGGTTTTACTTTTTGAAAGTAAAGTATGACAGTAGAGGTAGGCATAGCTCTACGTCAGAGCCAGGTTCAAATGATTAATAAGAAATAAGTGGATTTTTTAACTTGCTGAAAGTGACGCCACACAAACAAAGTTGTTAGGGTTGTATGTTTTATACGACTGTCGTGGAGATCTATTTTGCAAGCTTTGCATTAATTGCTGTATCGTTAATGACTTCGTTAGTATTAGTATGTAAGCAATAGCTTCAGATCTTGAAAAGCCTGTCGCACTACAAGTGTCCTGCAGTTTGTAGGTGTTGGAGAATGGCTTATATCGGATGCGATGCTAAATTTTGTTTTTAACTACTTTCTCACATTTTGCACACGCTTGACCCAGCTATCAAGCCAGAGTTGTGTCCCACGCTTAATGGATGGAATCTTGTCTGATCTACTAAAAACAAAGCCCTTTAATTTAATCATGACCTTTTAATTTACCGTCCCGTACAAAAACCTTGTGTAGTATTAAATTCTGTACGAATAACCACTTCAAACGTGGAAGTGTTTTACAGTATCATGAGTACAAGAAGTGCAATAACGTTTAACCATACTCATCACATTTTGACCTATTTAGTTAGCTTTTTGAAAACATAAAAATTTAATAAAGTAGTGCATTTAAAGCACAGTCACATTTGCTGTGGAACACTTATGCTTTTTAAAAGTTACCTTTTCAATTGTTAGTGACCTGCTAGAATTGACTGTTTCTCTGATGTGCTTAAATAACAAACATCAGAAATACAGTACCTGTTTTAACCTTGCTAACCAGTGTGAAAGGATTCCCCCCCATGGATGAGCTGGCACTCCTACCACAGAAAGGTTGCATTTCAGCACAATATTTGTACATCATAGCCAAAGTTGAACAGGCTAATTTGATCAAGTAGGTTGTGGAAAAGAGAACAAGCTCTTTGGGGCCTCTGAAGTCTGAGGTGGGTGTTCTGAACAAGAATGGACTAAGTGCATTAAGGTTTAATGTAACTCCAGCTAAAGTGTCGTGTCTACAGACAGCTCAATTAGCTCTTCTACCACTCTTTGTTAATAGGTATGTTTCTTGTGCTCAGCTGTTAAGCAGATCGCAAACCCACTTTCACTGCTTTTCCTTAACATTGGGAAAAGGAGAAGTGAATGCAGCTTATTTCTTTAATATTGATTTCCTCCAGTTTTATGCAAAAAAAGAGGAGTCCATTTTTGAATTCATTTTTAAAGGGAATGATTTTCTTTTAAGTTAAAATAGATGTTTTTTTCCCTTACACATGGCTGATGGTTTGCTAAGCAAGCCAGTTTTTCTGTCCTCCAAGTATTCCACCAGAGGACTCCATTGCTCTCTAGAAAGGCATCGAGGTTCTAAGAGTCTGGTGAGCAGTTTTCCTCAGCACAGTCATCTAACTTTAGTTTGGTTGCAGACACTGGTACACAGCACCAATTTATTTATACAAACATAACCAAGTTGTTTGCAGTCATTAATAGCCTACATCATGCATTTTTGGACACATTTGCCTGTAAGTGCTTTGCAATTCAAAAAGCAATTAATAGGTCACTGGAATTGTGGAACTCAACTGCCTTCACTTCTGCTGTTAATCCGTTGTGTATGCTGAACATCTCTGATGACCTTTCCTGCACCATCCAGCATACCTATCCCATACTATTGAAGTCATGTTGGTTATATGTAATAATTGAGATACTCAAATGACTGTTTCCTTCCTTGTACATTTTGCAATCCTTCAGTTCTTGCCCCATGTATCACACAAAGGGTAGAAATTTAGCACATTTAGCAAAGTCTGTGTGTCTGCCAATATAATGCGCAAACATGCAACTGTCCTTGACCCTGCTGTGTAAGAGAGTATTATGGTATTTTTTGATATGAGAATAATCTGATTTTTTGTGTGGCTACCTTACATGGTATTTGTTCTGTAGTGTCCTAGCATGTAGGTAATGCCAGATCCTTGTCTACTGTAGAATTTGTGATTTGGAAACTTTCCGGATAAGATGATTGGAGGGCTTTTCTGGAACAGTCACACTTTTCTTTAAACATGATTTGGTGAATACATTCTCCCTTCAAAAAACAAAAGCATCCCTTACTTTCTAATTCAGCGTTTGGAGTTAAATTGAAGGTAGGGATGTTGAAATTAACCAGTTTCACAATTAACCAGGATTAAAGAGAATTTTAGAAGTTACGGGGAAGATTCCGTTTTCGAAGCCTTGCGTTCCAGGTTGACCTGAAAAATTCCTCTCGCCTGTGCGTCACGTGTGTGTACGGGTGTGCCTGGCTTGGCTCAGCTGGCTCGTCCAGCAACACCTTAGTTACCCTACAGAGAGCAGACGTGTGAAAATGACAGAGAGATATGACATCTCGGCTTTATATCCACCACAAAAGCGCCTGAAATCGGCAGTGTGGGAGCAGATATTTTGGATATCTAAAAAATGATCAGATCAGGGGGTAGTAGAAGATGACGGATAATCAATTTTGCAAAACGTGCCAAAAAAAAGTGGCTGCCAAAGGTTCAAACGTCTAATCTGCTTAAGCATCTCTGTGATCATCCATCCCTCTATACACAAGTCAAGGTAAAAAAATAAACTAGCGAACGTAACATTCGTTAGCTTAAGTGAGGGCTCGCCCTGGCTGGAGCAGTTCACAGCGGTGCAGTCCTCCGTGTATGTATAACATTACTTTTGTTTTCATTTAAGTTGGTTTTGTGGGGATACCTCTATCACTTATGATAGATCACTTTTTTTTTCCTACAATTAGCACTTGCCGACAGTCCATCCACTAGCCTTGGCGTTAAAGTAAATGCACTTTTTACTGACAACAGGTGACGAAGTTCTAAGTGAGGAGAGGGAACGGCTGAGACTCTGACCTCTCTGAATATTTCCATTTGCCCACTATAAATTATTTCTATGTATTTTTATATATTTTAAATATTTAATTTAATTTTATATATTCATAAGGTTGGTACTGTATTACTTTGGTTTCTAAAGGCAGCTATGGTGAATTCTTAAATCTGCCTGCTTTCCCCTATCATATTTATGTTTTTAATTCTAAAGGAGGATTACATGTTTTATTTGCAGGACCAAAAACGTTTTGAAAAAAACATGTTTAATTATGCCATACTTGGTGTCTTTTTCCCTCCATAGTGTTTCATAATAAATTACCTGAAAAAAAAAATCGTGAGACCGTGATATTTCCTGAGAATATAATCGTACCATCAAAATCTCACACCGTGACATCCCTAATTGAAGGTTATTGAAGGAACTGAATAATTTGAAGGTTTTGTGCTTTTCCTTGCAAGGGTTCGGAGGCATGTCATACTTAGGAGCCAGGATGGTTTAAAAAAATAGTTAAACTGTAGTTTTTATTTATTTTATATTTCTGAAACCAATTTTCTGTTCTTTTCAGGCTTTGACAATGAATCTGAGCTTTGATTGTTTGTTCAGAATTGTTTTAAAAAGCTGGTTTTACTTTTCATTGAGTGTTCAGAAAAACTAAGCAAAACCAAATTTTCTTTAGGGAATGGTTTTGCGTTCATTCCTCATACTGTACAGTTTGATGGGAGGCTTGGGTGGTGGGAGGTGGTATTTAATTATAAAATTATTTAACGAATGCGCAACAGTTATTTATGATTAATGAATTTTTAGAAGCATTTATTAACATGTTGGAGTCTTACTAAGCTCTTAAAAATGATCAACTGTTTTTTGCATCAACTTGTATGTTCAAGAGCACTACCTTATGTAATGTATATAGGTGCATAATTTAATTTAATGTAATGTATTTAAATATGGAATTAAATGCATATATGATGATTTGTTTTTATTTTAGAACGGGGAAGGAGGGTCAGCCCAAAGAATACTACACTTTGGATTCCATCTTGTTCTTGTTGAACAATGTACATCTTCCTCACTCGTCTTATGTGCGCCGAGCTGCAGTAAGTTTTTTCCAGTTTTTTTATGCTATGCAGTTATTCTGAGATATTTTTGAAATCTTTGAATCCAGAAATGAGCAAAATATTATTGAATTGACAGGTCGTTTAAGTTAGATGTAATTTTTTTAATTTGCATATTGTTAATATAAACATATATTCCAGGTTTCCTGAGAATGTTAATTTAGTATTTTTTACTTTTTGCTAAGTTTACGACTTTCAAATTTGACAAAGGTATTTGTGCAGTTAAGATTTGTGATTAAAACCCATGGCTTGCTCAGTGTAGAATAAAAGAAGAATCAAAATGATAGTCATAAAACTAAACGAAAAGGAGAAATTACGATGTGCATCATTTCATCTGCCATTGATGTGATTTTTGCATTGCCATCTGAAAGTTTCCTTAGGTGTTTTAATGTATTCAAATGACTTATGGGAAAAAAGGATTCATGGGGAAAAATATGCATACGTGTCTTGGCTCTTTAGATAAAGAAAATCTTTTTTGAAAGCATTTCAGCCTTTGATGTACACATGCTAAGGACATAGATTTCACATAGTTGTAAAGCTCTTTGCATTCTCCATTAGATTAAATACTTTAATTAATATTAAACTAATTTTATGCAGATAGTTTGCAGTATAATGTTCTACAGACACTAATATATGAGCATGGAATATGACAGATGTAGGCTTTAAAAACCTGTGATAAGTTATGTGATGCAGGTGTGTTGACATTTTAAAGAAAAGAAGTAGAACATTCTAAATACATTTTTTTTAATCCCGTCCTGAAATCCATGCATCTAGATCATTGAACTTTACTGAAACTTCAGAAGATATGGAAAACCACTAGCAAAACAACCTGTACACTAATTTCCATCATATTATGTTGTGGAAAAGACCTTGATATTTGAACTTTCTGCGCCAACAGCCAGACAAAGCTAGACTCCACACAATTTTAATATTCCTTCATTGGCAGCTGGGACATAATGCATGTAACTTTTCAGTGCAAAGGAGTATTTTAGCCTCACTGAATCTCATCCTCCTTCAGTTTCCTTCACTGAAATAAATTGTTTTTCCAAAAGTAAAGCTTTCTCTCGATCTTACAATTGTAAGGCTACTGAAAGCTTGTTTCTATTTGAATTTTTCTCATTTTTTGCATAGTCCAGCTATTTTGTCAAGTGTTAATATTGGAATCATGTTCCTTTGTACATTACAAGAATTTCACTTTGAGTGATTGGTATTCCAGTAAAAGCACACAAGTTGAAAACATGAAGAAATTCATCAATATTTAATGATCTGTAATGTTAGTAATCGTAAACAAGTCTGCAAAATCCTTGCTTTTCTTGTTTTTTAAGCAAAATGAATGTTTAAATTACAATTACACTGTTAAACATTATTTTTTTTCCACTCTTAAGCAAACCTCTGATACAGTATAATGGGGCATGCAGTACAATGAGCTTTAAAGTGATACTAGTATTTTATCTATAGCCTGTGTGTGTGAGATATTAATGAATGTTTTCTCCTGCTTCCATGGGACAGAAGAATGCATCATATACCTTGATTAAATTGTCATTTGAACATTGTACAACAACTCAGTACTGTTTTTTTTGTCATATGTTGTTAATAGTAATTCTTCCTGTATTCATTTGATAAAGATACAGCATTACTACTAAGGTTTTCTTTTCTAGACAGAGAATATTCCTGTGGTCAGAAGACCTGACAGAAAAGATTTGCTTGCTTATTTAAATGGAGAAAGTTGTAAGTATAAGAAATATAAATTGTACTCTTTCTTTAATGTTTTTGAATTATGTAGCAAATTTGTCATTTGCCTGAAGACCTTTAAAAAAAAATATTGAACTAAGTGCACCTCTAGAGAAAGAAAGTTTTAAAAGAAACCAAATTAACTTTTCCTTTTTTTTCCCTACCCCAGCAACTTCTGCAAGTATTGACAGAAGTGCACCAATTGAGATTGGTTTGCAAAGGCCTACTCAAGGTATGTAACAATTTATTTTGACACAATGCAGAAATATAAATAACAAAAATACTAGTGACAGGTATTGGCAATTAGCCCATTAGTGTCTGTCATTTTCCTTTATGGCAAGTAATTCTATCCCCACATACTGATAGAAATGTGCCAACTTAATGTCCCATTTTACCAAGCATTGCGATTTTCATGGCAGTGTTAGAGTAGTGGTGAGAGCTCTGGACTCTTAACTGGAAGATTGTAGCTTTAAATTCCAGACGGGCCTCACTATTATACCCTTGAGAAAGGGTATTCCAGGCTGTATAAATGAGTACAGATGAGGTGTTTTAGATAAAAGCATCACCCAAAACATAGACTCCGTTCAAGCAGTACTGAATTAAGATTTAAAAGTTAGATCTGTCAACACATTCTTCAAATTGACATTTCGCAAAGGATTTTTTGTGATTTCAGCTTCACCAAATTCATCATAACTCTGTGTTCTGTTTTAGTATATTATTCACCTAATGTCACAATTTCAGTGTTTTTCCATGGGGGTCTACTAACAATTGAGGCACAATGAAGCTTCAGTATGTATTTAAATCACCTCTTAAAAATATCGTATCTTGTTTGCACTCCAGTAAACACGTCCCTTTCTAATTCTGATTGGAATAGAACATAAATGCATAATTTAGTCTCATATTTTTAAAATGTTCTTATCCCCTGGAGTGCAACTTGTAGATTGGAATCCAGGGGTTGGTCATGATTCTACAGGTGGGTGTGCTTGAGGAGCATGTCCATGTTTCCTTCTCTTCCAGGTGGATCATGAGTCTTATTTGCACATTTGTCAGTTCCAGATCAGATGGGTGAAATGCCAAAAAAACATTGATTCTTCTTTTTAGATTAATGTATTTGTCATCAGAACAAAGGGGTATAACTGTACACTCAGTGGCCACTTTTATTAGGTCTACTTTTGTATTACTGGGTAGGACCCCCTGTTGCCTCCAGAACAGCCTGAATTCTTCCCGGCATGGATTCAATAAGGTGCTGGAAACATTCCTTAGGGATTTTGGCCCATGCTGACTCGCTAGGGTCACCCAGTTCTTGCTGATTTTTCGGCCACGCATCCATGCTGCGAACCTCCTGTTCCACCTCATCACAAAGGTGCTCTATTGGATTGAGATCTGGGGACTGTGCAGGCCATTGGAGTAAACTGAAGTCGCTGTCATGTTCGTGGAACCAGCTTGAGATGATGCGTGCTTTGTGACATGGTGCATTTGAAGAATCAATTTGAAAACGGGTAGACTGTGGCCATAAAGGGATGCACATGGTTGGCAGCAATGCTTAGGTACGCTGTGGCATTCAGGTGATGCTCAGTTGGTATTAAGGGGCCTAATGTGTGCCATGAAAACATTCTCCACAACATTTACACCACCACCACCAGCCTGTACTGTTGACACCAGGCAACGCGGTTTATGCCAAATTCCAACCCTAGCATTTGCATGTCGCAGCAGAAATTAAGATTCGTCAGACCCAGATACGTTTTTCCAGTCTTCAGTCGTTCAGTTTTGGTGATCATGCGCCCACTTTAGCCTCATCTTCCTGTTCTTAGCTGACAGGAGTGGAACCTGGCATGGTCTTGTGAATCATGTGGCTGCTTTAGCCCATCTGCCTCAAGGTTCGACGTGTTATGCGTTCATAGATGCCTTTCTGCACATCACTGTTGTAAAGAGTATTTGTGGCCTTTCTGTCAGCTTGAACAAGTCTGGCCATTCTCCTCTGACCTCTCGCCCATAGAACTGCCACTCACTGGATGTTTTTTGTTTATTCTCTGTAAACTCTAGTGACTGTAGTGTGTGAAGGTCAGCTGTTTCTGAGATGCTGGAACCACCACATCTGGCACCAACAATCATACCACGATCAAAGTCGCTTAGATCACGTTGTCGTCAACTAAATGTGACTAAAATTGACCATGTCTACATGCTTTTATATTGAGTTGCAGCCACATGATTCACTGTTTAGCTATTAGTGTTAACAAGCAAGTGTATCTAATAATGTGGCCACTGAGTGCATAAAACTAAATTGTTGACAGTGCAATTCTTTCAAGGACGAACTTGGTATTTTTCTATTTCAAGAGTCACGACAACCCACTGCCTTCCCCAGAAGCACAGGGTGAATTGCAGTCCTGCCCACTGAATGGGACAACAGTCCATGACAAGTTTTGCACTCCTGCAAGCACATGGGGGCCAATTTAAAGATGTCAGTTAACAGAGCTGGCATATCTTAGTTTGCTATTGTTTTATGTAGTAACAATTTGTGTGCATTGTCCATCAGAGACTTTCTAGTGACTTCTTTTCCTCTTGTTTTCTTTCAGTTAAGAGAGCAGCAGATGACGCGTCATCGGAAGCCAAAAAGCCTAGAGTAGAGGTAAAGAACACTTCAAGAAATTTGTACCTTGCAGCGCATTGCTAGATCTAGTGAGGAAGAATGCTCTTAAATGAATATGGAAGTATTTCCCAGTTTTTGTATATTGTATATTTTGTGAATGTATATTAATGTATCATGTTGTGCATTAGGATGAGGAACGTGTACGTCTTGACAAGGAGCGACTGGCAGCTCGACTGGAAGGCCACAAAGAAGGCATTGTACAAACGGATCAGATCAGGTATGTGCTGTCAGCTTCCTGTGATGTGCCGTAATTTAATAAGCTGCACATCCTTTCACTTCATATTCTTCACATTTAACGGGTAAATGGATGCCATAGTGCCCTGGCTCAGCTTCATGTTGTTTCCCTTTTTGTGCTAGTCTAGTCTATTTTATGTAGTTTAGGCCTTATTGGAGAGGCTCCTAGATAACTGGTATATGTATCAGAGATTTAAACTGATATATGTACAACACCTAATGTATAAGTGTTAAACTGACCATTTTTTTTCCAACCTCTGTCCACTAAGTCACCTACCTAATGTTTTATATTAGAAGAATCAAGTAAAATCAAACTAAAGTAGATGCTGAGTTAGCAATAGGGCAACACCTTGAAATGGTTGACCGCAGATTCGTTGGAGTCCTTCATACGTCTGCTTGACTATATTAAGTTTACAACAGATGAAAAATGGCAGAATCTCTTGATTAGTGATATTCCAAATTGGAAAGATTTAGATGAGCATTTCTCACTACAAGTAACTCTGGATTTATGCAATTACTCCCTCTCTAATTAGGTTTAATATACCTATAGAGTACACACCTTTGTGATGAATGTGAGCATTTTTACTCTTTCATGTCCTTTCGTTGCAAAATGTGTAAAATTTTCTGTTGGTGGTAATTGATGAAAAGAGGGTGAACATTCTTTTAGTTCATGTACGACGAATAACAATATAGAAATTATTTTTCTAATGATTGTAGTGATTCTCAAAAGTTCATGAAGCACCTTTGGTGGGAAAGAGGTTGCATTTTCAACTTTGACCACATGGTGGCATATTTGGTTTTTTTATTGTTAAAGTGTTTATACAAGTGCTTTTTTTCCAGTAATCAAAATGTTTCAGATGTATTGTGATCTAAACTATTTTGTGTTTTGTGACAGATAATCTGGACTTTTTTCTTTGCGCTGCTTTAAAAAAGAAGTTTGAACCCTAAGCACATATCTGTACAATGACATATCTAGGACACCACACATTTTGAATGAAGTGTACCTTTGATTTTGTTGCAGGTCTTTGTCAGAAGCCATGTCTGTTGAAAAAATTGCTGCCATCAAAGCTAAGATTATGGCCAAGAAAAGATCAACAATTAAGACTGACTTGGATGATGACATCACTGCGCTGAAACAGAGAAGTTTTGTGGATGCAGAGGTTGATGTGACCAGAGATATTGTCAGTAGAGAGAGAGTGTGGAGAACAAGGACAACGATTTTACAAAGCAGCGGAAAGGTGGGCACAAATGCAAATCTACTCCTTTTGTTCCCTTGAAAAGGTTTTTCTGAAGAAATTAATTTAATAATTCTGATGTACTATACCCAATGGATGGTTCACATTTTCACACTACTGGGAATTAAAGATAAATATATCACATCTTGAATCACAGTCTGTCAAACTCAAAACAGGACAACGGGCTACTCTGTTGTCAGGAAACTGAGTAGCTTGTTTTTAGGTTATATCACTTGCCAATTAAACTCATTTAGGAGTCAGACAAGTTATTGTGTACATGCAGATGATATAACTAATTTGCATTTTTAGTCATTGTATGAGTTTGCACTTGCAGAGACGTTCTAGGCATTAAGGACAAGATTTAGCATGACATTAAGATAAAGCTTAAATAATAAAACTGACTTGCTCATTTGGTTTTATATTAATCTTTGTTTCAACATGTAAGGATTCAAATACATTGTGAAACGTAATGGGTAGGATATAAACATCTGCTTTAAAGTCTACTACTATAAAGAAACAAGATTGCTCGAGATTGCTGGAAATAATTGGTTAAAAGGAAAGTTTTACTGTATCGAACGCTTAACAAAAGGAGGGAAATATTGACTTTGCTATGATAAGGGCGTAATATGTTTTGGCCATATTGGTTTAAGTAGTATTCCAACAAGCTTAAGCAAGCATGTCTGGGGCCTTAAATCCATATGTACATTTAATGTATGTTGTTACCGTTTTATTTGCCTACTCCATTAATGTCAGTTTATAGAGACAAAGTAATTATCAGATAAAATTTGTTTCTTAGAACGACATTTTGTTTTTAAACATTGAGCTTGAGAGTGTTTTGAGGACAGACCTGATGCTTTGTATGCAGTCCTTAATATTAGTGTTTATTTTTTTATTTAAATTGCTAATTTATTTTGTTGTACCCATCCCATTCGGAATTGGCAGTTTTTTTCACTTCATATGTATGAACCTTACAGACAGACATGGGAGATAACGGAAGTGTAGCCAGACTACTCTCATGTGCTCACCTTTTGAGCTTTTTTCTTTTAACACGTAACTGTAGGGACAGTCCTGCACCAGAGATTTGAATTTAAAAACATAGAGGTATGTCCTTTACCAACCTCGCTATAACCTTGCAGGATCCCAGAAGGCTTCTGGGTTAGTGGTTGTTGTGAAGTACAGAGAGCCTTGGCTGACTAATTCTACCCTGCCCTCAGCATTTACTCAATTGTGCAGCTAGTCAGCTAGTGTCGTAATCAAGGCGCTAACCCACGATGACTGAGCTCAGCGTGTGCTTGGGCAAGCACACTTACTGCTTGAGCCACTTGGTATGCCCCCCAAATCTTTTAAATTGACAAATCTGAAAACCTCTAATCATTAAAACTACATTAACCCAGGTCTACTGATTTATAGACGTAAATTCCTAAGACTGGGGAGCACATGATTTTCCAATATCAAAACTGTATGATAGAGCAGTAAAATATTGTGCATTTTGTTTGTGTTTTTTAGTCACTGAAGCGTATATTTTTGCATATTCACTTAATGTAAAGAACAAAAGTGCTGGAATATTTACTAGGAAGATATACTTTAAAGTGTGATAACTGGATAAAGGTTGAGTCAGTTCTAAGGGCTCTATAAGTCTGTGCTGCAAAGATTTGTCAACATTTTTTTTCCCTCCGCAGCATTTATGCTGAACTGCTGTTTAAGACGGATTGAAACTATTGTCACTGTTTTGTAATGGCCATTGATCAAAATGTTGCTTACGTTCTGTAGTTGATTAGCATTTACTGTGATTCTGCTAAGTGGACAATGTTGGTGAGCAGCATAATTATTCGTTATTAGCAACGTGTGCTGGATAAACTAATTCCAAAATCTATAATTTAAGCATTCTGAAGCAATGTATCATTGACTTAAAACAGCTTTTGGAAAGCTGTGCTACTGTTATCTCTGAGCCAGATGACAGTCTCGGGGGCTTTTGGTTCAGAATTGTGCAGAATTTTTTAATCTTTCATGAGGAAACGTGCTGAGTTCATGATGCAGGTTTTGAAGATTTTATGCAATTCTGTTGATTTTTTTTTTTATGTTTTAATAAACGTCAAAACCTGTCAGCTTGTTATGGCTGTCTAGAATGGATTTAAATAAGTATTTATCCTTACTTGAAAAACATGAATGCTTTTTTTTAATCGTTTTGTTGATAAGTGTTAAGTGTCTGTAAAACTAATATTGGTGTGGCTGTTTGTGATACTTTAAAAGTGTGCATAGCCTAATACAACTGAGTAATAGCATATAATATATTTCAGGTTTTTCTCCATCTTGAATATCATTTGACAGCATCTCTTTATGGCTAACAATTTAACACTTCGTTTGTTGAATTAAATTGATTTGGCATCAAAGGAAAATGCATATTACATACATGTACTCAAGGGAAAATTATTGGATATTCCCCAAATGCTTAGTCGTGTCTTTGTGTCTGTGCACCAAATTTGGCACAGGTTAGTTGTCAGAAAATGGTAGGACTGCATATTTTAAAAAATGTGCTATAATATGCACACAGTTACTTGGTTAATATACAAGATTAACATTCCCAAATGATTTTTTTCTGAAAAAAAATCATAACATTGAATATGAATTTTGTAGCTGCAAGAGCCCAGAAAGTGCACATCATATACACAACAGAATTCTAAAAAATATTTCTAAAACCTTCCTCCAATCTGCTTTTATGTGCCCAATGTGATTCTGATGGTGCAGTTTCTGAATGCATAAACATTACATGTAAACTGAGATTTTCTAAAATAGCTGATTATCTACAACTTCCGAAATGTTATACAAATTTTAAGTATAATGCTTATCCCTAGAACACAGTCCATCATTTCTGAGATTGACTTTAGTAAAACATACTCATTTTAGTTTAGTAACAAAACATACATTCACTAATTGTAAATTTAGTGATCTGCATTGCAGAGCCGCTTAGCAGTATCAATGGATGTTTGTCTGATTATATTAATCTGCGGTAGTTAGTGAGGTTTTAGGGTCACTTTGCTTCAGCAACCTTTTTAATTGCAGAGAAAAACTGGTTAAAACATTGTATATTGTTAATAAATGAGTTTTTAAGCAACTACTTTAGTTATTTCTTGTCTTATGAAGGTTTTGGAAAATACCAATTCCTTGATGCTCTGTAATATTGATGGTGACATTTTGTTTTAGGAAGCTCAATGGAATGTGCCAAATAAGTATTGTTTTGATGGCTGTCAGCATAAATGGCAGTTTTATGAAGAGTGCCCTTGACATAAATTGGCTTAGTTTGATGGCAAGTTAATGTTGAAAAGCAGGATGAAAATGGCTCAGATTCTTCTAGACATTTTGCATGGCCTAGGATTTTGTTGAGAATTATGACCACATTTCCATAAAGCTCTGGTAGTAAAGCTAAATTTAGGTGATAGTGTACATTGCCAATGACTGGTCAATAATTCTTAAAGTGTACTTTTCTATTTTAAAATATTTGTTGGAAGTAGCAAGGCCATTAAGTACGAACAAACCCACATGTGGGAAAGCAGTCATGCAAACTGTAGTGCAAGCAGTTCACTCAAAAAAAAAAATGAGGCAGAATTATGAAAGAAGTAATATGTCAATACTGTTTTAGTTGTGGAGAAATCATAGCTAGAATAACAAAATGAAGGGGAATAAAAATCAATTACGTGTTGTGGTTGCCCAATGACCAATCTTGAAGAAATAGTTTAATGATGACAGGACCCATACTGCTGTGTTTTGCATTTTCCTTGCCCCTGAAAGAGCACATTAGATTCTATCAGATTTTGTAAGGCAAAGTTTGTAAATCATCCATCTAGTTGGAACAGAGTTATACTGTAGCCTGTTTATCAGATATATATTGCTTTTAATTACCTCCAGCAGTGGCTGTGCTTACATTTGTGCTTATGTAGGCCTTATATATGCCATCACTTGATTACACAAAGACAGTTAACTGTGCCAGTTTAAAGAAACGAGGTAATAAACCAGTAATCATACTGGATACCTTAAAGTACTTAGTCTTTTTCAGTGTGTGGAAAAAAATATTGGTAGCATTACTTATTTTTATTATAAATCTAACATTTATTTCTTTAAACCATTTTTTTAATTGACTTAAAAAAGTCAAAAAAGTTAGATTCTGTCAACGATGTTAAGTCAGTGGCTGCAAACCAGTTAGAACTTAGAATTGACCTATGGCAGTGCAAAGTAAGTGTCGGGAGGTGGATTGGAGTACGTGATCCATTGAAACAACCGATACATTGAAAGCAAAACCTCAAAACGTTGAAGGGCTATTTTTGCACTGCAGATCTGATATTGAAAGTGGAATGCAGTCACAACTGTTCTAGATTGAAACTGCAACTGAAAAAATAACACTGAGCCTTACCATCTTTTCTAAACATGGGGTAAGTAATGACACAGTAGAGGGAGAGCATTGACTGCTATAAAGCAGTTAAGCCAATGCAAGCTCTAACCACTTAATTTTTGTAGACATTTTAATGTAGAATATAAAATTTCTTCTCATACACATGCTATGCTATATTCAGTAGCTCCACCACGCATGATTTTCATGACAGTTGTTTCAGTATTTCAGCTAAATTTATCAAGACTGTATATAGATGTACTTTTATCATTATGCATCTGCTTTTACATCTGCTTTTTCTTTTGTGAACAAGAATAAAGTAGTAATTGGAGTTAGCAGATCTGATCTACTGATCTGTTTTTTTTAAACTCAGTGTTTCATAAGTTAACCTTCCTTAGCAAAGTCTGCTTTTCCACTGGGTTTGAAGGGATTCGTTTGTATGTCAGCAAATGAGGTTGCATGTCAGTTACTGAGTTATGTCTATTTCCTTATTCATTTAGGCATTTTATTTTTATATTACGGTTTTGATGGTTGCATGACTCTGGGGCTATAATACCACTTCATATGTGAAACGACATTAGGTTGACATTGACATGTCATGGAACTCCAGTGTAGATGTTCATTTCTTAAAAGCAGTTTGAGGCATTAGCAAAGTATCCACAGTGATTATGCTGCTTATGAAAGGCTTTTTAAGCTGTGAATTTGTAATTGATAAACAGTTTTTTTCCCCTTCACCAGTTAATTATTATACATTAGTTCTCAGAAGCCCTTGTGAGGTGTTTGTAAGCATTATATGGTGAGAAACCTGTGGCAATCCAAACACCTTTTACTATATTTGTAACTCATTTGGTCTGTGTATGTATGCCATGATATAAAAGTGCTTTCTTTAATGCAGGACAGTTTTGGTTGTTTCATATAGTGCTTATGAACTGTATATGGGGTATAAATTATTATATTACTGGGATATTGTACAATTGAAAAGTTAATTTTACCTGATATAGGTATGTAGTACTTCTGTTCTTGTTCCCTGTAGGTGGCACAATTGCTCTGTAGTAATCCAGGAGAATGTATCATACGTCCCAGTGCTACAGCTATAATAATGCTACAGCTTTAATAAGATAGCAAAAAATCCATATTTAAATTAAAATCCCTTCTTGTAGCTTATTTAACTTTTTGGAAATTGGTGGTTTAAGTTTGTTAGAGTATTGAGAATACGAAGTGTTATAGAGTAATATGCATTTCAGTTAACACTATTGTAATGTGAAGTAAATTAACTTTAGAATATAGGTTTATATATAGGTTTTTTAAATCAAAAACATAAGTTAATTAGTGGAGTCTTTTTGGTGCTTTTACCTTGTTTGGTTGTTACTAGATTATTGATATGAGTGTCTTATGCATCAGTCTTGAACGAAGCCAGGTTATCAGCTTCAGCTGTGTGGCAGGATAGCTTGTTCCAGATTCCCTTATAACTCAGTGAAAAGTACCTCCTGTTTACAGTCATTAAAGTACTTTTTTTATATCTGCTTGTGTCCTCTGTTTTGTTTCTCTTGATCCTGAAGAAGTCAAATAGTCATATTTTGTCATTATCTCAAATATATTCAATTTGGAATGCTTAAATGAAGTCTCACCTCATAGTCTTCTATGTTCATGACTAATTTTCTTTAGCCAGTCAGTATAAGGCCCTTGTTACATGATGTAATCTGCTGGCAACGTGTATCCCTTGTGTCTGTGTTTTGGATATATTTCCCCATATAAAACCCCTAGCAACCTACTATCAGTGCTCTAGCAACCACTTGGCCTGAGATTGTTGGAGCAGGCAGCAATCCTATTCCAAGTGATTAGGTTCCAGGCAGTATCCAATCAGCACTAATGTCACATGACTAGCTCTAATGAATAAACAGTTAAAAATGGACACCATGATAAACCACAGTTGCACAGAAAAGTCGTACTTTTTTAATTTTGTGAATGTTAACAGTCAAAATGATGCCTTTATCTGGTAGTGAATAACAGTAGTAATATTCAAAGTTGAATGTAATTATAAATATGTAAATATTTGTTCTGCCTTTTATGATTGCCACGTACCTGCATGCGGAACAGTAATTATGATGTGCCAAGATACAGCAAAACGCAGTTATTGTTCCTTGGCTCATTTTTTAATATTTTGATCTGACGTAGCTCTGGTGGTAATCAATACTAGCTGCATTATTGATGTATTTCTTCCATGTGCCTGATGTCTATCTGGTGTTTCTTTTACATACCTATTGTAGTCAGTGCTGCAGTTTGTACTGGCAGTATGAGTAGCATACAAACAGCTCAGCAGAGCTCTTCATCCTGTTCCAATTCTATATGCTTCAAGTCTATTGTTATACTTTTTTTATTCACCTTCAGTGAAGTGTAAAAATGAATACTAGCTATACAGTATCATGCAATTTACATATTATTTTTTCATAATTTCCTCCCATTATGGTGTTGTAATATTCCCTGTGTTGTCATTCAAAACCCTGTGGATGAAATAGATGACCACTTGACGAGAACCTGAGCCAAGTAAATAGTGAGGTTTTAAAACCATCGGCTTGATCCCGTTTTTCATGAAAAGTTTATTTAAGAATCATTAAAAAAAATGTATGACTTAAAAATTATTACGGCATTGGAGGAGTGCAAAGAGTTCTACATCCCCAGCAGCCCTTCATACAGTGACAAAAAAGACACATCACAAAGATATGGTGTGGAATATTTTTTAATTAATTTTTGGTTATTCAGTTTCATTGATATATTGTTGACAAAGAAATACCTAAGAAGCTGAGGAGCTTGTATTCGTGTGAGGCCGTAGTGCCGAATGCAATTCAGAGAAGCCAGTAGCATCCATTACCAGCTGTGTACAAAAATGCTGTGCAAGCAGAAATACGATTTGCTTGAGAAATATGATTGGCCATTGTTCAGATTAATGGCCGTTTTTATTGAAAATGGGTTGATTGTGTGGTGCATGGTGTAACTTAATGTCACATTATATTCTGCTTTGCGAGAGGAGCACTGAGATTGGAAAGCACAGACTTTTGTAAGGAAGTTTTAATCCTTGTTTGATAGATGTTTGTTGTCATGTTAATTCTTTTACTACTTAAGAGAAAACATTTTTCTGTTTTGATACTTTGTTTTATTGAAATGCAACTGAGACACTCAGTGGTTTTGCAGTAGAATTTAACTTTACTGCGTTTACTGGGCTTACAGTAAAGTATTTCCTTTGTACTTATTGCATTTTGTTCCCCATCTGTACCCCCCTGTTGCTCTGTCTTTGTCACTGACACTTTTCCTTGTAAAGGAGCGCTGGAGATCAGTTGCTGGTTGCCATGGAAATGAAACAGCCCAGTCATTCTTGTGCTTATGAATTAAAGAATCTTTGAAATACTGTACCTTTGTCTAAAAGTGCACACAAAACAAAGTACACCATTTTTCTTCTATCACTGTTCTGTCAGCCAGAAAGCTGAAAGTCATGAAGTACATTTACTTTATTTTTTTCTACGTAGTTGCCATTGAATGCTTTTGTTAGTCCTGGCACAGATTATTAAGAACAAGTACTGCAAAATCTCTTACGTTAGCCATCATTAGACAGTAAATGCTCTAATTATCTTGAAGTGTGGTATTAAAATGGTTTTGTAGTTAAATTTGACTCTTCAGCATTCAATTTTGATATTTCAGTTCTTGAGCATCAGATGGATCTTCTTTAATGATGACAATCACAACCAGGTTTATGAATGAATGACTGGATTATTGATATGTTTAGAAATCACCTCTGATGATCATGAGAGCACAATAGGGGTGAATTTTAATTTTTCCCACCATCATTACCAGACTTCCTTCTGCTGTTCAACTTCTTATCTTATTTTGAGACTGCAAAAACTAGGTTTCATTCCAATTCACATTGCAAACCGCATACCCAATTATTCGTTTTAATAGGATTCTTCCTGGGAACCTGGATTAATTGTAATAATAACACACTCCACATCAGGTCTTGAGTCTGACCTTGAGAACACACTATTCTCAACTTTTAGTGAGGTGGCTTTACATAATGAGTCTACAGAATGCAGGAAGAAAATAATTGATAACAATTCATTTTCCTCGTGTATTGTATATTTTGGTGGGTGCAGTTATAATTTATTACTTTATTTTATTGCAGAACTTCGCTAAGAACATCTTTGCAATTCTGCAGTCTGTGAAAGCGAGAGAAGAGGGACGTGCCCCTGAACAAAGACCAACACAGAATACAGCGCAGGTGGTAAGCAGATTATTTGTGCGTGCTGAACACGACCTTTAGATTTAATCCAGTGAAGATTACTGTCATTACTCTTTACATTGTTTGCCTAAACAAATTCCACAGGTATCATTTATATGTGTCATTAAAACAAATATTTGTACTTGCATCTGTTAATTCATAAGCTTTGAGCAATGAACCCCCTTTCTGCTGCAGTTTTAAAAAGATGTTTGAGTAGATAAGATGATTTACTTATTTACCCTTTTTTGGATTTTAGACCTTGGCTGGCTTAAGCAAAAAGATTACGATTTAGAAAGGTTTGTTATTTAAGTCGTTTTTAAAAATTTCTTAAAGAACGACTTCCATTTAAAATGTTTCCTAATAGCCATATATTTTAAATCCCTTAGCAGTGAGATAAATATCTTAAAAACATAATGTAACATTACCTGGTTTTCTTCCTGTTTATAAACTGACCTGAAAACAAACACCACCTCATGAAAGTCTTAAAGTTCTGACCTAAGCAATAGTTTCAGCTTTTAGATCATATGCTTTTGTTCAGTAAGATATTCACATGAGGCATCCTGAGATTTATTTGACTAGTTAATGTTTAAGAACTGCCAAAAACAGTCATGTTTCTGGTACTGATAGATACACATTGGAACTCTTAGCTGTCTAATTAGTTATTTAGAATTTCTTAATTGTCAGATTTAAATTAAGCAAGTAAATGTTACATGAAAATTGCATTTAAAAAACTTTTCTCAATATATTACCTTTGACACTTTTTAAATACTTTTTTGATGTTTCAAAATGGACATCAGACTGTGTTTGACTCATCCCAAGTGCTTTAACCATCAGATTGAGCACTGGTTCAACACCTGGTCTTCAGTTAATTCTGCAGGCTGAAGAGAGTGATAAAAGATAAAAACGAAAAGCCAACTGTTGCTCATTAACAGAATTATGTGTGCATACACGTTGTCCTCTTGAGTGTTTCCAACTAACAAAATTTGCAACTGTTAAGTACCACTGTGCACACTCTTTCCCAGCAGTGAAATCAGTAATAAGCTTTCAGAATTAGTGATTGAAGTGGCCACTTGTTGTAGCAAAACCTGTCATTCTGCATGATTCCATGTGCTCGCTCAGTTATTGCTTTTTCCACACTGATAAGCCTGGGTGAAGCCCTTAAATGCTCCGGCTTGTTTCACACTGGACATTTTGTCAGGAAAAGATGGAAGCAATATGCGAGACAAGCTGAGCAAGGCTGGGGCCGGGTTGCTATATAGCTAGTAGACCAAAAAACTGGAAAGACTCAGGTAAATGAGAGATCCCAAATATACAAGGTTTTCCATGCAGGTGTGACTCACACATTAATTAAGCAAATAACATCCTAGCATGCTTAGAGACATTTAAAATGCTGGAAAGGCCTAGTTGCATATAATTATGGCTAGCATACCTGCAAGACGAGACCATGGTGACTTTGAAAGAGGGGTGATTGTTGGAGTACATTTGGCAGGAGCATCAGTAATCAAGACAGCTCACCGTGTTAATGGTCTATAAGCAACAGAGTTTAAGGTGATATCTGCGTGGAAAGCCAAGGGAAAGACATAGTCAGCATAGGGCAACAGAAGGCAGAAATGCATACTTTCAATACTCCCATTTTAGTGATATCCATTCATTGCTTTGAAGAGCAAGGCAAAACGGACATGCAACTGCAAATCAGTAGACTGCAAATTTATATTCTGGGCACAAGCAGTCAGTTTGTTTAAAAATTTGAAAGTATGAAACTACAGAATCAGGTTCCAATGCATAAACTGCCATGTTAAACTGGCGGTGGACGTTTGTGAGTCCAGTGGTGCAAAGAGCATAAGCAGTTGACTACTGAGCAGTGGACGATTGTGAAATGGTTAGATTCATTTTCCTTCACCATGTTCCCAACAAACAAGTGCGGACATGGCAGCAACCATATCTGAACCTAATCAAGAATTGACGGGATGTTCTAGAAAGAGGCATGAGTTGATCGATTGTTTTTGTGTAATAACAGCGCTGCATGCCTTCAGAATTCAGACTCTGCCACAGTATAGGCAGTTCATGATAGCTCCAGGTGCTTGCCCACCACCTTATTGACTTTACATTGGTGTTTCCAGTTTTTTTCCCCCTGCTACCTGCATATGTCACTGCATCATGTCAATCAGTCGATGAAAATTTGCAAGGCAGAAGTACTGTTCTGTAAAAAATCTCATAATAGTATATATTATATACTATTAGTATATATATACTATTATATATAGTAGGAGGTATTCATTATTTATTGCAGTTTCACTAACTTGACAGTTTGTTACTTGTGGCACTGATCATGGTGACCTGACTTTTAACTTATTTTTAAGGACCCTTCTTTAAGAAACAAGCAACCAGTGCCAGCTGCTTACAACAGATATGATCAAGAGAGGTTCAAAGGAAAAGAAGGTAAATGTAACTTCTTTTATATTTTTCACCCAGGTGTGACTGAAAGAAACTGAACACATCCATACCTTTGAGCTGTTTTGCTTATCACTTTCATGTCTTTATATGGAATGCTTTTGGTGTAGATGTTCAACATAAATTAAGCAGATTTTTTTTTTCGGTGGCCATATTGGAACAATGTGTGATATACCAATTTATGAAAGGGGTGTATTCCTTGTATTACAGTACATATATTCACTATAGTACAGTACATGTATACCTTTATTACTTTATTGTAAACCGTACTTATTAAAAGAAGAATAATATAAAGTAGCGTAGGACAAAAAATGATTCACTTACTGGAAGAAATTGATGGGTCCGAGGCAGCCGGTGTATGGAGGGCTGTATATTTTGAATCCTCACAAAAATTGATATTTTGAATAGGCTACCATATGTAATGATTTGGTACAAAGGCTGTGTGAGGGAGTTTGGGCACTGCTGTCATTAATTATGTGCATGACTAGACATATTGTAGCAAATTCATTACACAAACCAAAAAAGTGTTTCAAATGTGTTGAATTATTAAGTGAACTTTTCTGTAATGAGGATTTAGTGTACTCCTTAGTGTACGGTTAAGAAGTACAAGTCTTCCATTTGTTTAGCTTTTAGGTTGTGCAAGAGTTCAGAAAGATACTGTGGTTTGTTTAACATTTAAGTATATGTTTATCATATAATCATCAGAATCACTACAAGTGAACACGGGTGGAGAATGATCAGCTGTTGTGTGATTTGGAAGGCAGTTGGTTACATTAGAACTAATTTACAATTGCTGTTACTAAGCAGTATGTACATTAATTCAGTCCTTTTTCTAGGTTTTTATTTGTAGTTACTTTTCAGAACATTCAAGCTTTTGTATTTCACTTGGAGCTTGTGTTACATTGTGTAAAGGTAAAATACATTCTAATTTAATGCATCTTGATTTCTGGCTGTTAATTCCCAAAGTAGAAAGGGTGTGTAGTGTGTAGATAATTTCTTATGCTAAACATGTAATTTGTTTTTAAGCAACTGTAATTAAGTTCCACAGTATGTATGTTGGCACTGTATGTTGAGTAGAATTAGATGTCCATTTAGACAGTAGTGCTTTTCAGTATTGTAAAACAGAGAACTAATATCCATCCACCTAATTCTTACTGTTTGCTCTTCAGCCTTAAACCTGACGTTTTCAGTAGAAATGTATATGCATCTTGTATTGTCTTTTTCTCATAAAAGTGCAGTGCAGAAAAAAAAATTGATGGTTTAATGTTGATCACCATTAAGCAGCAACGTTTGTATTTCCTGTATTCCATTTCTCAGGATGCTTTACTTCTGCAGGGTAAAAAGTTTTTTTTTTCCCCCAAATGTCAGAAATTATATAAAGGTTTATACACAGGGGAATGACATTTTTTTTTAACCAGATGCCAGACCACACTGGCTTTCCACCTGACGTGCATAACCCCAACTGCTGCCTGTAGGCACTTATGTAAATCTGGATTCAGAATGCTTGTTTTGAGTGTACATAATGCCTTTAACCTGTGGGAGAATATAGGAGTGTAAACTATATACTGACCAGTCATTTTCTGTATTTCAAAAATATTCCTCTGAAAGTATGCAGAAGTGGACCTATATATTATTTTGCTCTGTTGAAGTACAACCCTTGTATGAACGCTTCACAATGAATATACAGATGCAAGCTATTTTAATATGCACAGGAAAGCTTATGGTTCTAATAGTTCACCCATTGTAATTGCTTCGTCTTTTGTTCTTTTTAAAGTTATAGGGAACTTAATCACAGTTGCTTAAAAACCAAATTACATGTTTAGCATAAGAAATTATAGGGTAAAAACTAACAATATAATTTTGATCTTTCATATGCAATAGCTTCTATATACATGCTTAATTAATCCATTGTTTGGCACAATAATGAAAGCAGGGCTCTGGTTCTTTTGTAGATAAGTTTGTGTGGGCTTATTTTATATTCTGCAAGATTGAAAGTGAGGATTTGGGGAGGTTGCCAAAAAATGTTAATGTTAAATGTTAATTTGTTCATACCTATATTTTTATACTAGTGTATACTCATGTTAAGGTGTATAGTTTAATTATTTTTAGTTTGTATTAAAAATGTTGAAACCACCGTTTTGCCAGTTGAGTTGTTTCCCTCTTAAATGAAACCTGGTGGATCAATATGAAGTGAAATTACGTGATTTCCCTCTAGGGCTTTCAATCGGCAATGTTTTGTTAAAACAAGTATGAAATTCAGAAAAAGTTACACCGTTCCTTTATATTTTGTGTGGCTATTTATAAATCAGTCTTAGAATTGTTGCTGGGTTATTCTATTTTGATTGAGGATTATGGGGGCAAAAAAGGTCATTTGAAGTTAAAAGCTGTTACTAATGTGTATTCCATAGACATTGGGTTACTGGTTAAGTACTCAATAGTGGTTTTAAAAGTATTTTGACCATTTTGAAGTGGTCATTTGCCTTCTGAACTGGCAAACCCAATGTAAACTTTAAACTGGTTTGTGAGAACCAGAGTTCCCTGAAAATAACTCTTGCAAACATCCCCTGAAAATTGAACCCAGGGCCACAGTGCTGCAGGGCAGTGATACTAACTACTGGGACACTGGGCCACCCTTTGCACAAGCAGGGAAACAAATATATCCTGCTGTTCTGAACTACCATATTGTTTTAAATATAGAATGCACTTAAGACAAAGTTATGTTGAAAAGCAAAGGATGTATGAAGAATGCCTTCAGAAGTTAAACCATGGGTTAGGGGTTAAAGGTTGTAGTTTGATTGTAATTCAGTATTCTGTGGCTCAACATTTCAGCAGAAATGAGAACTGTTTTGTTTAGCAAACAAGATGGTTTCATTATCAGCAGCAGGGAAATTGTTAGATCATACCACATTTTATTTATAGATTGCATAGTTCTTTTTCTGCAAACTTTGTGCTGCCTCCAGACCTGAGATCTCTTGCTGTTGCTCTTTCTCACATGCATTTGCAGCACTTAAAATGTTGGCTTGAGAATGAAAACTAAGCTTTTATATAACAGTTTAAGTGAAGACACCACATTTAAAAAAGCTACCTGCATAATCTGCAATGTTTCTTCAGTTAAATGATTCATTTTGTATAGTTTGTATTTTAAATAGTTATTACTTCCATGATGAATTGTCTTTAAAACAGAAACAAATCTTGTTTCAAAATGTACTCAGAGCAGGATATTTTGAATGTTGCAAAGGAACAAGTAATAGGTTTATTCCATGCTGAAAAAAAGAAGAAAATTTTCTTTCTTCTCTTCTTCTTTTTTTCAGCATGGAATAAACCTATTACTTGTTCCTTTGCAGCCTACGCATGCTGACGCAACTACCCACCTGAACTATTTTGTATGTTTCTGCTTCTAAACATAATTTTGATTTGACTATCCAGCTATGCTAATATTTTAACAAAATAAATGTGTTCTCAACTTATGACATCTGCACAAGTGGTTATTTAACAAAGTGTGGTAAAATTGGTATCGGTTTCAGTTTTGGAAGGATTAAGAAAATGATTATTAGCAGAAGTTTGGTTCAAGGTTACTGAATATTAATTCTATTTGATGCTTTTTATTGTGTATGATCAACTGGTCCACATTTCGAACATTGAAATGGTTGATTATTTTTGCAGTGTGGACCAGTTGATCATCCTTGCACAATTTTGGATTTAAATATTTCATCTGATCCTGTGGTTTTAGCTGCTGTGTTTTCTATATATGAAAAGTGATATATTTACAGTAGTTGGTTTAACTTGAGCTGTGGATTGCATTTTCATGTTGAGGAATAGCTGATATAAAATGTTTCTTGTTTGTAGAAACTAATCAGTGAATGAAATTCAGTTGATAGAAATTTCTAGTACTAGCATAAAATGGGCATGATAGGTTTTCCTCTTATAAAAAGTGCACAGTGTATTTTACTTAAGTCAGATAAAGATGCATCATCTTTCTTTCTTCACACAACACAAAAATGTTTCCTTTTTATATAATAAAAATGTGTGCAATTTTCGTTGTTAGTAGAGGTTAAACTATTGGATTTTCACAGAATGGTGTTTTGACTCAGCATTAAAGTTTTATGTCCTGTCAAGATGGCTTTAGAGAGAAATTATACATTTTATTTAATTTGTTTCTTGAACTATTTAGACAAAATTATTACAGCACAGCTACCAGAAAAACACTCATGCTGCTATAGAGGGAGACAGAACAAAGTCTAGGGAATTTAGATTTTCTGGGAAAATTAACTTTTCATTAAAAATATTGCTTCTAATCAGCAGCATAGGTATATATTATTTCCCTTTGGCCCATAAATGTTTAAATAAGGATGAATATCTGAATTCTAATATAAAATTATCTGCTTTTACATCGGTAATCATGTGTAACTAATGTAGGCAGCCATAGTGGATGCTGAAAAACAGAAGTCTACAATAGCTTTGTTCTGTTATCCATTTTTAATGAGAGATAACATTCTCCTAGTACATTCAAATTTACTTTGTTTCAGTGTGTTTTCTCACTACAAATATTTGATGGTAAAATGATGTTTTTCTTCCTTAACCATCAATTGTGGTCAAACATTAAAGGCAAATGAAACAAAAGAATTTGGTTAAGTGTGATAAAGTAAATGCAATAGTAAAGTCAAACTTCATTTTTACATAAATGTATCATCTAAAGAGGATATTGTATATTATCTTTGACAAAATGAATGGTAGGGACTAGACACAAGCACAAAAATCTTGATGTGACTATTAATTTCTACAGTCTGCTGAAGTACAGTTTCAAGGAGCATATATATTGCTTTTACATCAGGAAGTAGAAGAATTGTTTCAGAGTTCTAAAATTATGTTATAGTAAAATGCAGAAAGTCTTTGTCCAGGCTACATAAAAACTGCACTGATTATCGATGGGATTATGGAATTTTGTAAAAGCCATGTTTAGCTTTTTTTTGCAGTTCATGGCAGTTGGTAAGGAATAATAAACTATACTTTTGAATGTCCTCCACTTAATAATAAACCAGCAGGTTTTTTGCTTTGGGAGAAATTATTGTGTAAAGTTAAAACCAGTTAACCGTTTCACAGATGCAGAAATAGTGCCGTATGGCACCCAGAATAAATGAGCTCCTTGGCTGTAAGCAAGCAAAATGTGCTGATCTATGCAATAAAACTGACAACATTCTGGAGTCTGCGTCCCACTTGTCACCAAGATTTTTTTTCTTAATTTTATAGCAAAGAGTATTTTTGTCTATTCTCTGCATTTTCTCTTTGCAATTGAGGCAAATCTGTCCTGAATGCCAGTTAAATGCACCAATACGTATTGTTATTAATAATGTAAAATAATTTAGGATGCGTTATCAAAAAGAGGTAGTTAAGGTTGTACTTTAATGTTTTGAAGAGTCATTCCTGAGAAGAATATGTATAAAACATACATCACATTCTGCTTGTGAGGTTACACCAAGGTTATTCCCTTAAGGAAAGATTTTGTGAAGTGAAAGTAAAATAAAAAAAGGGTGGTTTGCTTCTTCAATTTTGGCAAAAAAAAGGTCTACAATACACAATCTTATGCACTGTTGACATAAAATGTATGAGGAAAAAAAATTAACAAGTGTTATTGCTAACAATAGTTTTTTTACAAAATCCAGAAATAAAATTAACATGACTAACTGGGATGTTATCTAGGATTCTGATTAGGTTGCTGCTGTAAGAGGTGTTAGTGGGGCTAGCAGGGGGTGCTCACCCTGCGGTCCATGTGGGTCCTAATGCCCCAGTATAGTGATGGGGACATCACCCTTCAGATGGGACATAAAACTGAGGTCCTGACTCTGTGGTCTTTACAAATCCCAGGGCGTTTTCCAAATAGAGTAGGAGTGTAACCCCAATGTCCTGGCCAAATTTCTCATTTGCCTTAACCAATCATGGCCTCCTAATAATCCCCATCATGAATTGGCTTCATTACTCTGCTCTGCTCTCCTCCCCACTGATAGCTGATGTGTGGTGAGCGTTGTGGCGTACTATGGCTGTCGTCGCAACATCCAGGTGGATGCTGCACATTGGTGGTAATGGAGGGGAGTCCCCATTACCTGTAAAGTGCTTTGAGTGGAGTGTCCAGAAAAGCACTATATAAGTGTAAGCAATTATTATTAAACAGGGAGAGAAACTGAGTACATTCTTCTCTTCTTCGATTAAGCTTTTGCTATGCGAGAGGACCTTGTTCTGATCAGTCTTGAAGAGTACATTGTGGCAGCATAATCTGAACAATCTGAAGAGCTGTCTTGTTTATTTTATGAAATTCTGATTTATTTGTCATGTGGACTTCCGGAGTAAAAATATTCTCTCCTAGTTTAAAGCATTTTTGGAATAGGCAGCTTCCCTTTCACTTTTGGGTATCCATGTTAAGAAGAGAGATTTTAGTTCTGATTCTTATAGTTCTATATGAGAATACAGATTATTCTGTTTTTGACATGTTAAACATTTGGTGTATAGGGCTGGAATACTGGGTTTTTCTGTTTCTGCAGGACATAGGCCTCTGAAACATAGATTTGCACATCTGTGTGTTGCATAGATGTTAATTATTGTTAATATTTGTCCAAGTCTGATTCTGATTTATTAGTCTGTCTGCAGAGATGTGCTGGAGAATTAAAAAACTCACGCGTCTCTAATGCGAGGGTTATTTCCGACCCTGCACATGTCAATTAATAAAGTGGAGGATGGAAGTGTATGTTAAATGGACTCTGGGACTAATGATCAGGGTTACAAACTGCAAGAGAGATGTGATTTCAAATTTTAAGTGTTTTGAATGGGATGACAAAAGATGAGGAACACTTTGTGCTAAAGTACTCAGTGTGCATTACAAAGTCAGGAAAGTAATAGCACGTGAATCCACAAATTCCCTTGATTAATTTTACATCAACCATGATCTAATGTCACTGGCAGGGAGCAACATGTTTTTTTTTAATTGGCTACCTAGGCTTTAATCATGGGGGGGAAATACAATGGGGAAAAATACACTTTGATGTTTTGATTTTTAAATAGTTTTAAATGTGGACCCAGCTTATTGCTTTATGAAATTGATATCGAATGGTTTCAACTAATCTTGGTTCTTTTCTACATGTGACAGTTTTGCTAAATGCCAGATACCGTCATAAATTGGTTCATTTATTTGAATGGGTCTAAGTTTCAATTAATACGTTTAAAATTGCTTATTCGGTCCTGTTAACCTTACAACACATTTAAGCATGTAATTTAGCATAGCTGTGGAGCATTAGTGTTGTCTATTAAAATCATTAATTTATGACCATTTATTAGCTCCATCTTTCCATCTAAAATGCACCTTAATATTGCATTTCAGTTTTCATGTTGCAGCTGAGCTTTCTTTTTGCCGCAAGAAAATCATGGGTTTTCTTTTCCAGACCTTGTATAGTAAACCTTTTGTATTCTGAATTTTACGTACAATAAATAAAATAACCCATTTCTGATTTTGGGTAATTCTGTTTGTGTTACATTTGCTGTTATTATGTTAAGTAATTTTATTCCATAAAGAAAATTAAGAATTAATATTTTTTTTTATTTAGAAACGGAGGGTTTCAAAATCGACACCATGGGCACCTACCACGGCATGACTTTGAAATCGGTGACGGTAAGTGTTTTTCTTGGGTCTGCCTTTAAAGCATTCGTTTTGATATTAACTGTTGTGTCCAGTAGCAGTATTACTGGTTAAATTGCATCTTTATGTGAAGCATGTGAATGACAATGTCGAGTGTGAGGTTTTTAGATTTTTGGGAAAAAAAATATAGTGATTCAGATAATGTTCTTCCATTCATTTGGTTTCTTTTAACAATCCAATGTACAACACAAGTCAAGTAATGACTCTTGTACTAACTGAACCATGCAATTATCCACTTAAAAACCCTGAATTTAGGATATTAATCATGGCTAGTAAATCCCTTACAAGAAGTTTAATAACTTAAATAACTTATTTAATAGCTTAATCTTTGTTATGGCTTTTCATCCCAAAAGATCACAAAGTTCTTTACATTGGAGGGGGCCACTTCCTCCACCACTATAATGCAAAACCCACCACCTTTATCTTGCTTACAGTATAAAATTTTAATAGGAGAACTGCAAATTTGCAAATAAAAAACCTGACCCAGGACAAGCCCACCTAAGTTAAATATGCTTTGCACTCTGTCACTCATTCTGACAACAGTGTACTTAATTGTATCTTTGCAGGTAACATAATAGGAACTTGAGCGTCATGTAATGATATTTAATTATCCTGTATTTTGTTAATGGAGAACATTAATCCTTTAAGCTTTAAACAGGACAGAATGCAGTAAATCTTAAATATCAAATATGCAGGATGCAAAGACTAGTCACGATACAAAATACAGAAAATTACTTGCCAATTGCAAATCACCCGCCAAAGGATTTGCAGTTCGGTTCCTGGGTTAAAAACCAGACTGTCAGATACTGTGCCTTTAAGTAGTATTCAGACCCCTCCTGTAGTGTCCCATTGGGTGAAATTATGAATGATTCTCTTTTTTTACATTTGAAATTTTCTTCAATACCTGTTTTTTTATAACTGGAGTATTTAAAAGTAATATAAATGGTAATGAATGTCTAATAAAACTAAGGAGACCAAAATAAAGCTTCTTTTAGCTTCTTTTAAACTTTATTATATTTTATTTTGGATTGCATAAATATTCAGACCTTTAAACTCAGTTTAGTGAAAAACAGCTTTGTCAGTAATTATAGCCTGAAAGAGATGTTTGGTAAATCTTTTCCATCTTTGCTCTTTGGTTTGGTGCAATTTTGTCCAGTTTGTCCTGACTTGGGATCACGTATGGACTGCAGTTTTTAAGAGACTCAACAGCATTCAGTCAGGACGCTCAAGGGCATTCATTTATTTATTAATAAGCCACTCCATTGGAGGTATAGCCTTGTGTTTAAGATTGTCTTGCTGAAAGTTGATTTTGTCTCGGTTTGTCTGAAGCAGATTTTTATCTAAAATTACTTGTACTTTGCTCTATCTATGTTCCCATCAGGGATGGTATTGACTATTGACACTGCTGGGCTTATGTCAAATGCAGTGCTTTGCATTCATACCAAAAAGCTCCAATTTTATCTTGTCGGACCATAAAGCCTTTTGCTGCATGTTTACAGTATCACTTAGTTAGAAACTCCATTTGAAATTAGCATTTTATTTCTTTCAGTTCCTTTCAACAGCCTTTTTTCCTTCCACACATTCAGCTTGTTTTGAATGTATGTGTAGGTTGAAAAATATTAATCGCTACTTCAAAGTATCACGACTGCAAGCACTAAAGCAACAAAATGTGAAAACTGTGCCAGGGTTTGAATACTTTTAAAAAAACTGCCTGGTCTAATGATTATGCTTCTTGCTTTTTGGGTACATTGTCAGACATAATCAGTAAGCTTGCTGTTTGAAAGGCAGTATAGTTACATGAAAGTCTGTGGTTTCTATTACTATTACTTCTATTACTTAGAATATCCTAAAAAATAAGTCTGCCTTGTAAGCACTATTTGAATGTTAAATAAGCTGAAGCTCGGTTACACTTTTAATTAGAACTTCTATAAAATGGCTTTATATTTTTATTATAAAGTGATAGTGTAAACAGAGGGGCAAATTGTAGATTAACTCTGAATTATTTTCAACAAGTTTTAAATTAAGAGAAATTTGATTTAACATGACACTTGTATTTTAGCTTTTATTTGGATAATAGGTATTGGTGATTTCTGTAGTATGCTGGTATTATTTTATTTTCAGAGGTTACTATGCATTTGCTCAGACTGATTAGGCATTGATTAAATCACCATGGAGAAATCATTTTAAAACATGATTGAATCTCTCACTATTTCTAGTTAAATGCCCTGAGTTGTAATGTGTACTATAGACTAAAAGACATATAAAGAGGGGGAGATTGCTTTCTTAAACCCGAATGCATATTTACATCTTCCTTGTGAAGGGACATTACAGTTGGGGAAAAAATGTATTTTTTTTAATTGCCGAGTAAATTTGAATTATTTTATATAATAATGTGAATGTCCTGAAGATAAAAGCTTAGCATCCACATATAAAAAAAAATCTAATTACTAAATGCATAGTGAGTGATAGTTAATTGACCTTTTTGTATCTCTGTGTATATTTCTTATGGTTAGCTCCCAAAGTGCTTACAGCTCACTTAGATTAATCACCCTACTGTGGACTGCTTCTTTCATAAGGGTACACTTTATGCTATTAATCACATCATAAGCCAGAAATGCGTTCATTTTATTTTCTAAGCACATCAAAGTTAACTACGGTCTGCAGAGTCCAATATGTCTAACAAATATTTAGGGTGTTATGCCTTTCCTATTATTTCACCTTTAACATATTAGTGTGACTGTACTTCTCAGAGTTCGTAGATTAAATATTTGAAGGTATTAAATTAAGGACGTGAGTACAATGGCTCTGAAAGGTCTACTTCTTGACAGATTTTTTTTCTTCTGTCATAAGAAATTTGTAATTTCCATTTCAAACAGAATATGATAAATGACTTTCTGTTGTAACATATTTAAACAGAATTAAATAGAGGTGACTTGTTCAAAACTTTTATAAATGTGTTTGCAGTTTGGTTTGATTATTGTGAAAATTTTCCCTTCATTTCTGCTTATTCTTACCCTAGCTCTGCACAGCACAGAATCGTAGTTGACTCAGTAATGAGTTTCAAAATGGTAAACCTGGTTTTACTATTTACTTAAAGTCTAGTTAATATCAAATTGCTTAAGAATTCATATATTCTGAAAAGTGATGCAGTTCATGTTATGCACTTATTGTCAATTCTAAAAAGGGGCAGATGAATTCAGGCCTCATCAGTATCAGATAGGGACAGGAAACAAATGTCGTTCTTCTGTTAATCCTTTACCTGCTATAATGCACATTACACACAATCTTATCTGCATTTGATGCAATGCTTGTGTGTAATCATAAACATATGTGTATTTGGTAATCCTCTGAAACTGTTTAAATGTTTTATTTAGCATAAACACAAATTAAATATGAATGGACCAGTGTGTTTTATGTTCACCGTGCTTCTAGAGTTTGTAATAAAACCTATTCTGAAAGGAGTTCAAAGTGTTCCAGTTTCAGCTTGTTCTCTGTTTTCAAACCATTGGATTAAACTCTAAGTATAAAGAGGAATTTGAATATTGTGGTTTATCGGTTTAGTGCAAGAAGTGTAGTAAAATAATAGTACTGAGTGATTTGTAGGAGAACCAGAAAACCAAAGGAAAGTTTGCTTGAGATAGTTACATGGTTATTGGGACGTCTACTGTATTATTGAACATATTTAACCATGTTTTTTGACTGTGATATGCATTTATATTATTCCGGACAGTGGGGTTTTAAAAATCTGTTTTATTGGCATTGGGTGTTTTTGCTTATTGTTTTATACATACCCTTTAAAAGATTTGACTTTCTTATTTGAGCAGTTTTCTTTTCAGCGAACATGAGAACAAAAATGTTCATATCCCTTTACCTTAACTGAGATGTTTTTCATGCCATAGTAAGAGCAGGAAAGTCAGTGTATTTTTTTATGCAGATGTTTAGAATTTATTTCTCCATGATTTTATAAGGTGATGCAAGTTTTCTTTGTCATTGTTTACTTTCTTTGTCGTCATCAGTTTAACTGTGTCTGATTTTTAGTGATGGCCTTGAGTTAATTTTTTCTTTTTTCTACTTTCTCAGTCAGGTATTGTAATTTCAAAAGCCTGAATTTCGATACTAAATTTATGATTGTTACAAATGTTATAATTAGATGGAATTACTTGTTGAACCTTTGCCTGTACAGAAGATGTTAGTGTCTAGTGAGGCTTTAGAAATACTTTTTTTCCTCAGCTGGTGTTTTTAATGAACACGACACAGTGCTTATTTCTTTCCCAATTTAAAAGCTGTCACTTTTATTTAGGCTTCCATTCCCTTTATCTTGATTCCTGCTCTTTCCTTTAATGGAAGTCGGACGTAAGTTAGTCTACTGCATCAATCACTCCAATTAAGCTTCGGCTGTCGGAAAATACACATGGAAGACTTTATTAAAAACACAGGAGTTTGAGTTTAGGGAAATCAAAAGGCATTTTGTCTTTTATTGCCTTTTTATAACCTTGTTTTAAAGCACCCAAAGCATAAAATTAAATGTTTTTTTTTTTCATTTTATGTCTATTCACCATCATCATAACAAAACTAAAAGTAAAATGAGAATTGTCACAAATACAAAGTAAAATCACGATTTTACATTTGGTTACATTTTAGAGGTTTTAAAGGCTTTTTCATTGGAGACAATATAAATGAAATAAATGTTATTATAAACAAGTAAACCAAAATGAAAGGTTCTAGGCTAGTGGTGTCTTAATTTAGTTTATATTATTGTTTAACAAAAGAAAAAAAAATCTTCCGCAGAAGAGTTGTTTGAATATTGAAATGGGAAGAGACTTAAGAATTTCTTTAACGTAGGTGCACAGTTGTTTATACACACGAGTCAATTTCCATAAATCAACCTGGAATTAAATTATAATGATGCACTGGTATGGTCAGCATTTGTATTGCTAATTGTAGTTACTACATGTGTTTTAAGTTGAACTTCTCTTTCTGTCTGTTTCACAGAGTTTCTCCATGTGTCAAATAAATTCTTTTATCTGGGGATATGTAGACAAGTTTGTCTGAGCTTTAATTCTGCTTAGCCTGTCAAAAGACAACATCCATGTCAAAAGCCTTTGGTTTTTCTTGTGCAATTTGATCTCTGCAGATGGTTGCACATTGTTGTTTACTTTCATGCTGAAGGAATTTATGCCATCTGTTTTACTGAAAAGGCTGGCATTATAGGCCTAACAAACCCCAGAATAGTAGAGTTACGTTTAAGGAAATACTGCCAAGAGATGTGGCATCACATGAACCAGTTTATTAAAGCTTAGTGAGATTTTGGAAATGTTAAAAAAACTTTAAAATAGCATGCTAGTGTGCTTCAGTTTTACCATGACATGAAGCCATACATTTCTCTTCATATAAGTAAACGTTAACTGATTGTTTATAGAGTGTCTTTCAACAAGTTTTCTAATGACAAGGCTGAGATTTTAATCCTACTTAAAGGCAAATGCGTAACACTATCACTGTCTTTGACAGGATGTCAGTATTTTCTCCTTTTTTAAATTGATTAATTTACTTTAACATTTCTGTGATAAAATATAGATGTTTCATATCCGTTTCGAAAAGAAACAAAAGCCTGCCTTGCTAGTACAATTTTAAGTAGACATGACATTTCTCCTACACTCCTGTAGGATATAATCAATGTAGAGAAATTAGTCTTGCTTCAAGTTTTTCATTGCAGCAAAGTATTTAGGTTGATGTCTTAGCCACAACATATTGTAGCTGTAAGAGCCTACTTAATTTCATTTCACATTTGGATAAACTCATATGCTTCCTTTCAATGCCTTGTTGCTTGCTCTCAAGTTTTTAGTGGTAATGTGGTTCCTTGACACTGTGGTTGCTAAAAATGTTAGCCAGGGAGAATGAGGTGATGGGTTATTCAAAATCTAGACCAACTAACAGTTATTAGAAGGAAAGTTCAAAGTTGTATCCAATCCAGATTTCCTTAAAACAGAACATTGAAGATTTATTTTAGTAAAATGCATAGAAGGGTTAGAAAAATAAAGGCATATTTAATCTACCCTGACCTTATCAGTTTTTTTAGAACTCAGCTTCTTTATCTATCAATCCCTTATTTTGTAACATTGATTTGAATATTCAAAGAACAGAAAGATGGAAAACACCACCTGCAGGTTTAATTCCACATACTATATTAACCAGTTGCAGTGTTCATTTTAAGGGACAATTCGGGTAAGAAAGTCTTCTCTATTTGAAAATGAATTTTTGTTTCTAAGATTTCAAATATCTGTATAGCAATTTCAAACACAGTTATGGCAATGGTCAATTTTTTTTTCACTGTAGAAATGGATCTGCATCAATCTATTTTTTAGCATCATGCACAGACAGATAACCCTTATAATGCTAAAAATATGTAGAGGGACAAAATGTAATAAAATGATAGCCACAATTTCAAATTTGTATTTAAAAAATGTCAGGGCCTAGAACGTAATGTCTGTGTTTTCTTTAAGGTCTCAGCTCCTCTTTGACATTACATTTGGCTTCTGATAAAACCAATACTTCTATTTTATCCTGTAATAAATGCGATTAAATTCTTATATGCAAGTGTTTTTCATTTTACCTGCATCTATAAACCCACCAACATACACATGAGAAGGTGGAGGCAGACTGTTAAGTGTTTGAGCCATTTGTCTTAGTAGCATGCCTTAGGCAGCTGACCTAGGTTCCCTACCTTCACCTGGGGAATCACCATCACAGCCAATTGGTGACGTGACATAGGCTCAAACCCATGATAGCGCTTGAACATCCTGGTAGATGTTCAGCACAGTGATGCTCCCTGTGATAGCCTGAGGAGTTCAGGTATTTGTATGTGGTGCATTAGTTAGGTTCTGCCACATTCTATATAAGATATGGAATACAGATACAAACAGAAGCCTAGTATTACATATTGTAGCACTCCTCCCCACATTTCCTGGAGCTGTAGACATCTAAATTAACATTATATTATAACAATTACAATTACAGTTATCAAAAATAAGAACTTGTCTTTTTTGTTAAGCTGAATACATAGTGTAGCCATTCCATTCATAGGCTGCAGTAATTTGAAATGCTGTACTTTCCATGATTCCTGGAAATAATTATAAGTAATTATTCCTTATTTTTCATACTTTTTTTATAGCTCCTATTTACGGATAAGCCTGATAAGGATTGGGGGGTGTCAGTCATCCAACTTTGGGTTTGGAGGCCAGTGTGAATGATCATATTCCCATTAGAAAGACAGTATTGATGTCAAATTAAAATTACAATTAGAGATTGGCTTATCCTTGGAAACTTTCCATCTGCCAGTCCATGTGAAACACGGTTAAAATATGCCATCTGTTAGAAAATGTTAGTGGGTATTATCTTGGCTTAGCTGATGGCCTAGAAAATTGCACAGCATAAATATCTCCAAGGAATTTAAATTGCTGTCGACATAAAGTTAGTGTATGGTTTTCTCAAAAAAAGTTATGCCATTACACATAGTCTGTCTTGATAGGTGTGAATCCAGCCATGTTTATTTCTCTAGATGGTTATTATAATTGTTTAATTTTTCCCTTTTTATAGTCCTTTAAGTGCAGTAATTCTTTGCTGTTTCTTTGAAAACCTGTGAAATTGCAAACAGAAATTAGTCCTGAAAATGTGTTAAAATAAATTGTATAGCAATTGTTGTGATTTAGTTGTATTAGCTCATTTGGTCACTTAAGTGTTGGTGGTTAGAAATGTGATGGGGGGGGGATACGGCTCAATTTCAAACATGAATCATTATTCAATAAAAGTAACTGGTGAAGAGGAGTAGGTTTTGTTTCAAAATGTGGATCTGCGACATTCCCAAACGTGGTGAAGCTTTGAAACATTTTTGTTTTACTAATAGTTTGCTCTTAATGTTGAAGTAAGCTGGTAACGACTGTCTGGAAGCCTTCAAAACAGCTTTCACTTTTCTAGCTGAATTGTATCATTACATAAGAAGAAAGTTTTGTAACCAATTTCCTGAACATGATGCTGTTACTAATATTGTCCCATGTGGCTTTGTGTACACAGATCTTATTAATAGAATAGAGAAGCTTCTACGTCTCAGAATAGATATTTTTTGTAATTTCTTAAATATTTGACTAAATATATTGAGCATGTTGTGTGAGGGAGAATCTGTTTTGGGGATTTTGAAAGAATAGCACAGCTCTGCAAGACTGAAACTGCTAGGGTATCTGAGCTCTTTTATAGAATGTAGCTTCATGTAGTACATGACAAAAGTCGGTTTGATTTAGGTTCAGACGGTTTTCATACTGTTCTTTGAAGTTGATCTCTTCTTCTTACAGCCTCATTAGGAGCAAACCAGTTACTGCTGTTTTTGCAAAGTCAGTCTTTATTTCACTTCAACAGACCTCGAGGACTTGTGGTAACTAATACAGGTAGTACACAGCTAATTTAACATATTCCAGTAATTACTATCATACATTCCGCAACACATTTAAACACTTACACTATAACTTGGATATGTGCTGTATGTGAAGTGTCCAACTCCAGTACTTATCGGAGCATACCACCATTTCATGCTGCGTGTCCTGCAGTGCCTGTACTACAGAGATAGAGAGTACTGAAGAAGAGATATGCTTGTCTACACACAACATGCTTGTAGCTACAACTACTAAGCAAGTCAAGAACTGCAGCAGATGAGGGTGTCCTATCCAACTCAAACTCACTCAACACAGGAGGCATTCAGTATATTGTGCTCTGCATCTTTGGTCATTCAACTTAACGTAAGATGATTTAACCCATGCAAGTTATTTTTTTTTTTAACTAGGGCTCAACTACTTCTCAGAAAACAAATCTTTATTGGTTTGTGCATCTCAAGTCTTCCATAAAAGAGCTTGTATTTTATGGTCTTACGTTTTGATGAAACCAGTGTTTACTAAGGCTGCAAAAATCAATTGAAACACCCAGGGTAAAGTGGACGTGGACGGTTTAGCCAAGAAATAGGTTGCATGTGCAGAATTCAGTGCAAATGTTACTCAAATGTCCTTTGACATTTAAAATTAACATTAAAGTAAAGTTTGACAAAATTAAAACTACATTTAACTTTTTATAGGGGTATGATAAACTAAAGTATTTCCAAAATATTTCTCATTTCAAAAATTTTCTCTTTGGAAAAAATTAGAAAGGCCAGCAGATTAAAAAAATGGTGCTTAAAAATGGATGGTGTTTACTTATATCAAAGTCAAATGCTTTGATGTTGAATGCAGAGTTTCCACATAGGAAAGGCTCATGAGTTAAGTAAATAACATTTCTATTATGCTTAGTTAGGGACACATCTGAAAATGCTGGACCTGACGGGTTGTCTATACCTACATACTTTAGGAACATGGATATCCCTGCATTAATTCAAATTGCAAAGCAAAAGAAGTCGGTAACTAAAGATCAGTAGACTGCAAATTTCATCCTGGGGCACCAGCAACCAGTTTAATCAAAAACAGTCTGCCAAAAACTACACAGTGCAGGATATTGTAGTTGGGTTACAGCACACAAACTGGTCATCATACCTGACAATACATGTTTTTGAGCTCAGTGGCACGTACACAGTGGCTCACATGCAGTGAAGAAATGTGATATAGTTAGATCTTGAAAAAAGTGCACATGTGGTGCCAACCTAAAGAACTCTGCAGCCCAGAGAGCATGGTTATAGCATCGGACGTGTACTGGTTGCTCTGTAATCTTCTGAGGTGTAGTTTCTTGGCATGGTTTGCCCTCATTCCCTTAAAATGCAAAGTATTGCTACTTAATGATACTGAGTTATCTTCACCCCATGATGCATCATTTCTTTCCTTTGAAGGCTAATCCAGGATGATAATGCCCTCATCCACAGAACAAGTGTGGTTTGCCCAGTTGTTTGGTGAGCAGTTGACTGATATTATCCATATGCCATGCCCTTCAGTAACCTAATCTGAATCCATTTGTGCATTTGTGAAAAATTCTGGAATGACTCCTGAGACAGCATTTTCCACCTCCATCGACTAGGATATGTGTGACTTTCTCATGAAAAATTGGTGCTGCATCCCTCCTACAGAATTCCAGATGCTGGTAGAGCTTATCATATGGTGCACACTGGCTGCACATGGTGGTACAGCACCCTTTTGACTTTACATTATTACCTTAAGCAATTACAGTCAAAGTAAGGTAGGTAGAAATTACGTTTCAAAAGGAAGCATAACTTTTAGCTGAGACTGCTTTGTGGCTTTTCACGGCATGACAGTTTTCTGTAGTGATATTAAAAATATTAGAACATAATGTATATTGTCAGCAAAAGCATTTATAAAAAATGGTACCCTTGCACACTGCCTTGAGCTCATTTTGCTGTGACAACTTCTTCACAGCATCTCCCTGTGACTGTTGTGGCACTAAATTCACTCTGTGATATGCAAAGGCAATGTCAATCCAGCTGCTAAATCATGTGATATAGTTTCAAAAAGAATAAATGTGAACTGTGGTACTTTTCGTATATAACGGATTCATAACAGATCAAGCTCAAGATTTCATACCCTCAATATGCATTCTAAATTGAAAACAAGACCCTTGTGTGTCTTTTTGACTTAATGTATAGAACATTCCTTCTGAAGTGATCAAATGATTGATTGTAAAAGTAGTTTTAAATGTTTTTTAAGGAAGAATGATATGGTCAGCATCCAACTTCAGTGAGCACACTTAAACTTTAAGTACTATCAGTAGAAGAGAAACCGTAATCTTATTATATAAACTTTTAATATGTATATCAAATCCTGCTTGAAATTTAAGTCTGCTGGGTGTGCAGGTTTGTGAAAAGATTGTTCTGTTAGTCTTTCCTTTATACACCTTTGCACCTTTTGGATGGGCATTCGAGACAAAAGAAAATGCAGTATCTAGAGATATCAACAGCTATATATAAAATGGCTGTTTTTTTTACTATATACTCAAGACTTTTAAGATTTGAGATGAAAAGACTAATATAATATATTCCAAATTGTTGATTATGCTAAGCCCAGTTTCTGTGCTATGGTTCTGGTTTCTTCTTTAACTTTCCACACCCAAATTGCTTGCTTCTCTTTCTCAGTTCTCTAGACTTCATTTTGGTTTAGGCATACTGACACCATTTGAAAGAACAAAGTTTAAACACTTCCCATTTATAGTTCTTTTATGTGTGTATAATCAATGCAACAGGAAACATGTGACCAATAAGAAAAATACAGGAGCCATTGTGTCAGTAATTATGCTCACTTGAAATGGGGGGATGAAATGCAGAAATTATTCTAAAATGTTTAAGTATATATACACAGAAATACCAAAAAATAAAAGATACTTTTGCCTCAGATTAATCTTTACATCTAAAATCCTGATTGCTTGAGTATACAGCAACAGTAGCAATTTTAACTTCACTGTACCAATACTTATGAAGGGGTCTGTATATTGATGGACTTTTTCCATGTAGAATTTTTTATATATATAACTGCACAGCCTTACATGTGGTCTCTTTTAGGATGCCACATCATTTATTTCAAACTCAGTGCTAGTCTAAGACTCAGTATTAGTGGTACTAATATGAATGACGTGTTGTGTAATTTATTCAGAGTGAACCTTGGGTCCTCAAAAATAAATTTTACTGTCTCTCATCTGAATTTTCTTGTCACTGATTTTCCTAACAGTAGTAGCCCTGGTTTATACCTTAGGTAGGTACCTGTGAGCTTGACAGCTTTGCCTACCCTATCTCTGTTGGAATAACTGTTGCACAGTGTAGCTCATTTTTTAGCAGGAAAACAGTGTCAGAGTGCACATTTACAAGCCTGTGTAATTTTCTTGCTCTGTACAGGTGCAAATGTTATACTGATCAGCAAATCCACAAACATGCAATGCCATATTTGGAACTATCAAAATATTTGCTAAGTAAAGAATGCTAAAATATGTAATATTTGCAGCTTATTTGGTTGCACAAAAATTAGGTAAAGTAATAGAAACCAATCTATATGTGTTAAAACTATCTTCTAGTTTAGATTCTAGTCAAAAGAATGTGAAAGCATTATTAGCTTTTATGGCACTGTGGTGGGGTGAGCATCGTTCTTTCTAAAGTTCTGTTAGAAAAAACTGAGCGCATTTTGGCATTCAAGTGAATGTGAAGTTGATAAAACCATATCAACACATTGAAATACCTTACTAATGTAAATGAGTATTATTTTTTTTATTTATAGTTTCACTTAATACATTACAGCATTTAGGTTTTGAAAGCAAAAAAAATAATTCATGTATAGCTAAAGCAGCATATCAGCATTAAAGCTAAGATAATACCCTTAGACTGTGGACAGCTTGTTTTAGTAGTAAGAAATAGCTTATATTCTTCTCTTTCTCTGTTACAGTTTTCTTATAGTGCAGGTTTGATTTTTCAGGTACCACTTTACTTTAGGAGTGACCTGTAAGTCATGTGTTATTAATGAATGATCAAGTTAACAACCCTTGTACTAGGTCTGTATTGGTATTTGCTTTCTGTGTCTAATAGATCTGTACTGTTTAATAATTAGGTAATAATGAGCCATGTATTAGTAATGCACTTGTTTGTAATGTGGTCTTTTAGTTATAAAGTAGTAGTACAGCTTGTTACTGCTGACCCCTAAAATTGTGTTATAGTAAAGACACCTCTGTATGATGGATCTTCTATGGATGAAGTTTATTTTTATACATGTGTTGGTATGGCACACGTTTAAGGAATACCTTTAAAGTAAACTTTAGAGACGTATAATATGGAACTTTTCCTCATAATTCAGTTCTTAGAATGGATGTAAGAAACATCGGTTATAACATAAATGTCCTTTTACCCTGTAATCCAGCAGTTTTATCACTGGTATTTAACAATCTCTTTTACGGTATTTTTTTTTTAGTAGGTTAAAAATCAATTATTTTTTCATATTTGTAAAAAATATTGAATATCAGATAAATATAAAAATAGGTTTCAAACTCAAAGTGAGGAAACAAATTGTAAGAATTCAGGAAAATATAAACGGTTTGTATTCTTTCAGAATAAAAAAGTAGACCTTAAATTAATAAATTTGTATCAGAATTTTACTTTATTCCATTGGCTGGCGCTTGTTATTGTAACATTTTTCATCACAATTTTGCTCTGAGTAATATACACTGCTTCCTTGCTGCAATGCATGCCGTGCAAATATACTTCACCTTGCCTGCTCTGAACCTTGTGAGACTGCTGTTGTAAGTATAGTACTGTAGAGTCTATTGTATGTAACTAGTTGAATTTAATTTGTTTTGAGGTTTTGTAAATGAAGTGTGTAGCTGCAGTTTAAAGAAGGAATATATGTGTATATTAGTTTGCATGCTTGTGAGTCATAAGCCTCCATTCCTCATTTTGTGTTCATGGATATTAGCATTATAACAAAGAAGCACTATATTTTGAGCAATAATCAAGATATCTTTTGTGATGCATGTAATTTCCATCCATAAAGAGGTGATAATTTAAAACTAGTACACCATCTAGATAAACTTCTTTGAAGTAAAAATGTGTAACAGGTTTGTAGTACCTAAAATGTACCAGTACTTAGTACGCCAAAGCTTGGATCAGTCAGATGAATTCCTGGGAGTACTGCACAGTGTATTCTGGAGGGATTCTTCTCTTTGAATCCTTTGTGAGTTTTTTTAATTGAAATTAATTTTCCTTGGGTCTGGATATTTCTTTTTGAACCATCCATGTACTCTACATATTGAAATTACACAAACAGTGTAAACAGCCCTTTGCATAGTCCTTAAGCAAGCTCTAAAATACTTTTTGTTGTTGTTTCTGATAGTTCTTACTGGTACCTGAAATGGCAACTGTACATTTTAGATTTGTGTGCATGCTTAGTCTTGCACATGTTCACCGATATATTTTGTTTTACTGCCCCTTTAACTATCACATTAGAGTTTTACAAGTACATGACATTTCTTTAAAACTTAAAAAAATAATTTCCTTAAAGACAGTTACCAGTACACAGTGCCAGACCCACCGTGCGTGACCTTCTATAGAACTGACCTCTGTACATGCTTATTTACATTTTTAACAAAGTTAATCACAGACCCCTTTTCCAGTGCAGCTTCCTGTGTCGATGTCTGCTGCCTTTTTCCTTGGCTGCATTAATGCAAGCATTGTGCTTGTTATTTTGTAAATGGTTCCAATACTTAATAAGTTCATTTGGCTGGAACTGGTGAGAGGTAATCAAGTGACTGTATTTACAGCTGGAATAGGAGACCCGCCAGTGATTAAAAATAAATTCATTAGGAGGTGGGACTGGGTCAATACGCAGTTTGGCAAGGCAGATTCCTACGTAGACATCTTCTAAGTGGAGACGGCGTATACTTAAGGAGGCTTTATAAATCTTTCCAGCTAAGTCCCCTGAGAACACATACCCTGTCCCAGAGCAGAATACTGGGTATCTTTCACTAGGATACAATTCAGGTGGCATGTACCATTTGCTATCTTTATTTCTATTTGGGGCATAGCCTCTCATCAAATAGCCAGTAAAATAATTCTGCCTGGGTGGAAGATCTGGCCTTAGTAACTTTTGAATCAAGTATTCTGTATTGACAAACATATCACTGTCTGTCTTCATAACGTAGCGAGTATATGGACAATGTGTAGCTACCCAGTTCATCCCCATAAGAGTTTTAATGGTTAGGTTGTAGTATGTGTCCAAGTATTCCTGCTGAATGATGTCACGGTATTGTCTACTCTCTTCCACAATAGAACGCTGCAAGTAACCATTGCCATTTTTCCCCAGGCCCAGCAAAAACAGACGTATGCATTTAATTCCTGGTGCTATGGTGTCATTTCCCCAAGTGTGTCTTATGGCATTCCTTGCATCTATTTGGCCTGGTTCTGCTGCTATCAATAGTATTAAGAAGGGGCTCCTGTCTTTGCATTTGTCTGGCTCATTGATGATGTACCGGTAAGGCTGTGTGTTCAAATCACCCCCTGCCCCCTTCTTTCTATACAAGCTGTTATTCGCACTCAAAGAGTTCTCCAGTCCAGTGACTCCCTGCACAGACAGCTCAGCATGACTCAAGTTCAGAGTGACCTGAGGCTTGGGAGGTGCAGGGAGAGTCTCCTTCCAAATGCTCCTCAGTGAGCTCTGATTGGTCTCACCTTTCGGTGAACGGAATCCTCTCACAGTGTAAGCCACAGGGTTCTCTCTCATGCCAGTCCTCCCAGGCAGCCAGTCCACATGGTTACAGAACAGGAAAATGCCGAAAAGAAAAACTAGACACAGGAGGCCAATGATGTGTGTGCGGAAAAGTGACCTCTTAACATTACAAGTCATTTTTTTCAGGAAGCAGTGCCGTCTTCTCCACTGCATGATGCAGATGTAAAATTCCCCGCTGCTTGATTGTCACATTTAATCAAGTCACGTGTGTATTGCAAATGGAGCAGCCGTTATTAAAAAGAAACATTCAGTGTTTCTTGATGCCTGTAGTAGAGCTACATTTGTGATAATGTACCCTCCAAGTAACCCAGTTTGAACTCCTTTTCTGGCTTATCAGCATAATTGGCTGTCATGCTTTCATGCAGTTTCTTAACAGTTCTTCTCTTCAGTTTATGCTTCTCTTGGACATCTGAAAAAAACAACAACAATTTTTCAGGTAAATGCATTATGAGAGTTGGGAAGAACAAACATGGTTGAACAGTATATTACTTTGAATAACTTTTTTTTTCAGTTGCTTTCAACTTGAAGTATTTAATTGCAAGTGCTATATCATTTTCAGTCCTGGGCTTCATTTTGTTTGTTTACTATACAGAACCTTAAAAGATATACAGAGACCATTGCCATGTTATAATCTGTTTATATTGTGCTTCACTAAATTTAGTCATGTTATAAATATATGTAAAATGTATGATTAATACCTGTATTACTTTCTTAAATCCTTTCTGTTTTGGCTAATTGGGTGCATACCAAAAATTAGTACTGTATACGTCTTATCTGGAATGAACAAAGTGGTAGCAAGCTAGTCAAAAGGCCCTTAACAGCTATGTAAATTTTCCCATACACAATATGGTGCTCTTGTAGCTTTGTATTGCTCTAATGGCCTATTCCTATCAGCCTCCTGCTGTGCTTGAAAAGCAAGTGAAAAGATGCATCTGTCAAAATGAATTTTCAGGGTCCAGCAAGCTCCACTGCAGAATCTGCAGACAGTAGCAAATGATAAGTCTTCACCCATCATTCACCTTCAACCTGATATTTGTTTGAGAAAAGGGGTGCCTTGAATGTTTTGTTTTTGCTGGAATTAAAATCTTTTATGCATCCTTAAGAAGATTGACATAAAATGTGATCTTGGAAAGTAAATTCTATTCTGTACCAGAGAGTTAGAATATTTTAGCCTAATATATGTTGCCATTTTATAAATATATGGTCAGTTATGACTAGAGTGTGTTAAAATTTAAATTAAAAATCTATATCCACTCTGGATATAGTTTGCATTTCCCTATGAATGTGTTGGCTAAGAGTAGAATCAATCCAGTCTGACCTTTTTAACAAATGAGCTTACCCTGCTATATTACGATAATGTAGGCCAGCTTCAGAAGCAAAAGCTAGGTAAGGCTTGGTGTATTCCACACCCCTACTAAATGAAAAGGAACGGACTTAAGATTCAAATAATGTAATTGCAAAAAACCAAAAGCCAAAAACAAAAAAGACAATTGCCATGTTGTTAGATATTTAATCAGTATTATATCAATTAAAACTAATTTAAACAAGGAATGGCTTTCATATGTATATATACTTTTTTTGTCTGTCTATTGCCATTTTTTTAGATGTAAAAATACAAATGTTTAACACTTCACAGTTTTCCAAATCTTCACGGACCTGGGTTTCTTAAGTTTTAACTGTATCTGTAAAATTATTTTTCAATATTTTAATCATAAAAGTATTTTTAAAACGTTTTCAGTTGTTAAAAGTTGTATGGTTCAAAGAGTGACATGTTTACTTGACATGCCACGTCTGGCTTTGGGCCCTCTGGCTTATTAATGGAACTTCTAAAGGTCATTTGTGACACAGATCTAACCCATACAGTACCCCTACTTGACACCCATAAACATAAATTAAAGAATCTTTTAAAATCTCCCATATCAAGTACTAGTAAAATTTGTATTCAGGCATGAATAATAGTAATAATATTGTCAAAGTATGTATATACTGTTTGTGTAGTCTATAGCATAAACTTGTGCATCCTAAAATAGATAATGAACACACAGAATTTGCGGGTACTCCATGTTATCTGTTTTAAGTCTTTAATTTCCATAATTAAAACATTGACTGTTGCTTATAACCTAGTAATTATTTACATTCTAGTATTTTTGTTCATTCATTTTAGTACTGAATTATATACTGCTGTGTTGAAATTAGTAGTTTTATTATGTGTTGGTAATTGAGGTAAAAAGAATACATAGAACTGTCTGAAAGATGCATAAATGAGCATTGACTAGATTATGCAACAGCCACTAATCTCTTTAACAGGCTTAAATCTTTTTCCATGTTTATGTCTGTATATATGTAGTGTTTTTTTTTTAATGCTAACACAATTTGTTTTGGAGTATTACTGTACTTACATTGACAAAACTGACTTGTATGTTGATATCACTATTTCTAGTCCAATTAAGTGAGATACAGTAGAGTGTTTGGTCTAAACCCTAAAATTGTATAATTGTACTTTGGAAAATATAAGATTGTATGTCAGAAATGGTATAGGATATACAATTCAGTTAATGTGATTTTACTGCATGATCTGTTTTGATGGTTGAGCTCACGGCGTGTCATATCAGACGCAATTTATTGGACCTTTCAATTTACTTTGGTTTTTGTACATCTGGTCTGATGCGCATAAAGTAACGTAAAGTGTTTTCAATTTTCCTGTACATAAACATAGTTAAACAAAAGTAAAAAAGTACAATCATTTGAAATGTAGGATCATTGCAGGATCATTATGACCCAATTTAATCTAGGGGATGTAGGGAAAACAAAATATGTTAAAACATAATAGCAGACAAGCTGATCGATTCCATTGACCGTTGCAAAATACTGTATTTATTTTACAATTCAGTAATTAACTATTAGGAAGCGGCTTGGTTTCAATTTGTCAGTTCTTGTGGGTGGACGGAACGATGGGAGGTGGTGCTGGGAAAGGAATCAGATCCATTGAATTTCTCTGCCTCGCTGCTCTGAATTACATGATGCACTTTTAAGGTCTTCAGAAAGACAATAGGCCTCTTGTGACAACAAATCAGTAAAAGAAAAAAAATACTATTATCGTTAAACATACCTCTTCCTGTTGTAATTTTTTGACGTAGGTAGACAATTGTGCTTTCTGCAGGAAGGGGTGGCACGCCATCATTCCATGAACGAAAAAAAAATTAATGTTTTTCCCCTAATCACATGTACATCCCCTTGTGTTCTTTCTTTTATTCTTGGCTTCCCATCCGTCCATCTGTCAGTGTCAGACTGCAGCCATCATTTCTGTTCCTTTTCGTAGCCCAAGGTTTCTTTTTTTCTCAGTTCTTGTGTGTATTGCTCTTCTAAGAATGTTTAGCCTGCTTAGTAGTTTTTCTTTATTTAAACGTCGTGCTGACTTGATTGGCAAAAGGCCAGTTGGTGAACAAGCCCCAACAGCTGCAGTTAGACTGTTTTGTTTTCCCGTTACAAAGAGGTTTGCTTTATCTGTCCAGTATCCATTCCTCCACTGCTTTAGTATTTGATCGCAATCTCAGACAGCCACTACTTCAGGCTGTACCACTCCTTTGCCATGGCAGAGAAAAGCAGGTTCTTTGCCCATCGTAGAGAAAAGCAGGACAAAAAAATCTCTTCTTTACAGCAGCCAGTGTGATGTGATTTTCCTCTGTTGAAAGGAATGAAGAGCTCCTCTGCTGCTCTGGGAAGGCAGCTGTTTAACTGTGGACTTAGACACCGTTTCAGTGACAGAACATTCAAACGTCACTGCTTACTTAGCAGGGGTTCCCACGTGACCTATTCATATTCATTTCCTCCCTTCTACAGTCTAAACCTTTAACTATTTCCTTGCACAAGACAGGAAGAGTGTGGCTTTATCTTATAAACAGTTTTGAGAATACAGCCGAGATATCTAGTATAATTACTCTTCATTATTTTGCTTCTAGCTTTTTTCAGTTTTTAGTCTCATGTAAATGTCAGTATTTCCTGTAGACTGGGTGTGAATATGTAGGTTGCATTAGCAACAGCACGTAAATCCTCTTTATTTAAAACTAATAGATAAAATCTAAGAAGCTATCATAATGTTTGCTACTATTTGTTGCACTGATGCATTGCATTTTTGTGCATTTGGTAAAGAGGTTAAAGTGAATCACTATTTATATGGCATTCATTTCTTGTCTGTGACCTTTAACAGGCTCAGTGTTTAAATTAATAACCCCAGTGCTGTCACAGCTAAAAACAACACTCAGTAATGGCTTGCTGAGGGTTTGAGTGTGTATATAAAAGATTATTCTTTACAATGTATTTGTTTTTATATGGCGTTTAAGAAAATGTTGTCCAAAGTAGTCTTTTGGTCAATATTCAGAATGGCTTTTGCTATTTATTTTTGGATTTACAATTCACAAGGTATTATTTATTTTGTAGAAAAGTAAAAAGTTTTAATAGCTTTTCTTAATAGTGTAATGGTGGTAATTGCATTATCAGTACAGTATGTCAGAGTATTATTGCAGAATAGAGATTGAGAATTTTCACACAAGTCCTAACTTTGATATGTTTTTTATGACATTTTTGGAATATTGGATTACTATTCAGTGGAATTTGAAATGTTCCTTAAGGTTATAATTTTCATTTAATTTGTGTTATAATGGCTTTGTGTTGTTGTTTTTTCATTCTACACTGTGCTGTTCGACAAGTGCACTTGAAGCCTTCCATATATTTATTCAGGTTTTCACCTGTTTAGAAAAGCCCAGACGATTACCATGCTCATTCTCGCCATGACACTGGGCTTTATTAATATGAGGTTATAAGGTTTGTGACCTCCATCTGTCTAAAATTGTTGGAATATTTGTTTTTATTTTTTTAATATTTTGTTTAATTACATTAGTTGTAAAATTGTGATGAAATATCAATGAAGAAAATTTGAAATGTTTTTAAGCCCCTACCACATATGTCCATTTTGTCGAATTTTAGGGTTTGACATTAAAATCTTTTACTGTTAAAAAACATTTAAAAACACCTAACTGATAACCTTATTGTTAACATATAAAAACCTCGGTTACTGTGGTTTAACAGCTATTATAGTCACTGTAAGGTAATAAGAAATAAGGTAAAGAAATACTAATTCCAGTGCTAATTTTTTTGTATTCTTATTGCCTCTTGTTAATGTTTAAGGGTTTGAGAAGAATGTTGAGTAAATGTATATCTATAATTCAGAATGGCAGAGAATGTAAAGTGAACATGTCTTATTTTTAAAAATGAGTAAATTGTAAACATATGAGAATTAAATGGACAGTTATTTTTTAACCACACAAACATACAATGGATTATTTGAACAAATATGTAAAGAATCAAGGGTACAATTAGTGTCTGAAGCATAGGCAAAGATGTGTATTCTGATTCCCCTACAAATGTTTTTCAGCTTTGTAGAGTTTATCCACATGTTAGAAAGCAAAGCAAAAGGTTTCCTCTTTAGGTTAATGTTAAGTTTTTGTCTTCTTTCTGTAATACCATGACAGCGCAGTGAACTAGTGATTCTGAATTAGTGTGGGCCTTTTTCCCCCCAATAAATATTTATAAGCGAAATATAATTTGGTACAAATAGAGCAAGCTGTTGTTTGGATGCTTAAAGAAAAGACTTTAACCTGAACTATAGCACAGAAACGCGGCATAGCAAAATTGACAATTTGGAATATCTTGAAATAGAAAGAAACCGTTGAAGTACTTAGGAATCAGCAGCAAACAGGTTGGCTGAGAAAAACAACTTCAGTTGTTGATACAAGAATTATCAGAGCTGTGAAGAAAAACTGTAAATCGGCTGTTGCTTAAATGACCAGAAATGTCCACAGTGCAGAGGTGAATCGCATTTTTTAATGCCATCTACGATGAGCCAGTAGCATCATTGGACAAAGTGTTATGGATAAATGAGACAAAGATAAACCTTTACCAAAATGATGGCAAGGTGAAAGTGTGGAAAAAGGAATGAAGTATAGATGATCTAAAGCATACCACTACATCTGTGAAACATAGAAGAGGTTGTGTTATGGCTTGGGCATGCCATACTGCCTCTGGAACTGACTCACTTATCTTTATTTATGATGAAGTTGAGTGACTTCAGAAGTGTACAGAAACATCTTGCGTGCATGCCTCCAGACTTATGCAACTGGTACTTCATCATGCAACAGGACAAGGACCCAAAACACTGCCAGAGCAACCAAGGAGTTCATCGGGTGAAACAATGAAAAATCTTAGATTAGGCAAGTCAATCTCTCTATTTTAATTTAATTTAGCATGCATTTCTCTTTCTGAAAAGTAGACTGAAGTCAGAACCCCCCCCCAAACCAAACAGCAACCAAAAATGGCTGCAGCAAAGGCTTGGCAAAGCATCTCATAAGAACAAATCAAGTGTCTGCTCATGTCAGTGGGTCACAGACTTGATGCAGTTAATGTGTGCAAAGGATTTGCAAGCGAAGACTAAGTTTTATACTTCAATACTTTGCTTTGTTAATTTTTTCCAGTGCTTACGCTGACCTAAGATTATCAGAAAAAGATATTATTCTAAAATGTAAAAGCATATGTGACATTACGCGGGGGCGTGTCCAGTGTGGAGGTGGGGTCCTGGAGGGAAGGGTGATGCCTCACCTTGGTAGTCACAGCTTTTCTGGTGATTAGAAGATGAGCCACAGCTGTGAAGACACACTGGACATCCCCGGAAGGGGAGGATTATTTTCACGGGCAGCCCCGGAGAGGATTGTACCTACGTAAGACGTTATTTTTATTTTTTTTCCGGCCTGTCCCGTCAGGCATCTTCATTAGGGCAGGGCAGACCTTTTTCACACTTGAGTTATTTTGTTTTTGGCCTTATTCACCTAGCTCTTCCAGACTGAACCCTGTTTAAGTCCAGTCTGGTCACCGCTGTGCTAGTGGTTCTTCTTTTTTCCGGGCTGGACCCCAGTGTATAGGGCAAGCCCAGCCTGGATGTCGCGATGCACAGCAGAACATCTTCCTTTTTGCTTTTTGTTTCTTTTTTCACTTTCACTTCACTTTTTTTGTGTTATTTCCGGTTCCTGCTAACCTCACACCGGTGCTTCCAGTTAGGGATGTTGACTTTTTACCGGTGCTCCCCATGGCTCCGCCCGCTCTCTCATTGTTACACGTCTAGATATAAGAGGGGACCTCCTATACTTTTACTTCATATACATCTTTTCATCTAAAATCTGAGTTGCTTGCTTGAGTGTACAGCAAAAATAGTAACTTTGACTTCACTCTTCCAATACTTATGAAGAGCACTGTATATGTTGTCCATCTTTTTAAACATACTTTAGCAAATCACTGGGTCTGAATATGAGTTGCCCTTGCAGTAGTTTTTTGGTTTTCTTTCTGATTTGCCAGATTATTACGATGTTTCCCCAAAGTATTTTAATTCATCCTTGCACAGTGTACCTTAAGGTTGCGTTGATAGGCATTAGAAGTTTTGTGCTTTCTCACATCATGCATTTACTGTGTGACAGAGGGATCTCTGTCGCTGTCCACAGGCGGTACAGTACACGACACGTAATATTCACCTTAAGTAACACACGTTCATGCATACTTTCCTGTCGGCTAGCTAGCTCATGAGGGTGCACACTCGGGGCTTGGCTAGCATTTGCTTACTCCATACATGCAAAACATTACCACATTTTATTTCAAAATCCGTTCCTGTTATCTGTTGAGACACAAACACAAACTCTGAAGGTCTATTTTTATGTTTCTGTTTCTTAGTACTTGGCTATGTGAGAGAGCACTCTTTCTGTGGTCTTTTTCCATGTTGCAGTCAGACTTCTAGGTATGGTGGCCTCATTGGTCCAAACCCAATACCAGTTTTCAGCTTGGCTTTGTAGTGTCAACGCTGAGTGGTGCATGCGCACATCTTCTGGTAAAGGAAGTACCATTTTTACAGATGGTTAAAAATGAGTAAAATGTTTTCAGGGTTGGTATTTGGCACCCCTCCTGCCCTCCCTGTGACATACTGTATATTGGTTTATGAACACATTAATGTACCTTTCCTAAAAGACTGCAAGGGCCACGAAAAGCTCACTTGTCAAAAGCTAGCAATATTGAATAATGGATGTCTTCAGTTCAAGGTTAAAGGTAGCGATTCCAGTTAAACAGGTTGGTTGAAACTGCATAAACTTGAAACTTAAAAATTGCTGCATTAAAAAAAAAAACAATGCCTCTCAGTGGAAAAGAACGGGTTATTTTGCATATTAATTATTCCATTCATAACCTTGTCTTCAAGAGTCTGCCAGGATAGTAGTATGTTTAGGCTTTTCTATGTGCCCAGATTAAATTTGCTGACATGTATTGATTTTTTTAAGGAAAGCAGTTAGAGACCCAGACCTTCAAAAGGAATCATTGGAATTCAGAGCCAGTTGGAGCTGCAGTGCATCAATGTCCTAATTTCTTCATATTCATAGCTATTAAAGATTCACTGTGTGCGTGCACTTCCCATCTAAGAGTTTTTGGTTTATCAATACAGATTCTGTTGAGTTACCGTGCCCTTCAAATGTATTGGGACCGGAAACTCAAAGCTGTTTTTTGTTTTTGTCTTATGTAATGTGTGTATGATTAAGATTAATATGAATAAGTGTCATATACATTTTGTTTTTGGGTATTAAAACATACTTTGTGCTAAACCCAGTGATTTTATGTCGCCATAAGTACTGGGACACATTCACTTTAAGTAAATGTCAGAGGGTAAAAGTCATTATTTGGCTGTCTTTCCCTTTGAGACAATAACTACATTGAGTGTTTATGCATTCCTTTATGCATTTCTGTTCCTGCGTATGCTTGTGGTGCATTGTTTGGGTTGTTGTGATGGTGCGTTACTTCATTCTGCTCATCCAGGCACAATTCATAGTGTAGCATCAGGATCTAGCAAGCCTGCTGTGGTTGTGGACTCTGCAATTAGAGTAGCTAGGACTATGACAAGGTTGTTGACCTTCAAGGTTCTGATCAATACCAGGCGTCTTCCACCCATTCCTAATATTGGATTAAGTAGAAAATATTCCCGGATTGGTGTACTTGGTTACAATGCAGTCTTGTCCTGTTTCAGTAATTCTAAAATTTTTACAGGAACTCTTTGGAAAAAGGCATGCCCCCCTCTACTCTTAAAGTTCATCTTGTGGGCATTTATATGTGCCATGGGAAAATGACTTGGTATCCCCAGGGATGCAGGGGGGCTAAAGGATGGGGACACTAGCCACCTGGGTTGATATCAGGTTTACTTGAATGACATACCCATTTAAGGACATGTTAAATAGAGCAAAGTTTGATTTTGAAGTTCTGAAATTGATTGTAAATCAACTGTACAATCACTTCTGTTGTACTTGATAAAATTCATAAGTATTTTCATAGGAATATGCCAGAGTAAGCTTGTATTACTATTTTATCTAATTTTAGCTATATCTGTCAATGTTAAAGTTGCACAAAATAGCACTGTAGCTCTTCTCTATGTACATAAACCTCCTAAGAGTTTAAGCCTTCCTTTTGTGTGTACTTTTTGTCCTCTAATTTGAGGAGCCTCTTCCCTGCAGGAATGAATTTAATTTGAACCCTACAGAATGTCCTGATTTACAGATTTGAACAATGAACCTTTCTTTATGGGAATTTCCAGAGTAGGCATGAGCCTAAATATATATCCTAATATTACTTAATATTATTGAAATGGGAAAAATGCACAGGCAAGTTTTGTTTTTTTTAAATTAAGCTTTTTTGAATGTATTTAATTTTATCTACCATTTAATTAATTTATGATTTCTTTTGGTTTAAGTAATAAAAATAGGAGGCTGATAAGTGGAAAAAGAATATTTAAAAAAGATTAGTAGTATGGTTGTGTATACACAGACAAATATCCCTTCAGCTGGGTGAATACATGTTATTACTAAGGATATTGTAAACATCTAGAGGGGAGAATCACATTGTTGTTTTATATATTAATTACTAGTAAAATACTTTTTGTAGTTTGTGAAAAATATTGTAATGTTTTGTTACTTTTTTCAGGAAGGGGCTTCAGCCAGAAAAGCGCAGACACCAACAGTACAGCCTGTACCAAGACCAGGTATTAATCTAATGTTGTTAGCTTTAATTAATAACAGTTTTGTTGTGTGATAAGTATTTAGAGTGTGTCAGAATGTTTGTGTGCATATGCATTTGTATGGATTATTTACAAATTTAAATGGCTATTTTTCTTTCTAGAATTGAACATGGTAATAGGACTTTATCTGAAATCATTTTATGCATGTTTTTTTTTTGCACAACAGGGAGGGAGAAGTAGTTTAATGACTGTTTCATATGTCAACATTCCATATTTCATGTTGTTGTTTAGCAGTCTTTGACTGTTGAGAATGTGCATGACATGTTTGTTTTCCTGTTAGTTTGGAAAAGCAGTGGGAGTATATTCCTATCACCTTAAAATGCTCAATTTTCTTGTGTGACTACTAATATTCTTTTTCTTGTCAGCAAGTTTAATTATGCATATATATTTCTGTTGATATTTTCTAGTTTTATGGGGTCTTAGTTAAAGCTTTTGCAATATCTGAAGCACAAACCTTATATGTCATCAACAAGATTTTACAATGTGGAAATTTTGTTTCTATATATGGAATAGCATCTTTGGTTGGAAACAGAAACACAGCTTTGTTGGGGTCCTTTAACAGTGTATCTAGATTAATGGAAGCATTAGAGCTCACTATGATTTTTATACTTGTTCTCATTCCTTCTCTGTTGAAAATACTTTTTTTTTCAGATTTTCAACAAATGTCTGTTTTTACCGCATTGCATAACCAGAGTACAATCTGTACTTTTATAATTTTACTTTGTGGACACCTTTACTAATATACTAACATTAGTACATACTTCCTATATACTGTATACCAATATACTTCAGAAAATAAGAAGCAAGTTCAGACATCTGCAGCTTTTAGTCTGTTAATGTTTTTTTATAGATTGATATTCACCTGCATAAAGGACCTACTTGAACTAAACACAATTTTGGTTCTTTGAAAGCTTGTCAAAGCTTCTAAAGCTCAAAAAATGTGCAAAACATTTAAGCCAGAATAAATCAAATAAGATCAAATGTTCTTAGGTTTCAGTAGGGTGGTTTTAGGGGTGGGGGGCTCATTATGCACTACATAATAGAAATGTTTTCTTTTTCAGTTTAGAAATCTAAACCTGGAATTGTTAGAATTCTTTTGCCATTTTCTTTTTTCCTCCTCAGGAATATATAGGATATATAGGAGTGCCTAATAAACCTACTAGATTAACGTTTTTCTTTTCTCACTGACATTTGCCCAGCTGCTTTTTATTCAAAAGATGTCAAACCTTTGTTGCAAAAGTTCAAAAACTGCAACCACAAAAAAGTTACGTATGTTGATGTCTTTTAGTACTTTAGTATATATAAAGTGAAAACTTTCATATGCTAACAGTTTTTTTATTCTTGTTAGTTTCTCAAGCCAGACCTCCTCCAAACCAAAAGAAAGGTAAGGTGTTGTGAGATTTGATGTGTCCATTTTCTAAACATCAAATTAACTAATGTAGAAAGAAAGATGCAAACCTTTAAACTTCTACCTAACCTATTCGAACAATCCATTTTATTTTGTTAAAAGACTGATAAAATAGAGTTGTTGCTTACAGTTAATGATCCATATTGTTAATGATCTGTATTGTCAACACTTTGGTGATCTAAGGTTTTCATTGTTCCTTTATAAACAATTCTCAGATTGTCTACTAAGAAATAGTCCCAGACTGTCCTTTTTTCAGGATAACCTATCTCTCAGCTAATTTCATTTCACTACATGGTCATACATTCAAAAGTAGTGACATAGTTTAATTAGTTAGTGTTTAGCATTTATTTGCCCAAATATTTCTGCTCCATTCTTCATTGGAAACCTCATAATTGCTTCAGAACCAATGTGAAAGCTGTTATATTTAAATGAATCTTGAGGAACATTATTAAATGTGTTATATATTTAAAAATCTAACAAAAGTTCATAAACATCACCAGTATATTGTCAGTAAATTTGATACTGAATAAAATTATGGCAACAGATAAGGAAATCAGTCTAACTTTGCTTTACTGATCTTTACTGATAAGTATATAAAATTTACAAATGTCCGATATATTCCTGCTTTATGTGAGCTTTAAAAGAGATTAATTAAAAGGAAAAATAAGGAAAAATCTGGATATCAGTGCACTGAAAGAGGCCGCATCCCACTCTTGACTGGCAGAACAACCAAAACGTTTTATCTACCCTTGTAGTACAATTCTCATTTGCAGGCTGTTAAGTACAAATTTATGATACCTAAGTGTTGAAATCACAACAAAAACAGTCAGGTTATCTACCCTATTTCCACAATATATAAACATGCATTGTTTTCTGTATTTCTGACTGTAAAACTGCAGAAGTGAAACAGTTCCTCCAGATGCTACAACTTAAATTTTCTTTTCTAGGATCTCGAACCCCTATTATCATCATACCTGCAGCAACTACTTCATTAGTCACCATGCTAAATGCAAAAGATCTTCTGCAGGACTTAAAGTAAGTAAATCATAAAACAGTGTCCAAAATGTCTATATTAATTTATAATTTAAAGAAATTATACATTTCTTTAAAAAGGTGAGTATATGATCTATATGGCTACTGAATATGTCTGATTGTTTAAATTACTTTCAGCCTTTTGTCTGCCATTAGTAGACAAAGTAGGATTAAACCAGTATCTTATATATTCTTAGTATAAGTAAGAAAAAAAACGAATCCTTGTTGAAATCACTATAATGCTATAATTTCATATGACTTATTAAATTGTTAGAATTTCCCCACTGAAGACAATGTATTATACAATGTTGCCTTTAGAAAACAATTCTTTTTTCAAATTTTTAGACGGCCAGGATTTTGAATGTTGTCTTTTTACAATTGTGATGGAACATTTGACTTTGATTTTTAAGGGGAAAAACGTTACTGCCTTGTACTGAATGGCACGTTGATGTATTGGATGCCTTTAGGATCAGACATAAATCCTGTGACATGCAATCCTATGAAATCCCTTGTGGAAATGGTTTGCATTTAAAATGTCCAATTAGTTATCCTTTTCTGGTGTTCACAGAACAGATCTCTTGTGGAATAAGTAAACCATAACCTTTGGGGCTTAATTATATGAAAACTACTTGCAAAATAATGAAGGATATTTCTTAATTATATTTAGTGCAACAGAAATCATTAAAATGTCTTAATTGTTTTTGAAATGCTTTAGAAAGCTTGTTGTTTGAATTTTATTGGATAATATTCTGCTTTTTTTCTAACTTCAGTCCGAGTTCAAAAAGTCAGTGAATCAATATTAGTAGTTGTTTATTAAGTCAGTCTAGTCAGCTGTTCATAAAGATCATAAAACCAGGCTAAAATTCATTCTGTGATCTACCACTGCTATCGACCCTCAGCTTCCACTGCAGTATGTGATCTACACAGACATTAATGAAGGCAGCGCTGTTCAGGAATGATGTTATTTGAAAAGATTTCTCATTTTGCTAAGTATTCTACTGGTAATTAAGATTTTTCAGGGGAGGGTTACTCTGCTACTATCCCTGATCTTAGCCATTTTCACACTTCTTGAGAAATTTCTTCTAATTTTTACCAGGTTTCCTATGACTTCTTTCTTTGAAAAAGAGCACTAGTGGTTTAGCTAGAATTTTGTTTTGGTATCAAGTCATTTTGACCTACTTGATTATTTGATTATGATTATTTCTCATACTCGTTCACTCCCTTTATTACTCATTATGAACGTTAACACCCATGATGGTTCAACACCAGCCACATGAAAAAGAAATGCTTTTGCATGTACTGTGTTTGAGATGTCATAATGTTCAGAGAGTGAGATAAAACCCTCAAAGTAATCAAGCCTTTCTCTTATATGATAAACCCTCTCTCCCAGAAATCAAACATCATAATTCAGTATGGAATCAATTGTGCTAATGCCTATTTTGGAGAAATTCCTTTTGCATATCTTTAAAAACCATGATTTCTGAAAAGAAACGTAGTCTACAATGATATCTGCACCCCTTCTTTATTCTATGAAAAGGGAATGGGGGGCACATACAGCTGTCACTGAAAACCCTGGAGAACTACCACCAAAATCTCAAGATGAATCTTCACAGCAATGGCAAAAGTATAGAAGAAACTCCTCCATCTTCACCAAAGCCAAAACTTGCAAGGCAGCACTGGTGCTTCAGTGAGCTAAATGTGCAGTGTCTGCATACCAGTCAGCTCTCTAAACAAGTCATCTTTTCCCAATTTAGCCAATTTCAGTGAACTAAAAGTGACCAGTAAGGAAAGGATATTTAAGAAGAATATCAAGATAGCCACAATTCAGAACTGGTAGGAGCAGGCAAACACATTTCTTTGTCACCGTATTACTTCTCAAATTGCTGTTCATTCAGAAGAAAATTATGAGTCTGGAAGCAGAAAAATTTATACCAACAAACCTTCAGACAGTCTTCATCCCTACATCATCTGCTTCGTCAGTCAAAGATTCTGTCAAAGTATCAGACTACTGAGCCCATGAATGACTAGACCTTTATGAATGACTAGACTGTGGCCTTTTTTTAAAACACTAATCTGTTTAAAATAACAAAATATATTTTACAGTATTAAAGTACAGTACAGGAGAACATTGTTACTGAAGAAATTGAATGTTTTTCTAGATATGAAATACATATCCTTATTAGTCACTGGCCTAAACACAGATGTAAGTGTTTTACAAGAGCTGCTTGAGAATGGACATTGAATGAGCATCTTTCAGGAGTATGGTATACTGATTTGTGTTTCCTTAAAATACCATTTTATTTTATGTTGTCTACACAGCCCCACAACTAGATACTGCCCTGCAAGTTAAATGTTGCATTTTAGGCAAGCACAGTTAAGAACAGAATGTGAGACTTGACATGCATTAAAAAGTTGAAGTTCAATTAAAATGACATTTTGAATATTGTTTAAAATAAAGATCTAAAAACCACACCAGCCACTATTAATGCTGATAAATTATTTTCCTGCCATTTATAAGGATGTAATTAATGATGTTCACTTGGATAAAGTTTTTTTTTTTTTAAATGCATTCAGAGGTATGCATTGCAATTAAAAATCTGCAGATTTGTCAGCAGGCTTGCCCTGAGATTAAAAAATAATATCAAAGATTATAAAATACAACTGATCAATTGGTCATGTTTATTTTCTCACTGCTCTTTTTAATGCTAAAGCTTTTGGATCCGTCTCATAATTATGTGTGATGAGGGAACATTGATCTAGGTAACTCTGGTTGCAGAAATCGGTGCATCTCTCAAACTGATTTCCTTTGTCAAGACAACAGGTTGTGGGTTTGATTTGGTTTTCTTTCATGTTTTGTTGTGCAGGGATTTGCCTGGAAGCCACACTTTCAGTTCCTGTCAGAAATACCAAAATGCTAATACTTTTACTGTCATCCATTTTATATGTATGTATTAAGTTATGAATGGTTTAAATATTCATTATTTTACTATAGGTATACTACCTGAAATTCCTAAAGACCTAACTGAAGTAATTCAGTATTTTCTAATAAAGTTTCTTCTTAGATTTTTGTTTTAAGCAGCACCTCTGCCTTTATATATATATACACTATGAGCTGTCAGAACCTAAATGTTCCTTCAAATGTTATAATTAAATTAAAACAAGATTTTTAATAATGCTCTTAAAGAGCAAATAAGTAGGTCTACCAGTGTTTGGAAATAAAGACCCATAAAGACCCAGCATCATGAGATTGATTTTAAAAGCTAAATTACGTTTGAAAATGTAAGCTAAGGGCTTTTAATTTGATTAAATTGCCTGCACATGTGCATGTTCATATGTATAGATAATACAAATACATCGTAGTATGTATGTCAAAAGAGTAATTGCCATTGCAAGTGTTTTATAAGTCCATAACACTATGAAATAGTCTTGAAGTACAAACTCAATTGTTCTCAGTTGACACATAAATGGAGCTGGAGATATTTAAAATGCCCTTAAGATTAGTTTTAGAAAATTAGAAAGTCTACGTTGTAAAGCACAGAGCAAGCCACGTCTTTATGCTTAATCCCACACCACTGTTCAGTGTGAAAATGCTGATTGAAAATTGAAACTGAAGAATTGTTTGGGGGTTATTTTTGTTATATTCAAGATGTGTATTTTCTTCACTGGTTATGTTTGCTAATTATAATTGCTGTGTTTGAGCTAAGCTTTGTCTGATAATTATCCCGCCGTGTTGTAGTTTAGATCTGATTTTAAATGGTGGGACTGTAAACCTGTTTCCATTGTAAACTATTGCTCACAGCATTGCTTCAGGTTGTTTGCATCTGGTTCACAGTTTCATTTCTCTCAGTAGGTAGCCATTTGGCAACCACTTGGTTATCCAGTGCAGAATCATGCTTTTGGCTAGCCATGCTTTATCTTAGTTTGTGTATGCAGAGGATGGGCTTTTAAACATAAAGCACTAAAACACTTCAGGTAGTTATTCTTCATAAATATACTTACTGGTTGAATGGGATTTCTGGAAAATATATTTTTGCCTTTAACTTGAGAATTTTTTACCATGCCTCTTGGAAAACATTTTTCTTTAATTTTGAGAGTTGTTTCTTATTAAAACTTCATGGAGTAGTTGCTGTATCTTGCCCATTACCCATCTCGTTAATATAGTCCCCACTTATGATTTAATAGTGTACATGGTGGAGAAAATCTGACTTCATGATCCTTTATACATTTCTTATCTGAATCTTTAGGTGTACATAGGTACTAGGTGTGTTTTAAAAGGTGTTTATTTCAAACATTTAAGGATTCACTGTTAACTTAACAGCTGACTTTTATGGCATATTGTTGTCATTCATCTGTTCAAAATCAAAACGAGTGAATGGGTATGGAAAAGGAAAGTAATTGTGATTGAAGCGAACCAGGAGGACTTAACATTTGAATGCTAAATGTAAAACTGATTGACACAAACGTAGTATTTAAAATATATATACATATTTAAATTGAAAAGCATAATGAGTAGGATGTTCACAAGTCTATTTAATTTCTTGCCATTGAAGCCTTTTAAATGGAATCTTGCTTAAAATTGGATTTTTTTTTGTGGAACAGGCATTTATTTCTGAAAACATTTATGAACACTGGAAAGGTTATTTTTAAATCAGCCTTTTAACTTTAAAAGTGTGGAGTTAATAGAAGGACGTGGCCCTGCCATGTTTTCAAGGATGATAGGCTGTCTGCATGAAAGGCATAGAGCATCTCATCCTAGGTTCAAATATATTAAGGCCCATCAATTATACTTAACATTGTAAACCCAGTGCTTCATGCTGGTCAAAGGTTTTGTGTGGTACTCTTCAGTTTTTTATGCCAAATAATGAAGACTTTTTGAACATATTTTTGGGGCTGTTGAATGCTTGAAAAGCTTTGTGTGTGTTTGTGACAGTCAGAGCCCTGACTCATACCTAATTGACATGCAGAAAAGCTGCATTTCCCTTCAGAAGCTTCCTTGGATGAGCAGCCTCAGCCTTTTCTCGGTCTTCAGTGTAATTTATAATTGGTGAGGGTTTCAAGCAAGTATGTTCTGAAGTTGGCACATAGGGTGCATTAAAAATGAGGGGAAACATTCCTAAAGCTACATTTGTAATTAGTGTTCCTTTCCTTTTCCTTTTATTATTTGTTGTTCTCAGATTGCTCACGTGATCATTGTAATTGATTCTTAATATATTCATGGTCTGTTTTAGCCTTGGAAAATTGTAGCACCTGTGATTAATGTGTGATGAGGACGATTTATTCTCTGTATATGGATTATTCCTCTTTTTTGTTATAATGCTTTCAACGTATTACGTTTAATACTATGAAGAATGTTAGTTGCATTTTTTTGCTTGTGAAAACTAAACAAAAAAGGATTTCTTTGATGTTCTGTGATAGTATGAAAATGATTGAAGATTTCTCAGAGCTGTGTTATAGAACCAAACACCTGCTATCGTAACACGTTTACCAAGATTGATAGAGTTTCCCGCATGCTTTATCTTCCACTTGGGAGATTTAAGAAGAATTCCACCAATATGAAAATACTCCATTCTCTATAAGTAGTGTTTTAACTTTAGTGTTTAATACCTGATAAGGAGCAGGAATCTCATGATAAGATCAAATTTTCTCTATATACTATTATTCTGTTCCTCATCTGTTTTTTGTAAGTATGTCGCATGGTAACATAAGTCTTTGACCATTTTCCGGAACATGGTAGTGTCCCATTTCTTCACTCAGATCTGGCTGAAAACGTAGCTAGGAATCACTGCCAATGAAACGCCTTAATACCAACTTTAATGACACCATATACATAAGACCCTTGAGTGGGGTGGTGGGGCCCCTTTCTCAAATACAGCGCCCTAATCATTCCAGGCATTTTAAAGAATTCCCCCCACCCCCGTCGCATGAAACAGTATTTATAAGCTACCCATCGGTGTTTCAGGTATCCTTTTTTCAGCACTTAAAAGCACTGTCTGAATCCTTGATTGCAGTAAGGTTTTCAAATAGCCATCTCTTCTCTATTAAACTGAAGTCAGAAATAAATTGAGATAGTCATTATATTAATAAATCAAGGTTAACCTGCAATTACCTTTTTGTGATATTCAGTGTGATGAGCCCTTGAAAATCAAATTCATTTGTATTTGGTAATTCCTCATTTTTCATTTTTTTTGCCTTGAATATGCCAGGTTCACCACAAAAAATACCTGTAAGAAATCTAAGAACTTTACCTTTTCAAAAAGCTAAAATTCCTTCATTCATAACATTAATGATAACTAACAGCCATGCATTTGGTGCACACAGATTTGTATAATACTGTGGCTTTCCTTTTAAGCAGATTTAATTTTATATCACTAACAAATGTCAAAACTAATAAATCCTGTCACTTAATGTCTCGGGTGCAGTATTGTTTTTGCGAATGTCACTTAGAACAGAAATACCCCTCACTGTGCTTTGATTGTATTCAGAAGCCCTGCTTGATGTTGCTGCCTGAGGTACACAAGGCTAGAAAACCTGAAAGGCGATATAGTCCTTTGAATCTGACTTGTCTTGCAGTGACAGGTTTGAGATTTTTCTTTTTCTCCCTGTGTTTCAGTTCTTGTCCTCAAACAAGATAATTGACTTTTTTTTAACATTTTCAGTATTTATATATTTGTCCCTGATTTTAAATGGTCTTCTGGGCAGGGCCATAATTGTTTTACGGAGTGTTTCAGACACTACAGTATACTAGACACTTACAAGCACATTGTTTAGAGAATCACATTCAACAAATTACCTGTTTTATTGCCGTAAGACTTATTCAGATTTTTTTTCAGTGCTGTATTAAGAAGTCAAGGTTAGTATAATTTGGAGATGTGAAAGTGGTACACAGCATGTTTCAGTTAAAATAGTGGTAAGTTTTACCTTTAACTGATGCAGTTATGGTAATCTCAACTGAATCAATGATTTGTATTTAAGCAGCAATTTGTTTCTGTTTTTCTTCATATTTTATATAGGTGCTGGAGTGTTGACCCGTATTTTCATATGTGCACACTTTACATATAAAAACATTACCGACAGATTTGTGCTGTTTATTTTAAATACTTTCAATTAGAAATTCTCAATCAAAATTGATTTAAGTCTGAAATAAGTATAGTAAAGACGTATCATGTGTGTGTGATGCTGATGAACTGTTGGAACTGCAAACCTCTCAGTACTTCATATTAATGTAAACTGCCATATAATTAATCAACACATTCTGGTAGAATTAAAGTGATTTGTCTTACATTTCTTTGTTGCAAGACCATTACTGTCACCGATGGAAGGATTAGTATTAATTGCTACTTGGGGTAACTACTGTTACAAAAAAGTGGTCATCATTCTTATCTTCCATACATGTTCAGATACATTTTAGAAAAATGAATTCTAATTTAAGAGAGGGAAGATGGGAATATTAAAAGTGACAAAAATGAATGAAACGCCCTTCATCTTAAGTTTGAACATTCGACTGTATAGATCCTTACTTCAGCTTTCAGTCATAAGCTTGAGAACATTGTTAAGCTGATGAAAAGTAGCTAATGAAGCCTGGCAGCTTTTCTGAAACGATATTGAAGCTTCACATCTTTCCGATGCGACTAGGGCAAAAACTTTGAGAATATGTTCCCACTGATGACTTGGAGCTTTTGTTTGTAGCGTAGTCGGCATCACTTAAGGGTTTTGTATACCAACTTAATTTAAAACTGTATTAAGCAGTGATATGCATAGTAAAGTTTTTGTTACATTTATAAATAAGAGCTTCTGTAAGGTTGACCTAGATCAGTATTTTATTAAACCATTTGCATTATTCCTAGTCTTCTTAAAGATATGTTTGATTTTAAGATATGTGTTTTTTTAAGTTTGCTAAGCCCAAAACAGTAATCCCAATTTCAAGAAACCTTATTTAGACAATAACATCATTGGAACACTATATTCCTGCATGTTGAGCTCATTAGTAGAAAGTATTTTTTTTCCTTAATTGAATCCTGTGATTTTTTTTATACCTGTTAAATTGCGTCTGATGGATTAACATTTGTCAGGTATAGAATCACTGATTCTCCAGTTTAAATCCTTGATTCACATCAATATACTTGTTAACCAGCTCCTTCTGATGTTTGTCATCCGATTTAAAAGTTTGTGGAAATGAGCAAGATGTCACACGTTGTATGTCTGCTTCTATCCAGTACTTCTTAATTATCCTACCAGACCAGTTCGTCACAATTAAATCCCTTTGTCAGTTACTAAATGTGGGTGTGAAGTGGCTTTTGAAAACGAAATGCTGACGGGGCGATAAGCATTTCAACAATTATTGTGCTTCTGAGTAATTAAAAACTAATGTTAAGTGATATGCCATACTGTGGTGTGGCACAAACATTTGCCAAAGAAAAAATTGTTTTCAGAAGTTGGTGTACAGGCATTATAGGGACTGAGGAATAATAGTTTTTGTTCACCCTGTTATGTTGGAAAGAAGAAAATCCCTTTAGCGCAAAAAGTCTCTCTACATTATACAACAATGAATTGTTTTTTTTAATAAACATTGTCAACCAGCTCACAAATTTAACAGAAGGGGGAACAAGCCCTTGGAGAAGGGTCCCCAATCCTTGTACCAAAGTGCCAGAATGTATGTTTTCTAGGTCTATTTAAAACATCGGAACCAGAAAAGCTACAAGAACCTGTCAAACTGCTCCAGTTAAGCCAATAATGAGCTTATTCTGGTCGATAGAATCCCAGTTTGTAGAACTCTCCCCCTAGTACCAGGACTGCAAATTCACTGTCAATCTGGGATTGTAGGACATTGTATACCATTACCTCCAGATGTTAAATCAGCTACAAGTTAAACATGAGCCTAGAGATTGGTTACATTCTTCATAGTACATTCCTTACCATGATTACCACTTGCAGTCGTTAATGATTAAGGATACAACTCAAAGGAAAATGGTTTATTCAAAGCACAATTTTATTATTTGTTTATTACCTGAAGTACAAGCTGAATCCCTTAAATGTATAAATTGTTCATTATAATTTTTTCAAAGAAGTCTAAGTCAGTCCCAGGAAAAGATTGAAGTTTATATTTTCTTTAGTTTTATCATTTTATGTACTGTGAAGTTGCAGTTATCAATTTTCTCTGCCCTGTCTCTTGAAACATAGTTTTTGGTAGTACTAAAATGTACAAAATTTCAAAGGTTTGTGACGTCTGAGGAAAAGAAAAAACAAGGATTTCAACGAGAAAATGAAGTCTTACTTCAGAGGCGAAAGGATCAGATTCAACCAGGTGGAACAACACTGAGTGTCACTGTGCCGTACAGGGTGATAGACCAGCCCCTCAAACTGGCTCCCCAGGACTGGTATGTATCAATGGTAAAGATTCAAATGAGCTGTTGGGAGTTTTTTTTATAAAGAGCATCTACAGTGAAGTTGATGGCTGCCTTAGACATTTTTGCTATTTAGTCTCCATTTCCCTGTTTGAAAAGATTTTGTTTTTTGGACTGCAGAAGCATTGCAGTCCTTGTCTTTGGGTCTGTTGGACAGTGATCTAACACTTATCCATATAAATAGCACAGCTACAAAACATAGTCCTTCACAATCACAAATTGGAAAAGCGTAGATTTTTATTTCAGATTTGTTAGATGCTAGGAATGTTAAAATTACATTGTTTTCTTACATCTGTAATGTTATTTTGAAAATATCATGCAGGACAAAGTAGTCTTTACTAATTCCAGAAGAAGTAAAATCCACATGAAGTTTTAGGACTACCTTCATACAGAGGAAATACAAACCTAACATTTTGGTGTGCTATCCTTTCTTACATTCTTGCTTAATTTGTTTAGCTGTATGATTCTGGTTTCTCATTCCCATAGGTTATTGGGTTGGATTCACATTCTATTTTTTTAAATTCATATATAAAGGGAAGCAACCATGTTTTAAGTTTTCCATTCTATAGACTGAAAGGTTTTAAGAATGGCGGCTCATGCAATATAGGTTTTGAAATCTGATTCATAAGTTTACCTCTAAAACATTAGAGATTGCATTTGGTCCCATAATTATACATGACTTATCTTTTAGTAGAAAAAGTAACTAGTAACTAATTAGGGGGCATGTCCGTTTTCCAGTTTTTGTAATTAAAAAATCCCTTCTAGGCAATTCAACTTTCCCTGTTCTCTTTCTCTTTTCATTGGTGTGACAAATTCGTATTGTAGCCAATATTTGCTAATACAATATGTTAAATAAAATTGGTTTTCATGAATTCCAGTACTTTCAATTGAAATACAGGCTTCCAGCCTCTTTGTTCTTCTATACTGGCATCTCCTTTCTTTAGTGTGCCAGTCGGTAAAGATGTCTAAAACCACCCCATGCAAAATCAGTTGCACCTTAGTAAGACTCGATTTTTTTTTTTGTGTGCTACATTTAAACCCCTATATTATTTGACATAGTGAATTAAATGGAACATGATTTCCTGAAACAATATTTGATATAAAACCTGCTTCCAAAAATCCCAATCATCCATTTAAATATTCAGCACAGTGCGTTTGACCCCTTAAACAGTATCTTTCTGAAGTTAGTTCATAGTCCCTAGGGAGTGTCCAAAGGTGGTTAAATTCTGTAAACGGGTGTCTTCTTTATCCATATTCAAAATATTTTGTGTTATCACGTGGTGCTAGATGATGATTCTGACCTAGGTGATTTTATTTATAAGGGGAGGCTTAGAGGGATGTGTCACTGAGTTTGAGGCAAAATGGAGGCAGTTATACCATTTGTGTCTTATTTGAAAATTAAAAATTATTAAAAACATAAGCTTTATGAATACTTTTTATAATGTGCTGTGTTATTGTATTATCAAATTCAGTGTCCTTTACAGCACATTGGTTAGCATTGCTGCCTTGCCACACTAGTGCCCTGGCTTCATTCCTGGGGTAGTATCAATGAGTTTGTATGTTCTCCCTGTGTTTGCTGGGTTTCCTCCAGGTGCTTCATTTTCCTTCATCAGTCTAAAGACATATTGGTAGTTTAATTGGCTTCTGAGAAAATTGTTGCATGTTGTTCATCATGCAATGGACTGAAATCCCATCCTGGGTATATGGCTGCCTTGTGTCTGTTTCTTGCCAAAATGTGCAATTCCCCTGTAGCCTGACCTTGTATTGGATAAAGCTGTTATAAAAAAAAAAGTACAATTGTTCAAAAAGTACACCGTATAGAAAATGGCATATACAATTATACTGATGCCTTTTATATTACTTCAAAGTGTCTTTTGTTTGATATCAACTTCTTTGCGCCTTTTGCATTTTAAGGTTTTACTGTTAATTGAGTGCATTTATTAATGCATTAATTGTGGAATTATTATTTGTGTTTAAAGCTTCGTTTTTGCTCTGTTTATTTTTACATTATGCAGCATATGTATGTTTAACAAGTTTACCTCTGAAGTGTACAGCATGGATTTAAGTGTGTTTACAGATTGAGAATAATTGAAGTATGTGAAAAATCTGTGCAACAGATCATCTAAGATTTTTTTTTTCTTTTTCTAAAGGGATCGTGTTGTGGCAGTGTTTGTCCAAGGTCCTGCTTGGCAGTTTAAAGGTTGGCCATGGTTGTTACCTGACGGCTCACCAGTTGATATTTTTGCAAAAAGTAAGTTAAAAAAAAATTAAGGTAATGCAAAGCTGAAAAATGAATTTCATGTGTTAGATTTCAAGAAACAAAATGCAACACCATTTTTCTCCTCATCAGTTTAACAACACAATTGAGATGTCAAGATACAGGATTCAAATCCTGACTAGCAGACAGGTTGTTCAGACTCCAGATTGATGTCTACAGAACACCTTTTGGAGGCTGTTTGAAGGCTATTTTCTTTTCATTATCTCTGAGTTCAGCACTGTTATCCTAACCACGTGTACATTGAAGGTCTTATAAAAAAGGGTTATATAATGCCATTTAGTTTGGAGTTAGATTAAAATAAATCCCAGAAATGAACAAAATTAATCTGAAATCCTGGATTACTTTGTATATGGTCAAAATAAAATAATAAACCTTTCGAGACTGCTGAAAGTGTCATATTCCTTGAAATTCTTCAAATTAAATATTTGCTTATTTTGAACTTTGTCTTGCTGTCAGTTCCCTTGAGCTTATATTTCGCTGTTAATGCTGAGGAAGTTCATAGAGCTTACTTTGTCAATGCCATTGAGCATTTTGAATGCTGAAATTAGCACCCCAATTAATAACATATTTAAAGTATGCACTTAATGTGTTCTGTTGTTCTGTTTTCCTTTTTGTATTGCATCCCCACTATTCCCCCCTGTTTACAAAATGTTAACAATAGTATAACAAATATTTTTCATAGTTTTTCCATTAGTCTTCAAGGTCATGATTTCCCATGTTCTAGTTGCAGTTTGTTCTGGCTACTTGCAAGTGCACTGTACTCTACATTAAATGTTTAATAAAATCTCATCTTAAACTTGACTTCTAAAAACATGCATGCATTAAATGTATATTAAACTTGAAATTAACTGTTAAATTTGCTTAGTCTTTCTACCTAAATCATTAAGAATTTCCTTTACAGTTTTTGCGTCTCATCCTATTTTGGTATAATCTGAGTTTGAATACTAAACTCTAGATCACTGATATCAGAAAAGGCAGTGGTTCAAATGAAGATCACTATGGTACTCTACTAGCAATGTTACTCCTATGATTCTTAATGAGGGTATCTAAATAAAGAGATTATTTTGAAGATAAACTGCTTTACCTTTTATTTACAACTGTCAGTGCAGAGTTAAATTTAGATTTGGTACCAGGCAACCTTTTTTCTTTTGATTTAAAAAACAGACAAATTGATAGTTCTATATAATTATTAATTAGACAATTTATGATACTTGAAATTCAGTTTAAGTAGTTATTTCTCTAGTTGTCCATCCTCATTGCATTTAAAAGGTGCATCTGCTGTTATATTGCCATTGAGCGAAATGTGAAATCAAAAGCAATACAGTGGTATCAAAAGTATTTACCCCTTGGACTTTTTCACATTTTATAGTGTTATTAGTAAATTTGGGAGAACATTTACAATTTTGTTTTCACTTTGACATGTTGTTTTGTGTCAATCAGTCGCATAAAATTCCAATTAAATGTGTGGTTCCATTTTATAACACAATAAAATGTAAAAAAAAAGTCCTAGGGGGATATTTAATCCACAATATGTTAAATGAACTACCAATAAGAACAAATCTTAAGAGATACTACAGAGTCGTAGTGCTCTTGAAATATTGTACACACCCCTATATTAAACCTCTATGTGTATACATGTTTTTTGGTAACCCAAGTCACTTTCAAAAATAAAATGCAAGTAAAATACTCGTAAAATTTCATTTTTTCTATTTATGGAATCACATTGATAATTACCCTTATTATGTCTACAGAATTTTTTTTTAAATATTGGAACTCAAGTTACTCCTTATTTATGTAATTCCAAAATAGAATTCTGCTTGTTGTTTTATTCTTCTGTAAACAATAGAACAAGCTTTTTGGGGGGGGCTTGTTTTAAGTTGCTTCTGAAATCTTTGAATGCAATCTATTTAAAAAAGTATTTTTTGTCTTTCTCCAAAAATAAAACCTTTTTTGTTGTTTTACAGTCAGAGCCTTTCATCTTAAATATGACGAAGCAAAGACTGATCCCAACGTGCAGAAATGGGATGTGACAGTACTGGAGCTGAGTCATCACAAAAGGCATTTGGACAGACCAGTGTTTTTGCGCTTCTGGGAAACTCTGGACAGGTGAGCAAAGTTTTAATTTGTTAAAGGTAGATGCCTTTTTGTTGTGAAATAAATTTTATTACATATACAGTTTGTATATAAGCATTTGTTATTTTAGAGGAATAAAATCTAAAAAACATATATTCTTGTAAACTTCTGCATCTAATTGGGGGTTTGTTTATTTACCCCATCTTCTTAAGATAAACTAATCCTGTGGGCCTTACTGTAAAAAATGTACAGTTTTTGATTGCAATGAGAGGGGTTTCCCTTCCTATATTAATTCAGAAAAACTAAAAAAACAAAACATCACGTTATAACATTTTACTGGAATGCGGAGAATATTGTAAACAACACATTTCGTAGTGAACATTCTCCGTACCTTAAAAACTCCAGTGAAAGTTATGATTGTGAAAGGACTTTTCGACAACAGCAAATGCCAAATTGATCTAAAAGCAAATTATTTTTTTCTTAATTAGATTTATTTGTAATTATCACTGCTTTTCAGAAGTGTTTGCTAACAAAATTGGCTTTCCTTACTGCAATACTGTAATTAGTTTCATTTTACAAACTTATCTGGATAACTTGAAGCCTTAATCTTTGTCTATCAAATTTGAATGTTAATGCAAACTTGAATGATGGAAGCTATAGCAGATATTCACAACCTTTGATGATTTGCTCATTGGCTGTTTGTCTCAAGTGTATGGAATATATTGGGAGTGAAATTTAATGGAAAATAATTTACTTAAGCAGTATATACATTTAAGTCTGTACTCTTTATAGATATTAAAATGATGCTGTCTGAAACTGATCTAAATACCTCTCAGCTAAACAGCCAGGAACTATGGCAAGCCAAATTACTTAGAGATATCAGTCATTTCCGGATTAGTTCGATATCTCCATCTCCATTATAGATACCTGGAAACATTGGATTTCTTGTAATTTCTTTCAGAAATCTGTAAATTAATTTGATGCAAAGTTATTGCATTTTAAGATATTGTGAAATCTGGTATGACAAAATGGGTTGAAATCTAAAATCATTTGTTAGGTTTCTGAAAACATTTCAGATATCTAACTTTAACACTAGAACTAATCTAAACTCGAGCATCTCTAGCTTTGAAGTTCCTATTTTCAGGTGTTCTTGTAGGTTTTCTTCAAGTGCTGTGGTTTCTTCCCACCTCTCGGAGACACCTTGGCTAGGTTGATTATTTCAAATAATCCCTTTCTCTGTAGCTCTGAAATGAATTGGTATCCTGTCTAGGAGGTGTCCAACCTTTACCAGGATAAGCAGCTTTCTGATGATGGATAGAAAAGCACTGCTTTTAATCTAACAGTAGCTAGTAAATATAGAAATAATATATTTGAATGAAAATGTTGACACTTAAACAGTCCATCTCTGAATGTTCAATTCAATTATTCATCATTTGTGTAATTTTCTAATTTCTTATTTTATTGGAGTTTAAGTTGCTTATATTGATTTCCTAGTATTTCTTAGTATGGTATTAATCTGTTATTTATAAGAACAGGCCTCCCTTGCGAACCACACCCCTGGAACTTGCTCTCGCACAGTTTCTGTGTAATGTACCAGTTATCCCAACCTAGGTCATACTCGGTTCTACCTGTGAAAGTGTTTAAAAAGCATGCATATTCTCCAACTCTTGTTGTCTTGCCTAGCTCAAGTGTTTTGCTCGCATACCACACATCGCTCTACCCAACTAGGTGTTCTAAGGCCTATTTTTCACATTCACATTGACATGTGATTTCAGTGCTCTCAAGTATGTTTTTTTTTTGTGTGGTAACATAACACCATTTTATTGCTTCCAGTGGTTTAACTATCATTCTCATGATTGCATTTGCAATTTTAAGGGAGAATTCTGAAGGCTCTGTTGCCTGTTGATGATTACTCATGGGCTGTGGAAATCTAATCTATTTACTCAACTATTTTCCATATCCTCTCATCTATAAGTATATCCAAGACTTTATTTTGGGGTATTTTCAGAAATGTAGCCCCTGTTGGTTCTATAGTGCTTTAGTTTGAATGCTATTGCCCCACCTCGCATTATGATTACACACAGCAATAAGGCACCTTTCTATTGTGTCTCAGTACCTCTTGTAGTACATTGTTTACTTGACCTGGGTATTTGTATGATTAACGATCACGATAGAAATCACTGAATTTCAAGTATAGTTGTGCATGTAAATTGTAATATCCTTTACTGATAATTGATTCCTGTAATCCTGAATTAAGTTCTGTTTTGCCTAAGTAAGTTCTTAATTTAAAGATATTTTACTGTATTTTGGTTTTCTCTGCTCAAAAATAACAATAGAGCTACAGTATAAGTCTTACCTTTGATGTTATGCGGCAAGGAGCCTTCATTGTTTAGAGATTGTTTTGCATTGGTTTGCATCGGAACACTGACTTTCTTTTATTTATAAAACAAACAGGTACATGGTGAAGCACAAATCCCACTTGCGATTCTGAGCTGGAACTGCCACTCATTTCCTGGAGGCTGAATTAAGAAGTATGAGCATCTCCCATGCCTTGGGAAAAGAACTGTTTAACCAGCGTGTCCATGAACTGTCAGAGCGTCATCAGTCCAGAGCAGCCCCCATCCTTTCCAACTTGTCTGTTGGACGTTTTTCTGCATTGGCAAAATTATTGTTGTCCGCCTTAGCTAGAAGTAAAAGTTTGTGCTGCAGCTATTTTTGTTTCGGACAGGGGGTGCCCAGGTTTCTTTTCACACCATATGCTTTCATCTATAAGCATACCCAAAACTATATTTTTCAATATTACAGTCTTTGTTAATGCCAGAAAAAATCCCTTCACATTGTCCTTCCACAGATGGCTATTTGATATTTTGTTAACTTTCAAAATGTAAAAAAAAAACAACAGATAAATAGTCTGCTGAGTATAAGGGACAGTAAGCCTCGTTTTGTATTTTGTTTTCTTTTTTTGTTTTTCTTTTTTATTACAGTTTTAAAGCAGTAATGTCCAACATTATAGCCATAAAGCCTCACAATTTGAGACTGTTAAGGAGGTCACATTTAGTACAAACAGAAAATGAAAAGGTGTAGAGCAGACTTTATACTGTAGACTGGTCTATACTGAAAAGTTATATATATGTGAATCTTCTTAAAGAAAACATATGCATGACAAATACTTTGAACCTCAAATTAAATTTCATGATGGAAAAATTAAATTGTTAATTTCATAATTATTGTTTTAATAAAGGTTTAAACTGAATATTTGTCACTGAGTTTTTTTGAATAATTCATTTATTTTAGAGATTAAGTGCAAATTACAATTTTCGATTACTGTATTTTTTTTGTTAATGAAGAATGGCATAATTAAATATCTTATTGACATTAATCTGAGTCATTTTATTCACAATAATCAAAGTACTTCTAATATGAAGATGGCGTATTTCCAAAAATGTTTGCCTATGTGAAATACTTTCAGTTTGTGATTTTGGGTCATGCAGTTGTTTGAAACTACTGCCTCATGTTCAGCATGTCCACAATATTTAAACCTACACTATTGATAACCTGTGTTGGGGGGAAAAAAAGTGGATAACCTTTCAGTCCTCCTTGTTATTAATTTAAAGCTATTCAAAAAAGTGTGTTACATGTGTAAATGTGTGTGTATGTGAGGTTAATCGAATGCAGAGGCTGGATTCTAAGTTTTTCTTAGCTCACACTGCAGGACACATTAAGAAATGTCACAAAAATAGCAAATTAATTTAGCACTGGCAACAGCTTCATTTCTACAGTTGCAGCTTCATTACATCTTCAGATTTTAATCATAAGAGCATAGAAAGTCAAGTTACACATTTTGGTTATATTTAGACAAAATCAAGTATTTGTGATTCATTTCAGATCATTTTTATTTTCTGTAGTTGCGATAGCATCATGTCGTATTGCTCTGAAGTGGCAATAATACTGTTTATAATCTTATACATTTGGCTGTAAATTTAAAATTTAAAGTCTTGGCACCACTAAGTGTTTAGTTTAGTCCTGCTGCTAAAGAAGTGTAAAAATTATTTTAGGTTAAATCTGAGACTATTCTTTTGGCAAAATCCAATTAATTTATTGACTACTAGTTGGACTCTAGTCCTCTGGCTTGTTCTTTACAGTTAAATCTATCAAGGCCATTGAACATTTTGAATATCTGAATCTCTATTCATGTCTAAAACAACTTAGTTTTGTCATGTCAGTGTTAAACATGTTGTTAAGCATAAGAATATACCTGTTTGTTTTTCTTTGGACAGGTTTTAGAGATTTATTTTGTCATTATCACTGAAATCTTATACTGTGTTCTAAATGAAGTGTTACTGGTGCATAACATTGTATTTATAACCAATTTTAACACAACATTCATTTTTTTTAATGTTATACTCTTAACTACATATCTTAAGTTGTTTGCTTATTTCTTTGCTTCTAGTCATTGCCAAGAGGAGGGAAATGATTAATCAACATAAGCATAGTCTTTTTCATTATGAGCAGCTTCTGGGAGCTTATTGTCTTTCACATTTTATATTTGTAATTTGTTGTTCCTACTTGCATGTAATGCTGTGTACCTCTAAATTAAATGTCATCTGCCAGGTGTTTACACAGTCATGCATTATCAAAATCTTTTTGAAACACTTCTATAGTGTTTTCTACTCATATGTTATCATTTGTTGAATATATTGAATTAAGGGATGGGGCACCATTATTCTATGAGATTAACTCACACCTGGTTGATGACAATAGAATCTCAGGTTTCATTCTATTACATCCCAAAATGCTTGAGGGGGTTCAGAAAGCCATGACTTATGGGTAACATCAGTGTTATGCTCATCCAACTGTTAGGTGACTACATCTGCTCTGTGGATAGGGGGATTATCCTCTTAGAAGACACCCCTCCTGGCAGGCGAAGGTATGTTCAATACTGTTAAGCAGTGATTACCATTGCCCTTGACTTCTAAGGGAATGAATGCACCAGAACCATGCCGCGGAAATATGTTCCATGACATTCTAGAACCACCAGTCCTGTTTGCTGTGTGAGCCAAGCACTCGGGGCTGTACAGTTTTTTCTGCACTGGTCTGTTTGTTGAGAACATGGTGTAGGATGAAATCCATCAATATCAATTTCTCCACTGCTCAGCAGTGCATTGCCTGGGATCTTTGCACCATTGGATTCTCAAATAGCCATTGCTGGTATGATGAGTGGATTGTGCATTGCAATTCAACTACAGTATCCTGCTCTGTGAAGTTCTCTGCAGTCCATTTTTAATTAAACTAGCAAATCGCATATCTGGATGAAATTTGCGGTCTCCACTTGCTTGCTTGTTTTGCCTTGGACTTCAAAATATTGCATGAATATTATGATCCTGGAGTATGTCCTGTTGTCCCTTGGTGATGTCTTTCCCTTAGCGTCTCATGTTGACATTACCTTTGAAACAGTTGGCTGTGCAACATCATAAGCTAAGCCGTCTTGGTCACTGCCCAAACACCCCAACTCTCACCCCTCTTTCAAAGTCACTGCTGAGGTCTTGTACCATGCTAGCTATAATTATAGACCACCTGACCCGTCCTGCATATTTATATGTGATCCGAAGCATGTCAGGATGTTATTTTCTTCACAAACACATAGGTCACTCCTATGTGGAAGCCCTAGCTTTCAATACTGCTTTACTGCTTTCAAGTACTTGGCAGTTAATGGATCTTAATTGATATTTTCTGTCCACTGAAATAATCACTTGTATATCAGTAGATCCCTGTGGTACTTCACTGATTAATACCCAGTTCAAGCAACAATTCCTTATCTTTGCTTTCTCCATCCCATTTTTCACTCTTTATACACCCATTACCTTATATTTATTTCATCTTCAATTTATTTTTTTAAATTATTTTTTGTGTAACTTTAACATAAACTTTCTAATTATTTTTTAAAAAGTAGTACATGATATGCTTTGTTTCTTGTTCTCTTGAATGTGGATATAACTCACTATAAATCCATTAATGTTTACATGATTATTGTTTCTGTAACCTTTCAAGATGTATTGCTCTATAATTACTCGGTTTGGTGTCATCACGCCTTTTATGGATAGATGCTTCTGTATATTAGCAATCTTGGATATTATGATTTAAAGAGTTTTGGCATAGTTTTGGTGTATAATAACATCCCTCAATCCTTTAATACAATTCAGAGCATACTGCATTAGGATCATATTTCCAGAATGCTTGCCACTTCCTTATTCTGATTGTTTGAAAAGATGGATCAACACTGGCATTACTTGTAGTAATGTAAGGGAGTCATAATGCAATCATTTCTGCTATTTCAGTTACAGCTTCTGAGAAACTTTTTCCCCCAATCTAAATGTGTAAAAACGAAAATCTCACAGGTGTTATACTGTATATGATTTCTGAAACTGATCATTTGTAGAATTCTCTGAAAAATATTTTTTTTATGAGTCTAATCCAGTTACAATTTAGGCCCTTGATTTACCCATATGTTCAGGTGCCTGCCTTCTCTTTGGATACTGAAATTATTTTTAAAAAAGTTAAAATATTGATGAAAGAAAGTTCTAGACTTTACATCCCTATTTTACTTTTTTTCCTGGCACTACACTGGAACCTAAAAATTGTGTTGCAAACCTTGCAACATAAATGCGTTGTATGAAAATCATTACTGTATCAGATTCCATAACACTAATGTATATACTTTAGTGTTTCACATTTACACTATTATAAACACCTTTTCTTTCTGGTTCATTTGTGTTATATCATTTAGTAGGTTTGTGTATCTACAGGCAGCGTCCTTATGAAGACACAAAAGTACTTTAAATATTGCCAAAATATACTTTAGACCTTACAATTTTGCAGTTAAAACTTTTAAGGCTTAAACTAAGTCTTGAAAGTTAAACCATAAATAAAAAATGCTCTCTTATTTGAATATGCAAAGTATATTCTGTATTCTTTATATAATTCAGATTCCTGGGAGCTTAAGACAGCACAATCTGCAGTCACTTAGTCCATGAAGGGATACATAATTCAGTTTTTCTGCAGTCTCACAGATAACTTGACTTTTTAGAGATCTCTTACGATTTTAAAGAGTAAGGATGTTATCAGCATAGCATTTTGTTCAAACTAGAATTCTGAGCAATGAGATATCTGGCCTACTTATGCAAATACTCTAATGCTGTGCAGTGCAAGTTTTTTTTTTTGCAGGTGTTGACTGGTAAAAATGATTAAATAGTCTGTTTTGATGATTGCTGACATCAGCTAAATGTAATTCTATCAGAGCATCAGTTTCTTGCTTGGTTTTCATTACAATTTCAATCAGCTTTCCAGAAGACCTTACATTTATTTTAGTGTTCTGCTGGGAAATACTGGAAGTAGTCTGTGCCTAGCTGATCATTATTCACTGGACCAATGAAGAGTGTTCCACATTGTTAATGCTTTAAGAATCAGCAGTATAAAGAACCTAGTATCAGATTAATGGCCTAAATGTCTTTTTTTAATTTAATATCAAAGAGCTACACTTTCTATGCACTTAAAATACATAGAAAATAATTGCTGGTACCTGGTGTTTTATTAAAGCACTATGATCATGAATTAAAGAAATTGTGGCTAGTAAAATAAAAGATTGCTTCATCCCAAGTTGCGTATTTGACTACTTATGCCAGTTTGCTGCATTTAAGGGAATGCATAAGTCAATGACCTAGTTCTTTCAAATGGGGTCACAAATGAATTTGTGTCAGAGACTAATTTTAATGATCCATTGTGTTAAAGTAATTATACAGATTTTCAGTATTTTGTGGTCTGTTGTTTTTCTTTGTTTTTTCAACTATGGAACTTTTTTCCTCACTGTAACCTTGGCTTGACTTCTTAAAATATGGAGGCAGTTACTGTAGGTTTTAGCTGGTGCTTGTAAATCTATGTAAAATTCTGTGCTTGTTTTTCTCTGATAACACTGCAGCTTGTGCTGCAAACCTTGTAAGCAGAAGAAGCTTTTGAAGGTCAGATTTCAGTTTTATTTTTCAACATTATAAAACAGTCAAGCTCAAGAATGTAAAACAAAAACACAGGTTTTGAAAATAAAGGTTTAACAAAACTGTTAAAACTTCCTTGCTATATAATCTTTCAGAAAATTTGCATTATTTCCTGAACATTATACACAAGAAAAGGGTACTGCAGTACCAAATTTTAATAGTGAATTATTTCAATTACAACTATAAATTAAGTAAATTCTATTTTCTGGAATACATTACCAGCGCAAAAAGCATTTAAAATCAAGGCCTTCAGTGACTTCAGCCCAGCTCCCCAAAATTAGTCTTGTATTGCTGCTAAATTTTAGCTGAGCGCAATGAATTCAGATACATTCAATTCAATATTCAATACACTCAAAAATAAATTAGTATTCATAATTTTAGTCTTGTTATGCTGTTGTTTTAGGAACATCCAAGTATTGGTCCAAGTATCATCTTTGAGAAACACTGTACAGTGCGAATTAGGGTTAAAGTTTGTTTACAGGATTTCATAACTAATATATAAATCTACTGATGGGCATGAAATGTAACCTTAAGTGTTAGAATATCTATGTATATCAGTTCGTAGACATGTAAAAGAGATGTTTAAGCCATAGGGGACTGGAATTTTGTGACTGCTTTTCTGTTTGATAAAAACTAGAGCTGAACAAAACAGCTAACAAGGTCAGTATAATAATATGTACTTTGCAGAATGCAGCAAACCGTAAATGTACTGGGACAGCCAAGTCAATAAATCTAAATGACAACTTGGATCATTTATAGCTCTGCTGGGTTTCTGGCTGTCTCTTATTTTACCTCCTGTTTCTGTTAGCCATGCAATCTTTATCAGTGTGGTTTGGGCTAATATTGATTTAGATAGTGGTTAGGTGTTCCTTTCAGTGTACAAAGAAGGAAAATATTATTCTTCTAAGACAGCATTTTCTTCACTCACTCTCCTAATGTGTAAATACAGTTAAAGGACTAGCTTGCCCTTTAGGTGCTACACACCGATGCAGCGCAGATCTCCGTTTATGATTCAAAACGTTTTAGACCACGTTGATTTATTGATCTTATATATGCAGCCTGAAAGAGAGACACTATACTTTGCATCTTGTGTGTCTAGTTCCTAAGCAGAAATCATAGCCAAGGTCATTGAGTAGCCATCAATCGCCATTCTTTAACCAAACAAGGTTATGATGAAATTTTTGTGAGATGGAATTTGTGTAATTCTTGTACACATTTAGTAATTGTCTTGCAATTTGATTTCTTAAAACCTTGTGTGTTCTAGTATTTTCTTTCTTTACTAAATGAAAAATGACCGGTTAGTCTGTTCATTAGAGCTAAAATTTTATTAAATTGACACTATTTTTTGTATCAGATTTCTAGGAAGAATCCCTCAAACTGCTAAACACAAATTTTAAACAGACAAATCAAGATGTGTCAAGATTTCTCTGTAAATTAGAGAAGGTAATTTGGCCCAACGTAAATGTTTGTACTTACTGGTAAAGTTCTCATTAATTTTTTTTCAAAGGCTTTCATCTATCAACTTAAATACTATTGATGAATAATGTTTTCCCCACTCCCACAGCCCTGTGTATTGAGGAACCTTATCTTCTCGCTTAAGATGCATGTTCCCTTTCCAGTGTGTCCTGTGTTCTATTTTTAATTTTATACATTTTGCAATAAATGTGTGTATTCTTGTGATGTCCACTCATGCTAAATTATCATCATCCTTAATATGTTTAAAATCATGAAATATTACCTCTTAAATCTTACCTCTTCCATTAATTCATGCCCTATATTCATTTGGATTTTTCTTATCCAATTTGGAATCATTCAGCTCTCCTGCTACAACTCAGTTCAGTTCTTGTCTTGAATTTGCAAGAGGAGTGGGACTGATGTATAGTGTATATTGCTTGTAACAGTGGCCACATGCTAGACCATGACTTTCACAGAAGACCCTCTGGCACTCAAACTTGTTGATGACATTTAAATCAGTATAATGAATTTACCTTGGCAATTCTTTTCAATAAAATGCCCGTGCATCTGCTACAAAGGAGTCATTTCCTTAATAATCTTTGTAAATGTGTTGCTGTTATAAGTGACATTTCATTTCATGATCAGCACATTTTAATGAGAATGAATGGTGTCCCAATCTGTGCCTCTTATTTCAATTTTATTTGATTTTGTAACTGTTACTTTATTTGCTTTCCATTCTTAATTCTTAAAAGAATCCTTGAAAATAATACAGTAGGTGCCATGTATTGAAATCTAACTTACCAACATCTCTTTAGGAGAAAAGAGTTGATGGATGGATAAATACAATTCTAAACATCAAGCATGGTTACCTGGGAACAATTCTGTCCAAAGTTAAAAGGGTAGTGTTGTAGTGATTATATTTTTGACAGATGTGATTCTGCCCTGGTGATTAATGTAAAAAAAAAGATATTTTTCAAACCCATTAGCTTTGTTATAGGAAAAAAAATGTGATCTAAACTAATCCCAACTCACATTTAAAATACCAATTTCTTTGTAATGCTTGTCCTTGCTCTAATTATTTCTGGGAATTGCAGATCTCATTTTGGAATGGCCTCCACTTCAGTTTAAGGTGAAACAGCTGTCAGTGGTATGAAAAGCAGACAGACCTTGCCTTTCTCTCCATATCCTCTCCTTCCTTAGACATTGCTTCTATTTTGCTATTTTGTCTTGTAAATGTGGGAGTGCAATCCGAGAAGATAAAGAATTAGGAAAACCATAGGGATCGGTAGCTGTCAGGATTTACAGAACATAAACAGAAGTTTCCAAGGTTATTAGAAATGTTGGTATGTGACATTCTACCAGGTTTTGATGGATGTCTGATGAAAACAAGTTCATTTTGATCACCTTATTTCTCTGAAATGAATGCCTGGAAGTTAAAGAATATTTTCTTTATTTACAAATATGCAGTCTGTGTGGCTCTGTTTCACTGTCCCCACTCCACACAGGCATCAGATGTAATCATCATCAAGAGAGTTAGCACCTTCTGGAGGACGGAATGCACAAACTCACAGATAAGGCCTTCCTGCACATTGATTGATGTTATCTTTATTACACAAAAGCCAACTTTCAGAATTCAATTATAAAATAAAAAGGCAGATAAAGCAGGGAGTCACCTTCATGTACATTTTCGAAACCATAATCAGTGCACAGAAAGAAATCTGAGCCATATAGGCAGAATTACTGGTAACAACTTACATTTATGTCAATTGTTAGTAGTATTCAAATAAAACTGCTAATTGAAATGAAAGAAGACTGAATTTGTAGATTCCAAGCAATTCCTAAAGGGCTCAGTTTAAAGCATGACACTCAAAAGATAAGAAATGACAAGGAGCTAGTTATTCAAGATTAATTGCACATCTTGGGAGGGCACAAAGCACCTGACAAGGGTTCTTTTTCCAAAAGTGTCAAACTGTGACAAAAAATGAAATTTGAAAGATTCTCAAGTCCCAGTATTACTAATTTGGCAAAAACAAAAACACACCTAATTTTGTCTACTAAATCCTGCAAGAAATATATATATGTTATATATTGATATAATGAATAAACATTGATTATTTTTGTGAAAACAAATTAGTTTAAATTCACAACTGACTGGAAATTTGGGTATGATTTATCCAAATAGTTTTTTTTTCTGATGTGAAAATTCGCCATTTTTTTTGACGATTTGCTGTGTAGAGATTGTCATGAAAGAATTAAGGCCTTAACTCATCTTATTTATTATTGATCTTGAATACATTCAAACAAAACCTACCTTTGTAGCTCAATTTTGTGGAAGAAAGTACATCTTTTCTGATTTAACTCCACAGTTACCAATTGGTAATCTCCCTCAAACAGAAGAGACCTCTTCCATAGTTAAGAAAGTGCTGTTCTTTCATGCTTTCATTGTTAAAAAAACAGCAACAGCATTAATCTTCTAAAGGTCATCTACTGCTCGTCTAAACTAAGCCACCTCAGATTCTGCCCATTGCCTCAAGTTATAGTAATTAGTTTCTGCTCCTTTTCTTGCTGGAAATCTAAAAGAAAAAGAAATTGCTCAAAGAAATGTTATTTTTTCTGCAATTACTTGTATAATTACAATAAATTCAATAAACAAAAGTGATGCAATTGAGGGAATATTATGATATTATATTCTAAGACATAATTTCAACCAATTGGCAAATTGGTTAAGAAAAGCAAAGTATTTTTTTTTCTTAAAATAAAATAACTTCAAGACGCACAGAACTGTATATAGGTATTATTTGCACCATGAAAGCAGATGAGAGGTTAAAAACCAAGTCATTTACAACAAGCACAGCACCTTGTCTTACCCAGCTGTCAGATCACAGAAGCATGCTTTGTAGTCATTGACCTCTAAAGAACAAACAGTAGCTTCTGGCAGCTGATTTAGGCTTCCTTTTCCTAATGGCGACAGAACAAACAATCCCCCAGCCAGGAATTAGAAAAGGAAATGCTTTTGTTCAAGCCTTTGGGTGTGAGAGGTCTTCAAAAACAAACTCAAAATTGCAATATTTTCTGTGGATTAACTGCACTTATAATTCCTTAATTATGATAAATGTTTGATTTGGATCAGATTTAGCTTTCACTATTCTCTATGTAATTAAAATTATGAAGATTTGATTTTGTTTCAGAAACTAAACATAGCTGCCACATGTTTGATATAGAGTTTTAGCTGAGAGTCTAAGTGAGTGTGAGCATGTGTGTTCAGGTCTGTGCCACATATCTCCAAATTCTGTTTCCCTTGTACCTCTCCAATTTATCATTTTATTTTTAAAAAGGGTAAAAACACTGACAAAATCAGAAACAGTGATTGACAATACTAAAATCTCACCATTAATGCCCCACAGCAGAGGTTAACCTGACAAACTGTGGTCATTTTACCAGTTCTCTGATGGTATCAAAAGGAGAAAACAAATACCACACCTGTGTATTCATCAAAGCACCTTGCAAAACCTTTTCAGATCAACCCCAGTCGTGTTTTCAGCTCAGACAACATTAATATTCTTTTAGTCTGAACGCCTGTCAATACTTTCAGCAGTTAATGTTTTTAGCTTGCACAAGCCTTTTCGTTTTTTCATATTGATCAGACATGTAATTGGAGTCTTGAGTTATTTCCAATGACCTTTTATGCTTCTAGTGCATCTCAAAAGAGGCCAGCACGCCAGCTTTACATACATTTGTAATAGTTAAAAACTGTTTTCTAAAAACCCAGTTCACATTTTATTCCTCACGCCACACTAAATGTGGTTCATATTTTTATTTTCTATTCTTAAGAAACTCTGTTTGCTTTTCACATACCTCATTTATTGTATAATTTGTTAAATTAAAGTAGTTGATATTGTCTGTGTATGTCAATTGCCTTAAAAGAAAACTCATAATTAATTACTGGGATCTAGTTTCATCATTCCATATGCCAACTATCAAGAGACCTTTGAAGCACCTAAGTACCTCAGCATTTAGACAGCTGGACTACAGGTAATTAACACATTCAAGCACCCACCAGATGTCTGCATTCTATTTGCATGGATGTTAAATTAGTAAAATTATTCAGGGTGACACAGTCAATGTCATTCCCTTGTGGAATGAGGTCAACAAGAGATGTAGCCTTAAGCAAGACAGAAAACTTTTCTTTTAATGCTTATGCTACACATTCACTTATGACATTTTTCTTCTTGTAATATGTTATAGAATATTTGGTAAGACTACATGAATGTATCTGTAAAATGGTTTCATTATCCCTTCATAACTGCTATACAATACATTACAATCACATGCATAATGATTTATAGAGACATCCACAAATGACATAATGTGGGCTTAATAGGTCCTGACATTTGTTTTAGCAGCATTTATAGAGCTTAGTACGATGAAATGCAAAAAAAATTGTCATGACCTCCACACGTTATGTCTTTTGCACATGTCTCTATAAAGCATTATGCATGTGATTGTAACATCTTGTATATAATATTCAAATTCTTTGTCTTTTTTAAACAAGGCAAATATTTAAAATGTTGAGTTTTTTTTAACTGGTAGGGACAGAGAATAAAATGTTTTCAGTGTGCCTATGGAAATATTATTTCAAGATTTGCAGTTCTTTAATTTTTGCTTGATGATCAGAAGGATTCATCCTTTATATATAGCTTATTAATTCAGATGAACACTTGGTGTGCTTAAACGTGGAAATATTTTTAATTGCTAGATTGGTGAAAAATGCAGAAAAAGAATATATTCTACTGTCCTTTTTAGCCCAATATGTTAAATATTTTCCTGATACATATTCAAGTTTAATTTCCAACACAGTAAATGTAACATCATTAAAATATATTTGCAGTTACAATGGCCAAGCCTTTTAAGAGTTACTGTATTCTGTAGAAAGAGTTTTAAATATTTATGGTTGAAGATCATCAATGTTCCTTCCTTGTTTCCTTTTATGAGTATGCACTTCATTTACAGTAGGACTTGCAGTTAATGGAGAGTTTGTTCCAAAAAAACACTCTTACACAGACAACTCATACTTTAAAAAAGAAAATCTAGCCGCACTAGGCCACAGGAGATTAGCACTTCACTCTTTAATTGGCCAACTGAGAGATGCCCTTTATGGTTGAGATGAAATGACATCAACCCAGCAGTGTATCTAATACAGTATGCTATACCGGAGCATAAAGTGTGTGTAAGATTTTTATAGGATGTATGAATATATTTTTACATGTATTCTTGGTATTGGATCTGAACACTGAGTAATAGAAACTAAACAACATTATTTTATAATTTACTTCATTATAACCTTGTATCTGGAAATTGGGGGGTGCAGCATAGCATTTTGGCTAAGACTGACAGGTTGTGAGTCCAGGTCTTTGCTACAGATGGTGTTTCCTTGAGTGAGGTGCTTTACCCCAGTGCTCCAATACACCCAGCTGAATAAATGGAGGCTTTGTTGGGGCTAATGCATGCAATGGAATAACATACCATTCATAGGATGAGTCAATTGCTCTCTAATTCACTTAATGCCACAGATACCAGGATAAGATGGCTCAATGCGTTCCTGTGACTCAGGTATGATATTGCAAGAAAGAAAGGTAGTGTTATAGAAATAATATGACTAGATCATTTTGTTTATTGCTTCAATTCATTTAATAAAGATTACTTTGTGAATCATTGCATTTTTCAGACTAACTTTAATTTCTTTGTATTGATCAGGAGTGCTTCAGCAAAAACAACTTGATGCAAGAAGAATTATTGCAAGGTATTTTTAAGATAACCTTCCTAGCTGTGGTGAGTGTCAATTGCTCACAATATATAAAAGAAACAGTGAAAATAAATCAAAGCAGGAAATTACATGACATGCCGGCAGTGATGAAAAAGACAATAAATAGATAAAAGACTAATCTGAAAAAACCATTGTCTTTTCCTTACAAATACTTTCCCATATTTTATCAATCTGTTTTTATATCACTCTTTTTCAGAAGGTTATTTTCTCAAAACATAGCAACAGCTCAGCTACCCAGACCTAAGTGGCTACTTGTAATAATGAATAATTAATGTAAAAATAAAAGTGAAAAAAAATTCTCAGTCCTTTTGTGGTTTAGTACCATTGTATGCAAAATACAAGTATGCTCTGTTTTGTTTTTTCTCTCAAAATCCTATAATCAATCGCATTACTGTCATTGTTAATTACATACTGTATATATTAATCTCTTTAGGAGATTCTCTCCCGTGTCCAAAAAAATTAAATTTACAATATACACCATGTAAATATGGCTTTGTATAATTGTAAAGATAATGCTCTATAAGAGAGTGTTCTATCAACTTTGACCTTCTGCCACTGGCAGTCTTTGAGATAACCATAAAGTGATAGAGCTCTTGTCATGCACTTGGGTGATAAATTAAAAACGTCTAGTTCCCAGAAAATTAATCAGTTTCATGATTATAAGGCTGCGAAGGTCTATCGATAAAGGTAGTGATGCTAAGATTTTCAATTTGGTCTGAAACATGGATCAAATCTGATCAAATGTTATTTCAGTCAATCATTTACTGACAATTTTGCAAATAAAATGCATGATGAATGTAGCCATGGTTCCTGATTTGATATTATCATTGCCACTTGCCAGAGATTGTCCAGGACATGCATATTCAGTAATTAACAGGAGGCTCATCCATTTAAAAAAAATCCTATTTGTCAATTTCTTTTCTGCTGGCTCTTCAAATGTGAGCCCTTGTGATGAAGATACATTCCTAAGGGAATTCACAGTTGTGATGTTTAAGTCTGTCTGATCTGTCTACTATCACTGACCACTGACCAGGAAAAAAGCAGGATACTGTGCTATAATGCTGCATGTTGTTATTACACATTATCCAAATGCATGCAAATTATTTTTTAATCAAACTTGTATTTATTTATGTGTGGGAGCAAAAGAAAACAAAAGCAGACATCAACAGATATGACAATTGTAGTTTATCTGAATCCCCCCCAACCCAAATTAATGCATATTCTGTCCCTAATTTACTGACATTATTGGTTTTAATCAATTAAATCAATTCCCCAGATTTAATTTGCATGAAAGTATTAATTTTTACATTCAATATTGTATTCAAAGAAATGCTGTAAAAAAATGAAACATTTTTTCCCAGAACTAGTAAGCCTGTTTATGACAATTAAATTGGAATCTCTAGATTGATACTAGTTCAAATCTTGATTACTCTGCATTTTATGATCTGGTCAAAATATAATTTACATATATAAATAAAAATGATGGGATGAAATCTATTAATCTTTTGGCAGAAGAGCCCATTACTGATCATCAGGCTTTGTTAATTAAAAATATCTTTAGATGATAATCATGAAAAACATATAAATTGCATCTGTGCTATTGTGAGGAGTTCAGAAACATTTGAACAAAATTAACAAAAAAAGATCTGGAGATTATTCTTATTTTCACATATTTAACAAGTTACATTGCATGATCTGTTTTGTAAGACTCCTGCTGAAGCTGTCAAAATTCATAATTGCACATGGATTTGTAGTTTGACAGACACTATAATTGCTTGATAACTAGTAAAATCAAAACATGTCAGTCTGGGAAAAATGTTAAGTATGAGTGTGAAAATGAGACAACCTGCAACATGTGATCATGTGCTTTAATGATACAAGAAACCTTACAATTTTTAAAACATTAGACTGAGCAACCAGGAAAATGCAGCAGTACAACAAATATTCTGGATTAGGATCTGTACGAGTGCTCCAGTTAAGAATGATTGCATTCTGGAAAGGCGCTTTTGGTTTATTGAACACAGGGATTTATCTGATCCCTTCAGCCAGCTTAGATCATTTAATACAGCCTGGCTTTCTTCAAATGAATTTTTGTGATTAGACAGGGGCGCGCCAATCAACCTGTGTTGTAAAGAGGAATTTCAGATTTATTGTCATCTCAGAGCTTGGAAGAAGGCAGTGATTTTTCTGGGAAGGAGAGAGGGGCTTTGAAGATTAATTACTTTTAATGCAACTCAATAAATAACAAAAATGTAACAGCTGTAATTACTCAAATTAATGTGTAAGGGAAATGCTTCATATTTATCTCGGCTTGTGCTCAGACCCTCTGAGAATAGTACATGAAGCAAAACAATGTTTGAATAAACCATATCCTCTAACCTGGCTTTCACTGATTATACCAAATGCTTTTCCATTGGATTTTGGTTTGCTTTGGATTCATTTTACAAATGTTTTTTTTTTCATTTCTGTCATGCTATAGTGTAAACCTACATCCTCTCTTCCTCTCTGTTAACAATACTATGAAAACCGCAAAATACAGAAACCGATAAGATTTCAGAATAAGTAGTACTATATTAGGGGGTCATGACCAAAGACCTCCTCTTTTCTGCTGAAATTCAATAAAACAAACAAAATGTTTTAAGATTTTAACAGAGTTTAACAGAATGATCTAACACAGGAACTTCATATCTTAAGGGTTAAGCTTTGCATGAACACAGCAGAGCATTTAATGAGATGTTCTTTATAATGGGCTTTCATTATGTTCTTTCACATTATTCTGAGTTTTAGAACAGACCATTATTCTTATCTCTGTACAATTGAAACACCATGCATATGCCTTTGAAGAAGTTAAGAAATAAAATAACTATCACTACCAAGTTTAATAAATCTCCACTTTATTTTTGGTTTTTTAGTTTTTTAAAGAATGTTTAATGCTGGAAAGCATTTTGAACTCATCCGGAACAAACCCATTATATAATTCAAAGCATAAAATAATATGCTCTGATACTTTTAATGTAGTTTTTGTAATCTGAAGGCCATGACATATAATGAGTTTTTATTTTCAATATGTCATTTTTCAGGTTATAATACAGTTACATGATTACATGATTTTTTTCAGAGACCAAGTGCAGACGATTTTCATCTGACCCACATATCTTTGACATTAATATTTGATCAAATAAATGTGTATTCCCCTGCTTTTGCAATAAATTTAGAACTTAATTTTTATAAATGTTTTGTAAGCAATAAACTTTTTCTTAATCTCTAGACAAACAATTGTAAAATATGAAAAAAAAAACATCTTTCGCAGGAGTCAATATGTCACTCTATTTAGATGTTCTCTGAATTTGTTTCAATGAGATTCAGGTTTGAATACATTAACAGTTTATTGGCAGTTTATCAATTGTAATGAAATCTTGTTTTTGAAGTGTAGATAGATACAAGCAAGTACCTATTGATCTAAAGATGTTTGAAGAGCACCATTTCCTTAAAAGAATGTCTTGGCTGGGCATAAATACAATATTGTAATGGAGATGATTTCCACAGTTATTAATTGAAATACAATTGATTTGGATTACCTCGAGTCAACATTTTTTAGTTTTTTTTAATAGGATGTAATTAGCTTTTACCATGATAAGACCAGATATGTAAATTATTGATTTCTTAAAGCATAATTAATGAGTGCAAGCATTAAAATAAAACACTTTCTGGAAATTGGGAGTTATAAGGTAGGTCCTTTAATTAATATGCTTTTAATATCAATCAGTCAACATGATGGATATGGCCATGATAATCTTAGTTTAGCAAACTTCTAAACATTTAAAGCAAGTTCTGTTGCTTTTTTTATCAATTACAGTTAGTTGTTGTGAAAAAAAAAATTCTGTAGTTTTAATAAAGTCATCACATTCAACACTGTAGACTGGTTTGGTCTTAAATGGGATTCAGCATAGTGGTGTAGTTACAGTATGTGTTGTTACTGTCCAGTTCATTTCAACCATCAGGCACTAGTCATTGCTGAAGATGGAAGACTTAAGGACGTGCTCTATCTTAACAACAGAGTATACTTGCAAATAGTGAAAGGTGTTAAAATTAATCAATTTAAAATAAGAAAGCACATAAAGACATACTTCAAACTGAAGATGAAAACCACCACCACAAAAATAAATAGATAAATATAGGTCTGGCCTAATGTCATGCTTCTGAGTAGATAACACAATATTTCAATGATCAGCATGCTTCTGGTGGGATCCTTGATTCATGAAAAGGGCTTCTTTAAGTTTTTACTAAATTATATACTGAATTGTGAATTGAGAAGAACAGCCAAAAAAATCAGTTTTTTTTTAAAGCTGTGAACAGAATAAAGCACAAATTAAACTGAAATCATCATATAATTTATAATATTTCATGACTTCCCAAAAAATTCAGGCATGCTTTTAATATTGCTATTCATTGGAGTCTTACATTTGCAGTTATAGTAGGTATTGGTATAATAAATTGGCAAAGTTATGTGGTCCATTTACCACAATGGCATGTCCTTTCAGCTGTATCCAGAACAATACATCCCAACACAGTCTGCAATGTTTATGCAGCTTCTTCTATAAAGACTTAGTCTTGTATATTTCAATAGAAACTAGTGAAGAGTGCTACCAGTGCATGCTGGTAAATCTTGTGAATTGAAAGCAAGGAAAGAAGTCATAGAATCTAGTTTATTGTTGTGTCAATCTATTCACTTTAGATATAAAAACTAAGTTGAGTATGAACCACTTAACCTTCTGAAAATGAATAAGTCACACAACAATCTAGGTCTTTAAACCAGCAGAAAGAATGGAGACCTGCAGATGTTTGCTGGGTGACCTTGACTCACTCAGTCTGGAAGAATTACACAGGCTGTGGATCGAACATGTCTCTATGACACATAAAATAACTTATTCTTTTATATTGTACAGGCTTTCACTGTTAGCCGTCTTACAATCAATATGAATGCCTTCAGAGCAATTTGAACTGGAAAGGAATAAGACTCATATCACTATGATATGGAAATATTAGAGAAATGGATGCCTGTGGCAATGTTCAAAATGTTTTCAGAAAAGCTGAAGTTCTAATGTACAGTAAAATATATTTTGCTCAATACACTGTAGGCTAGATTTTGCCATCACCAGTTATTTATGTAGTTTCAATAAACATTTTTTGTGTTACGGAACTTAGTTTTGCTATGGCAATGCTTTTATAAAACACAAGAAGCTCAGTTATGAATCAGATTTTCAGTTTAAACTCAGCTGTAAGTTCAGCTGAATTTAGTCTTAATCACATGCAAGTGAATTGTTATATTTTTATGCAGAAAGTCTAGGAGGCTGAAGTGGGGAAATGCTCTCATGCCTCTGAACACAGTTATAATAAAAGGATGAATAATGGTACATATTTTGTATATGGTCTATATACTTTTTTATACATGCAATAAATTATAGTTAAGGCTTGATGCCTTTGTATAATGAGGTTCAAACCAACCTTGAACACTTTCATTCATTAATATGGCTTTTCTATGGCAGATGCTTGTAATTATGTAAAAACATGGTGCTCAAGGGCATGAGAACAACTGGAAAACGTGAAAAAATGAAACAGTTTTTTATGATTAGAATGGACATTTTGTGTTAGATTGTGCATGTACCTTTACAGTAATCCAAAAGTGATTTTACAATATGGAATATTTCTTACTTCAAAATGGAAATGAACTTTTGTTTGCAGACATGTATTAGATTTCTTATTTATTTTCATTTGTGTGCAATGGATATCTTTATTTACAACTACGTATTTCTTCATCTAAGTAAGAGTAATGCAGTGCTGAAATGCAATCCAATGTAACAAATAGGTTTATATCATAATCACAACCACAGGTTGGAAGCACAGCAAACAGTAATACAAATCAGAAAGTACTTGGGCAGCCTGCACTTCAACAAGTAACCTCATCTATTTTTGAGAAGTGTGCCATCAGTAAGTAATTTCAGATCCTAGTATGTAATATAATGTGGGGAAATTTAAAGATTCAATTTCCATGTACAGTATATTCTATTTCAGATATATCCATAAGGATCCTGATCCAATTTTTGTCTTCTGATTCTTACAATTTCTGGTTCTCTATGAACAGCAAAAACATAAATAGAAACACAGTAACTATTTTATTAAAGTGAAATAATATAAAAACAAGGATTTAATATTTGTTAATAGAAAAAATATATTTCAAACGGGACCTCACTGGCTCTACCTCTTTTTTATAACCCTAGGTTTTAAATTTCTAACTGTAAGTGAGAATCAAACTCGGTATGAGCTACATACTGTACAGTATACTTTAATTATAACAGGGATGGAGTCAACAAAATGAATTCTCAACATTGTGCACTTTTTAGCCTCCTTAACTGCAAATCCCACTGCACCTACTGTACATGATAAAAATTAACAACAACAGAAATAATAGTAATAATAAGAATGATAATGGAGTTGTTAATGAGCTCTTATTGATAGAACTGCACGATCTTGGGCACCAACAAACAACAGGGGTCTCAATCTCTTTTAGTCAGTATGGCAATTATTCCCTGACTGCTACAAAATGCTTGTGTGATCCTGGTCACAGTGTGACTGTACATAGTGTGATCTATTTGTTGCCCAAACTTGCTATATTTGGTAATATTTCTTAGTGTGATCAGCCTTTGATCTAATGTCATATGTAATCTGTCTTAAAATGCATACAAGTACAAAATAGTTTAGTCATACAGTTGTTGCTATCTAAGACTTAGGGAAAAGGCACTTCACTTTGTTCTTTGTGTTTTTGATTACAGCACTAGAAAGCCAGTCTAGATAGAAGTTATAATGCTTAAAATTGTGATACTGAAAATCACAAGATACCAATATAAATGTGATTTGTGTATTTCATTTTGAGCTCTAAAGTTCTGCTTTATATGAATAAGTGTCTTGTTTGAAGTATTGTATCATGATGTTTCCAGCTTTACTTTTTTATCCTCACAATGATGAATAGAAACTGAAATCTCCTTCCATTGCATATTTGGAATATTTGCAAAGAGCATGATTGCAGTTTAGCTCTACACATGCTGTCATCATAACAAAATAGCCATATTATGTATTCCAGGTGGTCACAACAATTAAGTAAAAATATCTAATCTATGAAGTCAGTCTCCTTTCTAAATGTACCCTTTTACTAACTGAGCCACATGGAAATCCATGTGGATTTATTTTGCCTTTATAAGTAGGTTACAGGCACCTCACATTGTGACTAGGGGTGTTTCCCTAAGACTTAAAAAAAAAGATCTATAAGGCATGTTTAACTATTTTTATGTGGAAACATTATGTACATTAATATAAATCAGCTGCACAACTATCATTTAAGTGCAATATATTAATCTTTGTAGTAGACTAAACATGATAGAAACAACTGAAATATTGAATTCACACACCGTTAAACTTTAAATGTATTTTTCAGCAACAACTAAATATAATTTAGTGGTGTATTCTTTACATATTGTAAGCTTGAATGGCACAGCTTTTTTTAGACCAAACTCCATTGCTTGGGGCAGCAATAGCCTCTGTGAAAGAATATGTAGGTCACAGGGTCACTTTGTCTTTACAGTAAATGTTTGAAGTAAAAGAAATGTATATTTCTGTATTTCTCTTAATCTGTGCCATAATGTATTACTTTTTTTAACAGGTAAATACAAAGCAGAATTTATTTTGTAATACTAATGTTGAAAACTTTGTTCTAACGAATAGGGATGAGTAAGTCATTTAAACTGTCAAATTTTCATCTCGCAAGTAAGTTGTTGTTACACAAGCCGCATGAGGACATGTATGGTCCTGCTGAAAAGTTATGTCAGAATGAGCCAGCAGGAAGGACAGCAAGAGAGGTCCTAGGATAGCAAGAGAGGTCCTGGACATTCTGTGATAGATGGTAACCTGACATGCAGTCAGGTTACCATCTATCACAGAATGTCCAGCTCTGTAGCGACTGGTCTTTCCTGGCCAGACTACAAGAATTCTATAATGCTCAAATGGATTGTTATACACAATGAGCATATCATTATCTATAGTAGTTCAGGTGGCTAGCTGTGTCAGCATGCGTTGGCTGCAAAGGAACAAGTAATAGGTTTATTGCATGCTGGAAAGAGAAGAAAGAAAACACGTTTCGGCCGTGTAGCCTTCTTCAGGTGTCGATCATTGATCATTATCTATGTCTGTGCCACATTCTGAAATCCATTGAAACCTTGATTCATCATGAAAGAGGACCTACAGTATGGGGGCAAGTCTGCCAGAGGTGTTGCTCCAACATACAAATGGCTTTTGTATTTTTTTCTTAAACATACATGCTGTAACGAACAGTTCTTTCCGGACCCTATGCGGACGACACAATCCGACGAAGTGGGGAAACACTGGGGAAACATCATGCAGGAAAACGGGGCTGAAGACAGGGCGCGTGTCCAAGGTGCGCTGGTGCACGGGGGAGGTGTGGCCGAGGCGAACAATCCCAAAGAGTAATCCTTAGAGTATCCAAAAACACACGAGAAAGTCCAAAACCAGGAGATCCATCAAAACACGAAGTTAAAACCATGAAGACCAGGTCGGAACCGGCGGACAGGGAACAGGAACGGGAACGGGAACAGAGGTTAAAACCTTAACGGGACCAGGCGCTTCCAGGTCCCGGACTCGCACGATATGGAAATCAGATGCAGAGCCCGGATGAGCGTCAGCGCCTGGCTTTTAAGGTGGGCTGGGAATGGGAAACAGGTGCACAGAATAGAGTCTTGAGTGAAAGGGCTGGAGCACCCTTAAGGAGGGGGAACTATAATCGTGACACATGCATAAATTGTGATATGGGTTCATGGTAAACGCTAATTACAAAGACAAGGTTAACACTGCTTATTTAAATACATTATCAGATTTTTTAAGTGTTTCTTTAAATGAAATCAAAAATTGTTTAAATTACATTATTACCAGTTCTATGATTATTGCTAATCATAATACAATATAAAAGCCATAATTTGGTGTGACTTTATATCATACCCAGAATTCTTATTCACTGATAAAACCTGCATTAACCTGATGAGCTTTAGTAATTTCAAATAACATATTCCCTCTCATTATTCATTTACTTTGAGCTGCAAAGATAGTGTTTTCTTTTTTGAGCTCAAAGCTATGCAATTAAAGGCAACCTTACTTGGAACAGCATAGATAGATACTTTATTGATCCCGCGAGGGAAATTGCAGTGCAACAACAGCTTTACACAGACAACACAGCCACAGTGTAACGAATGACACAATAATAATAATAGTACAATGCATACAATACAATCAGTACAGTGAGGGGTGCACACAAATAGTTACTCACAGTCCGGACACACAAAGAACAAACTAGAACAGAACAGTACGCAGAAAAATCGTATCACACATATGAATATAAATATAGATGTAAATATAGATATATATATATAAATATAAATGTATTGCACGGGTCCCTGGCATATATTGCACAAAAAACGGTTGTAAACGGGAAAAGAAAAGAAAGAGAACAGATGTAGCAGTAGATGTGTAGATGCGTTCAGTCCAGAAACATGTCACTGTCAATTTTGCCTCTGCCCAGACGCAAGGTGGATGCGTTGTACAGTCTTATGGCAGAAGGCAAGAATGACCTCCTGTAGCACTCCCCGTCGCACCGTGAATGAATCAGTCTATTGCTGAACGTGCTCTTCATTTCTACAAGCTTGTCATAGAGGGGATGGGAGATGTTGTACATGATGGCCTCTAGTTTGGACACCATTCTCCTCTCAGCCACTACCTCCAAGGGGTCTAGGTCAGACCCAATGACAGCTTGCTCTCCTGATGAGCTTGTTCAGCCTTTAAGAATCCACTGCTCTAATCCCAGGGCCCCAGCATACCACTGTGTGGAAAATGGTGCTCGCTACCACCGACTGATAGAACATATGTACAGTAGCATCTTACTACTGTACATACATTGAAGGACCTGAGCCTCCTCAGGAAGTAAAATCGTCTCTGTCCTTTCTTATAGATGGCCTCGATGTTCTTAGACCATTCCAGTCTATCGTCGATGTGCACTCCCAGGTACTTGTACCAGTCCACCATCTCCATGCCACTCCCATGGATGTAGACAGGAGTAGGTTTGACCTTTTTCCTCCTGAAATCTACCACCAGTTCCTTTGTCTTTGTTACATTCAGTTCCAAGTGGTTCACCCCACAAAGCTGCTGACCAGTCCTCTGTACTCCTCCTCCTGCTCAGCCTTGATACATCCCACAATTGCAGAGTCATCTGAGAAATTCTGCAGGTGGCATGACTTTGCGTTGTACTTAAAGTCCGAAATATAGAGGGTGAAGAGGAATGGAGAAAGAACTGTCCCTTGAGGTGCCTGTGTTACTCACTACCTGTTCAGACACACAGTTCTGAAGTCTCCACGAGGTCATGGAGGCATCGACTTGCATCTCCTCTAGCTTCCTCCTTAGAAGTAAGGGCTGGATGGTATTAAAGGCACTGAAGAAGTCGAAAAACATGATCCTAATAGTGTTGGCATCCCTGTCCAGGTGTGAGTAGGCCCTTTGCAGCATGTAGATGATCATGATACCTAATATATTTATACCTAATTTATACCAGCATGATACCTAATATATTTATTACCTTTATAGTAGTATGCACTCACATGCGAAACAATGTCAGTAATATCGATTTTTATACATACACATTTTCAAAAGACACTACTTCTGCGGTGTTATTTGAGGTTACACTTGCCAGTTAAAACTGATAATTGAAAAGAAACATGTTAACTGGTTCTTATTATTCTTATGCTGATTTCTTTCAACATTATTTTAATATCCAAATCAAGTCATAGTGAGAAACAGATGTAGAAATACTGAACTCCGACAGTAGATATTTTTTAAAACAAGATTTCATTTTTAAAATGTGAGTCTTGATGTTCCAGCACCAACAGTTTTAGCTTGTGTTACAGTATGTTATCTGTGACTAGAATTGCCCAGCTGGTGGCACACAATTGCACCTATGGGATTTGCATGTTGTCTGCGAGTTTCCAGTGTTGTCAGTAAGAGCCAGGATACTCCTCCAATCAATAATAATTCTCCAGTGAAATGGTATGGGACTCACAAAGTAATAGGTTTACAGCGCACATTTTAGAAGTAAAGCATACAACTCATTCCACCTGTGTTGGTATATTTTTTCAAAGCTAAGTTACTAATGTATGATTCCCATTTTGTTTTCTTAAATTCAACTCATTTAATCTCATTTCTTTGCAAAATCAGCTACCTATTTCTATAATTGAGTTCATTACAATGTATGCAACTGAAACAATTTACAATCTGGATGTGCCAAAATAATGCAAAGTAAAAGATTGGAACAGCAGGTTTTGTTATTCTTCTTACACGCACAAGTTAAAATAGCTCAGTGAGGTGTTTATTACACTAACTTAACCCCCCTGCATGGTTCTGAAGTTGCAAATGATTAAAGAAGATCTACAAAATCTGCTGGACTGTTGTTGTCTATGACTGATCTACTGTAGAACAACACTGTTTAAAGGGATGTGTTTTGGGGCAGGAGTTCATTATATCCATAAGTGAAATGGTCACAATAAATGCACATGCATTTTGAGATATTTTGAGAAATACATAAAAGTATTTCCTTCCAAAATTCGGTGATTTTTATAATGAAGTCCCTACTACTTATGCTGCCCACTGGTTTTGTAGGAGGCTATTTATACCATACATTTAGCATTACTGTTTCCATTTCTGTGGTTGTCAAGGACAAAGCCTTCACTTATAATGCTTTTAGTGCTCTGGGTCTTTTGGACAGAATCAGCTATTTACACCTGTTACGGAGTCAATCACCTACCTAATCCCCTGTCAACAGTGCAAGTCTAACAGTTTGCACAGAAATGTTAGTGTTTGGGGCAGTGAAGCAAAACACAATTCATTTAAGAATTATTAGATATGCCTTTGTAATGCCTTGTTAACAAACTAATAGTCTGACAACACCAGAAAGGAGATCAGAAGAATTAAGTTTGTTATGTTACCTAGGATACTAATAAATAACAGTGCAGTTCTGGTCAACAAGATGTGAGGTTCCATTACAGAGACTGATGAAGAGGGGCAACTCTTATAAATTCCCATATAAAAACAAGGGAGAGAGGTGGTTAACTCATTGTCTTTCTTGGGCTTAATGTCCACAAATAGCTTTTTAAATCAAGCTGTGTAGTTTTGTATTTTATTTATTGCAGCGACTATTTGTTTTTAACTAAGTTTGCTTTAATTCATTAAATAGATTGGATGCTTTTTAGAAAACCAGGTTAACGCTTGTAAAGTTTTACCCTGTTATATTATCCTCCCCATTTAATAGACAAGTATGAAAGCACCAACATGCCTTCTTTAAGAGGATTGGAGAGCAATTTGTTCACCATCACAGAGACATGAACTCAATGATAATGTGCAGGTCTTACCACATCTTTCAATTAAGGACCTTAGTTCTATACAAATGATAAAATTAACCGTCTCTGAACTTTAAATAATTTGGTTAGCGTGATGTCTCTATAATGATGGCTGAGTATGCTACTGTAGTTGGATAGGATCCAAATCACTTATATCCAGCCTGAAGGGTTAGTTTAGTCTGCAATGGTTATCCCTAGGGGATATCTTACTGTCAGTTAAGACTGGCACAGGGTCAATCTGGCATTTTGATTTTGCTATTCCGGCTAGAAATAGAGGGAAAGGTCAAAGGAATGCTAGCTCAATAATACTGGCCTGTTTGCTTTAGCTACAGATGAAAGAAAAGAGGAAAAACTGCAATAATAACTACGTCATCACAGCCAGAGGAAAAGAGCAGAGTCTTAGCAACCGTCAGCCTCTCATCTTGAAAGAGGAACACATAAATGAATAAATCCAGTGCCTGGGTTAACAACAATTTGCTCCCCAATGTGGCTACGCAGAACCCATCGCCCACTCACAATTACATTTTTATTAGTTCACTGAGAGGAGGTGGTAAAATGCTACATTAAACATTGCTTGTCAGTGAAACAGGAGACAATCTGTAGATGAAGGAAGTGAATCAAGGAGTTTTGTTTAGCAGAAGGATATGTTTTCCACTTCAGATCAATCAGCCACACTCCTCCCTTTTTACTATGCTATAGATCACATTTTTGGGGTTTCTAATTGAACTTGTTTAGGATAACATAACAAAGATAAATATGTAGAATTCAAAATTATAAAATGGGAACTACAGTCTTTTTTTTGCAAATAAGTGAGAAACTTGCTTTACAATTTAGATGAACTTTACATAAAATAAGAAATGAATTGGTTAATTATGGGTTTGCAAGAGATGATAAACTAGCTGGATTATTCACATGTAACCAAGAAACCAAAGAAGATAACAAGACTATTCAACATAGCAAAACCGTTTTTTGTGAGCTTAGACATTCTTTTACTGTCCTATCTTTTGTGATTGTTAGAAACTCTGCAAACCAGGTCTCTACACATAGCTGTCATATAGGAAACTATCTTGTCAAAAGGATTGATATCCAATACATTTTGTGTTCCTGAGGCCAGTATGTTTGCTGGTTTTCATTCCAACTTAGCTCTGACGATCCACATCAGATTTTTATTGGTTAAGGTGAACCAATTTAACAACTCTTCCAAGATTTTCAATTGCTGGTACTGTAAAGAGATGTAGAAAACCTACAAATACCAAAGCTTTCCAAAACCAAGGGTAGTCACCCCTGAACTGAACATTGATGAAAAAAAATAAAGCAAACACATACAGTATGTATATTTAGACTTTATAGCAGGCTTACACTAACACATAACATTTACATAAATTCCAATACAGTTTTTCATTTGATTCTACAATAATGTGCTGTAAGTCAGACGTCTCCAACCGTGTCTCAAAAGTAACCCTAATTTGACTATTCCTGGCATTTTCGGTTTCTAATAAATACAAAATAATTTAACAAACCACCTACAATTTATGATTAAACGGTTTCATATAAAATCTGTTTTATGTGGGCTTTTCAGGAACAGAGTTGGAGATGCCTTCTGTAGGAAACACCTTTCAAGAATAAGTAATATGTTTATTCCATGTTGAAAAAAGAAGAAAGAGAACACAACGTTTCGGCAGTGGAGCCTTCTTCACCTGAAGAAGGCTCCACAGCCGAAACGTTGTGTTCTCTTTCTTCTTTTTTTCAGCATGGAATAAACATATTACTTGTTCCTTTGCAGCCTACGCATGCTGACGCAGCTACCGACCTGAACTACTACCTTTCAAGAATATTGCATTTTGTCCTGGGTACACCATTAAAGGGACACAGATACAGTACCTTTGTGAAACTTTTAAAAAAATCAATAAAAACATTGGCTACACTGCCAAAAAAATGAACTGTATCTTTAACTTAAGTATGTTAAGACTATCCCTTGATCAGGCTCTTCAGAATTTTATTTTATTTTTAGATCTGGCTTGGGTCAGGTTTGTTGTAGTTGCGCATGAATCAGAACAAAATAAATGCAGATTCTGAAGAGGCATAACTAAAGTAAGTACTTGGAACAGTACAGGAAGTAATGATGTTAGAATCGAAAATGTTGTCCATTAGGCATCAGTAGGTGTTGTATTGGGATCTCTTTATTAAGGGACTCAGATGAAACTCTGGCGGATCAAAAGGACTCATTCTGTGCTTATTTTTATTGACAGTTTTCCCTAATTAAACAACATCTGCCAGCCATTATGCGGATAACAGATTATCCCCTCTCCAAAACACTAATGGAATGTTTCAGTAAAAAGCAAAACCATTCAGCTCCTCTACTAATCTCAGACTTACACATTTTAAAATATTATTCCAAGCAAATAAATTGTCATTTAAAAAATCAATCCCTTCACAACACATTTTATGCCAGAGAGTTTGGCATTCTTCCAATGAATAAGTGTATATAAATAGGCCAGGCCAAATATTATTTGTTTTGACATAAAAATAGGTCTCCTGTATTTTATGTCATGTAAAAAAGCTGCAAAGAAACATGAATATGTGTTAACTCTTTCCCATTTCTCACATTATAGTATGCTTCTGGAGGTTTTAGACAAATGTTTGTTCTGATCATCTTTAAATAAAGCCTGTTTCTTTATGTCACTAACTTTCCCAAACAGATAAGAGTAGAAAGGATCTCTGTGCCATAATGATTAAATGTAATGTATATGGATTACTGTGAGTGACTGCAGCTCTCACAATCATAGGATGCTACAGTACGTACAGTAAATAAAGATTCTTGTACTGTAGTTATTAATGCAGCCAAACACATAACTTTTTTTAGTTTTAGCAATGCTTAGTGGACAGTGTAGTGAGTCAAATATTAATTTTAAATTCACTATTATTCAAATATTTAAGAACCAGGGACACAGGTGACACTTCATTTTTACATTTATAAAAAAATAAATATTGAATATTAGTAAAAACAGAATAAAAATATAAGGGAAAAGACAAGCAGATGAAAATCAGTACAAGGGAGATGAGACAGCAAGAAGTAATTAACACTTTTTAAAATAACATGTTTTTTCTCTCATATTCATTACATCTGCTGTCACAAATTTGTATCTATTCTCTTCAAACACAGGCATTCTTACTATATCCAGCACCGATCTAGATGTGGCCACCCCCTGAACTGCAAACACAAGGGTTTTAAAAACTGATCTCAATTATTCAATTAGATTTGCTCTGCACAAGAATCGGGAGAGGGAGAGCTCCATTACATGCATAAATGATAATAAAGTGTGAAAACAAATTAATAATAAATTGAAGTTTAATAGTGGGCTGAGGACTGCTGCATGACTTCAATTAAGCAAAAAGGCACTGAAATAACACAAGCCTGCAAGGTTCTTTCTGAACATCCCAGGAGGTCCGTAAATCAAAGTTTGAGAAAATTGCATTAGTGATTTAAAATCTCTGAATGTTTCACATTAATCTATCATTGTAAAGCAAGTGCTGACAGATACTATTGTGGTTAAAGACCAAGGAAGATTACTTTTAGAATTTCTTTGTACCTGGTACATGAAATCTAAATGAGAACATGGAAAAGGCTGGACATTTTAAGGGTGAATGGGAACTAGAAATGGCATATCTGACAGAAGTTGCTGACACCATATCAAGTACAAGATACTGTCATGCCAGCTGCCACTGGTGAGTGGTGGAGCGAGCGAGCTAGTATTTATGCCGTAGCTAGCAACACCTACACTTACCTGTTATTCTGCAACACTTACTGTGGTTAATAATTTGACAGGAGTCTTGTACCACCTGGAGGTAATTTTCTACCAGGCCCGCCTCGGGTGGCTCAAGCTACTTAAGCAGTGATATGGCAGTGTTCAAGAACTTTGTCATAGAGTCTGCTTCATGTCGAGCTTCGCTCTGAGTTCCTAGTTCTTGTTGTGTGCCTCTTAGACTCTGGACCCTCACTTCACCCTTGACTACATCCTCTGGATTCTTTTATTGTGCTTTTGTATCGTGTTAATCAGTTTACAGACTTTGCTTATTTCCCTTGGGTCTGTGTTTGGATTTTCTTTTGTGCTGTGCTACCATGTTTTACCTGGCATGAACCTTCTTGTTCCCGGATTATGCCCTGGACTGTGTGTGCCTGTACCTTGCTTCCCTATGCTCTCTTTCACTATAGCAGTCTGTTTCCATTGCCAGCTGCAAACACTTTGCTTCAAGCTCACACTGCTGCCTGCCTGTGTGCCTGTGTTTCTGTGCATGAGCTTGGGTTTATTACAAACACAGACTGTGGCTGTTTGCTGTTTCTCCTGTAAGAGCAGCAGACATACTACAACTAGATTTTTAGACTGATTAATCAAAATGAATACTGTTCTTTAAAATCTTAAGGAATGAAGGCGTGTACACAGTGTATCGACCATAGTCTCATTAATCCCCCAGATCACAAAATGTAAAAAGGTTTCCAAAAGATTGTTGGAAGGCTATGGTTTGGTTATGCTAGATAAAATCTTTCAGCAAAGTCTTTACAATATTACAGAAACAGTGCAGTTTGGTTATGTGAGGCATTCATTTAGCATTGTAGCCACATTGCAAACACATAATACATATACACTGTTTATGTTCCTAGAAGACATTATTTGAGGATGTTTTGTGCACATTATTTAGATGTCAGTGTTGACAGCCTGACAACTGTATATTGCCAAGGTTTTATGTTAACATCTTATTTTGGTACTGTCAACATTGTAAAAAAAATGTTGTATTTAAATATTCCTGCAGTCTACAAATTACCACAGTGTTTCTATGCAAAGCTGCATTTATGTTACGGTGTTATTATTTTGTTAACTGGCAGCATGGGTTTTTGTAACTGTCTACTCAGACATTTCTGTAAATATTTATAAACTGAGCTCTGTAAATAAAGGACATAAGGAAACTTGTAGGTGATAATATCCATTTGGTTCTTAAGTGATGACGAAAAGACACAAAATGCTTTGTGAAAAAATGTTTTGCTTTCCTAAGGTTGCATCTATGGGCTATATTATAATTTAAAATGGTGACAATGCAGTGTCTCCGGGAATTCCAATTAACAGCAATTCTTGCTATAATTCCACAGATTTCATATTAATCTCACTTATCAGGAGATCCTTTTCTCTGCACCAGAAAACAATCTAAACGTCAAAGTTGCACACTTCATGGCCATATTTCTTGATGGAGTACAGCTTTCAAAATACCATAGCAACAGAAGGAAGCTGAAATTTCTGCACAAATAGAACTGCCACATTTTCTTCTGCAGGTAGACAGGAATTGGATTGATTGGAAGGTTATTTTCTTTGACAGATCTGATTGTGCAGAATGGGAAGAACCTAGTCCTAACCTGATAGATATTCGTTCAACACAGCAGTGATTCAAAGTCACATGCTTGCAGAATCTACAACAGTTTTAAAGTGTATCCTATATTAAAAATAGCATTCTCCAAATATTATTTAATGAAAGAAGTGTTAAGCCTAGTTTAGCTTTAAAATCCATATTTATATATAGTACAACATCTGAAATAATTGCTACGAATTATTGGACATTATGGGAAAAACAGAAAATCCACCATTTTTAGGGAATTCCATAATATAATGATTACATTGATGCAATAAAGGAATGCTGACTCATGTCTTACAAATGGTTATGTCAATCCCGGTATACCTTATGGCTAAATTACATTTTCGCTTTAAATTTTAAGAGGGCTACTCAAAGCTATTCTAGTTAACTGCATCAAGAAATGTGCACAGATTTCAAACTACAGAGATTTAATGGTTTCATTGATTTTATTTATACAGTTTATCCTCTTCTTTGTACAGGGATTTGACTAAATGGAGTAATACAACATGGAGACCTGCATTGAAAAAGAAATTTAAAAGAAGTGAAGTGCCCTGCCATGTACTGATACAGTATATTCTGTCTTTGGCTTACTGTCTGATGGGTTAGGCGCCAGCTCACCTCAACGCTGTATTGGACTAAACAGTTATTGAAAATGAATGGATGCAATGGTACAAATGGTATGAAAATAATTATGAACTTTAGCCCTAAATGTATTGTCCAGTACAGCAAAGCATTGTTCTTGTAACACTGCATAGATTAAGAAGACTTAAAAAAAACTTGATGGGTGGATGAGCTATGAATTGGTGGTGTGTATCCATTCAATTTTGAGTCAGCATTTCAGAAATTATGCAGCATATGATTAGCACTGCTACCACACAACAATGGGGTCCTGGGTTCAATTTCTGGGATGCTTTCTGTGTGGGTTTCCTTTAGGAGCTCCAGTTTCCTCCCACAGTCCAATGACATGCTGGCAGGGTAATTGGCTTCTGTGAAAACTGGCTCTGGAATGAGTGTGTGCTTTTGTGCCTGTGATAGACTAGTGGGTATCCTGCCTTGTGCCAGTTGCTTGCTGGGTTAGACTCTGGCTCCCCCCCCCCAGACTCTGTACTAGATAAAAGGGTTTAGAAAATGGATGAAAGGACAGATTTCAGAAATGAAAAAAATATGTTGAAATGTTGACTAACTTCCTTCTACAATTACTGTCGCACAACTGCATCATTTGTTATACCCACACACTGAGCAAATTTCATTTGGCAATTTGCACCATAAGTATACATAAAACATGATTAAATTGACATGGTTAACACAGGAACATCATTCTATGTATCCATGAAATTAAAAAGAAGGATTGGGTCAATTCAGAATAAAATCTCCCATCATATTATTCAAATATTTTAAATGAGCAGAATTGTTTTGTTCCCGGATAAGTACTATATATGACAACAATTTGATGGTGTGTATATATTTTTAATCTTAGAAGTAAAACCGAATTGAAAGTGCTTAGTTTTACTTTTAGTTATGGCATTTACCTAAAAACTGCTGTTGCAGCTATTGTTTGTACATACATTATTGAGGTTTGAAATAGGTTAGAGTCATAGCAAACTCAAATGTCATTCAATACCTACTTCTTGAAAGAGCTGCTTCACAGGAGTATTGAAATTCATCAATGTCTGCTCTGTTGGTAAAATCATTACAATGCAATGTATTATTAAACAGCTCTGAGAACAAACAAAAATTGACCTAAGGAAAGCCATTGATACAGATGTGACTTCATGGATGAAATAAATCATTACTAACAACATTAGTTTGGAAGTCTTCTTTCCCTCTGAAAAGAATTGGAGGATTTATTAACTTACTGTTTATTCTTGAAGTCATTACTTTTGAGTGGTGTGTGACTTTTTCCACAGAGTCAGGACTTTCTTTAATTTGAAACTGAACTTACTTTTTTGTACAACACCAACCTGAAATCATAATTTGCTACCTTTTCTCTATAGGAACAATCCTTGTACCAGTAAGGGAGGGTTTAGGACTCTGCATACTGACCTCCAAAATACACATTGTTTGTGACATTTGCCATGTTTCATACAGCAAACCCTGTAATTTGTAGAGCGGAGTTGGTATTTATTGGAGTGATGTTGCCTTCTCATCTTGTGATCATCTGGACACATATGTCACTGTTACACATCAAGTTCAGAATACAATAGCCAGTTCAAGCCCTCTCTTCTCTGGTAATGCCATGCCAATTATATGCCACTGCAGGGAAAAACTTGGGAAATGAGAACAGAAGACACTTTTCCAAGATCCCAGGGTTGTGGAATCTGGAACAAACAGCCCTAGTTTGTACCTTACCCAATCCTGTTATTAAAGCTGAAAGTCTAGCTTCTTTCAAGAAACATCTGAATTAGAGCCCTGATCAGATAGATCAGATCAGTTAGCTGTTAGCATCCAAATAATTTCCTCTTAATCATAACCTGTTTTATATTGTTATACTTGTATATATATCCTTGTATTTATAATATATTCTGTAAATACTGTATATTACTAAATAATGGCTTACTCATACACAGGATCTATATAACAAACCAGACTGTCCTGAGCTGTTGCAATTTAATCTTTATTTTCTATTTTATTCCTTTCTTGAAAAAAGTCCTGTAATGAATTTACTTAAAATATTTTTAAATAAGTTTATAATTAATTAAATGTTAGATGTTCAACAGCTTTCCATTTTCAGGTTACTTAGAAGTAAGAAGAAGAGTAATAATAATAATTCCTTACACTTATATAGCACTTTTCTGGGCACTCCACTCAAAGTGCTTTACAGGTAATGGGGACTCCCCTCCACCACCACCAATGTGCAGCATCCACCTGGATGATGCGACGGCAGCCATAGTGCGCCAGAACGCTCACCACACATCAGCTATCAGTGGGGAGGAGAGCAGAGTAATGAAGCCAATTCATAGATGGAGATTATTAGGAGGCCATGATTGGTAAGGGCTAATGAGAAATTTGGCCAGGACACAGGGTTACACTCCTATTCTTTTTGAGAAACACCCTGGGATTTTTAATGACCACAGAGAGTCAGGACCTCAGTTTTACGTCTCATCCAAAGGACGGCGCCTGTTTACAGTATAGTGTCCCCATCACTATACTGGGGCATTAGTGAGTGCCCCCTGCTGGCCCCACTAACACCTCTTCCAGCAGCAACCTTAGTTTTTCCCAGGAGGTCTCCCATCCAGGTACTGTCCAGGCTCACACCTGCTTAGCATCAGTGGGTTGCCAGTTGTGAGTCACTGCTGTAGGTTCAGATGCACTGTGATTGAGTACTGTAATAACTTGAGTTGTTGGAAAGATAGGGGAATTGAGGCTGCCATGGTGAATTCTGCTGTGGAGTTTGGGAAACATCTGTGGCTTAAAAGAAATCAAAAAGCCAACTGCTTAGCTTGAGGGTAATTTTGACAAACTTAGATGGATTTTCATTGAAACCTTTTGACATTCCTGAAAAGTGGTCTTCAGAAGGTAGAGAAATGAATGGAAGACAGCATAATTTTTCAACTGACTTTGAAACCATGTTGAAATGTGTGTCAGAATGTATTGAGTGACACAGTCTCCATGTCAAGCTGCATAAATATCTTTATGTAGGCAAACATACTTTGACAATGAGTTGAAACAGCAACAAGGTCAGGTTTGGTGTCCTTCAGGTGATACTGTCATTCTGTCATTTAGATTTATACATTTTGTTATGTGACTATGTTCACATTCATAAACAGTCTAAAGCTGTAAACATTGCTGATATAGCACAATGACTGTGTCAGCGATTGGAAGAGTCCTTCAATAAATGCATTGGTAAAGCAGTGCCGTTTTGGTCACTAAATCTAAGAAAAGTACCTTCAGTTTAATTTAAAGTTTTGGATTCTGAAAAAAAAATATTGTTCTTAATTAAGTAGACATTTTTAGTAGACAATTATGTGTAAGTAAAGAAAAATATGAATCATACATCTTCACATCTTATTAAGCTGAGAGTGAATTTCACACAGTCCATGACATATCCATGGAAACTTGGAAAAGATAAAGTTCTCCCTTTTCTTTCGAATAATATCCTGCCTTTTGTTAAACAAGCCTAATGACAACTGGGTCTCTGGGATACATGTTATTACAATATGTCTTTCATTGATGTTTTAAGAGCTTAAAATTATTTTTTTAACAGCTTTAAGAAAAAAGCTAGACATCAAGACATATTATATTACTAAACAGACTTTTAGAACAATAATTAAAAAATGGTTATTCTACATAGAATTTATTGTATATGCAAATATATGCAATATTTACCTAAACTTGTAAAATAAAACAAAAAATATTAACTCTTCTGGGCAACTTCTGGGAAATTTATCTTGAAATATTCAAAGAAGACAATAAGTGAATGAGATTTGGATAGCTTGTTTCCTTCAGTAAATCCCATGAGTAACTGAAGCAGAAATGCCCTATGGGTGTAGTTTAGGGCAGTTTTGTGTTTACTGCTCAACATACTAATAAAGCATTCCCTGGATATAAGAATTCATTTTTGGACAGATAAAAGCATTTTAAAGAAATGAGAAAAGGGTGTTTTGAAGCCATTTTATAGCACAATGGTTAAAATTAGATTAGTGTTGTAAAATGTACCAGATGTTCTGAACTGTATACTACAATAAATGGAAATTTAACTATTCAGACGGTCGCCTATGTTGTTCATGGGATATTCACCACCCCAATATTTTGCAGGGGATATACAGTATATGTACTGTATTTATATAAATAGGGAGAATTACAGTTGGTGTGTTATGTGCAAATGTATTGCTTTACATACAGTGTCTTGCAAACTTATTCCAGTCTTTGCACAGTTTTCACATTTTGTTGCTTTAAAATTTACATGACACTTTGAAGCATAACTTCTTATCTTTTATAAACACAACCTACTTTATACATTCAAAGCCAAAAAAGCACACAATTATTCAAACCTTTTTGCTGTGAGAAATCTAAATTAATTTGGATATCCAAAATTACCTTATGGGCCATACACTCAGTTGTACAGGCTTCCGTGTGCACCAATACTGGCTCTGTGATTTCAGCATAAATACACCTGTTTCGGTATGTATTTCAGTCCGGTAGTGAATTTTAAGCAATGATTCAACCATGAAGTAACTCGTAAAAATTCAGGGGTAAAGTTGTGAGCACAGACCAATATAAGAATTTTAAAAAATAAATAGACACTGATTATTCTTTTAATCATGGTAATTTTTTTTCATTCAGAAGTGAAAGATGTGTCATTCTACCCAGATACTACCTAGAGCAGGTGGCCCTTAAAACTGGATTCAACAACTGAGATGGTAGTAATTATTCACAAGTCAAAATTGCCTACATGGCAGAATGGAAGGAAGGAAGCCGTTACTTAAAAAACATTTTAAATCCTGTATGGACTTGAAAACTGCTGTTCATAAGAGTTTTCCAAGCAACTTGCAAGTCTTTCAGCAAATCTACCAAGAATAATTGGAAAACATTATATCAAAACTGAATGCAAAGTTTGTCACTCTACTCAAAGCACTTTAAAGGTGTTGGGGACTCCCCTCCACCACCACCAATGTGCAGCCCCCACCTGGATGATGCAACAGCAGCCATAGTGCGCCAGTACAGAGTAATGAAGCCAGTTTATAGATGTGGAATGTGAGGAGGCCGTGATTGGTAAAGGCCAATGGGAATTTTGGCCAGGATGCTGGGGTAACACCCCTACTCTTTTCAAGAAATACACTGGGATTTTTAATGACCAGAAAGAGTGAGGACCTCGGTTTTATGTTTCATCCAAAGGACAGCGCCTTTTTACAGTACAGTGTCCCCATCACTATACGGGCATTAGGACCCACACAGACCACAGGGTGAGTGCCCCCTGCTGGCCCCACTAATACCTCTTCCGGCAGCAACCTTAGTTTTTCCCATTGAGGTACTGACCAGGCTCACACGTGCTTAGCTTCAGTGGGTTGCCAGTTGTCAGTTCCAGGGTGATATGGCTGCTGGCCAAAATAAAAAGCCACAAGCATACATTACTACTGTATGCATACATTAAGATTGTCTGACTTGATTTGCTGTTATAATACCCTTGTAGGTGAGTTCGAAACTACTTTCAGATCATAAAATATTTGTCCCATTTCTCTCTACTCTGAGTCTTTATTTGCTTTTTTTCCCAAAAATCCCATTTGTACAGCTGGGTGTTTTACTGGAACAAAGCCAGTGAAGTACCTTGCTCAGGGATACAACAGCAGTGTATCACCTGGGTTTTGAACCCACAATCTTCCATTACAGAACCTTAAATACTGTTCTGCTATAAAGCCTTAGTGACGTCTTTTAGTCAATCAACATATGGTAGTTGCTTCTCTTGCCTAGAAAAATCATCCTTAAATATTTGGAGAAGATCAAAGATAATGTAAGAACACTCTGTCATTAATGGCTGTTAACAATTACATTTTCTGAGGATATTGAAATATGATAATAGAGATCTGCTCTCCATTCAATAGCCTTCATCTGCAAAAAAATGGATTACCAGGCCATTTGCATCTGGCCTTTTGCTTTTCAATGCTATGGCTTTCGCATTATGTATTTGCACAGCTACTGCTGGTAGTGCTATTGTAGAATTGCTTCTGGGTTTTATTCTGCTATTCAAGTTTGCTCGCATCATATCATGCCTCATTTACATTCCATAGCAGCATTATAAGAAAATTATACACACTGAATGTGCTGTGTTGCACTTTTTTTCTGTGCTGCCTATTTTCAGTACTTAACATTTAAAATATCTGAGCACTGAATGTATGTATTGCTTGGACAAAGAAATGCATTCTCTAAAGTGCAATAAATTATTTCATGTTGAAGGGAGTAAACAAATAATTAATTCTGCTTTTTTTTTTAGAATGGCTCCTTTTTATGAAAAAATAATAGAGGTGCTTCTGCATGGAGAAATCCCAGCTGAAGGGTCTCAAGGGTATGTGGTTTTGAACCACAAAGAACAAAGGACTTGAAAGCTGAGACTGACAGGGAAAAGAAAACAGAAAGATGGAAACTTACACATTTTATTTAGGCATCGAAAGAGCCTGGTGATGGATGAAATGAATTCTATCATTCGAAAGCTGGAACTGGAGATGAAGGAAGATTCTCAAGTTCTCACAAATCATAAATTGAATTAAGGATGGGTCATTTGGTTGGGACCCACTTCCGATTATGATCTTTTTTTTAAAAAAACACTTTGGTTTGCTCTGATGTAGTCAGACCTGTACCTCCTCTAGCAAACTGTAAAAAAACTAAAAGGGAGCTTATATAAATTTCTGTCTTAATTCACTGGGGAGAAAATCTTAAAAACGTGGAGTTATTTTGCATATTAAGAGCACACAGGGAAATGCTGTCTAAAAAAAATCCTTGCACCTTATTTCTCCTTACGAGATAACTAGGATTACAAATTTTGGAATTTGTATATTGTTCTTGAATTATCTTTTATTTAATGTCCTCAAAACAAGACCAATGCAGAATATTAACCTTCTTTAATACAGAAAATTTTAAAGGATAATTCAAATTCTACTATATGCTGTACAGTATGTATCTTGTTTGTGAGCTCAAAACAGGATTTTTAGAAGGTCCTCCACACGTCTATAGCATAAGTATGATTTTTATAATACAAAGGTTATAAACATATAAAAAACAGAAACCACAGATGATTACATATTCTTACACAGAAATAGAAGGATAGAAAAACCTTGATCATCTCTGCAAATGTATTAACAGGATTTTAGAAACATATGAAAAGCAAAAGCACATTGTGTAATTAGTTTGTTGTTAAGAAAAGGAGGGAGCAATTACTTATTATATTTAATGTATTCGATGAAAAATGAATGCATCAGCAGTTGTCAGATGATCTGAGTTATGAATTTATAGCCATAATTTACATCAGGCACTGCAGGCAATTTTAAACACATTAGACAGAAGAAGACAATGACAGGTTGGACTTGAATGATTAGAAAATAAACTATTAAGTTTGGAAATGTATTTATTTAGGAGGAGCAGATAATAGTGAGTCAGAAATGTTGTATTTACTATAGTAAAGTAAAGTACTAAAGTAAAAGTGACTAGGGGACAGAGCAATAATATTTCTTCTTCATCTTGTGATTCCTAATTTTACCAATATTTTCATACCATTGAACAGACAATTGTTCCTCATGCTCAATATCCTGCAGCACCTGCTTAATGAATTGATCACATGTAAGATTAGGTTAATTAACTGATTGAAATTCAGGAAAATGGGAAGAATGTTACATTCTCATTGGTCACTCAATTAGTCAAGTGATCACATGGGACAATCAACAATATTAGATTAAGGGTATTAAGGGTTTAGCTTTGTGGTTAGTTTGTTTTTGGAAGCTGTTTAGTTGATTGTCTTGGAAGTTTGGTGACAGCAAACAGACAAGTATCAGAGGTAGAGAAAGGTAATGACAAAGAATGAGTTTTAAATGCACACAAGTTGTAAACTCACACGATTTCAATAACAATCAAGCTTGATTTTGTATGTAATTTGTAAGTGTAATTAAAAATAATTTGGCATTTCCCTGTCAGCCCCAAAAATTCCATCAAAACATTTTTTTTTTCTGTCCAGTACACTTTAAGAGAGGCATGGTACATAGAAATCCTATAACTGTAGGGCATGTTTCTGTCAATAATAAAATAAGCAGTTCACTACAAAGCTGACAGCATCTATCCTATTTTCCTAATGGAAATTTTGTGGAGACTATGTGCTTTTAAATGTATGACAAAATACTAAAGGCACTCTGGTAGAAATGGCCTTTTTTATATTAGGTTTTTATTTTGAATGTAATGTGTGTGTTCTTCCACTCACAAAATAAAACACCTGAAATACCTACAGTGGTTCCATTTTTTTTCTATCCTTATATAATTGATTAAAATAATAACAAAATAGGTTTCCTTTTTGGCATTGCAGTTACAGTACATAAGTAAAAGAGGTCTCACTGTGAAGGCATGGAATAATTCAAGTCTTGTTTGTCACGGTAAACAGGCTTCAATGATGTGGACTTGAAAGATGAATGGAAAACTACATGAGATGAGGTCTTCAGTTACCGATCTCTCCAGAAGGAGGAGAAGACAAAGAAGGTAAAATGGTGTGGGAGGAGAGATGAGGAAAGCTGAAACTTTAAACATTTCAAAGAGATTAGAAAGAATGTGTGATACTGATGGTGCACCTGGTAACTACAGATCTGTGGCATGCACCCTGGAAAAAGCTGATCGTTGCCCCTGATATTGAAGTTTGAATGCTTTTGAAAGGCGTGTAGCTGCTTTAAATTGGAACAAGTGATTGAAAGATCGAATTGTGAAGTTCCCTATTCTGAACTCATCAAAGCAGCAGTGTGTTTTTAAAAAAGAGTAAAGCCAGAGGAGGAACACATTGTACTAGTACTGGATATGCTTGGAAAGTTAGTGACCACAGTTTTAACTTTCAGTCACTTTTTCAGTCCATTAATATTAATAATAAACTTGTAGTCCAGGAAATAAATGCTGCATTTTAATTCTACCGTGTTAAAATTGAAAAGAAGAAAAAAAAACATCAGCTTGAAATTTGGTTTGGTTAGAATTTATTTGAATAATTTGTTTTTATTTTATTTTAAGAATTAAGTTATAGTTATATTTTGTGAGGAACGTTTTGCATGTGTGTTTCTTTATTATGGATACATTCACAAGATAACTGGAGACATAATATCTGAATATCTACTGATTTAAACAAGTCTTTGACTTCTTTTTATTTTAGGACCTCTAAACATGCTTAATTTGTTTTTCTTATTCTGGATGTGTTGATTTCACAAAGCTATGGTTAGTCCCCTACTGAATACCTTTTATACTAAATATAGACAGTAAGATATTTATTGGTAAATTATGTGTATGCAGAAGATCTTGAGCATAACATTTCCTTTCCTTCAAAGGTTCTGACTACAGGGAATCTATTTGAAACAAAGTGCCAAAAGAGCCTGTTCTGTTTTAGAATCTTTGAATGCAGTGTTCATTAAGTGTGTTGGTGGTGATGGATTGTTAGGAAGCCCAGTCTAATGGAATTCAGCAGTGTTGGGGGCTCCTAGGAGATTATCCCTCACTCTTTTCATAATGAGGAGCATAATGGTACAATTACGACAGTGCTTAATGACTTAGAAACTGCTGTTCCTATCAAAGTTGGTTGCCTTAGTGATGCACACAGTCTTCCAATTATATGTATGTGTTAATTAATGGGTAATTTGTAAATGTACATACTGGTAAATTCACATGACCCACAAGATGAATGTAAGCATTAGCAACATTAAAATTTAATTTAATTCTGTGGTTAATTACTTTACCAGCATGACCAAATTCATCGTAATGTCTTGGAATTATTACTGTATGTTATAGTTTTAGAGTTGTCGCTTTACTTTAGTTTTTTTCCTTTTCTCAACACAAGAGGTTAGTTCTGTAGCTAAAAGCCGAATGTAGAGCAGTTTGTATAAAGTATATCTCCAGCTTGAGAATTGCAAAGCACATATGAAGAGGTATTACTTTGCTTTTTTGAAAAATAAAATATGAACATTCTACTGAGATACACATTAAGTATTATTAGACTCAGAAGAGAGAGTTTTGTATATTAAAAAGTTGTAAGTTGAATTTATTTTAATTTCAATCATATTCTGATCTTAATGCACTTAGCCCAACTATCTGCACTATTTCTTGGAGAAGAAATAATTAACTAGCATCTTATGATCACATTGCCTAGCCAGATTTTCTTTTCACCCAATTAACCTGACTAGCAGATGTTTCTGACCTTTATGAATCCATAATGACAGAGTTGAAATCTGCCAGTCTGACATCACTTGCTCCTTTCTCTGTAAAGGTTACAAGTACATCAGCCTCAGACAGCTTTTCTATCTCACCTTACACTGATTTTGCTGCAGTGCTGCTTCACCCACAAGGACCAGGGATAGCATTAATTACATCATTGTATTATGCTTTCTGTTTGCCATTTCACACAATTCGGCAACATTTAAAGGTCAAGAGGCAAGCCCTTCCTATCAATAGTTAGATCGTGCTTTTGTGTGTTTTCATATCTTGTGCTATTTTTGCCAAATACATTCTAAAGATAAAAGTCTGAAGAAATCTAAATATATTTTCAAATATGCAAAAACACCAGTCTCAGGAGATACAGTACTATCATGCATGTCTCCACTGTAAGCTGTCAGTAGAAAGCTTTGCACCATGTCTAATCTGTCCTGTTTTGTAAGCGAGTGCATGTATGGAACATTTAATCTTATCAGAACATAACTCTGAGTACTGTTTTCCACATACTGCATGTGGACATTTTTTTCGAGCTAAACCTTTTTCTTGATTTCTGTTCAATTACCATGTTGAAGACCTGAATATTTTTAGACGGTTGTACTTCACAAACACATACTGTATATGTTTGTGTGGTTAAAATTAAAAAAGTTATGCATGTAATTTATGTGCAGTACATACATATACTGTAGGAGAGAGTCAGACAGAAATAAATAGACTGTGTTATGTTTCAGAATAATGTATTAGTTTAGGCAGGCAACATTTCTAATTAAGAAAATGTCCCTCAATGATACATTCCAATAGTATTGTAAACATACTGCATTGTAATAGTTCACTGTCATATTTTGGGGATATCATGAGAATATTGTAAGGCTAAAAGGTTTCAAAATATTCTTATTTTGTCTCTGACATTTTAAAATGTAAATTTATGTGGATTGCGCATCCTTGGAAGGAGTGTTGGAGATTAATGCCACCGAGAAACATAAACTGACCAAATGCAGTCACACGTTGGCCAGGATAGTAGGAAATCATTTTGAGGAAGCCACAGGGGACATTACAGATCCAGGACTAGGTCAGTGTGTTGACGCTCACTTGGTTTTTCCCTTGGGTATTACAGGATACAATGGGTAGAATCCCAGGTCCAGAAAAAGTCTACTATTCTAGCCTTAGTGTATAGTGTACCCCTATCTCCAAAGATAGCAGTACAATAGATGTGTTCAATAGCTCAGGGATATGGACATTCTTCATAAACAGCAGCTAGCCTTGACAATGGAGATATTGCCCAGGTTCAGCTTGTGGGAGGAACCAGAATGAGGTACTAGCAGTAAGTCTTGACAGCCTCTTCTGTCTGGTCTTGTCATTGAAGACCAAGCTCATGTGGAAAGTGGAATGTAATCCAGGGTAATATAAGCAAGCCCAGAATCCAAGCACATGAAGCAAATGTTAGAAATATGTTGTATTAGGAGCCTATACAGTGTCTGCATTCGATGCATTTACACTTTTTAGTCTAAGTCTAAGTCTAAGCATTTAAGTCTAGAAGCCCCTGGAGAGAAAGGAGCTTGCCACCTTTCACATGGTGTCTTCAGTGGGCGAGTCCTCAAGGGGCACTTCATTTGAGTTCTTGAAATGCTTTTTTTTTAAAGGTGTTGTGGCTCTGGGGGAGGAGGATTTCTTGTTGTCTGGGGGTAAAAAAAACATATTCGTTGTCCTTGAGTGATTCCCAGGTTAAATTCCTTGGAGGAGTTCTGATGGTTGCTTGAGGTTCAAAAGTCTTGAGTGTCCTTGGGGATCTGTAGTCTTGATAGGTTTCCAGTTGAGGTCCTCGGGGAGTCTCTCCCTATTCCAGAGGTCAGCGAAGCAAAAGAGAGACCTAAAATAAAAGCCGTGCCAAAAGGAAAGAAAAGGAAGTAGAGCAAAGTGAAATGTCAGATAAGTAAGCCAGTTGAGATTTGAGTCCATTCTCCCCAGACAGGCTGCTGAAGATCTAGTACATCTGACAATAAGGCATCAATTACCTAAAACAAAATCTTTTATGATCTTTTATAAAGCATTACACCTTTCAGGCAGATGTGAGGTGGAAATAGGCACTGATTTACCCATTGCATAACTTCAGAAGCAAAAAGGGGTAGGCCCATTTGGATGCCTTTGGTATACCTCCTCAGCGAGAGGCAGTAATAAAGCATTGAGGATTGCTGTTCAAATAAAATGGTACATATGGATTTTAATTTAATTTAGAGGAAAAAAAATATTTTATTCTATATTCATTCTATACTGAAATAAAAAGCATCTAGGAAACTAGCCTGATCTCATTGAACTTCCTTAGTATTTTTGCTGCACTGTACTGTGGTGGACTAATAAATAAAATAATACATGCTATGTATTGTGGGGAATATGCAAATTTAAGTACTATGAAATATTAGAAACAAAATCGTTTAAAAAGACTTTTAATTAAGCCTGACATATATTTAGTAAAGGCAAGCAACCACAGACAGCTGTTATACCCTTATTAGACCTCATCAACTTGGTATATGCCTTGACTGTTAAAATGGGATTAAGGTCATTATGAGAGAAACTGTTAATAGTGAGCCAGATTTAGGTTTCTTTACACGTACTGTTTTTAATGTTGTGAAAAGTGCTGTAGCAATTTAAATTTAAATACCCTCTGTAATTCTTCTCAGTAGCTTTGTTCTTAGACACCCTACCTCTAAATGGAGCTACAAATAGTTTTTACCTTTATTATAATAAGAAAAACCTATTGTTTTTTTGGGGTGTCTGTAGACAGAGCTCAAGAACAACAACACGAGTTTGCTCAGATTCATTTTGAGTTCCTGTCCAGAGTTTAAAATGAACAGAAAAGAAAAATAAATATTTGTACATTAATTAGCTACTGGAGTTTCATTCTGTGCATTGCTAAGTTTTTAATGAGTTCCCTAAATTTACATTTCTATTTGTATCATCTTCAGTGTTTGGCATAATACAAAACCTTAGTGCAATGCATTTGATACTGAATTGCATTGCAATTGTGTTAGCCATAAAACTGAAATAAAGAAACATTTGCATCATCATTTTTCTGAAGTGAGTGGTACTCTTTCAGGTAATTATATTAACTGAACAAAAAATAAATATTATGGGCAAATAAATAAAATGAACAAATAGAACTCTGCTTTTTGTATTTACATTGTATTTGTATTGTATCTTAGGTATTACATTTTCTGAAGTATTATCCAAAAGATACTGTAGAAAATGTAATTGGGCACGTTTCATTTTGGGCTTCACTTTCTCCTTAATTATTCCATTTTATTATGTCTGGTTTAATACCTGTTATTTTTTCCCCTGTATTGTTTATTAGTGTTGTTAGAGTAACAAATATGCTCCAAGTTGTATACAGACTTAAAACAAGGACATATCAGAACTTAAAAGACCAACAAAAAAATTCAAGCTGATGCAGACTCATACCATTGGGACTGATGTTCCTTGAAGTATGCATTTTCAGATTTTTTTTTATTTAAACAGATAGAAACACAAGAAAAAATACTTGATTGTAACACAATGTAAATCTTCCGAAGAGAAAAGGAAGGGGGAATGTTCAGTTACATGTGATCTGAAATGAAAAAAGCTTTGCATATGACATGAGGGACGATAAACTACTAAGAATGGAGTCCCAATTATAATCAATCTGCAGTTAATTATAACCACAGTGATAACCATGAAGATTAATTTCATCATGATTATTCTAATGAAAATGATGACAATACATGGAATGTTACTAACAGGGTGGTAGCACTTGCGAACCAGATAGTGAGTCAAGTGATGAGATATGAGGTAGTTTTACAGAAAAGATACAGACATGGATTGATGTTTAAGGTAAGGGATTGCTGTTGACAGCCTGCATATAGTATCAAAGATATTGCCTTTCTCATGTTTGAAACAGTACACATACATTATTACAAAGACTAACATTTTGACATCACATCAAGTATGGAATTCTTTCATTTTGGTGAAAATGTTTCATCTGCAGATACTGTGTCACACAACACTTCCTGTGTGGGTAGTGTTGGCCGTTGTTCACAGAGAGGAAAAATACATGATGGCAAGTCAGCACTCAAAACAAACAAAAGGCCAGTTTTATTGGAGTTTTGTATGCAGCTGACCACACAAGCACTCACCAGGTTACTCCACCAGGTATAAAAAAAAAATCCCCCAACAACTTAGTGCTTCAAATAAGGTTTGGGTTGTACTTTTGTACTGTAGATACAATAGGTGTAAAACAAAAATCACAAGACAAACAACACATAACACGGTAGTCTGGACTACTTGGACACAGAAATACATGAAACCATTACCAATACATAGAACAGACATTCACTAAATCTATACCTGGTTGCCATTTTTAGTAATAACATTAGGGTCTGATATCCTCCCTTCTCAGCATTCCAGCAATGGTATGTTCCTCTAGATAAGCTTTTAGGCATATAACCAGTCTTCTAGCTGTTTGCAACCTTTTGACCTTTCTGAGGACCCCTCCAAACAAATAGTCACTGGCTTCTCCACTCATGCAGTGTTGTTAAGAGGTAAGCTGGTGGCATTCTACAGTATGCCTCGTTTCTTTAGTGCAGTTTCAATAAAAATAGTGTTCTCTACCTCCTGTTCCCCTCCTTTCCACAACCTGCGTGTGCACCTGCAGGCTGAGAAATGAACAGGGTAAATTGGTAAGAAGTGACACACTCTGATGTTTTAGAAAAATAAGCTTCATTAACTTCTGCCACCCCTGTCCTAGCATGTTCCATTTGCCATGGTAATGGACTGATCTGTCACATACTGTATACTGTATGTGCTTTAAGATGCACATTAATTTGTAGCATGCACAATTTTCTGTTTCTGTACATTAGTGTGGAATTTCTGTAATTTATGTAAGCTTTCTTCTTGTAACTTTCACAAGCATGGCACAAGGAAGTTATACGAAGCTGTGTGCCATGATGGCCAATCTGAATCTGAATTCAGAAAAAAGAACATTTGCATGAAATATCTACAAAATATTGCAATAATGATACAATAAAAAATACAAGAAAAAGCACTACATTATAATCTAATGTTTCTTTGTCAACAAACTTATTCAAAATAATTAGAATACTGTGCATTTGCACATTAAAACACATTCTAAATATTTACATTTTTGTGAATGATTTGTGGAATGTAATTTACATGATCATATAATTTCACATTTTCACATTCTCATAAATGTGGTCTTCATGCTATTACGATGTGACTGTGTTTGTTACATTCCAGCACTACAATCCCAAGATTCCTACTAACTCTGCTTTTGTTAGAATTCCTTTAGCGTGCATTAATAATTTACAAAAGAATATCCCTCATTGTAATCCATTTAACTGTCTTCCTTAGAAAATAAATTCAATTTCATATAATCTTTGTATTCCTTTCCTAAATTAAAGCAATGATGACTCAAGAAGGTCAGTGATGCTATTTGAATATTAAAATAGGATCATATTCCTTTTATCTTTGTATATATGATTCACCTTGAGTTATTTTAAACAAGACATCCACTCACATAATTATAATTATTCAATCCGAGCCCTTTTAACAAACAGGGAGAGGTCTAAATACTGTGAAACAAAGCTGCAGGCAAATGATAGATATGTTTTGAAAAATGTCTTATTTAAAGTCAGTTGTTCATTTTGGATTGCAGTTAAATATAACTAGATCAGATTGTAAATCAGGAAAAAGGTAGGGTTTTCATTAACCTCCAGCAGAGCTGTGATTTTAGCTAGCTTGCCGAGCAATTAGTTGATTGTGATTGATTAATACAACAAATATAGCTATTTTTGAACATTCTGCAACAATTTTATTTTTATCTCCTCACCACTCACTCAAATGTTACAACTGTTAGTTACAAAGCTGTCAAGAAGCTAAAATTTTCTGTTGCAGATTTTTGGCCACTGCATGGGGCAAATGTAAGTCACCCCCCTGCAGAGCTCATCATTGCATGGCTGCTGTGGGTTAAGCAATGATGAATGAGGACTAGCTGATAATGCTAAAATGAGATTTTTTTTCTCTGTAGCTGGCAAATGTATGCATTCAAGGCTTTTTGATCATTTTTTAAAACTCTTCCAAATCCTTTGGCACAGATATCTGAGCCTTTGTCTAGCAGTCATATCTCAAAAGGGCCCTAAATTCTGTGCTTTTCACCCTGAAGGAAACAAAAAAAAAGAAGTAGGAAGTAAAAACAGTAGAAAGTACAACATTTCTGGTGCTGTTTATTTCAGAGACCATTTCCTTTCGTGAAAAACACCAAGGGATGGATATGGACTTTTGAAGAACTGCAGTGGTTTTGTACAGAGAAATTTGTTGATTCTGACAGACAATCCTTGGGTCTAAGAAGAAATATAATGTAAATTCAAAACTACAGTACTGCTGCAAAATCATTAATTTAATTGTAGAAAACAATCTTCAAAAACATTTTGGGTATTTGTCCAAAATCAGCATTACAACACAATAATTGGTGATTTTAATAATATCATGTATACCGTTGTTTCCAGTAAATACAAAACGATACAGGGTACATCAGCTTTAGTTATCTGATTTTTATACCTGAGCTTAAATGGTTTTCATAAATTAATTAAAATAAATTATACTTTATAAATACGTATTTATAATGTCAATATACAAAAGACAATGAAAACCTTGAACACTCTGACACTCCAGTACAGCATTTTAATTTTGTAACTTACATTTTAAGGTTTAAATACCTATACAATATGGTATGATGCATTAGACAAATGATTTGCTACTGTACTTAAGTTATTTTAAGTTACCTTTTAATTTACTTTTGCCTCACACATATTGTACGGATAATTGCTGCTGTATTAGCAAAAGTAAATACTATGCCTCTTGAATATTCAACAAGAGGTGTTATCTTGATCATGGTGGCTTAATATCCAAGTCAGTTATACCACTACTCTTTTTGAGAAATGCCTTGGGATTTTTAATGACCACAGAGACCTTGGTTTTACGTCTCATCTGAAGGATGGCACCTGTTCACAGTATAGTGTCCCTGTCACTATATGGGGGCTTTATGACCCACATGGACCACAGGGTGAGTGCCCCCTTCTGGTCCCACTAACACCTCTTCCAGCAGCAACCTTAGTTTTTTCCAGGAGGTCTCACATCCAGGTACTGACCAGGCTCACACCTGCTTAGCTTCACTGGGCTGCCAGTTGTGAGTTGCAAAGTGATATGGCAATAGTGCTCTTCCAAACTGTTATGTCATTTTATACTACAACTGTCTTTCATATGTGTCTTGAAGCTCCTTACAAGAACAACATTCTTCCACCTGACTGTCTTTCTTAGCTAGGTCTCGACTATAAAGAAGTTTGGAGGAATGTAAAGATTTTTTTTTGGTGAACTGTCCAGGGAAGTCCAACAAAGCATGCATGTAGAATTGAACAAGGCAAAGGGATTCTTTTATCAGTCAGCTTGAATTAGATGCCATGGTTTGCAAAATGTAAGGTAAATTTTAACAGGGAAGGTTTCTCTTGTTTTTTGCACTTTACAGAATCATAACACCTGCAAAAATATATTTATAAACATTACATTATACATGGGATTATATACTTTAACTAAAATATGCACCACTTTAGAAATCATCTTTCATCTATGGAAATCTGTATCATCCAAATTTTGTCTGTCAGGGCAAACCATTAAAAAAAAAAGTTGTTACAAGCTACTAGCCTATAGGGTTTGGACAAAAGTTGATAGCAGATTTTTTAAATCAAAATAAAAGTTCCTTTATACTGTGCACATACTGTGCACTCCTTCTTTTGATGTATTTGTATCTGTGAAGTAGTACAAAGCAAATGATATTTGGGATCTTATTAAATACAATATCCGGCTAGTATTAATACATTTATTTTATTTGATTTTCCAAAAGATGACCAGAAATATTTTTTTTCAGAGCACTCTAATTCTTATTTTATTCCTAAGGATTATTTTTTTTCTCCAATGTTAAGATTATACCAGCCATGTCTAATGATGACAGAAATTAGGTCATGTGTTATTCCCCCAAAGTCTTAAAGGCCTTTTTAAATACAAATCTTATTGTAATAAGAAGTAGATGATTAAGGCTTCCAAAATATGGGAAAAAAAACTGCAGCCAATTAGCTTGTTGTGTGTTAATAAAGGATCCAATTTGCTTGTGGATAATTAGATAAGTTCCAAAGGCCCTTGCTCACAAATTAAACTTGTATTATAAAATCAGAGCTCACATATGGCATAGAGTAAACTAATAAAATGTGAATTCCAATGGGATAAGATTATCATTAAAAGCATTTGTTATAGCATTCCTTTAAATGGAAAGTCACAATTCACCTTCCCATGTGAATTCTGCGTATGCTACCGCATCTATTATGTTCGTCTGCAGGAGATAAACATTTTGGTGGCATCAGATTGATAATATAGATGTGTTAACTCTGTGATTTGAAATTTCAATGGACGCATTTCAACTGGAGAAGAGAATCTTAAGAATTTTTTTTCTAACATTACCTAAAGTTTTCTATATTCTAAACAGTTGGGTTTACACAAACCATTTCAGTAGCTCGGCCTATTCCTAACTAATATGATGTAAAGAAATAAATGTATTTAAAGTTTACCTGGCATTACCCAGCTGCGAGAAAAGTGGCGTGTCTCTTAGGACAAGACTGGCAGAACTCCCCTCTTGTCACAAGGAATGAGCCACTAAACCGTTACCAAATACCAAATTGTCTTCCTTATGCAAGGAGACCAATATTTAATGACAATTGTAGATATTTTTATATCAGCAGCAATATCACCCTGCAATTCTGAACTTGCAACCCACTGCAGCTCAGCAGGTGTGAGCTTGGTCAGTACCTGGATGAGAGACCTCCTGAGAAAAACCTCCTGGGAAAGTTTGCTGCCGGAAAAGGTGTTAGAGGTGCCAGCAGGGGGCGCTGACCCTATGGTCAGTGTGGGTCCTAATGCCCCAGTATAGTGATGGGACAATATACTGTAAAAAGGTGCCATCCTTTGGTTGAGACATAAAGCCGAGGTCCCGACTCTCTTTGGTCATTTAAAATCCCAGAGGGGTTCTCAAAAGAAATATTCTGGCTAAATTTCCCATTGACCTTTACTGATCATGGCCCCCTGTTAATCTCCATCTATGAATGTGTACTGTGCACACTTTGGCTGCCATCGCACCATCCAGGTGGGTGCTGCACATCGAATGTCTATTATAATTATATATAACTATTTTAAACAAATTTCCATTGCTCGTACCATGATGTCATCACAGTTCTTTGATTAGTGTATACACTCTGCCCTTTACCAATGAGATCTTTGTGTCATTAGTTATCCACTCAAACACTACTAGTCCAATAAGTTTCAGGTAGACTTTTGTCTTGAAATTCTGCTGATATGCTTTGTAATATTTTTCCACCTGCCAAAATAGAATACTGATTGTCTGACATCACATGTAACAAATGATAATGCACAGAGGAAAAAAATAAGATTCAATGACTGTTAAATTTATCTTTGATTCAAACGTTTAAGGAGGAACTGCAGTAATAATTTCTCAGACCAGTTATTAAATCTATATAACTAAATGAATATGATGATGGTATAGCCCAAATTCACAAATTCTGAATAAAGCACAAATTTCATGAGCTTAGTGAAAGTACACTATAGTTGTCATGTCGCAAACTCCTGGTCTTGTGAAATGACTTGAAGCGGCCCATCCTGCTCATTAGTCTCTGTAATGACTAATGTCATTTACAAGCAAATAAATACAGACTGTGCAGCACACATTTCACGGCAGAAATGTTCCAATGTGATCTGCTTGTAGAGGTAACAAGTAAGTTGTATTTGTCAGAAAACCTCATCTTGAAGTTGAAAGCAATATTTCTGTTGGATTAAAAGAGATGCATTCACAAGCCTGCTTGTTTACAATGTACTGTAATAAGGCTGCTTCACCTCACTGGAAGTATTGTGGCCTCATTCTGAATCGCAAAATATGGCACTAGGGCCGCCACATGTGGTTGTATAGGTTGTGCACTGCACAAGGGTGCCACATCTAGGGGGGCGCCATTCACATTGTAGATATCTTTATTTTGAAAAGTTTTTGTATTATAACTTTGTTATCTCCAAAGATGGGCAATTTGTATATTTATTGTGACAATTTAGTGGCAGATGGCAGTAAAGTGTCTTGTGCTAACAAAATCAGTATATTACAACGATTTTTCGACAGATAGAAATAAGCTCTTGTTCTAACAGGGCCGATATATATCGGTCCGCTTTGACTATTGCAGGTTTACGATACTGAAAGAATATCATGGCCTTTTCAGTGTTCTGGATGACACATGTAATTTGAAGAATTCCGATGAATGTACACTACTGCAACAATGTAGAAATTTACAATAAAAATTGACTGATGACCATAGTAAGGAATGTGATATTGATGGGACAATGATGTATGAGGAACTAGAAAGTTGTTTTCTAAAATCTAGTATGTAGTATTGCAATAATTTACCAGACACATTTCCGAATACTTTTGTAGCTCTCAGGATGTATTTAACTTTGCCAACATCGGTCACCAGTGGAGAGTTATAAAGAATTTTGCAAGACGTGTAACTATTTTATAACAAACTATTATATCCTAGTGACTTTCGGGTCCTAATTATTCTGATTTAAAATTTCGAATTTTCTATTTTATGTTCAATAATTTGATTTGGATGATTTATACAGAATGGCTTTGTTTGTTATAATTATTATTGAGAAATAAATACTATGTTAACTTAAAAGGGATGCCATTTTCTAATTTGCATAAAGGGGCCTTATGGGCTAGCGGCAGCCCTGTATGGCACTGCACATACCTGGAAATGTAATCTATTTTGTGGTGTAAATGGGAGGTTTTACAAGTTAATGTGCACATTTTACTTTTATTGTGGTTCGAAATGCAGTCATCAATGCCGATTTCTTTCTATCCCTGCCATTTAAAAATAATGTTGCAGTTCCCCTTTAAAACGGTATAGGTGAATGATGAATATGATAATGGTAGAGATTTTGCATCAGGCAGTATTCCTTAACTACTTTCGAAGCTGCTACAATATTTTCTACTTTATTTGAACCTCATAAAAAATAATTGCATAATTACCCAATAGGTGATGCATTAAATACGCATTACGGAATCACTTAAAGGAGGCACATGAATAGACAAAATGCATTTCAAATGATTTTATTTAATGATCAACATGACGTAGTCCCTCTTTGTTCCTATTTAAACCTTAAATTTAGCTAATTAAAATGCTTAAGTCAGATTTTAGTCAAATGTTAAGTCGGATAAAAAAGGATTTCTAAAAACAAATGGCAATCTATTCTTGAGAAGTTCTTTTTTTAAAACATTGCTTCATTTTCAATAAATCAATAAGGCAAGAATGGCATCAGCTTGCATACAGTAGCTCTTGCATCATGGAAATGGAGATTTGAATGGAAGATTTCATATTTCAAAGTTGGTGTTTTCAAGTGTCACAGACTCCATATGGTTGCTTTGTCTATCTTGACCTACTGTTCAATCATTCTCCCAGTATGAAACTGGACTAACAGTTGGAGGTGTCATTTTGTATGTGCTTCAAAGAAAATACCTTTCGAATTGTTATTCAATTCATACCGCAAAAGTTCAAATTGCACAAATAAAGGCTCTGTTCTTTGTTTTTAAATGAAAATGTTAATCCTGGAAAAAACTTTTTTTTTAATTAAGGTCTGCTTCAGAAAAAAGTTACTATTACACAGGTTTTTCTTTACTCATCTTCTAAGAGATGATTTATAAAATGCACTGTTTAATTAACTCATAATTAGGTATGTACTGTATTAAAGCTTTTTGGAGGCTTTCTTTCCATCCGCCCATGATCACTAGAAACTGGTAGTGCTACAAATGGAGTCTGAAAGCTTCATTGACCTGGGGCACCATTGCGGCATCATTAAAACTTGGAAACATGCACACATCAATTTTAAACAGAGAAAACCTATAAGCACACACTTCTTTTGTAACATACAAGACATGATGTGATACTTATCATTTATTTGCTAGGAGATAACAATCATTACTTTTGATAATTTATTATTGTATTAATAGCTGGCAGAAAAAAAATAACATTTATAAAGTGTTTAGTACAGTCTACAGGAGCATTGAATTGTTCTAAATTTGGGTGCAGTGGGGCCCAGGGTTCAATTCCAGATCCTGGATGCTATATGAGTGGAGGTTGTGCTTTCTCCCTTTGTTCCCATGTGGTTTCTTCCTTGTGCTACGGTTTACTCCCACTGTCCAAGAGCATACTGGTAGATTAATGGGTTCCTGGCCTGGCCTTGGTGTGAGTGTGGGCCTGTCTATCTACCCTGTGCATCATGTCCAGGGTGTACTCTGCTGTGTTGCTTGCTGGGCCCCAGCTCCTTTTTGACCCTGAATTGCAAGAAGAGGTTAGAAAAAAGGTTGGGGTTTCTAAATTTATTTTAGGGAAGATTTTTCAGGTCTTAATATGCATTTCTGACCAACATTCATGATGTCCTAAAATTGATTAATTTTAATTCTTCCAACTTCAGCACAACTAGAATTTCAGTGAATAATCGTAGATTAAAGTTGTCTCCATTAATCTTCAGTCCTTTGTCTTCTTAGAAATGTTTTGTAAACTTAGCGAGTACCTTTATCGATTTTGTTACTCTTGTATTTATTATACAGTATACTAACAGTAATTTCTATGATTCTATCTCTAGTTAAATGTTTAAGAAATGTAATCCAGTATATTGTTGTTGGTACCAAGAGCATTAATGATTTCATTAAAATTATTCCAATATTTATAGATGCAGAACAAAAATACCGATGACAATATTGTGTTCAAAATCATTTTACTGTCAAAACAAAAATAAGAACTATGATGTGCTCTTCTTATATCAAGGAATATTGTTTTCTAATCCATTCATACTCTTCTGCTGCTTCCTTGCCTTTCAAAGCTTTGAAATTAATCCATGCTGACATTTGAATACACCCTGCAATTTTCTATTTTCCTAGCTTTTGAAGCATTGTATATTGAGCCAGTGTACATCTATCACGGTACTTGATCAATATGTTATTGCAGCTTTGTCAGATTATACCTATATGCCATTTAGATCTCAGCAAGCTACAGTACTGTTCTTTTTTTTTCAAAAGGATCTACATGGCTGAGTTTTTTAAATCAAATCTTATTAAAAATATACCTATAAAGGTACAGTTATTTTATGAATATTATAATAAGGAAAATCTCATAAAAGACAAGTGTCTACCTTATATTGAATGTTGTAAATGCAGTTTTTATTTATCCTGAAATGTCTTTAGAAGTTTATTCTGGTTCATTAAATTTAAGTTTAGAGCAAGAAATATTAATAAAATTGTCAATTTGGTGTAATTTACTTTAAAGCTTTGACGATTTATCTTGAATTACTTTATGGAGCATAGAATGCATCAATGTTTGCTTACAAGTTGTCAATTTAATTTATAATTTATAGATTACAGCAATTACTAGTTCATGTAATGTAAATCATTAACAGACACAATATGCTGTGGTCATTTGTTTAAACAAAACAGAGGTATGTGGGTATAATAATAATAATTGCTTACACTTATATAGCACTTTTCTGGACATTCACTTTACAGGTAATGGGGACTCCCCTACACCACCAATGTGCAGCATCCACCTGGATGATGCGACAGCAGCCATTGTGCGCCAGCACAATGCACACAATGCTCACCGCACATCCGCTATCAGTGGGGAGGAGAGCAGAGTAAAGAAGCCAATTCATAGATGGGGATTATTAGGAGGCCATGATTGGTAAGGGTCAATGGGAAATTTGGCAAGAGATGCCCTGGGATTCTCACAGAGAGTCAGGACCTCAGTTTTATGTCAGGATGGCACCTGTTTACAGTATAGTGTCCCCGTCACTGTACTGGGGCATTAGGACCCACGTGGACCACAGGGTGAGTGCCCCCTGCTGGCCCCACTAACACTGCTTCCAGCAGCAACCTTAGTTTTTCCCAGGAGGTCTCCCATCCAGGTATTGACCAGGCTCACACCTGCTTAGCTTCAGTGGGCTGCCAGTTGTGAGTTGCAGGGTGATATGGCTGCTGGCTGGGTATAGTACAGTGTAAAGAGTGTAAAGTACTTGCTCATTATGTATTACAAATTTATCTCGCTGATCAGCAATGAATTCAAATACAACTTGCCAAGCCTATCTGTTTACAATGTTAGCTGTGAAACAAGAGCAAAGAAGGAGCAAAATAAAAGATCACCATAACAATAATACTAGGAGAATATGAAAGCATTAGACCTCTAAAAATGTATATACTGTACTGCATATACCTTTTTACAAGAAATCTTTACTGCTAGTAGTAACTACAATTGCAACAATATAGAATGACAAAAGAGATTTAAATTGCCCTTTTCTTCCTCCTTTCACCCTTAGAATTTAAAAATGCTTCATATTGCTGCTCCCATTTATCTTTCACGCTTTCCTGATCCACTCCTCTGAGACCCATTATGCCACAAGAACAAATATGTACCAGATTTAAAGAGTAACTCAGTAAGATGTTTTCTTCCACTCTTGTGTATTTAAGAACTAGTAGATTGTACTTTTTTGACAGAATGACATATTTAGAATACCTCCGACGGTGCTTTTAGCAAAGTTGAAAGGGTGTCCCCAACTAATAAATGTTTTTAACCTCCTATTACAATCATGTAATAAGGAAAATGGGGGTTTCCTGTGACCGTTTTAACAAATAGCACATACAGTAGATCTAGGCTTCGGTCATCATATGTTGAAAGGAGAACTGAAAGAGAAGAAGGTGGTAATCATCAGCATTTTTTCCCTATCTATATTTGTCAGGATTCTTTTTTCCCCATTGTGTTCTTTATCTATAATAACTGTTGTTGTGGTCATAGACTCATGGTTATCGTATCCTTATTGAACTAACAAGTTGATTCCAGCATATTTCCCAATATACTGTATATTCAATGTACTGTCTTAACTGTATGTAACTGTATTTTCTACATACTATGTTTTAGTGGGATATTCCCCTTACATTAGTTTATATAGTAACTCTACTTTCATGAAGATGACTCTAAATCTGGTTGGTTGGTATGGCAATAAGAAAGATGTACCATATCAGCTTAACCTACTAATGCATTAGAGACGCTCGTATGTATCACAGATAACTGTTTTTATTGCTATTTTTTTAAATTCCCATTAATTAAATTTTTTAAATTGCAAAACCTTAACTCAATGTTAATACCATGTTACAACTGCTATTTTACCAAGTATATACAGTAATCAGGTTTTCACTAAGAATTACTTACCAGTCTTCTTTTTTAAACATATTGATTTATGTTTTGAGGCTTTTTATATTCTTATATAAACATCATACTATAAATGAATGAGTTGTATACTGTATATACTTTTGTAGTAAACACATGTCTGTGCTGTTTAAAATTCTAATGACTATTTTCTTGAAAATGTGTGAAGCTGACACTTATTTAATTGTATCATTGCAATGAAATTACACTCAAATACAATATTTTAACATATCTGTTTGAATAAGGAAATTGAATCAAGACTAATATCTTCCTGCCCTGAAACACAGCATACAAATCAATGTAGAACTCAGTGTTATATACTGATTTTCACACATTGCAACTTACTGTATAAGTATACTACTGTATATACAGTATAATATGTATAGTTATCAGAACACGACTTTCAAACTCACAAGTATTCCTCATTTCCCCTATTATTTCATTGAAATGGTGCTTGGTTTGAACACAATTTAATCAGAAGGTTTTTGCTCTGTGCTCAGTAGATGAAACATGCTTTCAAAACACCATATGCATTTTCTTGAGATTGTGAAAATGTCTCATGTTTTCAACAGCACCAAGGCAGAATTATTGCTTTTAAGATATGACCCCCTGTAAAGGCACCATATGTAGACTTTGGTCTTTCTTTTAATCTGCCTCAGGTCAAACTAATCACATTTACATTTGTGAAATGTTTTACAATTGTGCAGAATTGAACATAACGTTCTCGTACGAGAAGATTAAGAATCTTATTTTGCAATCAGATTATCACAGTAGAATACAAATACAGTATAAAACCAACGTGGCATTGCTTTAAATTTTAGGATTTCTAATCAGCAAGGGGAAGGGTGGCTGTGTCACTTCATCTCCAGTGTTGATAATTTAATAATACTCTAGCAAGGCTTTTAGGTGGCTACAAATTTTACATGTGGATGTTTTTTATGTTTCATTACAAGTATGACAGAAATCTTAGTCTACATTTAATACAATTGTACTGTATGCTGGTTTAATAATAAACATTTTTTACAATGTTAATACTAATTAAGTGTGATTGTCAACAGTATTCCATCCATCTAACCACTTCTTCCAATTCTGGGTCACAGGGAAGCCAGAGACTATCGCAGCAAGCAATGTGCACAAGGTTGGGATACATACTGAATGGAATTCCAGTCCATCACAGGGCAGACACACAGATGTGCAAACATTTGCACCAGGGTCCATTTTCCCAGAATCTACTTAAATGTTTTTCGACTGTGGGAGAAACTGGAGCATCCAGAGGAAATCCACATGAACACAGTATAACAGAATAACAGAGATTATTTTTGTAAGCGCAATTGATGCTTGAAGCGGTCTTCTTGGTTGAATTCCAGTTTTTGTTGATTTGCTCTTATTCAGCTGGCTTGTGCTCAAAACCATCAAGGCAACTTATTCTTAAAACAATTCCAATCCATTGTATGCTACTGTGGTACTTTGCAAACTGTCTAGTTACAAAGTGTTGGTACTCTCAAAAAATTGTTTGATACTGATAGGTAATTTTAATGTAAACATACCTAAGTCATATTTCTGTTTTCATTTTAGAGGAAACATTTTATTTAAGCAAAGTATAAAATAAGATGCTGAAGCCATGATGCTCGGATGTTCAGCAGGTATTCAACACTTCTGCTGGAAAAGGTCAGGGTAGCATAATAACTCAGTAATAGATCCTCCCAAGCATGTTTAAAAGCTTATTAAAACTAAATGCTAGGTGTGGAATACAAATTCTGCCTCACTAAAGCTTTAAAACAAACTTGACAGGAAACAGATGGTGTGAAAAACATCAGGTGGCTAATTTAATTAACGCAAATATGCACATAAATCCCGGAAAGTAAAACTACAGTTACAGGAACAATAAGTATTACATAAAATGAAGTCAGTTTTAATATTTTTCTTTGGTAATGATATGGACATCTGACTGTCAAATAGATCATCATAACTTTAGTTTGGGCATGATTTAATATTTGCTTCCATGTTACTTCACATTTAAGACATTTTTGTATTTATTCCCAGTGCAGACAGTTCATCCAGCACACAATTAAGAGCTAATGTGCTTGTTGTCAACTGTTAGGATGATCAAAGCACATACAGTATGAGGTAACTGATCACCCAATTTGTAAATGTACAAATGATATTAAACTACTGTATATCAGTCATATCAGTACTGTGATAGTTGATCAGCTGATCATGTTAATATGAGATTGTATGGACAATTTGAAAACAAGATATGTCTAGGCTGACTTAAGCTTGTTTCAGCTGTATGTTAAACCCAATACAGTTTTAGATATGCAGTAAAAAGCAGCAGAAATGATGGTTGGATGTTTGTATGTGCAAGTGGTTCTAAGGAAAATGCTGTGATACATGGCTGTTGCTATTGCAAGGTGTTTCTGCGAACAGATGCCTGCTTAATTTAGTTTTAAATTGTAGGCCCATTTTTATAAGGCACATTTCTTTATTTCTCAGAAAAACTGGATAAAAAGCTAATGTTACCATAATGGGATTTTAATCACTTAGAAAAGGCACCATTGAATAGTTAATTATGCTACAAAATTACCTACAAAAGAAATTACCTTAATTTTCAAGTGTTAGTGAAAAGTGATCATATTTACAATATGATGTACTGTACATGTAAATATGTTTTCTAGTATTATCGAGAAAGATTTAGTCCAGAAAACGTACTGTATCTGGATATTAGTTCACATATGTTCACAGTCCTAACCGTAAGGAGCAGTAGTTTCAGAAGCTATACCATTGCCAGTGCATCTTGTGTTGATGAAAGGGCATTTACATTCTAGAATAACTATCACTAACATAATTTTTTTCATTCTGGTTTGCATCTATTTAGATTACATTAAATGCATTAATTTCCAAATTCCAAATCTATTAGTTTACATTAGTTCCCAAAAACTACAAAATAATGATTTGCAGATAATAATTGACAGATATTTCTAGTTTTTTTTAATAAACTCTAATAGAAGCTTATAGCCACTTAGTGCAATATTTCATTTACTTTGGCACTTTGTGAATGTGTAGCTAATGTTAATTGATTTAGATGTAGAGGATTTGATGAACTAATGAAACTGGGGAAAAAAGGAGAAAATGTCATTATATGAATATAAACTAGTTAGACAAAGTGTGCCAGAATCCAAAGTAGCCTACTGTTAAGCAGGGTATTCTTTGGCATGAAGAGTGCTTAAGGGGGAAAATGTGTATTAATAATTGATGCCTTGCTTATATAAGACTATATCCAAATATCTTTATCCTTTTTTTTACATCAACTTAAAAAGAACATATTATACTCCATTGGGACAAAACAAAAAGTTTCCAAAACAAAGAAGAAAATGAATTATTCACCAAAAAATGATAATTGTTTATTTCAGGGGTTATTGGGATCTGGTGTCCTCCAGGTTTTCCACAACAGTGAAAAAGAAATGCACTGATCCTGTTTAACGCTAATTGGATCTAAATAAGGTGAGGAAGTGTTAATAACCTTAGGGGTACAGGGTACATGGAAAATCTGCTGGATTCTGGACCCACAGGATCCCAAGGTTAAGGATAATGAATCCCTGGTGAATATCAATGGTTATTGGAAAAAAAAAAGTTTCTTCTGCTTTCACAGTGATGATAATTTGGAAAGAGGTGAAGTTAACAAAAAATAACATCTTCTGTACCTTACTGTTGGAATTTTGTTGTTGATGGAACTGTAAAATTAACTTTTCCACTTTTTAATTGTGTAGCTTCTTGTACCACATCATCACAGGTGATAATTAAGACAGCAATTCTTTAGAGTGAATCAGAAACAAACCACTAAATTACAGGTTGCATGGATCTTCAGTAGTGCAGTATAATGTGTCACCGTTTCCCAGAAGGTCACAGCAAAACACTGTGCTAGTTCTGTCATTAGTGCACATGACAGTAATGCATGGTATTTTGGACCTGCCTAGGGCAATTTTTTAGTAACACTAAATATTGTAATAAACAAAGGCTTCTTGAAGCTTGGGATGGGAGCTTGACCTGAATCCTACATTCATTATAATTAGTTCATGCCCACGCAAGGACCTGTCGAGCATCTGCTCAATCAAGCATCTCAAAAAATATCTCTTACAGTTAACAATGTGTCTTATCATTTATCCTGCATTTATTTCTGTGTGATAAGTTTGGGGCTACCAGTTTGTGGTGTTTTCTAGTCATTAGGGGCCAGTGAGTTGAGATTTGTCTTGACACTGAAACTACAGTGCTTTAATTAACCTGGCAGGGTTCCCACAGGTAGGACAAATATCACCCAGGACCCAGCTGTCAAACTAGTATCAAAATTCCGATGTGCAGGCACTGCAGTAACTGGATTCTTATTTTGTATCCGATATAAAACACAGTAGTTGAATTATTGTGTCCATGAAGCAATCCCATTGTCATTTTACTAGTTCCAAATCATGTTGAGAACTAATCAATAACTACTGCACAAAATATATACTGTATGTAGTCCTATCTTTGAGTGAGAAATATACACAAAATACATAACACTATCACATATATAGCCTTGAAGAGAAATATTAGAGAATAAATTTTAATTTCTGTTGTTGGGCTTTGAACACTTATGGTTTTATGTTAATAAAACCAGTTGAGCAATGTTTTATATAATGGATGTCTAGGTGGTACAAAGGATGTCATCTTGTGCATATGATTAATTAATGTTTGCCTCTAAAAATCCCAATTTAACCATAGCCCAAGGTAAGAAAGTGGATGTTTCTTCATCTGAGCTGTCAAGACAACAAAGCAGAAGGTAACCCAAATCAGCTTTGCCAGAGACAGCTGCTTTATCATAATTAGTATTAGGTAGCTAACATGTGTGATACTGTTTAAAAAGAAAGGTTCTGGTGTACAGTTATCAGACTAAGCCCCTTTCACATTATATTTGAAAGCCCCACATCAAAAGTTCAATGTGTGTAATGCTTCAGTTTTATTATTTTAATTGATTTTTTAATTTAATTTGTATTTTGGAAAGCCAATGCCCCTCCAGGCCACATGATGGCGCTGTGATAGCATAATGGCTGCTGTTTGGTCTCTGCTTAATAGTCTAGAATCTCTAGTAAGACAAAGTATTTTTGTTGTGTAATGTCCATTATACAAAACAAAATCTGAAATTAAAAGTAAATGTTATTCATGGTTATTTACAAGTCTTTTCTCTTTCCCAGTTGGCTGCCGTTATGAACGATGGGTAATAATGATCCACTGGGGACAGTAAAATGCATTTTATTACATTGTCTTGCAATGGCCTGTAACAGTGCGTTTTCAGGCTGTGTGAGGATGACCCATCTCACAGCATTAAAAACAACCAGCAAATCTGTCATTAGCTTAACAGTGGAAGTTAACGTTATAATGACAGATGATCTGGCCAAATTGAATTAGATTGAATTAGAGCATTGCACATTTCCAGATTGTTCAAGTCCAGAGTTGAATTTATTTTTAGACACTGAGGTCAACACCCCTTCTGTTTCAGAAACTGACAAAAGTATCTTTGTCTTCATTTTCAGCAAAAAAAATTGTTAACTATAGAAGCGGTATACCAAAAATAAAAAAAATGATCCAGTTGTCATGACTGTGAAGGCCAAACATTCAAATGAATTGCAAAGTATTTACAGGCAGCAGATGAAACTGAGAGAATAAAGAATTCCCATCCTGCGCAAAACAGGGTTTTCTCAAAAGGGGTGAAGTAAACTGATTAAACAGCTAATAGTTATTTGGTTGTTTCTGTCAGAATACCAGAAATTAACATCCTGTTAATTTAACAATGGAGTTTTTCTTGTCAAAGAGTGTTTAGCAAGGATATTTTTGTGGTTGCTGAAGTCAGGCAAATGTGAATTCAAAGCACAGTGTGCATTTCACACCACAGTGGCAAAAGTAGGATGACGAGACTGAACAATATTAATATTTATAAGTGCACAATGCTTGACGAAAAGTCCTTCTTCCTGTGCTGTATGCATATTCTCTTATCTATGCAATTTTCTTAAGTGACCATATACTGTTTGTCACGTACAGTACCACATATGGTAAAAGCAGGAGAGAGAGTAAAATACTGACATTTTTCAGATCTAAGCAGGACGTTATAGAGAGAGCCAGTTGTTCAGCATTCTACAAGATGTCTTGACTAATAAGGAGACAGGTGTCTAGCAGATACCACTAACAAATGCAGAGTGGTCAGCAAAGAAATGCCATTTAGACAGTACACAACCATGCAACAACATGCCACTACACCATGCAGCCAGAGGCACAAAGCCAGATCTAGGTTATCTACTGCTGAGGCCCAGGCAACAGCAGTAAGACCCTCCCAAATCACAACAGGAGAACCTGGCAAGCAAACTATGGTCTAAATCCAGCTGCTAAATTTAACAGACCGATTCAAAGTTATGCAGTTCAGTAACATTCAAGATATCTAGAATTGGTCTATCAAAATCCAGTGCTTTAGCACCCTTACAGTATAACTTTATTATACTCTTTCATAACTATTAATATTAATAATCCAATCACAAATTTGCAATTTCCCTCATGGGATCAATAAAGTATCTATCTTAATGTTTGTGCACTCATATATGGAAATTATGGTTAATATTTGTCTTTTATACTTTCACTTTTGTTTTTTGCCTTACACTGCTTTGTGCGTGATCATCCCTGGTGTAAAATATTCAAAAATAGTAACTACAGGTTAAAGTCAGGTTGGTAACCGAGATGAATCTTACTCTTTTTTTCCCAAACAAAGTACTATAGCTCATTAAGGTTCTCTTGTGCATCTATTATTAGTGGGTTTACATGCCATTTATTAAAGGTACTGTTGGTATTCCTCAAGGTAAACCTTATTTGTGATTGGACAGCTTTTCATGATGCACTCTCAATACTTAAGTATGTTGCACATCCTCTTCACACTATTTATCATCCTTCTGTAAAATTATTGATGCATTGCCAAAGCATTAGAATAATGACAAAAAGGAAATGTAATTTCATGAGAGAAAAAAAAAACTGACCTGTTTTTCAATCTGAAGAGGGGGACACATTTCAATATTATGAAATTGAATAACAAGCATTGTTATTCTGATGCTGTACTGTGTCATAGTAATAGTGCAGATGAAAAATATAGCAATTCACTTTAATGTAATAGCATATTAGTATGCTGTTTGGCTGGAAAATGAACATTGACATATCATATGCTTTCTCCTGATATGGAATCTGGAGCCACATTGTTCTCTGGGCTACCCTCAGACTTGGCTGCCAGTGGTACTCTGTTATTGACCAGGTGAGCTCTGTTTATTCTTAATGATGGTACATCAGATCACTTAGACTCTAAATACAATATAAGGACTATAGCTGAAAGCAGTTGTAAAATGCCCCCAGAAAAACAACAACAAAGGAAAAGCAGCACACTATTTCGGCTCCTCTAGGTTTGCCTTATTATAATTTCCCTTTTATGAATAATTCATTTTAAAATGTGTGCACTTTAATTTGCCTCAAAGGGATATTTCAGGGTTTCCCTTGTTTCCAATAAAAAGTGGCCTTTTGAAGAATGTCTTTAAAGCATGGACAAGAGTGACAATGGCTTGGAAACGAAGAACAAACACTAATGCACATGAAGCAGGAAATGTTTTGTATATCATAAGAAGCCTTAGTCTATTGGTAGGAGAAAACCTTCCAACTATGTCATCTTACATGATTATAACAGAGATCCAGAAAAGAATGCATGTCTTATAGACAATGTTATAGTTATTGAATGGAAACATTAAATATTAACATATGATGAAATTAATCATTCAGAACATAATACCCAAGATTCAAAGGACCACTTTTTCCAGGTCTATATACTATATGGATAGTACTGCAGATATGGATAGCAGGCAGAGTGGTTTAAAGATATAAAAAGATGATGTCTTGCATCCATTGATCTAACACAGATCTGATGAAAAGGAAGCAAAGAACTAAGTACACACAAAAAAAAAACTGCCAGGATTGACTTTTTAAGTCTTATGCAGCACAGGAGAATTTTTGGTACTGTAAATCCTCTGTAGGATCCTTTGATCCCTCTCCGTTTCCTTAACGTGCACAGCTATAGTTGACTGTGTGTTGGTATAGAATGGAGAGGATAAAGATCCAAAGGTACAGATTTTGAAGCCATCATTTCGAAAATGAAATTAAAAAAATCTCTTTCCCAACCAGAAGTTGCATTCCCAAGGGAGGTCACGGTTCCAACCCCTCAGTCACACAAGTTGTTATAACTTTGTCCCTTGTGACTAAATTGATTTTTGGAAATTCAAATGGAATTAAAAGATGGTTAGAAATCATTCTAACAAGTACCGATTCAGAACTTTTTCACTGAGCAACAATGGATGCATCCTCGTTCACACTAATGTTACTTAAGAACTATAAAGATGATTTATGCTACTTTATTGATATGTTGAATATACTAGTTTATGAAGCCAAAGACTAAATGTACCATAAATAAAAATTAAATTAACCATGAATGTCATGTATAACTATACACAATTCCTTTAATGTTATATGCAGTACCTGCAACACATTGCAGGGAGCACAAGAAAAGAGAAATTTCAGAAGAGTTTCTGAGGAGGTACGTCAGGCAGCCATCAGTGACCATTATAATTACCAGATGTCTGCGTGGTGTCCCTGAATTATTGATCTGTTCTTTGATCCAAATAGGCTATTCAGCTCTTTAATACCCCATACTGCAGGGCATTGGAGACAACCTCATGGTTGCCCACAGTTATAAATAAACTCCCACAGTGTATTGTCAAGCCAAGTGTACCAATGATGACTTAATGTGGATTTTGATATTTTGATGCAATGCTCTTGCTTTATTGGCTGTTCTATTAATGACTGATGCAAGCTACAAACTGCCTGGAAAGTCCCTAAAAATAACCTTTTACATAATAGTAATGGTGGTAACAACAGAATATGAAAAGTTAAACTGTTTTCCATGGAAAATAGTATGTCTGAGTATAGATGTTGTAACTGCACAATAATTCATTAATATAGAATAAAAATGGAAAATAATGTGATAAACTGGTGTACCGTCCATGGTGCATTGCACATGTTGCTTGCTGGGAAAGATTCCAGCTGCCATACAACCCTTTATTGGATGGAAAAATGGAAAATCATATAATTCATTAATCAGTATTTTCACATGGATTCTGACTTTATCCAGACAGTATTATCACCCCCATGTGGGTAGCAGCAATGATAAACGTTTTGTGGGTGTGCAGATTTTGCACATGTTGCCAACACTTTGCATTGTGGTATTGAGTTTTCAAACTCTTCAACAATTTAGGATGCAATTTCTAAAACCATGGTAAATTATTATTCCTATTGGCATCTGATTTTTATTTTATTTGTGCAAGCATATGACTTAAATTAATTAGAAGAACACCTCTAATTTAGAATTAAATATTTCACACAAAATAATAATTCTGTAAATGTAGTGTTGTTTATTACATGTGCACTATATACAATCAAATATTTTTATTCTGTTTTATGATAATATGCAGAAGCTGAATCTTAAATTAATAACTCAGAGTAATTTAATTTATTAAATTAATTTTAAAGAAACCTAGACTGACATTATTCAGAAGGCAATGTTTAACTGACAAGACAAATATACTTTGTAATTACTATTGTTACTTGCGGTCATATGTGATAAATCCATCATTCCATCATTTCTTAGAAGGTTTGACCATAAAAATTACATGAATTCTTGACAGGACCATCTGTGATTATATGTGTACAGGGCCCCCAAAAATTGCTGAAATATGTTCACTATACGTTTTCATAGGTCTCTGTCAACTTTGAACCAGGATTATGTGGTTTTGTCCATTCTTCTTGTTTTGCATAGTGGATGGACTTCCTATTGAATTTATGTCGGGACTTCAAAGCATTTTTGGATTCAGGGACCACTGTAGAACATCCACTCTACTCCTGCCAAACCACTTCAGTATGTCATTGGTCTAGTTCTTATACGAATTTATGATCCAGACTTGGATTCTTAGGTGACTCAAGCAGGTTTTCTTTTAGGATGTTCCTATACAGTATATTACACCATCCATTTTCCTTCATTCCTGCCAAGCTTTCTTGTCTCTAGGGAAGGGAACCAACCCTAGAACTGCATACTGCCGCCACAATGTGTGACAGCTGGGGCTGGTGCTGGCTGGCTGATGTGTTGTATAAGGCTTGCACCAGGCATAATGCTTTGCATTTAGATAAAAAAACATAACAATTTGTCTTGTCTGATCACAAGATCTTATGCCACTTCTACTGTATATCTCAATAAGATTTAAGATGTGCCTTTTTTCTGCAAAACCTTCTTTCAAAGTCATTGTTGGTTCCATAGTGGTTTTCCTAACCAGTTTGCAGCCCATCTGCATGATTTGAAAACTTGACCTAGGTAATGTCTGGGTGATGCATATTCCACCACTTAATGATATACTTTACTGTGCTCAGAAGGATAAATAACTACTAATGATTTTCTGGTGCTACCGATTTTCTCCCAATTTATTCCTGATTTTTTTTTCAAAAGCTGAAACTGTTATTTGAATCTGAAACAGCAACAAAATATGGGAATCTGGCTTTTGCAAGGCATTGTATATTAACTGCATTGATCATTAAAATCTAATGATTTGAATCCAATGAAAATCTAATGATTACATTTATATACAAGATTCTACTCTTTTTGTTAATGTGCTTTCAGAAATACTTAAATAAGATATACATTCAAAAAAACTCAGTTTGGGTGGGTTAGTGCAGTTTTGTTGATTTTGAGTATAATTTTCTGATTTTCTCTTGAGCATTATAATTGGCAACAAATTTATCAACAGCAGTAAAAAAGTAGCTTAATAATAACTTGGTCTAAAAGGTGGGCAGTGTGATAGCTGTCCTAGGCTTAATTTATAATTTCTGGAAATGTTACTCTGTCTGTCATATCTAGCTTACTCGGCCTGTAGAGAATGGTTGTTGTGATATGACAGCTGAGCATCTGAACCAAGCAAGGAGGGCAAGATATAAAATCCAACTTTATCATATTCTTGTTAGGAATGCTACTTCAGTGCTTTGTGCCAGCTGCAGTAGCTAAGAATGACTGGCAGGCCTGTCCTATTTTCCGTAGGATGAATTTTGTAGGTTTGACCTGTGGATGTGCTCCTCATTGTTGTTGAAGAAAAAAAAAACTACAACTAAAGAACAGTCAAATCACCTGTCAAATGTATTCTAGTGTTAACCCATAGATGTTTAGTTTCATACGAAACACTTGCACCAGCCTCTTTTATGTTTTGGCAGTCTAATATGCATCTTGTTGATAGCTGTGCATCTGCATTTGAATGCAGAAAATTCAGATAGCCTTTTTAACATACAGTATAGTTTATTTTCTATCTAGGTATTTTGAAATGTAGAGTGTGAAATGTCAATGTATTAAGAAAATAAAGAAAGTTATACAACATAAAGAAAATAATAAAAAATATCACAAATATTGTGAAATTGTCCCAAATAAAGCATTCTAATAGGTTATATAATGTGAAATAACATGCATCTTGGGAAGAGAATATGATAATTGTGTATATACTGTACGTATATCACATTTATCATTAACACATGACATGCATTTTCCCATATAACACTCTAGGATTTTAATAAAGCATAAAATACATGGAAATAAGCATCCAAAATTGTTAATAATTTCAAAAATTTCACATTATTTAAATGACATAATAGTGTTATTGGGATAAGAAAACAGAGCTAATTTGTAGCAGAACTATCTGAAGAAAAATATTCCAACATTTCAAGTCACTTAAGTATTTTTAAGTTACAGTACATGTCAAGTATTATTATACTAGGCTGCAAAAAATCTTTTGCAAAATTTAGATGACTCTGGCAGATTTGAGCATCTGAGTGTTTTTTCAGTCAAGCTAATAGAAATAAATGGTGCCTCCTCTGTCAGTTTTAAAATATTCTCTTTGTCAGTAATTTCAGATGTTCAGTGCATTTGATAAACTACTATTTTATGGACTAGGAATGTCTTATTAGACACAATTTAACAAGGTTCTTAGTTGGGCTACTCAGAAAGCTACAGTATGTCACAAAACCTCTGCAATTTGGCTTTCAGGCAAGTGGGACCATACTAAACAGATTCCAATAGACCATGACATTACGTGACAGAGGGTACTGAAATCATTGGTTACCACCAGCAGACAATTCATGCAGTTCAGCATAGGTACTACTGATGGTCACTTAATGGTTTTACAGTTTCTGAAGTGTCCATCATTGTCTATGAGAATGTGCTCCCCATGGTCCCATTTTCACTCAAACTGTATTAAATCATAATCCTTCCAGATGTCATGTCCAGATGTTATGTATACTATGTGCAAACTCCTTTTGGATTTCATCTTGCATATCCCTCCTCATCCCCATATCAACCTTAGCAGCTACCCATTGGATAACTCCTCACTCTGTATAGGGGTCCTATAGTCCTTGTTCTGTGGTCATTGGCCAAACAGGTTAAGCCAAATCTCACTGTACTGTAACCATCTAAGCACTCAATGAACATCCCCAATTTTGGGGTTTAATTATTCCTCATTACATTTCATTGCTCAATCAGTGTACAATTTCAAGACGTGGTTGTTGGAATAGCCTAATTATTTTATAAGCACTTTGATTAATCTTTTTTTAAAAGGTCCACATTATTTAGTCAGCTTCCTGTAGGTTCTGAGAAGTGCTTTAGTTTTGTAAGTAGTTTCAAAGGTTTTGGAACACACTGAAGAGATCTCAGAAAAAGTAATAATGTGCAACATCCTTCTTTCTTGTCAGACTTGAAAACTGAGTGATGATGCAAGTATCCTGCCAAAAACTCATAGCTATTCAGCTGCAGAACATTGAATCACTGATTGCCGTCCATCTGCTCACTGCAAGTCCTGGATATAATACTGAGCACAGTAGTACAAATTAATGTTGGATGCGTTCTTTTTTCTACTCCTTTACACTCTGTTCTTGCTGAAATGCTGAAAGAAAAATTGTGTGGAAAGCTATTGTGGATAATGGCTTTTTTTAACCATTCTATGCCACATACGGTGAAGAAGAAAATATAATAGTATTTGCATGTCTGATTGACTTCAGCAGAATTGCTCTGATGATCCATTTAATGACTTGTTTTGGATTCACTTTCTTCCAACTATTTGTATTGAACGAAAGTATGCTTTTCTTAATCATATTTGGAATTATTAATAGTAATAGTATGAAATTAACTTAAATATTATAGTAGTATAAATTTGAGAAGTGGAGAGAAAATTTGCAATATATTCATTTTTGGTAAAGCACTAATGAGCAGTGTTAGAAACGTGAGAAATAAAAAAAATCTAGTTTAGTACTGTTGTAAACTGAATTACTGAAACATTTTACTTGGATGGTCATTTTCTGTACAAGTCTTCTAATTAGGAGTTAAATACTAATTTTATCTTTGGAATAACAATTTGAGCAGTACCACAAACAAGAAACTTCAGTTGTGAATTTGTTTTGCTTTAATTGTCATTAATTAAAGTGCCTTTTAGTCTACCTAATAAACATGGCATGCAACTTATACAGTTTAAAGGAAGTAACAACATGGTTAATTAGCTTTAAAATATTTTAGGTTCAATTTTAAGAACATGTCTAACACTACATAATACAGTAGAGATCGAAATTAATAATGTAATGGCTATATCAACTAAAGACACAAACACCTGGAAATATGTAATTGTATATTTATACATTCTACATAACTGAGCTTTCTCTTACTGAAGATACTGTATACCCTATATCAGTTCAGTGGACTAATTAAAAGTAGAGGAACAAGTTATAGGTTTATTCCATGCTGAAAAAAAGAAGAAAGAGAACACAACGTTTCGGCCGTGGAGCCTTCTTCAGGTGTGAGAGAGACAAGGCAGTAGGCAAAGGTAAAGTAGCGGAAGAACAAAGGTTGGGAGGGAGGAGGAGTGAGAGGCGGGAGCAGGGGACAGAAAGAGAGGCCAATCAAGAAGTGTGAAGTCAGAATGGGTGCAGAGAGGTGTGAAATGAAACTTCCAATGAATGGAGAAAATTTAAAAGAACAGTAGTCTGTCGTTAAGGGAAGGGAGAATGTGTGATCCTAGCTGCAGAATAATTTTAGTTTCGGTGGTCTTTCTGATGTATGAGTTTGGAAAACCGTCTTTGAGAACACAGACAGAGAGATTAGAGTGGTCGTGGCTGTCAGAGGTGAAATGAGAAACAATGGGCTTGGAGAGATCTTTAATCTTCACAGCCCTGACGTGTTCTCTGAAGCAGCCTCCAAGTCTCCTTCCTGTTTCTCCAATGTAGATGGCTGGGCATTTACTGCAAGAGATACAGTAAATAAGGTTGCTGGAGGTACAAGATGCTGTCTGGGTGATTCGGAACTGTCCTGAGGGGCCTTGAATGAGTGTGGTGGTGGCTGTGTACTTAAAGGTGATACAGCGAGCTCTGTTGCAAGGGAAAGTGCCTGGTGTTGATGGTTGTTGACGGCGGTCAAGGGAGCTGTGAACAAGGAGGTTACGCAGATTAGGTGGTCGGCGATATGAGATGATAGGGCGATCAGAAAAGAGGGCCCCAATTAAAAGCTCTAATTAAAAGTAGAGCTGAGCAATTGGTAAGTTTCACTTATTGTCTATTTTCATCAGGCCATAGTTTGTAATCTAGAATGTCTACTTCACCACCATGTTATACTCAAAGTTCAAAACTTCACGAGAATCTACAGGTAAGTGATGATTAGAGTTAAAGTAATATATATTCACAATGTGCCACAGAAGAAATCAACCATGTGTGTTCCTTTTTTTAGAAAATGCAAAATCTACTGAAATATTTTGCTCTAGGCAAGGTTGTTATGACAGCTGATAGGAGCTTAAGGTGTAAAAAAATCATTATAAGGGTTATTAAATTGTCAGTCTTCACCATAAATAAAATTATTTTCTTGTAACAAGGCAAAAGGCACAACAGTGCCTTTTTAAAAATAATATAATGAGCTGAACTATCCAGAGCTGTGAGAAATATTGGTAACTACACCTATTTCCCCATTTTGAAGGGTATGGGAAGGTATCTGTCCTTTACAGAATTCGATATAGCTAGCAAAATAGCTGTTTGAACAAATTATGATAGTTTTAGATATAAAAGTCACTTGGCAATTAATGGAAAAACTGTCACACTACTTAGAAACCCAGCTGTTCTTTAAATTAAGCTGAAAAATCTGTGCAGTAAAACTGTCTTGTGACTATAAATTTCTAAATGAGGGTAGCTTTAATTTATAATGGTTCTTAAACAATATCTAATGGTAGTGGTAGAAGAACACTTTAAGTGGCATTTTAGACGAATGAACATAATTAAAGATAAGCCAACCAAAAGTACTGGGAAAACAAAGTGTACCTTATTCCTAGCTGGTATGCTATAGTTGTGAAATAAAAAGGTTGTTTCTGGATATCCCCCTTTTGTCCCCTAGCTTGTTTTCCATTGCAAAATTTGCAAGTGGTATTTATAACTAACACATAAAAGAATTTGCTCGGCTTTGTGAAATATTCCATATACAGCACCAATATCAAAATGCTGTTGAAGGTAAAATGCATTCTTATAAGGAAGATAAAAATATCCAATAAGTATTTGTTGATTACTGAATGACATTGAGTCCTTTATACTTATATTTTTTTCTCCTTTAAACTAAAGTGGGTAAAAGATGTGCTTTTTTAATTACTTAGAAATATGCATGAATATTTGTTCACGTCAGAGAAATGCAAATATTGTTGCCCACGTAAAAAAACAGTCAATAAACAGCTGGTTTCGACTGTCACTAAACAGATGAATGGCATAATACTCTTTTCTCACCACTGCCTTTCTTCTGCATAAATGTATCATCTGTCTATAGTACATACTGTAGCATTACTCTATGACCTACAGTATGGCAATTTAAAATGGATATATCAAAAGTGAATATAAACCCAGTTAATTTGTCAGATTAACAATTTCCTTTCTAATTAACTGTATAATTGCAGTGACAGATAAAGAAAAACTGATAAGAATGTTTAAAATGGTTAAGTAAGAACATGTAAAAAATGTTGGTTTAGAGAACTCAAGGCTCTCTAGTCAATACATTTTTGGTTTAATTATGACTGCGATTACCCCAGCAAATGACCATTACAACTATGTTAGCCGGGTTTGAGTCAGTCAGGGCATTACCATTTTTCTGTGATGGTTCAATCTTTGTGGATTACTGTGTCCATGTTCACTTGCAGTGTTGTCAGCAAGAACCACTCTACTCCTCCATTTGATTCTCACTCCCCTGTAGGTATTGTGGGACTCACAGTACGAAAAACAGCAGATGGCTGACAGGGTACATTCAAAGGAAACTATACATGGTCCTCCTGCAGCTGTGTAGCTGAGCTAAATGACAATTGTTTATTCTAAATCCATGGTCATAAAAGCAAACAACTGACACATCATTGTTTATGTAACAATAATTGTAACTTTAAGATTACTTCAAAATCTTAATGCAATTGGGTTGCACAAGAACAACACCTGAAATTCTTGTTAATCCCCCTGTGCTTTTTAGTATTTTGTTTTGAATTTTGTCCTATCCTCTGACATGAAGTGCCTCGTTCATTTGTACACTACTGTAGGCCCACTACATAACATATGTAATACAATATAAAGATGAGTCTTCTTTTAATGAAATAAGAACTAATTCTGATACAAAGAAGCAGTCTATTCTAATCGGAATATTATGCAGTACATAGTACATTGATATGTACTTATTGCAAGGAGGCTTAATTTTAAAAAAAAATCTTGAAAAACTCTTCCACTTAGAGGAAAAGTATAGTAATTAGTCGCATCCGTGGCAAATCTAAAAATTCACCCAAACGGTAATAAGTGAGATTAACACCGTGAAGTGCATGATGGAAAGAATTTTTTTTCCATTCATTATTTTACTCAACAAATTTCAGCTCATTTTAATCAAAAATGTAGTTTTGAATTTGCAGTCATCAGTAGAATTCCTGATGTCTGCAAACTCACTTTCAATTATATTAAGGATTTTCATTTCAAAGAGGGCTCTATGGTAATTACTTGTGCATTACTGCCAAAACACATTCTTAGAGTAATCCTTCCTATCTTCCTTCCTATCTGTTAATAACTCTGCTTAAGGGCTGTAGGTTCAGACAAAATATCTGAAGTGCATTCCCCAGGAAGCAGTGGGGGAAGACCTGCTATCCTCAGTCAAGGAAGACAATTAAAAACCAGGAAGCATTGGTTTCCTTTGGTTGTTGACCTCTGCTTTCCAGGAAAGGGGCAGAGTCTCTAATACGCACTATACCAGAGGAAGAAGGGCAGAAGGAAGCCACTAACCAATGAGCCTTGTGAACATGTATTTTTTAAGCATGTGTTTTTTTGGGTTTTCTGTGATTTTCTAAAAGAGTTTGGAAGAGGCTTTTGTTTTTGATGTGTGTAAGTAGCTTAGTTACCTGGGTATTTATAGGGAAGATTACAAAAGAGTATAGGCAGAGCTCAGTTAGAATTAGGCTTTTTTTGTTTGTTATGAAATTCACCAAGTTTTACATAAATAAAACTGCTTTTACCTTATAGCTACTTGTGTGCGCCTAGTTTTCTAAGCCCTGTTTGCAAATAGCTCCCTGCTATTAAACCCTGTCCCTCTTGGCCTCAATATATACAATACAGTACAATCCTAGAGGTTCACATACGTTTTCTGAAAAAGACATTTAATGTTGGATCATTTTGATCAATAAATGTATGAAAAAGTATATTGTTTTGTGTTATTTGTTTTATTGGGTTCTCTTCATCTTTTTTATGACTTCGATGAAGATGAAGATTAGGTCAAATTTATGCAGAAATTCAGAAAATTCTAAACTTTACTTTGATTATGATTCCAAACTTTCAAGCACCACTGTATATGTACAGCATAAACTATACAAACATTCTACTAATAGAAGAAGCATTTTGTGAGGTGGTAATGTTAAACAGAAATAATGGTCAAAGTGAATATAATAGAGCTTCTTCATCATTTGTGAGAATGGGTGGTTGTCTTTCCAAAATGCACCTTGGAGTAAATGGCTATGTGGTTACTTCCAATGCCTGTACAGTATTTCCTGAGAAGGAAAGTGCCCGAAGGCAGAATCAATAATATGTGTAAAGTATTCCATGCCTGCAGATTTAATAAGCAGTCATCTCTTCGTTAAGATTTCTGAAAACATACTGAGTTGTCTAATATCATCCACTAGCCTTTTTCTTATGGCCTAAAGTATGTTCCTGCAATACATATTACCAGTGAATGACTGTAGCTACTTGCCATTTTGTTCCCATGAGTCACGAACTGCCTTGTTCCACCTGTCAGGTGTTACACGAATTTCCACAGAATCAGTTTGGGGAAATATTCCAATGTCTTTAAATATCCGCAGAGAACATTTTTGCAAACAGGTGGATAAGGCAGAAGGAGGTGAAACAAGAGAGAGAAGATTGTTCAAAGATTCCTGCCTTATAATATTCTTAACCAGCACTCAGCTCACTGACAATTACTATTCCACATCAGATCTCAACCTATCAAAGGAAAGTTGTGTATTTTGCATCAAAAGAAACACACCACAGAATGAGCAGATTTTTATTCTTTTGAGTTGGGCTCTCGTAAAGAATTGCCAAGATTTTTTGCTCGCATCTAGAATGAGGAATTTACTTTTTACTTCCTTAGATTTTTTTTAATAATAAAGACTTGTGACTTAAGCGCATACAGTAAAGAATAGACCTAATGTTTATGCATTTTCTAATGATTTTAACTACTGTACTGTACCAAAAATGAGTGAGTGTTAGTTTTCCTTCCTGTTGTATTTTGCATTGGCTAATGAATTATAGAATGTAACTCGAAGAATTAACTGGGAATGTTTTTGTTTTTATATGTATTGTAGGTATCATTCTGTGCTGTATAAAGGTGAGGTTTGGGTTTTTGAGGGAATATTTTTAAGTTCTAGAACCAATCAGAGATATAAAATGGGAAGTACTTTTAATTTCCATAATATGATTTTTTACCTAGTCAGCAGTTTTTGAGGAACAAATTAAACTCATGGAATAAGGGATTACTGTATACAGATTTTGGATATCAATTCAGTGTTTTTGAGATCACTGAGTATTCTATAAGCACTAAATCACTTCATTAGTAAGAGCTGACTGGGCATAGGTGATAATTTTAGTCAACATAATGAATTTACCTGTCATGTGTGTTCGAAGAAATTTCTGTGCAACCTCTACAAAAGTCATTTTCCTGAAAATCTTGTTAATTTATTGTTAAAATGCAGTAAAATGTTTCCTTTGACACGGGGTATAATTATAAATTTTGTCATTGGTTTATGTGTTGCAAAATGTGTTTAAAGACATAAGAACATTTACAAGTGAATAGTCAACTCATCTTGCCTTTTTTGGCTGCTAATTATCTCATTCAACTTTTCCTTGAAGGAATCTGAGGAATTGGCTTCAACAACATTTACAAATGCATGTAATAATTTCCAGTCTGATGCTGATTTTCAGTCTTCAATCCTACAAGACATGAATAAACTGAATATGTTTTAAATAAAACTTCTACATTAAACCTAATCTAGTATACAGGCAGTTTGGGATTATTTGAGAATAATTTACAGCAGGTACATGGTAGTTCCCAATGATTAATTAAACAACATGAAAAATCCTAGTATAGTCTCTAATAAGTACTAGGTAGAATTTAGAAAGATTCCTCAATAGTGTAAAGTATTCTAATAAATACAATGTTGGATTACGTATTTAGAAAAGGGAATTATCATGCCTTGTAGTATGTAGTAAAACACAAAGGCTTCTTTGCATATATTGTGTTTCTGTTTTGGTCATAAAGGTTATTGACATAATAAAAACTTAATTAGGTTTTGAGTTTTATTAAATATTCAATATAGCAGAAGTTGCCTGTTGTTTCAATAACAATATTGTTTACAAAGCAAGCTAACTAATTGAATAATAAAGTCAGCACAAGTTGGAAGAACAATGCAAGTTCAAGTAAAATGAAACTGATCCAAAACAGTTCACAGACAGTGTGGATAACATGTAACAGTGAAGGCAGCCTGGTAGCATACGCTCTGTCTACACTGAACAGAGGCAATAAGGAATCACTTCCTGTCAAGGACACACTTGGATAGGTGAGACCATAGGTGATGTCGAAACAAATGTTTCTTGAGTTCACTCTGAAAGGTGTTCAGGGTTTGAGCCGTTCTGATTACTGCAAGTAGTTTCTTGAACAAGTGAAAAGCGAGAGTTTTAAAGAATGTGTTTTTAGAATTGGGAGAATAGAGTTGGTACAGAAAGCCTGACTGAAGGGGAAGAGTTGAAAGAGCAAGTGATGGTATAGGGAGAGATATGGGACTGAAGTACTGTAGGAACTGAGTGGATGAGACAGCAGTAGGGAAGGAATAGGATTATTAATTGCATGGGTATGGCAGTGGAGGGATTGTACTAACTCTTACAGAACATAGTGCTTTAGTCTTGTAATTACGTTCGCTTCCACAATTTTCCATACAGAATCTCAGTTAATAGATGAATAGGAAAACAGTTAAATCATGAAAATGTGATTAGTTTCAAGATGAAAAAACACTTTATGTGACAGATTTGTAGAAACATTACTTGGAACAGCACCAAGGTTTTTTTTTTGAGAAGCATGACTTCATTAAAATTGAGGAGCATGACAGTTTGGAGGTAGAGCTAAATATGAAATATCAAATGAAAATATAGTAATTGAAACAGTCTGACAAAATTTGAGTAAGTGCAGTGAACATGTGGATTATTTGTTTTGTTGTCCTTCCTTTAAAATATGATCTACAGCAAACCATACTAAGTTGATGAGTATACCTGAGAAGCATAAATGTTAATTGTATTTATTACAAATCATTTACAATAAAATTACTCTTTTGCCTTTTATTCCTTTTACTTTAATAGGTTGAAATTAATCAGGAGTCAACAGAGCAATTCTTTTCTTGACAGAAAACCTTTACATTGAACAAAGAAACAGAAGGCAACCAATTACTGTATATTGTGCTCTTAAATAATTGGACACATTCTATGTAATCATTTAATTGGGGTAGTTTGGCCACTCAGGTCTAGGGAAGTCTCAAATCTAGTCTCATGGGTGAACCTTCAATGAAATTCGAAGCAATACGTTAATTTTGTGGGTCAGTTGGATACAAGTTAAAGCTTTCTTCCTATGCATTATGCATGCACTCTTCAAGTGTTAAATGTGGCTGGTAGGTACTTTCTATTTTTAAGTCACAATGGATCATCAGGCTGGAGCTTGTCCTGGCAAAGCAATTATACCGATTTGTTGAATGAAAACAACCATTCAAATACATTTAAGTCAGTGTTCTTACATTATATGGTGATGTGACAGCTCATACATATTTAGTAGAGACCTTTAATAGCCTTTAACATGAAAGAAATTGTAAGATAAGATTTCATTATTTTAAATGTCTTTCTGTCTCTACTGCTGTGTTTGTATGTCCATCTTTCAGCCTTAATGCTGGCCAAAACGATGATGCATTTCCTCACAGAAATGCTCCATGCCCACAATCTCTAGCGTTCCAGTTGCAACCTAATGTAAAATGGTCACACATTTATGTGAAATGGTTGTGGTCCACTCATCAAAATGCAATGTGATGTGGAATAACAATTCTGCTGAAGATTCTGTGCAAGCAGCACAGATTGCCGTTGTAGTCCAACACAGTCAGAAGCTGCACAGAGAACCATGCAATCAATCAGGTGCGAATTACAGACTGAATCACATTGGCCTGACATACAGTATCTTCCTTTATCAGACCTATCCTCTCAGTTGTATGAACCATCTGTAACATGTCTTCAAATGATGAATGAAGACATGGCTACAGCTACTGCAACTGCATAGATAAAGTATTCCAAATGTCACACAATATACTGTGGCAGCTATTATAATTTATGGAACGGTATTCTAATGGCATGATTATATCCGTTTTGATTATCTTTTTTGCTGGTATACAAATTCCATTTGAAATGAGTGTTGGAAATGAACAGCAAATACATTCAGAATGGTGCTTGAGATTTGTGCAGATTCAGTGGTTATTATACACATCTTATTTTAGATGATAATAAGTGTAGTGAAATAGGTGCACACCAAATCCCACGTACAATCATATCTAGGGACCCCAATGTGTTATAATTGATAAGAAATTGTGTGCAGGCTACTAATCAAATTCCTCCATGTAATACTTAATTAATTTTCTGCTCATTGGTTTGCTCTTCAAAAAAATGTTTTTCAATGATTTAGATGAGAGAATTAAATTCCACCATTCAGCTCATTTTTGTTTATTTCTGTTTTGCAGGACCGGAGTACTTATAGCATATTGAAAATCTAATTAAATGGTTTGGAAGACATGATTTTTAGGAGCCTGAAAAATCACATTAAAATATTAAAAAGTGAAGGTGCATCTGTTTTTGTGTGATGGTAGGTTTGAGCTAATGTTGTGTCTGAGGAGGTACATATACTGTATGTCACATGCTGCTGATGGTGAGAAGGACCTTTCACCCAGTTCATTATTCTTTTCAGACACCATCCAAGAAGTGACTGAGAACACAGGGAAATATTGATTAAATTTTAACATGAAGCTTTCTGAGAGGCAATGCAGTAATTTCCTATTAGTTCCATTACATAAAGGGAAAAATCAAACAAGCCTCTCAGATAGCACTTGACAGCAAAGGAGTCTCAGAAATGCATAAAGCATTTATATCTAACTATAAAATCACCTGACCTATGATAATGTCACTGGGAGGAGAAGATGGGAGGGGGTAATTTCATGTGTTGTCTTGTTAAACGTGAGTTATGCTTTTCCTTTGGGAGTGCCATTTTGACTTGCAGGTTTTGAACAATAAGAAGCCTTGGTATTTAGTATTAGTTTTGAGTAATTCAAATTTTATAATTTTTCATACTGCATATACTGTAAATATAAGATTTTAAACTGGTATGATTTTCAAAATATCATTGCATTATATTTTGGGTGTTTTTTTATTTTCTTTTAGCAGATGGTATTTTATCGTTTTGATTGTTGAATAAGCCAGATCATAAAAGAGTGGGAGAAATAGTGCAACAAACCTTTAATGGAAAGTTGACTAGCATATGTTCAAAGCTAAAAAGAACTGCTAAAGCAAAATATCACCCTTGACATGAATAATAAGCAGTAAAAATCTAGAAGTATAATGAAAGTGAAACTCTCTAACACAGTTTGATAGATCCACAATACTTTTTATGTCTAGTTAATGTTAATGAGCACTGTTGACTATAACTATATAATTTATATAATCATAAGTTTCTGGGTGGCATTCAAGTATCTATTTTCTAAAAATACATACACATTTTAAAACAGTGTAGAATGCATTGTCTTGCACACACAAAATTCCCCAATTAACAGCTTTCAGATTTATATTGTTTTTTAATGCAGACTCACTATGTATAATACATGTACAGTATATACAGAATATGAATATCTCATATAATTTTAACATAGAACTGCCTAAACACTTTTAATTTCACTTTGAAGCAGATTTTCTTTTTAGCATTTTGAAACAGTCAGAACTCATTAATACTTGCAGTACATGCACATCTACTGTATACAGTATATGATACAATGTATAATAGTGTTACAGATCTCATCTTGTAAAAATACAGCATACTGTTTGTTTGGTATGTTCGGTAAAACAAAGATATTTATAATAGAAGCCATTTTCTTCAGAGAAATGCTAACAAAAATCATTTTTCAACTTGATATGTTTCTCCATCTATTAGATAACATTCTGGAAGTCCACTATTTAATGCTTTATTAATCTGTATATAAATTGCAACCAATTGTCAAGTGTCAGGCACAATAAAAGTCTAGTAGCAATACTACAGTACATAATCTAAGGAAGCATTTGAAATTTCACTTATCCTTTTGCTTCAGATAAATCCTAGATATAATAAATGATTAGAGATTTGATAGCTGAAAACAGTAATCGTTTTAATCCCACAAGCGACGCGTTATTTAAGGACTCAAGTAACTATAGAAAAGACACTTTTTGAAAGAACCACCCTTATTGCGGAGATAAAATATTATATACACTAAAACGCTTTGCTGACTGTGTAGAGTGAGACATTCTTTACAGCATTTGTAAAAATCTACTGTAGTGTATCGGATGTTTTCTACTTTAAAGTTCCATATCCAGTGTGTGGAAAGGTATTGTATTGAAACTTTTCCATACAGTTGCTACTGTCTCCCTAGGTCCTTGTTCCATAAATGATTCTCCTTACACATACAGTAATAATCTTACACATGATAGAAGTACGACATATTGGTCTATAATTACTTGATTCAGTTTTTTCACCATTTTTATGGATGAGCACTTGATTATCAATTTTCCAGTCAATGGGTACAGTTGGTACACTTTTATAAACTGCCTGTGAATAACATTACTTTTTTCCTTAAGTGGAATTGATCAAATATTTTTGAGAACTGTTTGGTTAATCTTAAGTGCTTTTAGGAGTTTTAACACTTTTTGCTAATCTGAACTTACAGTACTGCTATAAAAGTAACATACTTTTTCCTAGTGCTGTACTATTATAGCAATACTACTGTATCATATAGATAATATTATCATTCTTGAGCCTACAATAAGTATAATATTTGGTAAATACATCAGCCATTTCTCTTTCATTCTTGAAACATTTAACTTTATAGGTCTATATCCATCTTATAACATTCTATCTTAAATTCTGTCATTTTGTATAGTCTGCTTTCTAAAAATTATAAAGCTTTGTTTTTGACTCTACCTGTACAGTTTCAAGGCATACAGTACTGCATAGTACGCTATAACATGATCACAGTGCCCTAATGATTTTCTCATTTTTGTGGCTCTATTTTGATGGTCTGAAAAGACATATCGGGTATTTCTTCTTGTAGACAGTCTGACAAAATGAGTGCAGATGCAATCATTAGCTCGTTTCAACTTTTGGTTTTTCTCACTCTGTGAGGAAAGTTGAAATCTCCCATGAAAACCAGTTTCTTTACACATGCCACTAATTTCATTATACAATGTTGAATTATACTTATCTGAATTTGGTATTCTGGAGCATGCTCAGACATGTCTTTTGAATCTTTATCTGACCCTTAAAGATTCTGAGACCATTTATTATTAGGTGAAAGAATCCTAATAAATACTCCATCTGTTGTTTATGTTGGTTAACAGCAAGAAGACTTATATTTAGATTTTGTTTCCCAAACTTTATATTAATGGGATTGATTTAGTATTTTCTTTGACATTTATGTAAATGTGTAAACACAGTACTTGATGGGGAATAGCAGATTACAAGATGAACTCAAAAAACAAATCCCAGAATATAGTAAATCAGGGCTGGAAAGAGGCATCTTCTTATGACACCTGAAGAAGGCTTCACAGCCAAAACGTGTTTTTTCTCTTCTCTTTTCAGCATGGAATAAACCTATTACTTGTTCCTTTACAGACTATGCGTGCTGACGCAGCTACCCACCTGAACATCTTATTATAGTTTACTTTCAGGTGGCAACTGCACCGTGTTTTTAGAAGAGTTTAACTAGGGACACTGGGACTGGATGAAAGCAAAAATGTACAGTATGTATGTTAATTAAATGTGAATTAATAATAATAATAATTGCTTACAATTATATAGTGCTTTTCTGGACACTCCACTCAAAGAGCTTTACAGGTAATGGGGACCCCCCTCCACTACCACCAGTGTGCAGCATCCACCTGGATGAGGCGACGGCAGCCATTATGAGGCCATGATTGGTAATGGCTGATGGGAAAATTAGCCAGGACGCCGGGGTTACACCCCTACTCTTTTCAAGAAATTCCCTGGGATTTTTAATGACCGCAGAGAGTCAGGACCTCGGTTTTACATCTCATCCGAAGGATGGCACTTGTATACGAGGGCATTAGGACCCACATGGAACACAGGGTGAGTGCCCCCTGCTGGCCCAAATTAGTATTAGTATGTGTGAAATAAACCATGAATAATGGAGATAATTAATAGAATAAAGAAGTAAGAAATACAATATAAAAAATTAAGCCTAGAAGAAACTATCCAGTGAAATACTGTCAGTATCCTATGATGCTATTTTGAATTTAAGAAACAGAAATGTACTACCATACGTGATTAACAGTTTCAAAAATACATAACCCATTATATCTGGAAATGCAGATTTATCAGTAAAGAGCCATAGTAATACAAAATGTGCAAGGGTCTTTACTAAAATTAAATCAATGTTTCAAACAAATGTTTTATTAAGGACGTGAAATTTTCAATATTTTTGATATACTGGAAAAAATTATTTTACTTTGATCTAATTCAGACTGTGCAGCAGTGCTCTTTCATGAACACATGGAAAATAATCTTTAGTCACCACCTGGTTTATTTTAATATTAAACAGCAAAATGTGTCAGTGCCAGATATTTGAATGGATATTTTTGTATGGGAATTTTGCACAGCTGTTCCTTTGCTAACTTGAAAGTTACTGTACATTCAGCTAATATAAGAAACAAGACTGCAGCATCTGGGCCAAAGTCACTGGAAACTCCTGACCAAAATCAAATTGCAACCATGCTGTGCTTTTTTTATGTCATACCATATAGTGTACAGCAAGGAAACTAGGAACAGAAGAAATTCTAAGGGCTCATTTCATAGACATTAATTTCTGCAGAGACTTATCTTTCACTTGCTTGCTTACATGAATATCAGGTATGCAACAATTAGTCCTAATTAGTACCTAAATGCAGCATTATATTTCATTATGTGTTACCACAATGTTTTAAGTCTGTTAATTCTTACCGCCTGGCTCTTGCATAATGCTTATAGTTTTATACAGGGATTACATCAGTACCCTCCCATAGAAACTCGCCTACCCAATAACACAGCAACATACAAACCAGAATGGCCTTATTGGCATACTGTAGGTGGGTAACAAACTTTGTGTGAAATGACACCATTCATATAGTTATTTTATGACAATGTCCAGAGCCCTAACAACTATTTCACTTCTACTCCCTACATTTCAGATAACATGGTGGTATTTTTTTTTCACACATTGTCAAAATGTTAATGATATAATGTTCGGAGAACTGACTTTCAAGATGTCAGCTTCATTCACAAGTGGGCTGCATCGTTGATGCTTTCATGTGCCCTAGGATGCAATTCTCCGCAAGGGCTTATGCACACTTAAAGAAATTAAAGATAGTAGTAAAAAAGGACAAATCTTTGTATTTTACTCTTACTTATAGTACTGTATGAACAATTTTAAATTAAGGCTCAGGCATTGCATTGAATTGATTAATTTCTGGATCAGATCAGTGAGATAAATGATAATTTGATTTTTTATATTCTGTAGTTTTCAATCTGTATTCCATTTTTGATTAACACAAATGTACATTTACTTAATGAAATTTTTTCTTTAATGTTTCTTTTTTTTCCTTATTTACTTACTATACAACAAAAAGCAAATCAATAAAAGTAGACAACACTTTTAAATGTTTTTTTTTTAACGTGGTTAGTAATTATAAAATCATCATAAATTAACAATTAACTACTGAATAGCAGCAAAATAAAAACAAAAATGGCATTCGTAATAAACCATATTAAACCCAATATACCTGAACCGCTTTATTTCAACCTTTTGAAGCAAGTTTTTATACTTCACTTCCTAAGCAAAGTTCTTCTAGATGAAATATTTCTCTCAATTCATTACTGTTTAAGTGTGTGTTTGGAGATATGTGTGTGAGACAGGGAAAGACAGAGATGTTGTATTTTGCTGCAGAGCATTAAAATGCATGCACACGATTATGAAAGACCGTCAGCCAAGCATGCACTCAATCATGTGAAACAGATGAATCGTACTGGGCCAAGGCAGATGACATGCACTTAGACTAGGTGGCATGACAGAATTAATGTGTGATGAAACCAGCACCAAACATATGCTCATTTAATCTCTTTTTAAACCATATTATTTTGGCATAAACATTCACTGGGCAAAAAAACCCCAAAACAAAACAGTTTTCAGAAATGATTCTACAAGGTTAAAAATAAGGAGGAAAATAATAATTCTCATGTTTCCCAAAATGACCAAAATGTATTTCCTCCCAACATTAAAGAAACAGTTATCAGTGTCCTTTTTTTAATCAGTCAGATTGGCTCTCCTTTTAAGAGTAATTGTTATAAATTCAACATTTGCTTTGCAGGGATATTTCTGTCTCTGATTACTTTAATAAGAAGGTAGTCCTAATAATTTGAATCTGCATTAATTAGATTACCTGTTAGCATGCGTAGGTCACAGGAGTGCTGGAGCCTATCCTGGTAAGCACTGGGCACATGGCGGGATAGACCCAGGATGGGACAGCAGTCCATTGCAGGGCGTGCAAAGGCGCAAATATTCTCACATTAGAGCCAATTTTCCCACAAGCCAATTAACCTCCCAGTACTGTATGTATTTGGACTGTGGGAGGAAACTGGAGCACTCAGAGGAAAACCACATGAATTCAGGGAGAGCAGACAAACTCCACACAGACAGAACTCCAGGAATTGAGCTCAGGGCTCCAGCACTGCAAGGCAGCAATGTTAACCACTGTGCAGCCTTAATTTAATTGTATTAATATAATTATTCATTACTGTAACGAAGGGAAATTGTGAATACAATTTGTGTATGTGTGTCCATTCAGCTCTTTTGAAGGCATAACATTTTGGCATTCTTCTAAGTGGCTTAATTGCTATGAAGGAAAACACAAGTGTTAACTTATAATTATGTATTAATACAAATGCTTTTATATGTGGCATTTAAATAATTGTATGCTAATACCATAACCTTCAATTAATTGTTTTAGATAATTAAAATTGTGAAACTAATAAAATTAATTGCAAAATGTGAACTGTTTCTGATGGCAGTGATTTAAATTTATATTAAACAAACATAATGGGACTATTGAGATTTAGCTGTTACCTTTAGAATTAGCTTGGATTTTTAGAATGAGCTCTGATGGGGTTTTTTTATTTAGTGATTGCCAAGCTTAAATTAAATACCTTATTAAACTGAAGACATTGAAATGTAATAATAAACACAATCAAGACGTTAAATGAAATGCACTGTTATTTCATTAACAAAAATTCAGAAAAAACAAATAACAGCTGTTAATTTCCAATTACAGTTCATCAACCAGGGAAAACTTCTTCTGACAGATATGATATGGGTTATAGAACACAAGAAATTCACCTGTTCCTCTAAATCAGCAAGGATTAAGGATTTTCCTAATTGTCTGAATAACCTCACCTTCTTTAGTCAATAAAATAAGCACTTATCTAAGGGGACATTGCCAATTATTTTATTGAATCAATTTTAAATGAATTTACTCAGACATGAGTTGTTATCAAACATAGAACAATTGCATACAATGATGTATTGCCCTCTAATCCTTCCAAAATAAAAGTTAGCAGAACATAAAAGCTTTCCTAATATAAGAATTTTAAAAGGTTTTCATCACTCAATTCTAAATTTCTTTTCCATTGTTCAAACAGAAAGCCAAACGTTAATTTAAGAACTGAAGCTACCATTTTCACATTTTTATATAAACCTCTTATGTGCGAGAGGCAATTAGCAATGCATCACATGATCTCTGCTCTGAAGGAGCTTGGACAAGTAAATAAATCATTGATTATAACATTACACTGAACTGCAACAAAAGCCTGGCTTGGGAAATATTGCCTGCATTCTATGTTAATAATCAGCACAGAATTGTACTCTACAGTATGGCTCATAATACCTGAGACAAAAATACCATTGCATCTAGAGTACAAGATTCAATCTCTAAAAGGACTGATAGATTTTAAAATCCAAATCTGTAAATGCTGTAATGCAGTATTAGTGTTATTTCAAAGAAAACCATATGTTGTTTCTTAAATAAATACATCATAAATCTACTATATCGTATTTGATCCACTTAATTAAATGTATACATAAAATGTTTTAAAATTATTTTATCATAAGGACATACAAAAAGGTACAAATGAGAAGAGGCTATTTGGCTCATCTTGTCCATTAGGCAGTTAGTAGCTTATTGTCCCAAGGATCTCATCCTTTGCTTTCTTGAAAGCAGTCAGGATGTTGGTTTCAATAACATGGTAGTGGAACTTGTTCCTCCCACAGCTCTTTGCATAAAGAAGTGGCTCTCTTCTCAGTTTTAAATGCACTTTTGTGTAGCTGCTGTTATGCCACAGCTAGCTGGAAGTGACAGCTCTGTCCAGCTGACAAGATAGTGATCCAAATGCTAGAGCTCAGTGGTTGTCGGTGGCTGGCAGAGACACCCAAAGTGGTGGAGCTCAGAAGGCACTGCAGATGACAGGACAGAGAGAGGCTGAAGAGGAGAAAAGGATATGGCAATAGTGAACAGTACTGGTCTGATAGAGAACATTGTCTTCAGGGCAGGATCAGACAAGTAGGCTGCGCTCCTGTGTGGGAAAACTGGGAGGGAGAGCTTGAAGCCACTCCCCTGGTGCTAAGAAGGAGGCTCATATTTATAGGCAGATTATCTTCAGGATAGATTTAGAATTATTCTGGCTACTTCAAGCTAAGAGAACTTGATGATAGTGATGCAGGACATTACTGTTATGTGCACTGCCATTATCTAGGAAGCAACTCAATGACAGAGCACTGTACCAGTGTCGAAACAGGGTTAAATGGTGTGGTTTTGATGGATTGAGCACCCATTAATTGGTCAAAGGGAGCAGGGAACTCCGGCCCTAGCCAGTCTTGTGTAGCACCAGGTGGGATGTGACTCCTTGTGGGAATGTGCCCAGTTTCTGAGGAAACCAAGTCTTGTGAACTCTGGCTTGCTTAGGCATGACAGTTTCCACATACCTGTATGTTCTTTGGCTCATGTTTCAGTTTAATCTGAAAAAGTCTTCTGGGCTGACTTTATCAATGTGTTTGATTTTTTTAATTGGATTTGGTCCTTCTATAATGTTTACTAATCCCTCTGTTCTGCTTAATTTTATGTAACTAGTTTATTAATTATACCAAAATCAAGATAATTGATATATTAGGAATAGTAGTAGTCCTAATACAGATACCACTGATAACATCACTCCAATCAAAGTACTGTCCACTTTAGTGTAACCTCTGTTTTCTATAAACCAATTCTAAATCCAAACATATGTAATTCTCTAAAAGTCTACCATCTGGAACTTGAGAATTGATCTATTATGCAGAGCTTTATTAAAGGCCTTGTGAATCAAAATCTGAATACAACATATAAAATGTTTTATGAGTAGCCACTACTGATGAAGCTTGTTCAAAGATCTCTAAAACTGATTAGGTGACACTGTTTTTTCTAAAACCATGTTGACTGTTTCTTAGGATCCTATATCGATTTTATGTGGGTGATCCTCTAGTTTAGTTCAAGTAATTGTTTTTATAACCTTGCATGTAATTATATACATTACTGGTCTATAGATGTTTGGCACAGTTTTGCCACCCTTGTTGTGGATTGGTACTACCCCTGGCTTGATTGACTGTGAAAGGAGTTGCCTTAATATTTTGAGTAATATCTTACTTCCTTGAGTACAGTTGGTAAAATCCTATCTCTACTACAACTACTACTCTATGGGGCTTTATCAGTTTTGAATGTTGAAGCACGCACAGCACTTCTGCTTTTACTTTACTAACACTATTTAATGAAGAATTTTGTTCTTTTCAACTATCTGAGGCATGTTATTGATGACTTCCTTATTGAGGACCTGAATGAAATTCTCATTTAGTATAATACAACAGCTATATCTCTTTCATTGTGTAGAATATTTTCCTGTTATTGTCCAGGATATATTTCACTTCCTCCAGAATGGTAGTAGTTCTATTGTAGTACTGAAAGAACTTTTTTACTGATGCTTGCAATTCATTGTACTCATTTTCTTCAACTGCAACCTATGATTTTATAAAGTGGTTCCTTATATTTTTGTCCTGATTGACCATTTGGAATACAGCTTTTTAGCTCTATGCTTATCAGTACCCAATCTGATGGGGTGTTTCCATGTTCTAAACCTGCTGATATCGTTTTATTACTTTTTTCAAAGCTTATTTGTGAAAACATTCAATAAAAACTGCAATTTAATGTATAGCTTCCCGGGAATGTAATGAAAGGGCTGACATCACATTTTCTGTACAGAGGCAGACAACCCTGTACCTCAAGCGATACGTTTCTGGATTTCTTTCCATTTCAGGTGTTCATAACATATTTAAACCAATTAAGTGGGTAAAAAGAAAAATTAGTTGCTTTTTTACAGGTTTTAATGAATTGTTAATTAAGAGATGCCTCTTAATCCTGAAGGCACCTGGCACTTGATGACTAAGTTTTCCTACCCCTGGATTAGGGTTTCAAGCAAGTGTCTGTTTAAAAGGACCAGAACTTGATGGAAGGAAAAGGCTTTGTGATGAACATCTATATTCTATATAACATTCTATATAACAAGATCAAGATCCTTCTTTTTCTATGATTTCCACTCATTTATTTCTACTTAATGTACTTTAGCACAACTAAATTCATGACTTAAATACACCGGAATCTACTAGAGAAAAGTGGTTTTGCACATATACTGTATGTAAATATACAGTATCCTAGCAGTTCTTATTTGATGAAACTTGCATATACTGTATACTTTATATCAGGAATACAGTGGTTATTATGTGCTGGTTAGAGTAAGGAATGAACTTTAGGAGCTAGGTTAAATTGGTCTTAATAGAATTGTTTCAATTAAATTTGCTTGTCAATGAAATGTTAGTGCTGTGTTAATTGGAATTATTCTGGGAGACTGTGGAGGTTGCACTGAATATTGTGATGCCTGCCATCAATAGGATCTTTTTAGATGCATAATAGATATTAATTTAAACATAAGTTGTTAAATCATAGTCCTAGTTGTAGAGTATGATCTCCTCTACCTGATTAATAATTATCTGACTCTTTTCAAGTTGTTATGAGTCTGTGTCATAGTTCTTCTACAAAGTTTAGATTGGGCTTTCTTATTTAAGCTGTCCTTATTTTTTCTGCCCTGCCAGGTAAGTGGAATGAGAATGATAACTGCATTTCTTTCTCCTGCTGCAGAAACCAAAATATTTGGCAGGGGACAAATGCATGATGTCAAACACAATTTAATGGTCAAATCAAAATACAATCTTGAATCCAAAATAAACCACTGTAGTCAGCATCTTTTTTAAATCAAATCTTCTTATCAAAACTCCATTCATTTCATACAGTATACGCTAAAAAAAATGTACAATTGGGAAACTTTCCAAGCAGTATTTTGACAGAAAAATTGCAATCAAGCACTTTTTATCATTGCATTGCTTAACCTGAAGCTTTAAATATTTTATTCAGGGTGAGGAGAGTAAAGAAAGTTTTTCTGTCAATAAAATATACAAATCAAAGACTGCTGAGTTTTTCACATGCACATTGCTAGTAGAATGGAGATAGGCTCTACTAAGTGGTTTGCACAAGAACCCACAGGGACATTTGTTGGAGTTCTTTGGTTTATAGATTTGAGTAACTCACAAGATTAATGAATTACAGTACAAGCAGGTTTAATGAAAAAGAATAGCCTCAGACAAACCCTATTATACCTCATTTAGTAAAAGGTAATTTGGTACAAAACGTGTGCTGTGCTGACTCAAGAGGGGGAAAAGCCTAATTGTGAAGATGAGGCAAATAGCAAACCACCCACTAGGTGAAATGAGCCAAGGTTTAGCTGGGGGAGGATGTGAAGTGAAGAATGCCGGGGCAGTTGAGTTGAAGATCCTTGGGTCAGTTTAAAGTGGAACGTCAGTCCCAACTTCTCAGACTGGTTATTAAATCTTGGTAACACAATAAATTAATTGACATTATAGAAAAATATATACATTTTGAATTTAGCACAAAATAAGCCCTTCCTGCTCACCAGTCAAAGTAATGACTAATGTGATGTGGTGTACAAGCAAATAAGTACCGGTTGTGCAGCAGACATTTCACAGCAGAAACTGCATCCAGAGTTAACAAGTAAGTTGTTTGTGTTGGATAAAAAGTCTCGATTCGAGAGCAATACTTCCATCGGATTAAAAAGATGTAAAGAAGCAGGTTTGTGAATACAACGTAAATAGGCAGCGCATACCAGGAACTTTGATTTATTTTGTTATGTAAATTGGAGGTTTTAGAAGTTACTGTGTATATTTCACTTTTATTGTGGTTTGAAATGCATTCATCAATGCTGATTCTTTCTAATCCCAAAATATAAAAATAGCGTTGCAGTTCCCCTTTTTCTTGGCCTATTGTTTAAAACTACAACTAAAATCTGTATCGCACATACTGTAGCACAAAACCATAATGTTGGTGTTACTTAACAGACCAATTTAGCAGTAATTGTGGCATTTTTCAAGAAGTCCTTAAAACATTAAGATGTGTTAAATTTGTTAACAGATTGTAGACTGTCGCATTCATTCACAATCTATGACATTCAGAGCAATTTTACATTTGCTTGTGCTTTTTTGTACAAACCTCAGTTACGTGAATTAATATAACAAGCAGGTCACCAAACGTACTTCTGGACCACACAATGGTCATAAAAAATGCTTGTCCAGAATCTATATGGTAATCGAGACAAAACGTATGAATCAACAAATGTTGTATAATATTCATATAAATGGTTAACATTTGTTATATAGGTATCCCAATTAATCAGGAATAATAACATGTAACAGAAGGCAGTTTTATGTATATCTGGAGACTTCGGGGTTGTTTAATGAAGCAGGTTTAACTAATTCAGGATTTTTAAAAGTTTGCACAATTTAAATAACCTGATAACTGACTTAATGTTTACTCTATTTTTATGAAGGTAACCTGTTTTCAATTATTTGGTTTTATTCTTTTTAACTGTACTTTGATGCTTTTGATACAATTGATTTCTGTTACCAAAATCAGCTTCATTTGGCCCTGTGGGGGGCTTAATGGGGATATCTGTGCAGTCCAGGGCACCTACTGTATTACATTAGGAAATGCTGCAAGGTAATGTTTAGATAACAGTACATTGTTATATAGTACAAGATTGCTGCTGGAAGAGGTGTTAGTGGTGCCAGCAGGGGGCGCTCACCCTGTGGTCCATGTGGGTCCTAATGCCCCAGTATAGTGATGGGGATACTATACTGTAAACAGGCGCCGTCCTTCAGATGAGACGTAAAACCGAGGTCCTGACTCTCTGTGGTCATTAAAAGTCCCAGGGCATTTCTCGAAAAGAGTAGGTGTGTAACCCCGGTGTCCTGGCCAAATTTCCCATTGGCCCTAATTTCCCAATCATGGTCTCCTAATAATCCCTTATCGAATTGGCTTCATTACTCTGCTCTCCTCCACACTGATAGCTGATGTGTGGTGAGCGTTCTGGCGCACTATCGCTGCCGTCGCATCATCCAGGTGGATGCTGCACATTGATGGTGGTGGAGGGGATCCCCATTACCTGTAAAGGTCTTTGAGTGGAGTGTCCCGAAAAGCGCTATATAACTGTAAGCAATTATTATTCATAATAATACTTATTATTATTATTATTATTATTATTATTATTATTATTATTATTACATAGGTACAAGGAATAGACTGCTTGTGCAGTGGGAAGAATTGTAAAATCAAGCAAAACGTGAACTAACCTACCTGGAGCAGATTAGGAATAGAGGATGTGTTATTATAGTTACATAACTGGATAAAATTTAATCTTGCATTGTGAAACTGAAAAGCCAGACTTTTGTCAACATATTTACTAAAGTTGTTTGACTGAATAATCTTGCTCTGTAAAACAGCCCCTTTGACTGTGAACAAGCTGTAATCAAAACACATCAACCTATGTAAATGTAAATAAACAGGAAACAATCTATTAGGCACTATTGGACCATTTTGATTCCTTGTGTAATATTTTAAAATAAACTGTGTGAGTTATTTAATATGTAAATATTTATTAATTTATCTAATAAATATGTAAATTAAAAGTAAATCCAAAAGTAAAGAAATTCCAATTTATTATACTCTTCATTAAATTTCAATATCAACCAGAGCAATAGGGGAACTTTTCAATGACCTGTCCTAAATAATTCAAATGGGGGGCTATCCAGAAATACAAAGATGTCACGAAAAAAGCAATACATGCTTTAAATTAGCCATGTTTACTAATCAAGAACTGACAAAATGATTAATTAGATGTCTGCTTTTAGGTAATGTCATTCGACACTTGGCCTGTTTTGTTAATTTCAGAAAAGAGAATTCTAACACTTGATTAATTTAAAAAGAGCCTCAGGTTAACTAGAGCAGGCTGTTTTTGGTTGAATTTAATCTTTTGCGACAGAATGCAATTCTAATACTGCCCTAAACATGTAGGAATTGTGAGATGAAGATGCCAGGCTGACAATAGTTGTGGTACTAATCTGAGACGCAGAGCTCTGCAGGAACTGAGCAACCACTGAGGTGCTCCTTTGATCTTGTGGTTGTTTGTTCATCATTGAGCTAAAAAAGAAGGATTATAGACGAGAAAAAAAGTCTAATATGAAAGTGATTTATCACCTTTAAAAATAGACACTTCATGAGCCAGATTCATTTTGCAATGTCTAATTTTGATTTTCCCATTTCATGCCACTTGTATTACTGTTTCATTTAATGATACAGTATTCAGTTCTTTAACCTACAGTACAACTGGATATGGTCAATTGTTCAAGGCCAGTCTGTTGTGCTGCTTAATAATTGTAGTAGGCATTTGACAAATAAGTAGCTGTTTCTTTTTCATAGTTGAAGGCCAATCCTTAATTTGGTATTAAAATTAAAAATGCAAACCTTTTTTTGCAAATTGCACTAATCATAGTGCATTTAGGTTGTTTTACAGAAGTGGATCAGGTTTATTTGGTCTATAATCACATTGAGCAATATATGTTCATGCTTGGTATCCTATAATTTGCAATAGTGGACCACAGCTGGCTTGAATTAATTAAGATCAGCTGCTACAACTTGCTTCTAATCCTGACGTACAGTAATGACTCCTCTTGACATACTCTCCTCTTTCTTGCTCAATTTCCTCCACCCCACCTCCACCTTTGCCGCTACCCTTGGTCACCTTTTCACCAAGCATGGCGGTCCTGGCCCAAGCTGTCCGATATCAAACCTGTCCAACTCAGCTAAGTGATTTAAGACAACGTTTTCACTCAACCCAATGAACGATTCTACGGTCATACGATCTTCGGCTGCTGTCATCCCTCGCAAAACCAAGCTAGGAATTTCTCGCAACAGAATTTCAGAAAACATGAGGATCTTATTTATTCATACCTCTAAGTATTAATTTGAATAAAATCCAGCAAAAACAAATTCACTAACTTTCCAGTCTTTTGGAAGAATAGTTAAAGCCTCCGGAACATTATAGAAGCTTCTGAAGGTTTCCTCTTTCCATTTGATATAAATGGGGGGGTGGCGGGGGGTAGCTGAATACAGGAAGTGGGGAAAAAAACATACGGATACACACAGGGACGTAACAGGAGGTCACACATGGAAGACATTCAGTGATAGCATGTGGCATTGGGATTAAAGTCACAGAGCTTTCTGAAGGCTACATCTGCAGGCAGATTATTCATTAGCCTCAATAAGTAGATGGATACTGTAAAAGAATCCAATAAAATCCTTCTCCACTTTCCACTGTTGTCTATTAAAAGAAATAAAACTATTAGTTTAGTGGCTCTCCTGCTAGGATCAGGATGCTTCTTGCCACCAGAAACTGTGATACAAGTGGTTCAGGAGGTAATCATGAATCCAAAGACAACAGCTGGAGATCGCCAACAATACCTGAGATTTTCATTATACAAAGTAACAAGAACATCCATTGATGATGTTAACTACTTGAGTATTCTGTTCATGGTCAAGATGTAAGGCAAAGACCTCTTCTGAACATGAAATACAGAGAGAATGGATGTTTTTTGTTTTACAAAAATACATGTGTGATTGAAAATTGGAACCATGTGTTATGATCAGGTACTGTAAAATGAAAAATCTGCTTTTTGGATGTGCTCAACAATGATGGGTTTATTAGGGGGGATCTACTATATTTTGAGGTTGTTTTGCATCAAAGGGTGGTGGAGCCCTGGAAGGGGAAATCATAACTCCCCATTAAGTACAAAAACTTTTGGTCAAAAACTGTTCCCACTACCAAGAAGGACATACAAATTTTGATTCTGCAATTTCTTTCACGAGATCAATAAAGTATCTATCCTAGTAAAAATCACAAAGTAATTTAGAGCAAATGGATTTTGAGCACGACCAATATGTCGCTCTTCTCAAAAGCTTAGAATTTAAATGGAATTTGTCTCCTCTAGTCTTTTTATCTCTACAATAGCACCTTTTTGCTGAAGCGTCTTGTGCTTAATAAATGGAAATTCATCAAGGACTTGTTTGAAATTTGTGATTGGTACATGTGCCAAAATTTTGATTTTATCTAAGCCTAAATTTAAATAAATACCTTCCTTCTTTTTGCAATCCATTGTCAAGATTAAATGCCATGTATTGTCATGGAATGATTGTGACCTTTTGAAGGATGTGTGCTCTTTTTTAAAAGGTCATTTTTTCTTAAAGATTTGTGAAGTTATGTGTCAGGCAAATGCAGATTTTTTTTTAAGTCCTTGTCATTCTTCTGTTTTTATTGTATACTATGTAATATACAAGCTTTTTAACCAACACTCCACTGTGAGCCACCTTGATGAACCTGAAATATGTAGGTTATTTTAAATATTGAGAGTATTAAGTTGTCATATTGCTGCTTTTCATTATATGAAATCTTAGCTGTTGACATCTCCAAGAAATTTACAGCAAAAGAAGAGAAAACTATTTTAGAAGGTAGAAATGGGATAAAGCTTAATGTCTGATTGCTGTCATGCCTTAAATTATTAATTGTGTTTTTTTTCCATCTGCAGACAAGGGAATTAACATCAAACTAGCTATGCAGAACCAAGGAAGCATTGATACACGTATAACTGAGTGTTTAGTTCAAACATTTTTCTTTACTTTCTTTAGTTCACCATTTTTTCTTCTTTCTTCAACCACATAAAAGTGATATGTATTGCATAGATATGTATAGATATTGTGTAAATATACTTCATGGTGTACTGTAAAAACAAATGAGCATCTTTTTAAACAAACAATTTACTCATTTGTACGTTGGAGCTAATGTTACTTTTGTATTTAGAAAAAAGTCAAAGAAGATAAACAATCCTCATACCAACAAATTATTCATGAGCATTTACAGTGGAAAATTGATTTATTAGGTTATTGATTTGGAACAGTCATTCCTCTTTTGGAATTATTGAAGCCCAAGCCCATGTCTTCTTGAGATACAGTATACAGTCATTTCTACAGAATTGTCATATAGGCTGTAAATCCCTCCATCCAACCCCAAGAACAAACAATGTTTAATGACATAATCTATTGTGTAATTTCCAAGCTACTGTACAAAAATACATATTTTTGCTGTGATTTTTAAATGTAATCCACTGTCTGGAAACGTAACAGGCCAAATGCTTTCTTCTTATGTTCTGGTTGTGCAATATGTGTACTGGACAGTATATGGTAGCAATGCTGTATTTGAAATAGCTCTCTGAATCATTTCCTCTGTTGTCTATGATGTACTGTAGCTCTTGGCCATTAAATTATGATTTTACAAGTTCATACCATTTCATTATGCTCAATGACACTGCAGTTCACTTTTGCAAAAATCATTAACAAAAACAAAGAGAATATTTCTTATTAAAATAGTGTTAACAGTAATTCCTTTGGTCCTTGCTGTAAATAATTACAAAACTAAAAAGTTGGCTTTGTTCTATGTATGACTCATTATGATATTATAATATAATTATACTATAATACCCATAGTGAGTGCACCACTTTTTGTATAAAGGATCTTTTCTAATTATAAGTGATCTATAGAGCTAATTTCCTTGATAGCACAAAACTCTGCTTACTGTAGATGCAAAGAAAACAAAAAATGCCAAAATAAATCAAAATGTGATTTAAGATTTAAGTGAAAAGAACTAAGTAAAAATGCACCTTTAATATCTGCAATAATATATTTTTAATTTTCAATTTCAGATTCAAATCATTTATGCATTAGTGTCTTGTGTAACTTCTTTGTCCGCTTCTAAGTTCCAAATCATTCTATCCAGAGTCTGTGTACTGTATGAAGACAACTTTTTCAATAAAAGAGAAAGAAGTTGCACTAAATTTAATAATGAGAGTATGCATTTGCACTGTTTTGCTTTATAGGCAGAACCTAGAAAAGTACATTAGTTATAACAAATAAAATAAATGGCTTGTTACATCTAGGAATGTTGCAGAAATAATTAGTCAGGCTTCATTTGAAAGGCCACAGAATCCATGCACAGTGAAGGCAGAATTACTTTAATGCTTGAATTGTAATAACTGTTTTGAATCTTTACACTGTTCCAACCCAATCATCATTTTTTCTGAATTTTAATGATTGTTCTAAAAGACATTGCTGCTTATTTCATAATGTCATTATTTATTTTCATCACCATACTAAACTGCAGAAGAATAATGGTGTTATATTCCATCTGAATAATTCTGGAGAGTGTAGCAGCAAGACTATGGCCAGGCCTAGAATCAATTGTTCAGAAAGATTTGAATAATTATCTTTCACTTGCCTTGAAATTAAATCCAAGAACTGGTCAGAATCTCTGAGTCAGCTCATCAGAAATGTTTCTGAGAAGGGCGTCTATAATAAACTGGATGTCCAAGCATTCCATTACCCATACTAGGCCATCATAAATTACATAAATCACCTGATAAATATAAATCACCTGACCTCCAGTGTGTACTGTAAAACAAAAATGAAATCTTTTCGGTCTGGTATGCACATCTGCGCTCACACCCTGAATGGACTTCTGCAATAAATCTATTGATCACGTCAGAGTCATACAACCATCAGGGACCTGCCATGTGGGTATGACATTTATCAATGTCAGATCCAAACACCATCCATGATGTCATGACTTTAATGTAGTTCCACAGCATTCTGCACTTGCTCTCCAAGGTTTTGACAACCTCACAACAACTGTCACAGTCTGTGAAGTCACTAATGCAAAAGATATTTGCCAAAGGAAACTGCTGGGTGAACACTGTACTGGGTGAAAACTGAATTTGTCTGTTATGTCCCAGTGTGTGGTCCATGTGTGTTTTATTGCTATGTTTCACACTTCCTGACCTTGATTGTTCTCCCTCCCCCATTGGTCCAGCATTAAATCATTGTTTCCGTGTGATGTCATCATCAATCAGCTTCTCAGCCAATCAGAGTGCAGCTTATTTAGTATATAAGTTGGAGGTTTTCTGAATGAAGGGGTCTTTCGTTTGATTTTGGTCCCACTTGGCTTAGCTTCGTTTTTTTTTTCGCTTTTGGTTTTGCTTCGGCTTCGTTTCGCTTCTGGTGTGTGTGTTTTCGTATAGCTTTGGCTTTGTTGGTTTGTGTTCGTCTCTTTGTATTTTCGTTTGTTTGTGTTTATCCTTGTTTAGCCATTACCTTGCCCAAAAGTGTTGTATTAACCTCTGTATTATTTTGTACCCTGTTACTTGTGTCTACTTTTGTTTTCCCTTATTGGTATTTGTAGTTTACTTGTGTATTTGTGTGAACTTTTGGCCAGCAGCCATATCACCCTGCAACTCACAACTGGCAACCCACTGAAGCTAAGCAGGTGTGAGCCTGGTGAGTACCTAGATGGAAGACCTCGTGGGAAAAACTAAGGTTGCTGCTGGAAGAGGTGTTAGTGGGGCCAGCAGGGGGCGCTCACCCCACGGTCCATGCGGGTCCTAATGCCCCAGTATAGTGATGGGGACACTATACTGTAAATAAGCACCGTCCTTCGGATGAGACGTAAAACCGAGGTCCTGACTCTCTGTGGTCATTAAAAATCCCAGGGTGTTTCTCAAAAAGAGTAGGGGCCAAATTTCCCCTTACAAATCATGGCCTCCTAATAATCCCCCTCTATGAATTGGCTTCATTACTCTGCTCTCCTCCCCACTGATAGCTGATGTGTGGTGAACGTTCTGGTGCACTATGGCTGCCGTCGCATCATCCAGGTGGATGCTGCACATTGGTGGTGGTGGAGGGGAGTCCCCATTACCTGTAAAGCGCTTTGAGTGGAGTGTCCAGAAAAGCGCTATATAAGTGTAAGCAATTATTATTAATATAACTTTTGTGTATAGAGTTAGTTTAGGTTGTTGGTACATTTTGCACACGTAGTTGACTTTTATATTAGTAACACTAGTTTAGTGTGGCCTTTTGTCTTATATGGTTTTAGGTAGTCAGTGAAGGTTAGCTAGTGTGTTTGAAGACGCTGAAGACGCTGTTTCAGGTTTTCTTTTGTAGTTAGATCAGCTTCCCTCACTTTCTTAGCCAGTTCCATTTTTTTTGTTTTCTTTTCTTTGGCACCACTCTGGTTCCCTAACCCTGTGTGTTACTGTGTTTTATTACGTACCAGTCACTTATTCACCTTAAAATAATCACTTTTGTACCAACCCTTGTTGACACGCTTCTTAGTCCCTCACCAGAACCCACCTGCATCCAAAAATTATCCTAAATGTTATACCCCTTTATCCCTAGACACATGGGGTCGTAACATTGGCCCAAAGAAGTTTTGTCACCAGTCTAGCCCCACTTGGATGCTGCAACGGCGGCCATCGTGTGCCAGTTCGCTCACCACACATCAGTTATCAGTGGGTAGGAGAACAGAGTGATGAAACCAGTTCATAGATGGGGATTATTAGGAGGCCATGATTGGTAAAGGCCAATGGGAAATTTATCCAGGATGCCGGGGTTATACCCCTACTCTTTTTGAGAAACAGCCTGGGGTTTTTAATGACTACAGAGATAACCCATAGAAGTAATTGAATATTTATTTGTCCTCTTCAAACATTTAGGAAGGTTACTGATTTTATTAGGTTGAGTAACTGTATTAGTTATCTCGTTGTCCCTGAGTGACTAATCAATGTTGTGTATCACAACAGCCTACCTTATATTTACCCTTGTCTCAGTTGCCACATTTTATTATTGTTAATAACCTTGTATTATTTGAAACTGTGTTTCCATTGCCATTTACTCTGATGGAATGATTCCTAGAAGCCATAAAAAGACTGAATTTACTCATCCAATTTCTAATGGTCTAAGTTAATTCAAACCATAAAATCACTACAGCAGTAAACTGAAGATTTTAAAGGGGAAAATCAAACTATTGACAATAGTTTGCAATTTAGAGTAGAATTTCAAATGTGGGCACTAATGAAACCCCATAGAAACATTTTCATTACGGTGTTAAAACCACTGCACTTCATTTAGCCTTTCAAACCTATAGCAGAAGCATTTAAACTGAATAAATATGGTTACTTAAGTTAGCACTTTAGGTAAGGGGTTTCATTACATTCTACAGTTAACCCAATATTACCTCCTTTAAAATACTGTATACAATTTTGGTGACCAGGTTATAAAAATAATACTGATGCTTTGGGATCTGCTAAGAGATGAACGGAGAAACACAAAACAGTTGATAAAAGTGGAAACTGCAGGTGCAAAGTATACCTGCAAAACTGTGAACAAGAGGTACATCTTTACCTACAGTAGGGTTGGAGTATGGAATAAGCTGATCACCTGTGTTGATGAAGCTGATACCTACTGTAGGCCTCCCTCAAAAAACTGCTAGATGAGATCCTTGATTAACTACTAACTACCATAAAAGCTAGATGGGTCAAATAGCCTTATCTCATTTGTACAGTATGTACTCTTATGATCTTGGGACCCTAATGGCAACTTATGCCTTTGATGAAGAAAAGAAATAGGTTCTGAATTATGAACAAACTTAATCATTTTTTGGTTTTGCTTGGAAATTAATCTCTACTGTTCAGTACATAACTTTGAAAGGTCAAATCCAAGAAATTAATACCTACAGTATTTTAAGAACACGAGATTGTGTGAAGTTTACATGTAAGTCCTTTCATTGTTAGCAGCTACTGTAATTGGTCCAAGAACTTTATCCATTGTTTTTGTGTAAAAACTCAGGGTATCAGCTTTGATATTGTGGCTGGGTAGCTTGTTTCAGATTCCCACAAGCCTTTGCATGAAGATATGCTTGCTCTTCTCTGTTTTACTGTACAGAACAGTACACTGTATGCCTTTAGTTTCCACATCTGTCCTCTAGTTCATGCATCACACTTAACTCAGTATTGTTTCAAACTTGAGAGATTTTGTGAATGGTTCTTTCCAGAGGCAAAAATGATTTTTGATAGTTCCTTATCTAGACAGTTTTATTATTGGCATCTAAGTGCTTTTTGTCCATTTTTAGATTTGAGAAATACATTTTCAACATCTTTATTCACTGGCAAATATGTATTTCATATTCAAAAGTACTGTGACTAGGAAAATTATAACAAATTGAACAACCACATATGAAGCATTCTAACATCAAAACTTTATTGCATTTGCATAATGTGTACCTTTGAACAGTATAGGTCAAATACAGCTGTCGATTGTGGATTTTTTGTTGAGTTTGATCTGTTTAAATGTTTACATTTTCTTATCCTGGAAGAGACTTCTGTTTCTTTAAAAAAAACAGCTGAATGCAATCCTAAAGTTCTAATGCATTCAACTATACTGAGCTAATGTACACATCAACCATATGTACTGCAGCTGAGGTAAATATATTAATTTGCTCAAGTGTAATGTCTCGACCAAAACCAGAACATACCCTTTAATGTAAATTCCTTACATGTGAGAAAAAGTTTAGAAGCACAGAAAATATTTCAGCTAAAGATAAAAATGCTAATAACTGCAAACACACATTCATCAGAACAAAACTTTAAGAAACATAACTATTTGTAGCCATAATGTTAGAAATATTTTTAATTCAAGGCATGAAAGCATTTTTCATGGAGACAATGGAAATATTACCATGATGAATTCTGTCTGGAATTAGCCACTCCTCTGGGATGATTAGGAGACATAAGACCAGCTTGGAGGAAAAAACTTTCAGTCTCCATATAGGCTCCAGGTCGGAAGGAGGAAGAAAGTAAAATGAAAGGTCCCGGCAATAATGGATGGGCTGGCTTACAGGCTGATGAAGAATAGGGTTGACCTACCAAACCAGAGCTGACTGTAGGCTGTAGTGGAGGAGTATAGCATTGCTTGGCCGTGCAGCAGTGTACCTTCTTACAATAGCCGAAATGAGTGTAAATGGTGCAAACTGAATCTTACGTTCTCCATGTACCTTACCATCTGCAGATAGGGGTGTCTGAGGGAGTGAGAGAAGAGACAGAGGGAGAATGCAAGTACCCCAGTGGCCAGATGTCCCTGGCAAAACAGGATCAGCTGGGAAGGTTAGTCAAGAAAGTTTATAATAATACGATCTATAGTTGAAATCTGAGCCTAAATATAAAGGAAAAGCATTTTCAGAGAGCAATCACGCTGTGTTTATGTAGAAAAAGCGATTAGGTTTATGAGCAATCTAATTACCTATTAGCTTAAAACACTATATAAAATAAAGTTTATTTAGAGATGAATGATAAGTGTCGCAGTTTAAATAATTTTCATAGGAGGGCTTGGACAGATTCCGAGTGCATTTTTGCAATTTACGTTGCATTGTCCAATGTGCTGTTGTAATACAGTTTAGAATACAGTTAGTCTAAACTTTATCAGCTTTATTTCTGGGTTGCAATTTAGAAAAAGTCAAAAACCGCATCAAAATGCAATTTAGAGCTTTCTGGCAAGAGGATACACCCAAATTATAATTTAACATGCCACTGTTTGTGCATGAACAAAGTTATACTGCAATTTTCCTTAGATACGCGATTAAAAAAAATAAATTTTTTGAATCCCCGGCGGAACACACTCCATAAGAATCAACGCTTTTATACAGTATATCGCTTTTAAACACATATATTTAAACACGCATTTACGATTTAAATCAAAACGCGATTCAAATCAATATAAATGTTTATTTTGTAACGCATAGGTGACTATTCATTGTTATTAAAAAGACTTAAATTTGATCATGTTGTGATATGTAGAAATATACATTTGTTTGGTGCGGTGAGGTTTTATTTAATCTCTGACCAAGGGAAACGTTTCATTTTTTCAAAGAAATGTTTGTTAAAAATAAAGTCATAGTTCCATGGGATTCAATCACAGACCATGTGACATGGGAGTCAGGAAACTAACACACAGCGCCACCAGATTTGATAACGCTATAAAAACGCTATAAAATAATGTGACTAGGCACAGAACAAGTTTACAGCACAGTACAATAATAAATGCTGACCATGACTTTAGAAGCATAGATTACCTTACACTCAATTTAAACACAAGCTGTCTTTAGCCCTCTAAGCTGGTTCATACAGAAATGTAGAGATCCAGGCTCAGAACACACAGCTTCATTAGCGAATACATATGCAGGACAACTAGAGAAGACGTTTTACAGAGGATGGATTTTTAGAAATATCCCATCAGTGACATCACTGAAGTCAACTCCTAGGTACTGTAACTGTCGTGTGGGTAGTTTCACAAGAATCAGACAAAGGTTTAAGCATCGCTTGTTCTAGATAAAACTGCAAAAAAAAAAACCAACAACCCATAATGTACTTCTTTGCGGCTGTTTGCCCAAATCATATATTCACAACGTGAAATTTAGAAAATAATATTACGTAACCAAAATCCGCAATATGGAAACAGAACCTGTGTAATTGTTGATAGATGATGTACTCATAACATTTTTACAAGACGAACTACAACATTTAAAAAATGACTTGTATGTACTTGATATCTCTAATCAATCCACGGCGACATTGTTAAAGCAGAGTCCCAGCACAAAATGAAACTAAAACACCCTGGGCATACCGTTTTGCGCTTCTTATTAGTTGCTCAAAAGTAATTTGACCGTATGAAATGCATAATATAAACCTAGAAACATATACGTGAGCAGTATTTATGTAGTATCGGTGTTAAGCAATACCTCTCAAATACTGTAAATCAAGTTAAAAATATCTCAAGACTGATTCTGGTCATAATGAAACCATGTTTCGTGTATGTTTTCTTTAAAGTACCGAGACCAGCCATATACTGTATGTTTATGTTCCAAAATTAATATCGTTTATGGCCTTCACATGCATTGCAGTATGCTCCTATTTTTTTTATGCTCAGCTACTAAGATTTCCCTTCAGTGGTAAAATTCCATATGAATATTCAATACTTAAACAGGCACAGTTAAGACATTAAATATACATCTACATACTGTATACAGTACAGTTTGCATACGGTAATATGCTTATGTTCCTAAATCAATCTCTTTTATGAGCATGTAAAAGGCATGGTGAATCGATTCTCAAAAATTACTGTACTTTGCATGATTGGAAAAAAATGCGTGATTGCGAAATGCTGTGGTGTTACTTTTACAAAGACGGTCAATGAAAAAAGGAATGTGGACCAGGGCAATAGTTTGAGTTTACATTTACAGCTTGTCCAAGGTCATTCATTATTAATACTATTAGTAATATCTTCGTTTAAGACTTTGATGGCGACAGCTCAAACATGAGAGGTTGAGCTTTATTAGCTCCACCTTGCGGAAATTCCGGATACTATTATTTTGCTAGCGGTATTTACCGGTAACTCGCGGTAGACTGCGTACAGCGTACCGGAAAATAATGCGGTATCGCCCGCGCATTTTGAATGGCTGCATCTGTAGATGTAAATCAAGAAATTGTTTGGATTAACAGTTTAGTCTTCATGTCCAACTTCATGAAACTGACATTACATCTGTAATGTACTGTTTCTAATCTAATTTTTATCTGCTATTGCATCTTTATTTAACTGGTCCCTGTTTCCTTCTTTTCTACATTATGTAGTTGCGAAATAATTCAGTCGAATATTATTCAGTTTTTGTAATACAATGCACACTTCAGTTGTTTATTAAGAATATACAGTTTTATAAACAGAAGTATTAGTGTATTTCATTGAAGAATGAGAAGATAAATGACACATTTTTATCTGTTGCTTATTGAATAAGAATATCGTTTGCACAATGGGACACAGCTGTGGTTGTTTGATGCATTAATATGTTTTTAATTAGTTCTCTATGTGATGTTGCATCTGCTATAGCACGTGTGAATAACAGAAGAATAGATCAGTCTATTCATTATTTACAGTATAAAGTATTGCAGTGTTCCAGGTGAGTATTAACAGGTCATAAAGGTTAAGTATCAATCAAATAGTAGTCAGTGCTGACACCAACTTCAGTACAAACAAATTCTGACAGTTAAATAACACACACACACACACACAGACACACACACACACACACACACATACACACCTCTCAGGGTATACAAAGTAAGGTTGTTTCTATAATTATTCAAATTGATACATTCTGTGAACAGTTTAGTAGTTGAGCAATAACTTAAATAACTGCAATTCATTAAACTTAACTACAAAACACAAACTAATATTAACACAAAATCTATATTGATATTATGTACTATGTACACACTTCAGAAATATTAATCCAAAACAAAAGCCAATGTGTCATCTCTGTCTCTTGTCATTTGGTCATTCATCTATGTACTGATTCAAGAAAAACACTCTTATTTGTGACAGGTGACAATTATACACAATATTCTAATCAAGACCTTACTAGTACATTATACAAATCATTCATATCATTCTTTTATTTAAAATTCTACAATTTAAACTATGCTGTTTGTGTATGTATGACTCTTATCTACATTTCAATGTCAGTGCTTGCCTCATCTTGAATTACTGTATATTTACAATGTTCTTGTTGGAATTTCCTTTGCATCTAGAGCATTTGTAATCCTCCTATGGTTGCATCAAACTGCTAACAGGACTAGTTCCACACTCCAGAATCTAGATCATTTATATAAATTAGAAACAGCAGTGGTCTTAAAGTGTGCTACTCAGATGAAAGTTACAGTTAATTGGATAGACTAAAAGGTGATTTATAGATAAGACGTCCATTAAATTGTTACTTTGGTAGAGTCATACCAGCACTATTTAAAATATCTAATGCTTTATGTAAAATACATTCATGGTGTTGTATTAAATAATAATAACAAAAATCCTAAGAATGTCCTATCTGTGACATGTTGAGTAACTAGTTGCACATGTACCATTTTCCAATCATAAGTTATCTATTTAAACTGCAAGTGATCTTGGGATGTAGGTCAGGTATTTATGAGCTTCAACACAGCATTAGTGTTTTACTTCCTTAAAAGCATATTTAATTAAAGCCAAGTAGTGCATAGATTCAATTTCTAGCAGAATAAAAACACCTTGTACAAGAGGCCCATGTTGAGTAATTACAGTATATGAATCAAATAATTTCTTATAACTAGTGTGATACATATGGGAGGGGTGCAATAATGCGGTCTTTAATCAGGTGAGTCTCAGGAATTCATACAAAAACAAAGCCATAAAGTAAAAAGTAGAAGTTTACTGTATATTGTGAAGAAATGATCAAAAAGCACAAAAAACAACTAAGCTTCTCTTTGAGCTATTAACTATACTATAAGTTTCTTCAAGTTATGCTACTCACAAAGTCTCTTTCAAAGACCAAGCATTCGCTATGAAATTCATTCAAGTTCTTTTGGAAAAAAAAAGGTCTTCCAACACAAAGTTCCCAGGTGCCATCCTGTCTGAACCAAAAGTTTAATCACAATAGCTGTTGTCCAAAAGGTTCAATTGTTCTAGCCTGTATGTGTACAAATTCCTTTACACTTGGGAATGCATTTACAGTAGCTATTTTAAGCCCTGGAATAAGTCAAGAGAAATATGTTTTTAAAATGAAGAGGGAGAGTAGAATTCTAAACTGCACACCTAATTGTGTTATCTTTGGGATAACTATATGCAAAAATAAAGAAAATGTTATAGCATCTTGGATCATCCTTAGTTACCTAACTATAAGACACAAAAGTTTATCTGAAATGGAGAGTCAGATTCAAAGCCCATGCTTTCCATAGCTATCATTTTTTATACAGTATCTGTGTGAGTTTGTGAAATATGGAATTTCTGTTTTTCTTTTTACCTTTGGTGGATAAAATAACAAACAAATAGTTTTTTGATACTATTGTCACGGCACTGCCTAACATTCCCAAATCTTATGAGTACAAGGAAAACCCATTGTGGCTGACAATCACCCACAGTAAAAATAAAAGGAAAAGAACAAACACTTGTGCCCTTTTTTAACACAGAGTAGTAAATTATTTAACAATTTCAAGTACAATAAGTTGTGTAACGAAAGATAACTACAGAAATGCATTGGGTCTTATAAATTAGAAAATAAAAAAAATAACTAGATGTAGATCCAAAAACATAACACAAAGGAAAGTCTTGTGGGGACCTGGCTAACTCTGATTCATAGGCTACCAACTAAAATAAAAGGAAAAACTCAACTATACAGAATAAATCAAAAACATGAAGAAAACTGAAAAATTAAAACAATTCTGGAGTACAACAAAAACAGTCTCATGCGAGAGCTTTTTCAGAACTCTGGTGCTCCACGTTGCTCCACTGGTCTCTGTAGATTTCCCTTGTAGAAATCTCTCACTACCTACAGTATATATAGGTCAGCTAGGGGTCTATAGCTTATATTAATGAAGATGTGACCACCAGCAAATACCTATAGCAGCAGATGAGAAGGCAGGTAGCAGAAAGCAGGTTACAAAAACCCAGCAGATAGGGGGTTAAGGATGACCTACATAACAATGTATAGTAAGATTCTAGTAGCTTTTTTTATTTTCACAGTTAACCTTATTACCCAATGACTAAACTAAAACAGCCTTAACCTAACATATACTGTGATCAGGAATTGAAGGAAGAGTAAAGAATGGGAACCTAAATCTAAAATCTTTCTCCCTAAGCCATTTGGAAGTTTTGTAATATTGTTACAAATGAGAGGTTAAGAAAATGGCAAATAAGCAGGCAATTGCTGAACAAATAAATCAATTAGAAAAATAGCCTTGACCCCCAACTTGTAAAGATTTCTGCCAAGAATATACCCGAGCGGTTGGTATAGTTAAAGGCACACGGGCTAAATTTTGATGAAAAGAGTAATAATTCAGGCATGCTTGGTTAAGCAAAGATTTACTGTATTAACAATGCAGGTGGGTAGCTGCAAAGGAACAAGTAATAGGTTTATTCCATGCTGAAAAGGGACACACACTACACTACTCACAACATAAACAAACAACACACAAGTTCCTCCATTAACAAGTTTACAGACCAGGCGTTTTGGAGACTTATGTGTAGGCTTCCCACAAAAACCCAAGACTGCTACCAAGTATTCGACTCTTAAATGATACCTACAGAGGTCAAAAGAAGAGATGAGCTGCCTTGTAAATTAAATAGAATACAAACTGCAGTTAAATCTCTCTCTCTCTCTCTCTGCAAACCTGGATGCCACAAAATAATTACAAACCTATTTGCCATTTTTAACCGAATTGCCATTCTTCACTTGGGAAATCCAAGAAAACTACAGAAAGCAATCTCTCTTGGTAAGGTATAAATACATAGCTCCAATCAGGACTTTTTGGATGATCTAGAACTAGGACCGCTCATCTGGCAAACGCTTTGTTCTATTTCCTCCTGTCTCTCTTGTTGTCTATTCTTCCTGTTTTTTGTCTTGATATGGTACAGTATCTTTTTGGACAGTTGATTGACACCTAATCATTGACCCAGAACTAAATTAACAAAGATAAACCAAAGTAAACTTTAAGATTGTTTTGATCATTGAATCTGCCCCCTCTCACTTCTCAGCAAACATCCCTTAGGTATTACCCATTGTTTCTAGATTATTTTCAGATAGATCAATGGTCACCTATAGCTACTGTATACCACTATTTTGTATTTTTAATTCCAAATTAAAATGGAGTAGAAATGAAATACTAATTCAATGTGTGTTAGAAATCACACATTTTCTTAAAATGGCATACAGTATATTGCTTGAGTGGTACACTGTTTGCAACTGATTTTTATAGGTAACCTCCTTACTATATTGTGTTAGTTTTTCACTTTGTTCCCTTCAACAAAATCAGTAAATCAACAGTCAGCATGTTATCATGTACTGCTTGACAATGATTGTCAACAAATTGTAGATTTGGCTGACATTTATGTGCTCGACTGTAAAAGTTCTTTAACTCTTTCTTTGAATACATGTTTTTTTTGCCTTTTTATTTTTAATGCTTTTTAAAGGTTCTGAAAAAAGAAAATAGTATTTTATAGGGCTGCTTTCCTCCAAGATAATGTTACTAAACATTTAAAGGAATTAAATACTTCACTTGGTAGTAGGTTACTATTGTCCAGTTTAAATGAAATGTGTTCCATTTATGACTCAGCTCTTCAGAAAAGAAGAGGAGGCTTGATTTATTTTTTTCATTATACCTAAGAGATTAGCTCTCAAGACACATTTCAGTCCTAAGCTTTCTAACCTTTATTTTTCCTGCAAGCTTCCAAAATATTCTCCCACAAAGAATATTTGCTCTCTGAATACTGATTTGTCTCTGTCTTTCTTGTTAGTAACCAAAACAAGAAACATATCATGTTTTTTCATTTCCTAAAAATCTAATTAAAAAATACATGAACTAATCAACAGTTATTGTGTATATACTGTAACTTATTTGTACAAGATTTGTAGATTGTATTATGTAATGGAAATCTACAAATCCACCATGTACAGTATACTTTATCTGCTGATTTAGTATATTTAGTATACAGTATCTACTTTATTTAGTAGATATCTTCATAAATATGCTATATCTTTACATATTCATATTTGATTCACTCCTAAATGCATAATACGTGTATGTGTGAGACTCTTGAAGGTCTTGGCATAAAGAACCCATCATTGAGTTTTTAACAAAGAGCACAATACCTCTATTGCACAAATCCAGTTGATTTGACACTAAACTCTTTAAACACACCATTCTGACAGTTTATTTTTTCCAATATATTCTTCTTTGAGAGTGTCTTCTTTTTGTTTGTGCTGCAACAGTTACACTGTCTGTGTCTAAGATGTCACCTGTTATCCCTTGATGGTGAGGCAGACCACTAAATGCTTACTTACCTATTCCATTTTTGTAATCAGCTCTTAAAAGGGAAAATATTGGCCTTACAAATCCCGTGGGGCCAAAATCACCCTTTTAGCATGTATTTATCTGAAAGGGGCTTGAGCTTCCTCTCCCCAGGATGAAGCATGTTTTAGCAGATTATTTAATCAATCTAGTCTAGATACATACTGCAGGGAAGCTTCAAACAAATGTTCCTATATTTGTCATACTGTCTCTTAAATACATTATGTTGTATTGCCAATCAAAGTGATGTGATATTTCAGATGGTGCTTATTATTTCCAATCTTTGTTGCTTTTGAAATGAAAGTTTGTTTTTAATTTTAACAGATATTTCTAAGATGGGTGACTTCTGTTTGATTTGTTATTACTGGAAGGTGTATTTATAATTTTCTGATCTTTAATATTTTTATTTTGATATGTTATGTATCCTCCTGTCCTTGGTGTTTCTGTATTGTTTTTTATTGCTTTATTTAAATTCAAACAATATTGCCTTATGATCATTCTATTCCCAAATCAAATTATCTTTGATGACTCATTTCTTTTGTTCAATTCATTTTATCTGGAAATCTTTTAGCTTCTAATTTTCCACCTACTGATATCCAGATTGATTTATTCAGCTTTTTCATGTTTGCTGAAAGTATTATGTCACTGTTGAAATTACCACGATTGCTTTTATTGTCCCACTTGACAAAAACTGTACTTTTAAATAACATTAAAATTAATGTTGACCTGTTCTTGTCTGCCATGGTTTATAATAATTTCCATACAACATAGGACAATAATAATTGCATAATGCTGATCAGGATATAGTCTCAATGAACAAATAAGGTATATCAGCAGTCACTAATTCATTATTTAATTTGTTGGTGACAATTATATAAATTCAATATGTAAATTGTATTTATTGAGAGTGAAGTTATAGAAAGACTGTAAACATGTTAATTATCAGTTTTCATTAAACAGGGTGTTATTCAGGGAATCCCTATTAGTGTCATAGTCACATACAATGTACTGTAGTCTGATGCTGTAGATGTACTGTAGTCACTACTTACAGTATCGCTTATTAAAAGCAAAATGAAATTAAGAATATGTTCATGTGAGCCACGTCACCCTGCAACTCACATCTTGTAACCCACTGAAGCTAAGCAGGTTTGATCCTGGTCAGTACCTGGATATGAGACCTCCTGGGAAAAATTAAGGTTGCTGCTGGAAGAAGTGTCACTGAAGTACCCTGCAGTCTATGTGGGTCACAATGCCCCAGTATACTGATGGGGTCACTATAATGTAAAAAGGCTCCATCCTTCAGGTGACGTAAAACTGAAGTCCTGACTCTCTGTGGTCAATAAAATTCCCTGGGTGTTTACCGAAAAGAATAGGGGTGTACCCCTGGTGTCCTACACAAATTTCCCATTGGCCTTTACCAATCATGGCCTCCTAATAACCCCCATCTATGAATTGGCCTCATCACTCTGTTCTCCTACCAGGACATTACATTGGTGGTAGTGGAGGTGAGTCCCCATTATCTGTAAAGCTCTTTGAGTGGAGTGTCCAGAAAAGCGCTATATAAGTGTAAGATATTATTATTGTTATTATCATCTTACACATACAATTTAGCATGTAAAATAAAATATTTGATTGTTTTCATATCATTTTAAACTATTTTGTTTTTAAGAGTACCTTAAAACAGTGAAAACGGTGCTGTTTGCAAGTCTAGAAATTAAATTAGTAACATTTTGCCATCTCCATAGATGAAGTATATTGCTTTGCAGACCTTCAGTTAAGAACAGAGATTGATTTAATAAATCGGATATCTTATCTGTTAACACTGTACAATGTTTGTCATAGGTCATGGTTGACCTCCGGAATGACCCTGTAGTAGATAATCATTAGAGTTAATCTGATCATCTTCTACCTTGAAATGTAAAACTCAGACAAATATAACCTTTAAATGATGTACAGTATAGATCACAACCTGAAATGAAGTTAAAATGAAGATATTGTAAAAAAGAAAAGATCATTCTTTTTAGCGAATCACACAAATACATTACTGAAAATTCTTAATATATGACAAATTATATTAACTGACATTTTGGTATGAATATGCAGTGTTATGTTACTGATTCATTTTTTTAATGACAAGAAAAAAAAACACAAATATACATACAAATAGAGGGAAAAAGACATTCTCTGACAGAAATATTTCAAATCTTAATATTGAAATACCTTTAGAAGGCTTATAAATGAAGCCAAGGGAAAAAATTAATAAAAGCATCAAAGATTCTTATTTTTTTACCACATAAGCACAGACAATCATACAGTATATAGAAAAATCTCTCTTGTTTAACATCACCCCTTTAACAGAAATAACATTTTTACTCAGTCACACTTGATTGACAGGACACTGTCTTTCTGAAACAGAATGTAGACTGCTTTCTACCAGCTTTCTACCAGCCTCAAATAAAAGGAAAGAACAAAGTTGCTTATAAGGCAGTGCTGGATTTCCTTTCGCACCTTGCTATGCAATGATGTTCCAGAATCAAGTACTGAAAGCACTCCGAGCCCGTGACCCCAGTCTGCTCCGTGAGCAAAGACAGGGGTGATCTACGTGTCTGAGCTCTGCAGCTTTGCCAGGCATTACCACTGCTCTCTAGAGGAGGAGAGTTTGGGAAAAGGAAGAGAAGAAACAGATGAAGCAGTTGGTATATATTGACCAAATACTAATGCGCTGGTCTTTGGATCCAGTGACCAGCAGCCTCTGGCTAGCCTCTGGTGGTCATGCCGAAGCCAAGTTCTGGTCCTCCCGGATAGACAGATGGGAAATCTCTACTGAGACCTGCAGCTGGAGTGTTTGCTCTCCATCAGGTGACCAGACCCAGATGATGGTCTCTGAAGAGCCTGCAAGACCTCACAGCTTCCCTTAGTTAAAGTCAAGACACATGACCAGCTGCGCAAAGGCAGACAGGTGGCTCTACAGCCTCTGCATGGAGAAATCCACAGGGTGACCGAGCCGTCCTCGTGGCCCGCAAGTAGCCAGGGACTGCAGTTGGAGTCAGGCTGCCAGAGCCTCTTACACATGGGCATGCCCAGCCAAGCCTTCGGATTCGGGCTGCAGAAGAGCACCTGCTGGGGGTCACGCATACCCGCACATCGGCCAAATCTGCTCTGGCTTCAGCACACCTCGAGAGTCACTCCAGCCGCTCATGAAAATTGTCTATTTTTTTAAGTTAGCCATTTTAATAACATCTGAGGTTCTGCTGCTGTGATGAACCCATCTTTTTCAGAATATAGCTTTCCTTGAGTACCATGTTAGGCTCTGGCTCACCACAGCCACCTATAACTACTGTAAGTGGTTATTGAAAATGGTTGAGTTGAATTTCTGCTGTTGCTTGGTGAGTATTTGTTACTAAGTTTCTGTCAAATACCCCTATCCCGTATAGTTATTACATTGCATAGCATTATCAGAAGGTTTGACATCATTGACTCATAATTTACAGCACTGCTTTTCTACTTCAGTTAAAATTGCTCTCATAATGATTAGTATCCCTGTCCTTTGATTGCGTATTTTTGTCGGTAAACATTTTTTACTGCTTTCTCTTCAAAAATAATCTTGATTTATTTTGTCTGGAGGAAAAAAATCAATTACCTTAACAAACCATAAATGTAATATACTACTTATCAATCCTTGAAGCTGCAGTAGCAGATGCATCATTCCATGTTGCTAACTAAGATTAGTGAATTTATAGATCAGTTCGGAAAAGAAAAAGGAAAAAAAACACTTATTACTTAATAATCACTTATTATATGTGATTTGAAAAGAGGAGAAATTTATGCAGAATATCTATTTTTCTAATTCACTCACAAAGCAAACATACTGTACAGTATACAGCTGTCTATAAACCATACATAACAAAATGTCAAAGCTGTCTGTGATCATGTAACCTAATATACTGTTTGTGTAGGCAAGCATACTTCTGGGTTTAATCTAGCCTACAGTAGTCCACAAGTCTATACTTTACTAAAATGTCTATTTCATGAGTCTAAATACTTATATTAATACTCTCAGGATGATAATATGAATATACCAGGTACAGTATCTCTGTTAAATGTTGTTTCTCAATAAATAACAAATCATGTATAAAGTACTTCAGTATATTTGTACTTGTGTGCATTGTTCTGGAATGGGAATGGAATGGGAATGTGCAAAAGCAAGAAACCACAAAATATATCAAATCTAAAATTAGAATAAACTAAAATAATCCAGTTAACTAATGCTCTTTTTTGTGTACTTTCTGTGCTTTAGACAGTGGGTGAACACTTATCAGGGTAGTCAGAAATAAGTCCAAAATAAACTAGTGTATTTGTCATCAGTATTGACAAACTGTTTTCTGAATGATTAGTTTCCATTATTTTGGCATGGTTGTTTTGCTTTTGTGGCCTGAAAATGGCAAGCAAGTGAGAGAGGCAAGGAAAAGATGTGAAACTGAACGAAAAGATGCACCATGATGACTAACTACTTACTAATTTTCAAGGAGCTGAAAGATCCCTACTGAAAGTAGCCTACTAAATCTGAAGGAGGTTAGTTACTGTATGGATATGTTAAGTGGAAAAAGCAAATCCCCTTATTATAACTGATGTTTGTCACGCCTGGGTTGGCAGCAGCTCACAGCTTTCAGTTGCCACAGAATCACAGCTTTTCCACCTTCCTCAAGAACTCATGAGGACACAGCCGGGCCACCTGTTATTTTGCCCTTCCCCCTACCAATCAGGACACAATCGTCCAAACGAACACCATTTAAGTCCCGAATCTCCACTGGATCAGTGCTCTGACATAATGTAATGCAATGAACTAAGGTCAGCCTTGCTACCAGGAAATCTGCTTTCACGAAATCTTAATGCACAAACCAACTTCATCAACCTGAACCATCAGCGCTGGTCAAGTGGTGTACTGTTGCTATCAGCCTCAACTCGTCAGGCTGCTCTTGTGAGCCTCAGCCTGTCAGCCTCATCTCTTCTGGCTGTTCTTGTCAGTCTCATCTCTTCTGGCTGTTCCTGTCAGCCTCAACTCTTCTGGCTGTTCCTGTCAGCCTTGTTATGGGAAATTCTACATCAGAGGAGCAGTACATGAAGTCTTGTGCAGATTCAGTTTTATTGAGCTCAATAAGGACAGCAACACGCACTGGGTCTGCCCAACAAAACAGACACCTTGAAAGGTGTTTCCAACCCTTATATACAGTATGGTCTCAGAAAGAATATTAGTATCACAGTTTCATGGTTTGTTATGGATGTTTGTCCTGTTCTTTTACTGTATATCTAGCATTCATTGATCTGCTTCATTCTGATTTATTTTGTTTATAGTACGTTTATGGCTATTGGTCCTGTCTATTATGTAGTGTAAGTCGCTTGAGCTACTAATGCAAGTTATGCATCTTAGCATAACTTTTTGTGAAGGCTAAATTTACAAATCCCAATAGTACCTTTCACAGTGTGGTTAAGCAGTAATATTGCAATGTTGGATATGTGAAATATAAACATGTCCCAACCTCTCAGGATCAGGCCTCAACCTCTCAGGATGTTCTTTTTCAGCCTGAACCTCTCAGGCTGTTCCTGGCAGTTTGCTTCCCTGTCAGCCTGTCATCCACTTGTCCTCTGCCCACCAGTTACATGCTAGCAGTAATTACCAGCCTGCTTCATTATCTTCAACATCCACTCATTTCCGAATCCCCATGGAAGAACCTGAGATTTGCAGTTGGATCTCGGCTTGTCATTTTGACATGGCAAAACTGTCATGGCAACTGGCTGTGGCAGTTCATGTATGTTTTTGCATATGTACAGTATATAGAATTCTTGTGATTAAATGTCTGATTCTTGAATTGTTTTGGGTGATATTAAATTCACAAAATGAATTAGGTGCAGCTCCAAAGTGGCTCAATTAAGGATGTTTTGATTGCAGTCCCAAGCTTACAGAACTGTCATGCACTGACAGGCTAACTTTTGTCTTAAACAGAACAAACTAGAAGAGGCATAATTCCAGTATTCCAAGTATCTTCAAAGAATGAAAATTTAAAATTCCCTAGAGGCAATGACAAAGTCAACCTAATGGATTTCTTTGTTGGAAAGTTTAAACTAGAGGACAAAAATGGAAATTAAGCAGAGCTGTATTCAATATTGAAATGAAAGTGCTTTTCTATACAAATGGATTGAAATCTGGAACAAGCTATCCAGCCAAGTTGTTGAAGCTGATACAATGACTTCTTCAAGAAATGCCTGGGTGAGGTCCTTGGATCATTTAGGGACTAATTAACTTATTTAGATGGATCGTTTAAATGGTCTTCTTTTGTTTGTAACGTTTCTTACATTATCTGTGAATTTTAATGAAGTTACAGTAGCTCTTGCATTAATAACTCCATAGCTATTCATGTTCCCCATTTTAATATAAAGAAGGTAGTATTAGATAAACCATCTGTCTAATGACTAAAATGTGTTTAGCGATGATTTGGGGACTGCATGGTTGACATCATCTCTTAACTACTCACCCCATCTCGGAAAATCCTGGGCTTACATTCATGGCACTGGCAGCCCTTTTGTTAGAGCACTCTTTACATTTAATTTAATGTTCCCCTGTGTCATTAGTTGTTAATGTAACATACCAGTCATTCATTAACTTTGCATGAAACCTTGGAAATGTACAACATGCCACAACATGTTAGTTGTCATACTGAGGACATTTTAATTATCTTTGACATCATTGAACACCTTCAGGCAATTATGTCTTTGCAGGGTTACATGATTCGTTTTATTGAAGCCACCCTGTAATCTCAGGTGTTACACTAGCTTGATAAGGAGAAATCACAATATTCTGCCGCATCGCGACAACACAAAGAGCTGCAGTGCTTTAAGATTCAAAATCAATGAAATGATTAGTTATCATTGAAAGTAGTCTAAATCAAAATGAAGAACTTCAGATCATGTATTATATTTCAGGTGATGTGTATTTTAAATATCAAAATGTCAGGGCTTTTAAAGTTGAAATAAAAACAAATAGCAAATGTACTATCAGAATGGAAATCTCTATTAACACCTTATAAAGAAATTGAATAGTGTTTTAGTAAAGTCCCACTGTAATCTGTTTAGATATAAATCTAAACAATACAATACAATCCAATACAAATGTAAACAAGAAAAAGAGAGTCTACATTCCAAATTGGAGATGTAGCCCTGAAAGTTTAAGATCTGAATCTGGCATATTTTCACAAACTTGAATGTGTGTTTTTTCAGAAACACCTTACATAAGTATTTTGAAGCTGGAAATAAATTATACCTATATTAATGTAAAAAATATTTTTAAAAATTAGTTTTAAAAACAAACTTTATATGTTTATGTAACTGTGAAATGGTGAGAGTATTTTTTTTATCTATGATGGGACATGACAATGAAATCCCAGTTAATTCTGAAGTGAAACAACAAAGATAAAGAAGGTGGTGATTCTTCTGTGGTTTTCCTCAACAATTAAAATTATATACAGTTTCAACTGGATAATTTCTTTAGTACCCTATTCATTTGTGAAAATGATTGGTAGTAGAATTTTCAATATACAAATGTAAACTTAGTGTTTGAAAGTCTATGCTTTATACCAACATAAAGTACAGACTGTGAGTAAAAATTCATTGTCATTGAGATTTAAGTGTTGTCAATGATTACTTTACTATCATAATACTCTGTAAAAGTTTTCAATAAGTGTGTATCTAAATACAGTAAATCTTTGAGTATAGTGCTGTAAAGGGTCAGCATGTGTGTGTGTGACTAATACTAAAAATACCAATTAGATAACACTAAATTATTTTTATAGTTCATTGTGATTTTTGGACAAAACTAATTCAACCATATAGTTTTAAAGTATTTCCTGAAGAAATAAGAAATACTGTAATATTTTTAAAGTCAACATGTTATACTGTATACTGTTACAAAATGGGAAACGTTGAGAAAATGTTGTGAAGAACGCTATAGCAAATAAAAGATTGCTTAATTGATTGATCAAGCTAGAAAAAAAGAGATTAGAATTAACAAGTGTTCAGATCTCTCACACATCTACCCAAATAATAGCCTTCAGATGTAAGTTTAGAAAGCAGTTGTTACAGCCCAAGTCATTTAGTGTGTTTGTTTTTGGATTTCTAATACAGTACATGCTGCAATAATCTTGTGTTCAGGGATAAGTAGTGGAATTACCACTGACATTTGAAAGCAAGGCATCTTGAATAACTTGGTTTGCAATTACATTTAACTACAAATGCAGGAAGACAGAATGTCAATAGATTTTAATGGACAACTTGAATCTTTTACTGCTCTGCTGAGTTTCTATTTTTTTTAACCTATTTGCTTAGTTGAAGGTAAACTTGATTAATTAAGTGAAATCCATACAACTGTATTTTACATCAACTTAAGACATTTTAGTTACTACATAATCAGCTAAACAATGTACTATGAATATATATAGGTACTAAGAGGTATGTTTCATTTGAGCTGAGGTCACAGCAGAGTGAATGACAGTGGTCTGAATACAACTGACACTTTGGCAAGAACATTTTCCAGAGAGTTTCTACATCGAAGGACAATCTTTACTCAGACCTAAAAAAAAATGACAGCCATATACACATGTAGCCGGTTTCATTGTTTATTTCTATCCATTCCGTATATTTTCTTCATTAAGCAGAAACAAAATTCTATGAGAATCTCTTATTGAAATTTTAACCATTTTGTTTTTGCTAATAGTTAAGTTAGAGTTTAATCCAGATATGTATCATGTTGGACATAGAGGTAGCTTTTAGCTTTAAGTGTAGAGAGGAACTACTGATAAAAGTAGTTGGTATGGGTAATTGTTGATTGTAAATGTGATGGTCCTTAGTAGAGGATATGCACACCAAACTGAGATGAATGTTTTGTGCAATTTGTGGATGCTAGCAGAAAAAATAAAAACTGAAAGAAAAGGTTTTTTCATGTCATGCTTTTTGCCTGTGGGAATTTAAAAATGCACAGTTGGGGACCCTCTTAGGATGTTTTGTCTGTGGAAAAACATGTTTTTTTCTTTAAAAATATCAGCAGTTGCTTGTGATCTTTCTGGCCCCTTATTTTCTGATTGTGTACATTTTACTTTGATTTGCTGTAATCAGAGTTTTGAAAGCTTTCATTGTTTTGAGTAAAATGTTTTTGTCTCTGTTGACAATAATAATAATGCAGGATGTGGTTGTAGAAAACAATTATTACTTTTAATAATAAACTGTGTGGGTTCCTCTAGGGGTGGTGTGCAATGACTAAGTATGAGTTGATGTCTTTTATGTAGAATTGTATTTTTAATGTAATGTTTCATGTACTGCTTATATGTCTTTTGTAAGTCTCTGTGTGTGTAAAACATAGCTGCTTGGATGGAAAAGAAATTTCTGAAAAATTAGAAAGTAAAATATTATCATATCATACATGTATATAGCAATTATACTACCTTTAAATTTGTTACTGGAAAGACAGGTTTTAGTTTTATCTGTGTTAGTAGAACAAAAAACAATGTAAATCAGCTGATCTTTTATTGTCTAATACATATCTTTTACCAATTAAAGCAATTTTGCTTGCATTAATAGAAGTTCATTTGCATTCACTGCCTTATGTATTAAATTATGAATAATATCCAGATCAATATTTTAAGAATTTTAAGATACATACAAAGATAAATAGATGGATAGATTGATCAATATGGAACTGATCCACATATGACCCTTTAAAATGTGCATCTTCTGATGTTATCCATTCTTAATTACTTTTTATTTCTCCCACAAATCTGTTAAGAATTTTCATTAACACAATTTTCACTTTAATATGGAAGTTTTTTATACAGACTAATCCTATTTCTGTGTGCATTGCAAACTCATTTAAGACTAATCCTCAGTCCTGGAGTTTAGAATTACTTTTTTACACACACCATATATTTCCTAAGAAAAATTCAAATGCATTAATTGTTTTTTAAACTAAGTTTGAATAAAAAAAATCAACTGGATCAAATGGAGTAATTCACTTGGCCTTTCTAACAACACAGCATTTCAGAAGTGTAGTATTGTGAAATTAAATTACTATAAGAATAAGTTGTTTTCATTTTTTCTTTTGGGAAAGCAACATTTTTCAGTGCTTGGAAGGGAGAGTACAGCGATCCCTTAAGATATCATCATCTAATGTTTTCATACTGCCTAAAATTTAAAGTGCTTGCGAACCACAGATAGGGAGTTCATAACTCAGACATTTGTCAGTGGTAAGGTTGATCCACGATGATGCTGAGGTTCAGTTCATTTCAATGTAGGTTCTCGATGTCAGATAAGTGGCACTTTAATTCTTTTGCTAGTCTAATGCGATTTTAATGTAGTTTTTGAGTTATGTTGCTGTCAATTGGTGTCCTCATAGGGATGCCAGGATAGTAGTGAGCATTAGATGAAAACTGAAAAATATGCCAAAGATCAAGTGAAAAATTAGGAGACCTTTTTGTTAATTAATACTACATCACAAAATCAATTAAGAATATTACTTCAATAAAATTATAAACGGTATAGATATTTATGTGCATTCTGTGGTACACAAAGGCTAAGTGATGCAATCATTTTTGCATTGTTATTTATATCATCAACAATAATAAGTCTTGACTTCGTGCAGCATTTGAAGGCTTTCAGTTATCATTTAACAAATGATTTTTTTTTATTCTATTTGCACATTACAATCCAAGCTGCATCATTTTCTTTTTAAAATGACATTATTTAGGATTAGGTATATTTTAGATCTTTTTTTAATCCACAAAATGTATGTTAGACTATAAAAGAATGTTTTAATGTATGCTGACCTACAGTACAGACACTTCTTTTAAAAATTGAATATGCCTTCGAGCTCCTCTATGATATAACATTTTTTTGCCTTTGGAAAGTGCCTGGTTTTGGAAAGTGCCTGCTCTTCTTCACTTCTTCACTGAATTGCTTTCCTTAAGATTCCTGCATTGGATCCATATGATCTAAAGAAATTAACTTTAATTGAAATTGTGGTGAGTTATATATTTTTTTTTATATTTGGTAATATAAGAATTCAATTTTTTTATTTAACATGATAAAGAAGGAAGCTGTTTGGTGTAAATTTGTCTTCCTGGTCAGTAGTCTAAACCTTCGGAACATCTACCATGAAGGTGTACTTTGCTCTATTGGAAACCTTGTTAAAACACCACAGAGATTAATAACACGCATGACTACCATCAGTTCCTGCAATAGATCAACCTTAAAGGTGATCATACATATAAAATGCTTAAACAACTCAACACTACATTTGCAAACCTAGAAAAAAACAGGATTACAATCTACTACCTTTGCCTCTCAAGGTTTTTTAAAGATATATATAGCACCATTGTTCGTGAGAACATTACAGAACAAAATAGTATTTTTACAGGAGAAAAGAAATGATTGTTTCTCACCTTTCTTTTAGCTTGAAATTACACATCTGGAGTCATTGGTAGGTCCTTTTACTAAATTATACTTTGAATTGAGTTTGGTAATTTATCTCTGAACTCATAGAAGAACTATATTCATTGATTTTAAGTTTGAACAGTCACCTACAGGGTAATCAGATAGCAGATAAAAGTGTTTAGCAAGGGCAACAAAGGAATATGGCAGCAACCAAAGGTTACTGCCACAAAACTACACAAGTAGAATACTTCCTTTTAAAGATAAAAAGGAAGAGAAAATCAAATATTAGAACATTCTTGTAATGTATGGAATGAGGTGCCGCATTTCTCTAAATGTATGTCATATTATGGAACTTAGTATAGAATACTTAGTCTTCTAAAGTACAATACCATTGTCATAACCAGACATGAATAATCACATTATGACAAATACTGAATAACTTTAGGGAAATGGTGGCTACTAAGATTTCTTTATGTATGTGTATTTTATAATCATATTTAATTAAGCATCCTTTTGTAACAAACTGTTTTTTTTCTGAAGCAGAGTTGTATTAACTTAAAAAGGTGTCATTATGTAATAATTTGGGTCAGGTTCTTGGTCAACCTTGGTAACCTGGATTACCACTTAGAAAAGTATGATAATGTAGAATGTGGTGTGTAATTTATTACTAATATCCTTCCATCCATTTTATAATTGCTTTTTTCTAACCAATTCAGGGTCTCAGGGAATCAGGCAAGCAACAGATGCATGGCAGGGTACAGAATGGGATGCCAATTCATCATAAGGCAGACATACTCACTCCAAGGCCAATTTTCCAAGCAGCCAATTAACTTATCAGTGGGTATTTGGACTGTGGGAGGGCCACCTGCCGTAAACCCATGTGAACAAGGGGAAAACAGAAACCCCACGCAGATAGCACCCCAGGTCTGGAACTCAATCATTGCCCCGACCCTCTGAGGCAGCAAAGATAGCCACCCCCTTTCTAATGTGTAAAAGAACAATATTCCTACAGGCAGAGGTAGATGACAATGGAGGTGTCTTTGAGAATCCAGACACAATGGGTAATACCTACAATAAGAAGTGTGAATATTTATTCTTCCCCTAGAGCTTTAAACCAAGGGGTGTTTACTTAGTTGTACTGGGTGTGAGAAATACTGATCAAAAGAATTTTCTGGTTTACGCTAGTTAATAACATTCTGGGTAAATGATTGTGTCGATCAACAGTTCAGACAGAGACCATATAAGATTAGATCAAGATGGGAGAAAAAACAAAAGAAGGACAGAATGAGGAGACAGAATTTAAAGCTTGTGCCAGGCTAGATTCCTTTCTTCCTGTTCATCTGAAAAAAAAAAGATTCAAATCATTAACTCCAATCATACAAGATTTGGTTTTAAAACAGCTTCTCCTGCTTAGTGGGTGCATTTTAGAATAGGGAGATAGGCTTCCATTTATTTTCTGGCATCTGTGGTAGTGAGAGAGATTTGATCATAAGTTATATTCTATTTAGTTTAGAAGGCAGCTTATCTCTTCTTTGGCCTATGTAGGCATTTTTTAAGAGTCAAGTACTTGGCAACAGTCTGGTGTTTTCTGGGTGGTTGAGATGTAGATCTCTGAAATGTCTTGTCTGTAAACTTGTAGAAACAGTAACTTGTGTGTTGTACAGTATGTTTATTGTGTGTAGTGTTGTCTGTGTCACTGTCATTGTCAATAAATATTTGTAAACCCAAGTGTGTTTGAATTATTACTCTGTGCCAGAGAACAACAAATTCACATGCCTATTACCGTACCAACAGTATATTCTTGGGAGAAATCATTTACAAGTGGGGATTATATTTATTTTATTATTGACTAATCTGCTTGGGTCAGTTCCTGATTTTCTCCTGATTTGAAACCCACCATTTTTAACAATATTGATGCCATGAGTATTGAGCTTTTTTTGTAATGCAGCAAAATATTAAATTTTAAAAAAGGAATTGCCAAATGATTTATTTTAAAACCTTCTTCCGTCCAATACACACAAATGCATAAATGTCCAGGTGTTAATCTGTTCAATTCCCTGCTGTACCTGAATAGGATCAGAACCTTGCACATTTTGCTCTAAAGTCTACACCTGTCAGAGCCATCTGTTTGGGTGACTGTAGTACTGACTGCTAAAGCTTTTATACAATTTTCTACATGCTTGGTAGTGTATTTAAAAAATATATGCAGTATATATTTCTTTTTTGATATTCTGTATTCTTTCAAACTACAAGGGAATATGGTTTTGTCCGACCCGCTGTGAAGTGACAAGGCCCGTTTCTATTGTAGTGGCCGTGGATGACACATCCATCCTCCTTCTTCGTTTACCGATTGCTGAAGAGAAAATATATCTGGAGCACATGACTGTAGTGACAAGGCACACATCTCCATGCGTTCTGGGTTATTTAAACCCTGCTCAATTTCTCTGCTATGTGGGATTCCTTTCTTGCCCTGTGTCCTGTCCTGTTCAATGCCAGCCTGTCTACCACCCAGGCTCCACCCCTGGCAGCCTGCTAGCTTTCTGCCTGCCACTTGTTTTGACCTGTCCAGGTGCAGGAAAACCTTTGCACCTCTACACATGATCTGGTTCTTAATTGGCACACTGCTTGGCCCAGTCTACGGCGGACCTTGGGTAGATTTATGAATTCACTTTATTACTCTGCTCTCCTCCCCACTGATAGCTGATGTGTGGTGAGTGTTCTGGCACATTATGGCTGCCGTCGCATCATTGTGTGGCATCATGTGTGGCTGCCGTCCCCATTACATTTAAAGTTCTTTGAGTGGATTGTCCAGAAAAGCGCTATATAAGTGTAAGCTATTATTATTATTATTATTATTATTATTATTATTATTATTATTATTATTATTATTATTATTATTATTATTATTATTATTATAGATCTGCTTAGCCCAGTTCCTGGAACACTCCCAGTTGGCTTCCTCAGTGATGTGCCCTGTCCTGCCTGGCGTTAGGTGCCAACCAACTAGCCCTGTCCTTAATTCTCCATCCTGTATTCTTCCCTGACCACTCCCCTGGACTGTGACACCCTTGCTCTTGGCTCAATAATGTTTCCTTGCCTTCCTGCATGATCCCTGTGGGCAGAACTGCATGACAAATATACGATAGAAGTTAAACATTTTATAAATAGTTGTTAGTGCTGTAAATTCAGTGTCTTATTCTTGCACTATTTTCTTAACTTAGTGTTGCATTGGATTGTGTGAACAGTATATATGTTTTATCAGATTTATTGTAAATTGGAAAACATACAGAACAGTACCTCTTGTCCACCTAATGGAAATTGCTGCCTTTAATTCACACAACTTAGGTGTCACATCTCTAATGGGCATGAAAATACTGTAGATAAGAATGTTTTGCATAATTCATGAGACTATGGTTTGACATGTCCTTCAATGCTTTCGGTAAGCTAAAAAAATCAATGGCATATGTTTACTGAAAGGTGGCATAAACTGGATAGAAATTGAAAAGGAAATATGATATTGGAAAACTTGAAAACATTTTTAGGTGATTAAAAATTGGCTGTCCTCAATATTAGAAAACTATTGGTATTTGTCCATTCTGTAGGCTTTGATTATCTGGCTAGAGAGTGAAGGTTCCTTTTGGCATTGTTATTACAATACAGTTCCATAATTACAGATCATGTTATTGAGATGGTTTTAATTTTCACATAGTTGTTATGATTTCCTTAATTATGGAGGCTATGGTAAAACATCAAGCTGTCCTCACTCTAATGTTTTTGTTTGCTGCATCTTCTGTAGGCATTACACTTTTAATAGTCCTCTCTGTGTTATTGTCATTTGTATTTATACATTTTATATACCGTAGTACTGTATCCATCTGTGAACTGGCTTCATCACTGTGTTCTCCTCCACACTGGTAGATGATGTGTGGTGAGTGTACTGGCGTACTATGGCTGCCGTCACATCATCCAGGTAGGGGCTGCACATTGGCGGTGGTGGAGGGGATCCCCATTACCTGGAAAGTGCTTTGAGTGCAGTGTACAGAAAAGTGCTACAGCATATAAGTATAAGGAGTTATTATTATGTAAGTATACTGTGTATATATATTTTTGTTGTTGATGTACAGTATTTCGTAATATTTAAAAAGATGGTCTCAAGATATCTGTGAAACAAATGATCATAGGAATTCAATAATTCCTAAATACAATAAATCCTAAATCCCTAAATCCCCAGTTCAATGAATAGAAGTAAACCTTTATCATTTTCATTGTTAAAGAATAGATACCAAGCGTCTACTCACACCACTGTTGTTTTTGAAAACTACATTGTAATATACATTGAGGAAAACAGAATGTACTGTATAAAGTAAATCATTGTTTGGGCAATGATCTTATTGTGTTTGTAATTGAGATCCAACACATGCATCAGAAGATGATTTAATTCTATACAGTCTGTTTTCCTAATATAGTAAAATGTGTGCACTATAGTAATTGAATATTCCCACAAACATCTATTGTGACGTATATTTAACAAGTATTATCCGGTGTAACTTTTGTTTGATGCTTATTTAAATAATTATTTTCAAGAGTTATGTAAAAAAATGTTTTGTAGATTTAAGTTATTTGAAATGCAGCTACTTTACCCTGTTTTATTATAAAATCTGCCAGTCAAAACTGCATTGTAAGTTTCAAACTGCTTTTAATCTGTGTAAAACAAGTGAAGATGTGACAGTTACAGACCAGCTATGATGTATTTTTTTTCTGTTGTCATATGGTACTCTGTCTCTCAATGGGGAAAACAGTTGACATTCTAAGAGACTAGAATGTAACTAATTTAAAGAAAAAGGAGGTTCAGTCATGACAGGCAAAACCAATTGGTAGGCTAGCGCAAATAAATATCCATACAGAACACTTCAATTTTTAGTATTTCATGGAGCAGAGTGAAAGCAAGCATCTACCAGCAACAGAAAACTAGTAATTACAGAAAGGTGGTAGAGCTATAGAAAGAAAGTTCACATTAAGAAAACCACTAAAACACCATACTAATCTGATGCTAATCATCTCCTTGGCAACTTCCAATCTGTTAGCTGAATTCAGTGCCACATAAAATCTCACCATATTGAAGGAAATGCAATTACTGTACCTTTATGACACTAACATGGAGGCAGCAGGACAAAAACCTTTGTTCACAAGAGACCAACTTTCATAACTACAGACTGGAGTGGATAAAAAAAAAACAAGATAGTAAGATTTTTTTAAGAAATAAGAGCTTTTCCAGTTGTCCAAACGTTGCTGCAGCCGTTTCTTCTATAAGGCAATAGTTTTGCTCCTGGAAAACACAACATTGAAGAAAAATCACATTATATAAACCATTGGTTCAATGGCAATTAAAGGGTTTAAGAGTGTAAAGAGAGTAAAGGAGTTTGTCTACAGTATAGTAGTCTGTCGTTGGCAACTGCTTAGGGCCCCAAGGCCATCAGGGGACCCCCTTAATGTGCAACGTATTTTTTTTTTCATCAGCATGTTCAAATGTGAGCCATAAATTCCCTTCAGTGCATCTGTCTGTTGCTGCTGTACTAATCTAGGCTGTCAAGGTTTGTTAGTTATACATTAGAATACTATTAGTTGTGAATGTAAGTGTAGTAGGTTTTTTCACTGGCCATGTAGTAAACGATTCTCATCTTCACTGTAAGATGACGACAACAGTGCCATTCCAACTGCACCAAATACTGTTAATTTATTTTCAGAAAGTAGTCAATGCTGTGATAATTAATTTGATTAAACTTTCATTACATCTAACATGTAATGAAACATTACAAGTGACTTTATTACTTGCATTGTGAATTACTGTATGTTGTAATGGTTTAACATTAAAATCATGCACTGTAGTTACAACTGATATACTACGTCATGTTCCAAAAGGATGTCCAGTATGTCGGGTGCTGACAAAAGGAAGCATAGAAAAGAAGAGCAGGATAAGTGATCTCAAAACAGAGCTACTCCAAATCAAGTCACCATTTGTTGGAGTTTTTTCCATTTACATTGTGCACATTGCATGTACATTGACATCTGTATACATTTGTATTTCATTTAGTTTTGAGCCTGGGTGAATGAATGAATTACAGAATCAGATCCATGTAACTAATGAACGGCAGACAAACCACATTTTCTAGCTGGACACGTAGGCTACTTGAGGTGTTTTACTGGAAATAAAACATTCATGTTTCATGTTATTACTTCCAATGTATTTTTCCTTGTTAAATGTATGACTCTTATTCTTATTCAGAACTCTTGTTCTATATCTGCAAATTGTGATCTGAAAGGGCCTCTTTCCCCACAAGGCTGGGGCCGGCCCTGTGTATGGAGATATTGTAGAAAACAAAATCGTGCAGCCCTGTTTATATCACAAAGCAATGAGAAATTCTGCATGGAGGAGGTTGAGATAACATTTCACTTAAGATTTTTTTTAGCAATACACCCTACCTTACCCAGTAGCTCAAAAGATATTGAATGTTCTTTTTTTCCTCATATTGCTTCATAACATCAAGCCTTTTCCCCCAATTAGTAGCTAACCTTTTCTTTTCACCACACACACACACATTTCATAGCCTTTCCATTCATTGTAACAGCACTATTTTCATCAGTTTCCAAAGTATGAAGATACAGTACCAGTAGTACCCCTGAGGCTGTAACACAACCATTTTCTACTTCATACAGTTTGTGTAACTAGTTTCGGTATACTTGAGTTGTATAATAAACAACACCTGCGTTATGGTAAAATCACTAAGTACTTGATAGTCAATTCACATTATCGGAACTTACGTTCTAGCAAAAATTACTTATATTGAAATTTTTGTTTTGTCCACATTAATAACACAGTACAGTAAAAAGTGAGACTAAATAAGCTAAACAGACAGCGGTGCATTATTTAAGCCGTGTAACATAGTTCCTACTATGCTTTTAAGGGGAAATACATTTTCATGAAGAAAACAGTTAATTGTACTAAAATTTCAGTAAATCATGTCCTCTGTTGAATGATAATTCATGCCAATTCACATTCTTCCTTTATTAACTGTTTTGAGTAAAAAAATGACCATTTATCCACATTTTGACCATAAAAGCATGTAAAGGTATGTGCTTTTTTAAAAATGTTTATCAAGTGACCTCTATACACATGGCTAAAGAAATTTCACTAATCACATACACCTCACATCCTTCAGCAAAGTTTGATTGATATCTTGAAACAAATATTCCCTTAGCAAGCACTTCCACATCACTCTTTGGTTCAGAGCCTTAATTAGTTCTTCAATAACTGTATCACAGCCGTCAGTTGCTGTACAATAAAATAACACAAATGGACAGCAAGAAATTAAATTGGGATCTACTGTCCTTGTGTTTGGCAGGGAATGTCGATATAAACTAGTATTCAATCAATCAGTTTACAAATTTTGTCTTATGGGATGGCTCAGGGCTGCTATAAAAGGAATTAAAATGAAAAAGAAATTGCATTTGTACTGGCAATTGTCTTTAGTAAAGAAAATAAATCAACAGCAAACAAATATAAGACCAAACAATTAAATTAAGGATAAACAATTTCTTCTCCACACTTGAGATAGGTTATACGAAGTTTATAGATAATTTTGTGACTCATTATATAATTTAATTTGACTGTGAAGTGTCATATTAAACGATTGTAAGACCTATCACTGGTAGCATTAAGATATCACGTTTCCAGCCCTGTGGCACAATCGTTCACATCGAATATTTTCTATCACATCAAATATCTTCTATCTTCTTGCAGGCAAAATCATGTGTTCTTTAATGCATTCAGAGTGTTCCATAAAAGCAATACGATAGCTAACAATTTAATATTAATCATCATATATTTCAACATTTTGTTTTTGATACTGCATGTATGTAAAGTTATCTTAAAACAAAATGGCTACCTTTTCCATAGAAGAAAAAGAACAGTGTTTCTGGATAAAGAAGGAAACATCTGCAGTGAAAGATTTGCGTATTTGCACAAAATGCACAGTAAGAACAATTTTAAGTATTATTTTTCTTGCAATACATTTGAAGAGTTAAATATAATCATCTATTAGGTCCAAGTGGCAATGCACATCTATATTTTACAACACTGTTTGCAAAAGCTACAGAGAAAACATTTTAGAAGTAAAATGAACTGAAGATTTACTTCTAAGGTACAATTCAGGCAATTGTCTACAGTGTTTGAAAATGAGGGCACATATCATTAACATTCATGAGTAACTAAATAATAAATAAACAGAATATTTACATAACATGCCACAATTATTTTAAAAACAATGCAAAAACAAAGGATTATATTTTATGGTTAGGGATTAATCTTAAGGTTAATCTTAAGGAAGACAGGCATTTAAAAAAACACAAATTAAGAAACAATGATTAAAATAATATCAATTTTCTCAGTTATGGTATTGCCCAGAAACAACCCAAAAAAAACATTTAACTGAAGAGAACAAATTCATATTTTATTCAAGATTGTTTAGACTTTTTAATAAACAGTAAATTAATTATAAGTAGCCAATAGAAACTGTGCTTTTAACAAAAGAATATATTTAATGTTAAGGATGAACTGTAAAAGTCCGATATCAGCTACTCGTTGCTATGGTAGCAATATACTTCTGGGACTGCCAAAAGAGGTTTTGACCTTAACTGATGCAAACATGTTCAGTGTTCCACAAAGTTCCCACAGAGAATATCATCTGAGACAAAAATCCCTTCCGTACTCTTCAGTCCAGAAAGCATATCTGTATTCTGCACTGCATGGAATAAAATTCACAACAAAACAGAAAAACATTAAAAAAACTTAAAGCAATCCATGTTTCTCTGTCTTTTCCAGTGATTTACTTCATTTCCACATTTTTTTTTATTTTTTAGCACATTTATCATGATATAATGAACATGGTTTTTATTAAAATATAATGTGATACAACATTCCTTTATTAAACATGTGAGGATGAAAATAGCTGCATTGTTTTGTGATTAGAATTAAAACAGCTACATTCGCATCATGAATAATTAAATCTGAAACCATGAGCTGCATCTTTGCAGCAGACAAGCATTCCATGCAGCACAACTGTTCAATGGCCTTAACCCTTGAGAATAAATGTATAATCAAATAAAAAACTCCAGACTCAAAGAAGATACTTCTCTGGGTTTCAGGATAGCCATCAAAGAAGACTCTTTAGGCCCTATCCAAACATTGTTGACAAGAAGTGACCTGAAAAAACTAACCTGTCACTCAAAAGAAAATGTGCTAAAACAGCTCTAAAAAGTCATATTTATTTGCCTTATTTACAGTATACATTAGCTTTTATTTGTTGTCTTATTTATATTAGCTTTCCCACCCATATACTATTATGGGAGCATACATTACTATGGGTGGAGGACCTTCATTTTAAGCATGAAGATATTTCCTAGGCTGATGTTACCAGATTTCAGAAGCCACCAGGCGGAGCAGAGGCTCTGCGTCTTAGGATCTGCACCTGTGGCTGGAAGGTTGCCGGTTCAAATCCTGTGGCTGGTGGAGGAATCCTACACTGTTGGGCTACTGAGCAAGGTCCTTAACCCCAACTGCTCCAGGGGCACTGTACAATGGCTGACCCTGCGCTGTGTCCCCAAGTTTCTCTCCCTGTCTGTGTGTCTCATGGAGAACAAGCTGGGTTATGTGAAAGGATGAATTCCTAATTCAAGATATATTGTATATGGCTAAAAAAGTGATCTTATTTTATCTAAACAGGACTGGGTCTGGTCTAAGAAAAACCTAGTAAGTTGCTGTAATTGATATTGGTGGACCAACAGGTGGCACTGTAACTTCTGAATCAGAATTTCCAAAATCAATGCACCTACAGTATACAGTATTTTAACTGCTGACACTGTGCTGTAGGAGGTTTGTTTTGTCATCTAGGGGAGATGCTAAACTAAGTTCATGATTACTTGGTTAGTTAAGATTCTATGATATTAACCTCAGTGTTCTGGTTAAAATTCCACTTGGACTTACACAATGTGGACTACCTAAAGCGTTCACTTAATTCAAGTGGTGAAGAGATTTCTCACTCAGGTACTTATTCTGCTGTGTAGTGTAACTGCTGGCATAGAATCACTGACACATGTGCTGGTGGTGTTGCACTTCTGAAGAAACTTCAGAAGAACTAGGTCCTCTCTTATATAAGTTATAAAAGATCTATATTAAATAAGGGCTTTGGGATCCTTCATGATAAAACAGTGCTAAGTATTGTAAGATGCAAAGTCTATACCAGAGACACAGAAGCTCGTTCAGCCTGAGCTCATCCTGGTTTCTATATTGCAATTTATTTATTATTTTTGTTTCCACTCTAAAACAATATTTAATCTTCTAAAAGCATTCCAGCACTTGTTCATTTTCTATGTCCAATACACAGCTTTTTGTTGATGACATTTTTGTATGTATTATAGTCTATAACATGTACTATATACAGTGGTGTGAAAAAGTTTTTAGACAAAAATAACACAAGTAAACACAAAATGCAGTTTTTAAATGAAGGTTTTTATTATTAAGGGGAAAAAAAAATCCAAACCTACATGGCCCTGTGTGAAAAAGGGATTGTCCCCCCTGTTAAAACATAAATCAACTGTGGTTTATCACATCTTTGGAAAGCTGAGTTCAATTTCTCTAGCCACACCCAGGCCTGATTACTGCCACACCTGTTCTCAATCAAGAAATCACTTAAATAGGACCTGCCTGACATGTGAAGTAGACCAAAAGATCCTCAAAAGCTAGACATCATGCTGCGATCAAACAAATTCAGGAACAAATGAGAAACAGAGCAATTGAGATTTATCAGTCTGGAAAAGTTATAAAGCCATTTTAAAGCTTTGGGACTCCAGCGAACCACAGTGAAAGCCATAATCCACCAATGGAGAAAACATGGAACAGTGGAGAACCTTCCCAGGAGTGGCCGGCCGACCAAAATTACCCCAAGAGCGCAGCGACGACTCATCCAAGAGGTCACAAAAAACCCCACAACAACATCCAAAGAACTGCAGGCTTCACTTGCCACAGTTAAGGTCAGTGTTCATGACTCCACCATAAGAAAGAGAAAGGGCAAAAAGGGCCTGCATGGCAGAGTTCCAAGACGAAAACCACTGCTGAGCAAAAAGAACATAAAGACTCGTCTCAGTTTTGCCAGAAAACATCTTGATGATCCCCAAGACTTTTGGGAAAATACTCTGTGGACTGACAAGACAAAAGTTGAACTTTTTGGAAGGTGTGTGTCCCATTACATCTGGCGTAAAAGTAACACAGGATTTCAGAAAAGGAACATCATACCAACAGTAAAATATGGTGGTGGTAGTGTGATGGTCTGGGGCTGTTTTGCTGCTTCAGGACCTGGAAGACTTGCTGTGGTAAATGGAACCATGAATTCTGCTGTCTACCAAAAAATCCTGAAGGAGAATGTCCAGCAATCTGTTCGTGACCTCAAGCTGAAGCTCACTTGGGTTCTGCAGCAGGACAATGATCCAAAACACACCAGCAAGTCCACCTCTGAATGGCTTAAGAAAAACAAAATGAAGACTTTGGAGTGGCCTAGTCAAAGTCCTGACCTGAATCTGATTGAGATGTTGTGGCATGACCTTAAAAACCGGTTAAGGCTCGAAAACCCTCCAATGTGGCTGAATTACAACAATTCTGCAAAGATGAGTGGGCCAAAATTCCTCCACAGCGCTGTTAAAGACTCATTGCCAGTTATCGCAAATGCTTGATTGCAGTTGTTGCTGCTAAGGGTGGCCCAACCAGTTATTAGGTTTAGGGGGCAATCACTTTTTCACACAGGGCCATGTAGGTTTGGATTTTTTTTCCCTTAATAATAAAAACCTTCATTTAAAAACTGCATTTTGTGTTTACTTGTGTTATTTTTGTCTAATATTTCAATTTGTTTGATGATCTGAAACATTTCAGTATGACAAACATGCAAAAAAATAAGAAATCAGGAAGTGGGAAAACACTTTTTCAAACCACTGTACAGTATGAGCTACACATGCATAGTTTACCTTAAGTTGTAGTGTTTAATTCTGTTGTGTTTTGATGATTCTGTTCAATGTGAGTGGGGTTTCTTCTTTTTTTAAATAAGCTTTTATAATAATTGTCAAAGTTATTAAAATAGTAAATTGTATACAGTATGTTCCAATATATACATACAGTTCCCTCCATTCATAAAGCATAGTATTTTGTAAATTATCTTCTGGCGTGGATTACAGTGACATGTTGTCTCCTGTAGTGTGTAATGAGGTTGTGGCACAAGATATTAAACTCAGTGACAGTAAGTCTGAAATTCAGCTTTAAAAGACAATGGCATTTTCTTTCCAAATGAAACCATCTAGATGACTCATTTTAATACCTGTGGCAAGGCTGGTTTAAGAGTGTGTAAGATTTACGAACAATGGGTTACAATTAGATTTAATTTGATTTGAATTAATTTGATTGTACTTTCCTTTAATCCTAACCAGATTTCCAGATCACGAGATGAGCAGCATCCCCATAGCATTATGCTACCACCACCATGCTTGACTGTAGAAATGGCTGACCTGGAGATGTGCTGTCATGGGTGTGTACCAAATATAAAAATGTTCAAATTTGTTCAATCTGACCATAACACCTTTTGCCACATTTGTCTGGGTAACTTATGCACTTTGTTGAAAATGTCATTGCGGGTTTTGAGGTTTTACTAATGGTTCCCTTCTTGTCACACCTTCATGAGAGCTAGTTTTGTCAAGTGTTCTGGATATTGCCAATTGAAGCACATTTTTTCCTATCTCAGCCATTGAACTCTGTAGCTCTTTACAAGGTGTCATTGGCCACACAGTAACACACCAATTCTCTCCAGTTTGTTTTTGCCTACCTGCTCACTTTTGAGGATCAGCCTGAATAAGGTAGTGTCTAGGAGGTATAATGTATTTCACATTTCCTGATAATTGAGTAGACTGTTTTCACAGGGATATTTTGAGACTTCACTCACTTTGACATTGACTTGCTTTGAAAGCATATTCTACATAGTTGAGTTTTTATTTGAAATTCATTACCTGACTAAGACATCTTAGAGAGACAGGTATTTTTATTCTGAAATCAAGTTTTTATTGAAGCACAGAGGCAGAGGCTTTAGCCTCTAATTGTGTCGCTCATTAACGTAATTTTGTGCACCTAAATTAATTTAGGCTTGTCACAGCAAAGGGTTTGAATACTTATGCAATCATGACTTTTCATTTTTCTTTCATTATAATTACTGTTTACTTCTTTTTGTGGGTTTTTGTGTATTTTGGGATTTTGTATATATAGCAAACAATTTCTGCTTCAAACTGTTAACTTGGCAATTTTAAAGCAACAAAATGTGAAACCCATGTAGGTTTGTATACTATGAATGCTTTTTCAAGGCACTGTGTGGAATATGTGTCATATTCTTTTATAAGTAATGGAAGTCAAGAAATGGCAAATGCAAACGACCGATGCAATAAAAGTAGGACAGAGTTAACCTCAAGCAAACATATATTTATATAAACAGTACGTATTAGTTTCTAAAATAATTATGGTATTATTCTGTTTATTCACTTGGCTGCACAGGAACAACCTCATTAAAATGCAGTCAATATGAAACACTACCAGTCACAAACACGCACTCATAACAACTTATCATTAAATATTAAAAAAGCTACCACACACTAATTAAAAGCCTTTTATCAGCCCTATAGGTGTTGGTACCTGATCGTACTGTTATTTATAGTTATATAACTACTTAAGATGCTTTTTCCAATTTAAAGCATTAATTAGTTGGAGTAGAGTGTTTTTTTTTGGGGTCAAAAATAAAGGGTCTTCTGCAGGACAGTTTCTCAGTGGCATAACTGAATGGTTAGCCTGTGTCTTAAATATTTTATGTGACTTTACTGAGGTCTAGAGAAACTGACAAAAAAGCCACAGTTGTATCAAGTTAAATTCAAAGGTCATGAAGTATTTGCCCTGAAGGATTTGACTAATGTAGTTCATTAATAAAACATTAAAAGATAAAAAACAACAAAGTATAGTATAATTTTCCTATATATAGGAAAGTCCTATATTATAAGTTCTAATTATTATGACATGTAAACCTACAATAAATATAGTTTGGAAGTCAATAAGGAAAATGTATTTGAATATTATGTTAATATCAAATCATACTGTACCTCAAAATGCGGAAATAGTATAGTTGAAAAACAAATGCCGTTTGTGGGCTTTACAAGTAATTGATTTTGATTTGTTTCCTGAATTTGTACAATTCTAATCATTTAATTGTGTTTTTGTTTCACAAGGAATTAGATTATTCAAATGCCTCTTTATGTTCAGTAACTGTCCACATGATCATGATCCTGTTTTTATTGCTCCTCCTTTTTTTGTATTTGAGTTATAGTATATAATAAAATACTGAAAGCCCTTTCTTTTCTCCACAATATTTCTTCATTATGGGGATTTAACAATATTGGGCCAAATCTATATTTGCTCAAAATACATTTCATATAAAGCAATTTGTACCAGTAAAGAACCAAGGTTTTTGAAAACTGTATGGATAAAAGAAAATTATATTCCAACGGATTTTAATTTCCTAAAGTCAAATATTACTACTCATTATTCGTCATTAAATCTAGCCTTGAAAATCATTCATATCATAGTAGTGAACCAAACCTGTGAGATTTGAAACATATTTATGGTATGTATACAATTCCATCCTTTTATCTAACTTCTATCTGGAGCTATAATGGCTGATGCCATAATGTACTGAGGGGTCATATTCTGTATTTAAATTACGACTTTCATTTGTTTTTTGTTATTGGATTTTGATGGAATAATAATGTAGTCAGTATTTTCTATAAGGGGTTTAGCAGTAAAGTATTAAGTTGATAGAAAATAAGTTTTGTAGTTTACGATCACTGTTTTAACTGTAATTCTTGATGCCTCCCTTTACAGGCAGATGTAGATTAAATTTACCATTCCTTTCACTCAGTTCATTTTTCTTAAATCACCAACTATTTTGTTGGTTGTGCAGGGCAGTGTCAAAAATGACCCACAGCATTTCCAAAATATTTTCAGATGACAGAGTATAATTCACAAATGTCTTATTTATTAAGAAAATGATATACATCGGTTTCACCTTTTTCTTTATTAAAGTAGTTCAGCTTTTAGTCTCATTATACGCAGTTCAGCTGTTTATCTATTGCACATTAGAACAAAATTCGTGAAGAAAGGGAAATGTGAATGAGATTCAGTTCTATGTGTCAGTGTAAGAATTGTGGTCTTCGGAATGAATTGCGTTTTATGACTGACTACCTTTATTATAACTGACAGCCTTCAGTTCTTTTCACATCATGTACAACATTTCAGTCCCCGTGAGTCATACAATAAATATATATATTTATTTGTATGAATTTAAAGCAAAAGTTCAACATTTGGCTGTCCATCCCTTTAGGTCAATTAATTGTCTCTCTCCAGCTTGTATTTGTATGCATATCTGTTTGATATGTGTTCATTTAATACCTATGTAAAACAGCTAAAAATACCAAACATAAATCTTGATACAGAGTGATATTTGCATGCCAGCCTTGTCATCTTCAGGAATAAACACTAAAAGAGATTGACACTACATGCCTGAAGTGGTTTTCAGAAGTTGGTTTTGCAGGAGCTCAGTACAGAAAGAAGAAAACGTCTATTTGATGATGTGCCACAGAAAGTGAAATCCAATGCCTTGCAAAAGCATTCACCCCACTGCCGATGATGTTCTATTATGTGGAATTAAAAATTTTATAAAGAAAATTTTAATGAAAAGTTAATGCTCAAGTGCAAAAAAAGCCCGATAACGAGTGAAAGGAGTCATCAAAAACTACAAACTAAAATAAGAAAAACTAAGAGATGTGCTCATTCCGAGATCTCCTGAACTGCTATTATTGCACACAGAGGCCATTCAACCATTTATGTGACTTGCCAAAGTACAGTATTTTTGTTAACTTGAATTAGTTAAGCTTCGCATAGTAACGGGGTGAATACCTATACAATGAAAATATTTACATTTTTTTTAGTTATTTTGTATACTTATTTTAGTTGTTAGTTTGTTTTTCCAGACATTTGACTTATTTGTAACTCAAGATGGGACATCAAAGGAAGGGGGTGAATACTTTTGTATGACACTGCATATCTAGAGCGATGACATACACCCTCGGTAATGGGGACCTACTGTATGGGGGGAAATTTGCATAGCTTCCTCTTGATATTGATTTATGTTTTCTATTTAGCTAATGCAAGCAATCTTTTTCGCACTCAAGATCTAACACCGTATTTCTATGATCCAGATCTCCTTCCTAACAAAGATCTTGGTTTTTTTTTCAAAACAGGTACAGTACATTGTTTATTCCATGCTGAAAAAAAGAAGAAAGAGAACACAACGTTTCGGCCGTGGAGCCTTCTTCAGGTGATGCTCCATGTGGAGCATCAGTACATTGATGCTCCACATGGAGCATGGAGCATCAACAACTACTGTACATTTTAAGGTTAGTACCATTGTTTGAATAGTAAGATTGTGGGTGTGTTCCTTTTAATAAAATATGAGAAAAAAATAAGTTCTGCAGCAGTGACTGCCACAAGTAATATATTTAAGCTGGTGCCAAACTTGACAGTTATCAATGTTAAAACACATTTCATTTCATAAAAATATACAGTATTCTTGCATTTCTAATATATTTTTTGTCTGAAATCATAAACCAACCGGGCAATAACTTATGTTTATTATAAATGCATTAAAAATACTTTAACTACTTTTACTTAAAACATGTCCCTGTAATCTCCAGTGCATTACAATTATGCCAGAGAACTTTCTATCTTGTCACAATATGAGTATATTAGCATAACAATCTTCATTCTGTTTAACTTTCTGTGCATCCAAGAGAAAGTAACAGGGTTGTTTTTTAAGTAATGTTTCAAGCTCAAACATGTTTTCTTATCTCTGTTGCCCATGGTACCATGTGTGTCAAAAGTCAAACTGTTTTGAGCTGTGTTTAAAAAGGATTTTTCATTCTGAAGTAATTATATTTCTTTCTGCTGGCATTTTATCTCACAGTACCTCTATTTATGGCTTTATCCTTGATTCTAATTAGTTTGTAGCTTTTACCCTCAAGTAATTAAAGAGTTCGTGGTAACACTGAATTATACATAAGCATATAAAAAATATCTATAACCCTGGAGAAAAATAATCAAAGTCTTGTTCCGAGAATGTAGGAGGCTGGATGTAAAATATAAGGAAGAGCTTATTTACAAAACCTCTTCCTAAAAAAAAGCTCAGAAACAACTGTGTAACAGAGCAGAATCTTCTAAAATAAAAAAAGTATAATCAGCTGAACTGTTGGACAAATCGCCCATTTTTTGTCTGTCACAGATTAGACATGTTGTTCATAATTTACCATGACATTTAGCATTATGAATTGTACATTCTTTCCTTAGGGTTTCTTCAACAGGGCTGTTAAATCTATAACCTGATACTGTTGTATTGTTATACCATTTCAGTACAACAGTATTGTCATATAGATGGCTTCAGAGATATTTGTGCGGTTCTAAGCTCCCAATTATTTAGCTAGGAACAAACCAATTAGTATTTCTCAGATTTCATTTCATTTATTGGAAATCCACGCTATTTTTATATTTCAGAGTTAGAATCTGCACTGTTGAGTGCATTTCAAACCAAAATGAAAGAAAAATGTGCACAGTAACATAAAAAACCTCAAATATATACTGATGGAAAAAGAAAACGCAACACCTCCTCCTCTACACTCTGGGCCTCCTGTCTGCATTGAACAGGCTGAAGAGTGACTCATCCATGAAGAGGACCTGATGCCACTACTGATGACTCCATCGCAGCCTCTGTCTGGCTCAAGCCAGTCAGGTGTGATATCTAGGAGGTGTGAGCAGAGGGCCTCTGACAGGTTGCCTTGCTCTAAGGCCAGCAGCATGGAGCCTCACTGTCCTGTCACTGATGTGGGCATTGTGTCTTTCTGCAGTTTCAGCAGCTTTACGGGTGGCAGATCTGAAATGATCTCTCAGATGGAGCAGTCTGATGTGTCAGTCCTGCTCTGGTGTGGTCACTCAAGGGCGACCAGATCTTGGATGGTCATCTGTCCTGCCGATCTGCTGAAATCTTCGCTGCAGTCAGGACACAGTGGAGCAGCTTACTCCATAGTGTCAGGCAACGCTGGCACATGACATTCCTGCCTGCAGCATGCCAATGGCCCCATCCTTTGCTACTGGTGACATTCGAGGCATTATGGAAAATGTGTGGCCTTTTTCTTGCAGTGACCTAAGCTTTAAATTTAGGCCTTTTTAAAGGTGACCTGATCAGGCATTGTTCCACCTGGACCTGGTTGGGTAAAAGTGCACCCAACGAATTTTCGTGTGAATGGCAAGTAACAATGCCTCACTGCACAAGCTGTATTGTTGGTCAGAGGGCTTAAAAAATCGACAATTTTTTGTGAAAGTACATAAGCTTATAACCATAGTATTCTCATTCCAGAAAATGTTGCGTTTCTTTTTTCCATCAATATATATTGCAATATAGATTACATTTCCAGCTGTGCACAGTGCCATATTCTACAATTCAGAACGAGGCAAGTAAACTTCTGGTGAAGTGAAAGGGCTGTATTACAATGTAAACAAGTAGGCTTGTGAATACATGTTAGAATATTTCTGTGATGAATGGTCTGTTGCACAACCCGTGCTTATTCGCTCCTACATCTCATTCCATTAGTCATTTCTGTGATAGTGAGTATGAAGGGCCACTTCACATCGGAATTTGTGCGAACGTTTGCCCTTGCTCGTGGCAAAACCAGTGGATTTGCGACAAAATGGAGACCATATAGTGCTCTCATCTGCAAAGTGCACGATTTTGTGCTCAGTTTGAAACTTGTGAAATTGTGATACCGTCAATTAATTTATTTTGTTACTGAGATTTAAACCTCTTATCGGCTTGATTGAAGAGGTTCAGAACATTTTCACAGTTCTTAAGGTGCTGCTAATTTGAATGGACCCACAGAACATGTAGAACTGCAGCCCCCCAGGATCAGAATGGATGCAGGTACAGCAAGAGGGCACACATAATTAAAGTAATTAAGGAAAATTAATAAAGGGCAAAAATATAATGCACTTTATAGAGGTTCCAAGCATCTTATCATATTAATCTGTGAAAAAACATGACATGCTAAAAATATGTTGGACTCCCCCCTCTGGCCGTTTTCCACCAGTTGATTATTTCATCAACCAATGCACTAATCAAGCTCCCAGGGCACTCTGTATACCCAGTAAACACAGGTCTAACCTCACCCAAGGAGAAAATCAGGCGCTCCAGTCTCTTCGCAACAGGGATGATATTGTCATCAAACTAGCGGACAAAGGAGGCGCTGTTGTGGTGTGGCGTAAGGATCTATATATCTTTGAAGCCCCTAGACAACTAACTGACCCTTCTGCCTACCTCCCTCTCCAACAGGACCCTACCACTGACTACCAAAAGGAAGTGGTATCCACCATTTCTCTTCTTATCAGCAGTAATGAGCTCCCCCAGGAGGCGAACCAGTTCATCATGGAACATCCGCAGGTATCTCAATTTTACCTCCTTCCCAAAATCCACAAACTGGACACCCCTGGACGCCGCATCGTATCAGCATGTAACTGTCCAACTACTTACATCTCAGCCTTTCTCGACAGCCTCATGAGACCGCTGGTTGAAGATCTTCCCTCATACATCAAAGACACCAACCACGTGCTCCAATTTTTTAATGATTTCCAATTTCAGGGTACTGAATGCTACATTTTTACCATGGAGATCACATCTCTGTACACTGTCATTCCCCATACTGACGGCCTTACAGCCCTCAAGCACACGCTGGACAAACGCACAGTGCTTGATCCACACCCTGGTAAGCCTTGCAGAATTGGTCCTCACACTGAACACATTCTCTTTCAATAATCTTTTTTACCAACAGGTCAGTGCCATGGGCACCAGAATGGGACCCAGCTATGCCAATATTTTTGTCGGCTGGGTAGAAGAACGCTTCTTCTCTTCCTACACTGGTCCCGCCACATGCTCCAACGATCAGCTTGAGTTCTTCCTGCACCATTTCACCAACTTCCACCCGTCCCTCAAATATACGGTTAACATATCTTCCACTACTCTTCCGTTTCTAGATATCAACTTCTCCATCAACTACCCCCAACTGTCCACTTCAGTTTATTACAAACCCACGGATTCAGACAGCTACCTCCTGTGCAGCTCATTTCATCCCAACCACACTAAAAACCCTCTTCCTTTTTCACAGTTCCTTAGGCTATGAGGATTATGCAGCGACGACATCGACTTCGAGAACCAAGCCCTCGAAATGTACTCCTTTTTCATCAACAGAGGATACCCCAGCAGTGTGATTGACAGGGCCCTTGCCCGAGCCAAAAACACCCCCCGGACCATCAACCCGATCAGGAACTCCCGCATTAACAACTGCATTCCTTTGGTGCTTCCTTACCACCCTAACACACTTCCTATCCCCAGACCATTAACCACAACTTTTCCATCCTACAGGATGATCTCTCCATTGGGGCCCTCTTTTCTGATCGCCCTATCATCTCATATCGCCGACCACCTAATCTGCATAACCTCCTTGTTCACAGCTCCTTTGACCGCCCTTAACAACCATCCACCACCACACTCATTCAAGGCCCCTCAGGACAATTCCGGATCACCCAGACAGCATCTTGTACCTCCAGCAACCTTATTTACTGTATCTCTTGCAGTAAATGCCCAGCCATCTACATTGGAGAAACAGGAAGGAGACTCGGAGACCGCTTAAGAGAACACGTCAGGGCTGTGAAGATTAAAGATCTCTCCAAGCCCATTGTTTCTCATTTCACCTCTGACGGCCACGACCACTCTAATCTCTCTGTCTTTGTTCTCAAAGACGGTTTTCCGAACTCATACATCAGAAAGACCACCGAAACTAAAATTATTCTGGAGCTAGGATCACACATTCTCCCTTCTCTTAACGACAGACTGCTGTTCTTTTAAATTTTCTCCATTCATTGCAAGTTTCATTTCACACCTCTCTGCACCAATTCTGACTTCACACCTCTTGATTGGCCTCTCTTTCTGTCCCCTGCTCCCGCCTCTCACTCCTCCTCTCTCCCAACCTTTGTTCTCCCGCTACTTTACCTTTGCCTACTGCCCTGTCTCTCTCACATCTGAAGAAGGCTCCACGGCTGAAATATTGTGTTCTCTTTCTTCTTTTTTTCAGCATGGAATAAACCTATTACTTGTTCCTTTGCATGCTAAAAATATATTTGACATGTTACATTTACAGTAACAGTAACTTTCTGTGGCACAATATATTTACAGAATATATTGTACATGTTCTCAAAACTATGTATAATGTATATGCACTTCTCTCTTAATTTAGTAAAGCTTCTCCTATGCATTGCCTCAAGAGATATTGAAACATTAGCTGTTCTTCCCATTTGACTTTTAGAAATTAGTCCCTACGACTGTTCCTAAGGGACAGATGGCATTATAAGATAATCACGGTAGAAATTAGAACTCGTATGTCCTTAATTCAGCTCAGCAATTACAGTATATCCCCTCAAATTATTATCACATCAGTAATATTATAAAAAATAGGTGACAACATCTTTTATGTATTAAACTAATAAGAAAAAGATAAGAACATGATATTACAGACAAAATGGTTTATGCATTGCTATCAAAATTATTCGGTACCACCTAAAAGACACATGTGTTGAATTAAGAGACAATTGAAATGACAATATTGGGTTTAAAATAGAAACAAAAATGAGTACTCTCTCAAAGAATGGAAGAGCTATAAAATGCCAGCATACCACAAGAAGGGAAAATTCAGAACACCACATTCAGTATATTTAGTAAGTAAATAACTACTGAGAATGCCCTAGAATGTGGTCTCATAACCATGTAGACAGTAAAATAGTGGCAGATCAGACCTTTTCTTCAACGTATTGTGCTATGGAAAACAAAAAATGATGCGAGAAACCACATAAGTTGCATTATTGTTAGTGCACATTCCTCAGATGCATCACTGAACACAATAGCAGGTCTGGCTAATGTGTCAATTCAGCTTTAATAGTATACACAGAGGCAGTACAGTATGTGGACAAAAAAACAGCACTTTTTAAACAAATTTGGTTAACAATAACTCGGTAGATTTTGTCTATTTTCTTAGAAAAAACATCTGAATGGATCTCAAATCTCATTTGGCATTGGCATGTAGTAAATAGATTTGACAGTTTGTTACAGATGTAAATGCAGACCAAATTGATTAGAGGTACTGTAGAGCAGTCAGCTATTACAGGTTTTCTCTAATATATTGATAGAATATTATAATAGAACACACTTTCAAAACACTTTACCATATCCACCATTTGTCTTTCATTGTAGGCAAGATAAATCCATCTGTTGTACCAAATATAATCCTAAAGCTGAGGAAAGGTGACATCTTTGAAGAACCTAAGAACAGAGAGGGAGCAATTCAGACAATCTAGCTCATATGGTTTTAAAATTGTGCTGCTGGGACATTTGTAACCTTGTCTTTGCTGAAGCGAAAACAATATTTTCAAATCAGTTTAGGCATCCATTTTGAAATGTGAAAGTAGTGTACACTGAGAAACAAATATGACATTTAACATTTGCCAAATGACAATTATTGAAAAAATGTCACAAATTTAACTCAAATGACCCAAACCTTGTTATTTTACAATATTTAAACTCATCCTTCCATTTTCTAAGTGCTTCATGTAAGGTTTCAGGGGAACTGGAGCAAGCAGATGGCAAGCAAAAAGAGCAAGGCAGGATATACCCTGAATAGGAAAGCCAGTCCATTGCAAGGCAGACATGAACTCCAGCAGCCCAGGAATTGAACCCATGGTCTCAGCACTAAAATTAACCACTGCTTCCAAGTGCTGCCCTGTATTTGTCTCATAATGAACAAAATGTAAACCTCTATGTACTGTACGTATATAGCTACTGTACATGAAAGTCATAAGTATACTACCTTAACCAATACTGGTAAGTTCCGAGACAAAATAAAACAGTTTGGGAAATTTCTTATAACATAAAGGACATTGTAAGAACTTAATAATAGCTAAAAATAAGATGCAATGCTTCCGTGGTGTCAGAATATTTTTATTCTTTGAAGAACATTTCCCACTTGAGTTAAGAAAAACACTGCAGAGTAAGGCTTGAAAGTAGGAGATTGAAAGAAGAGTATTCATCATGGCAGGTTTGTGAATGAACGGTAATATCACTACTGGTCATATTTGAACAGGAAAATGATTATTTACCACTGGCTGCATCAAACAAGGCATTTTCTACAAAAATTAGGCCCTGCAGCTCATAGTTGTCGACAGGAAAATAAATGGTTCTGGACATGTAGTATTCCTCATGCGCATTTACTGACACTCAAAAAAATACAATACATTAGCTATCATTTGTTTTAGGCTATAGCCTAATTTTACTGTTATATACCAATGGACAAATAATTACTTTGTACATGATCAGCAAAATAAAGTTAATTTTTCTGACATACTGGTAAGAGATGAGGTCTTTCTATTTAGTTAGAAATTCACTAAAAGCAACAAACATATTCAATGATCAGACTGGCTTGTTGTAATTAAAACTTCTGGTTTCTATTTCAATTGAAAAAATGAACTAACAATTTCATAATTTATAACTTAATCCTCTTTAATTGATCCACTGCAAAATGACCCCCCCCCAGAAAAAAACTTTTATGTTTATATATCCTTGTCCAATTTACTCTTTAAAACCTGTAGGTTTCATCCTGCCACCTTATTGTCTTGTGGTCAATTTAATCTCTTAGCCCCGTAATAATCTGCTATGCTTATTTGTTTATCACATTACCATTTTATTGCAGTATAGCTGTTTAACACCTTTCTTTGGCTTCTACCCAAGTACCTGGTCAGAAACTGAAGTTAAATAAGATAACATATGACTTCAGCTTCTGTCCATAGTAGTCAGGCATTTTGCAAAGTGTCCTTGGGCATTTCATGGAGTTCTTGACTTCAGCATCTGCCTGTAACATATGTATGTATTTAGCTGGCAGACCTAACAATTCAATTACCCTGCCTGTTTTGTACTTGAACTATTGTGTTAATAATGTAATGCAAATCACTGTGGTAAATTTTGCAAATAAGTTAATCTTTGCAATCAAGAAGTGTAAATGCTAAGGATGGGTGTTCTGTGTTGTCTTGAGCACATTTCAATAGAAGTACAAAATGTTTTAAGAACCATTTTGTTCTGTTCATCAGCTCTACAGCACTTTGTAAGCAAAGGCCTTTAATACATTGAATAGAGCATACTTGCCTCAGCTATAAAAGGAAATAATCTACAAACATTCAACTTAAATGTTGGTTCTGTTTTTATACTTTAACTGTAGTATCACTTCTCATTATGTTTCACGAGAAATATAACATTCAAATAATCGTAGTCCTAAAGGGTGAAAAAAAATGAATAACTTGAGTAATCAGCACTGCAATGAAGGCCTAAATCAGCCTAAATCTGATTACTTCACAGGCAAGATTTGAGGGGATTAAACTGGACTAAAAACTGACTTGTATTCAACAAATTCCTGATCTTTATATCCTCTTCTACATGAAATGATATCAAGTTCAGCTAGCACAATCTTCAGTGATAATAAAACCAATTTTTGTCACTTATACCTCTTCAGGGTAGAGCTTTGTGCAAAAAATAAGATGGTCACTTTTTTCTTAGTAGGAGTAATAGTAGAGGTATTAAAAAAACTGTATTTGTCACAAAATGTTATAATATTATTACTAGTAATAGTATAAAAATAATTAGGAGCTGCAGAGATGACATACAGTATGGCTAGCACATGTACTTTTTAATAACATTGAAAATAAAATTCAATTAATAATTAAATCTACCATGTATTAAAAATGACAAGTCCTTTTAAGCCTGTGCATTTGAGGGGAATCTAGAATTAAAGCAGTTTAGTACCAGTTTTACTGCAGATAAATCCTGCTTGTTAGAAATGATTTGGCTTTTTTTACATACAGTATTAGATGCAAGATCCTATAGCAGTCTGTTGTGATTCTTAGCAGGTCATACAAACACTTTCTATTTTTGTAACCTAAGGTGCTTTAAACATGGAACAAATTACCTATGCAACAGCAAAATAACACGGGAAAAAATACTATGTATTATGATCCCAAGTCATAAAAGTAAAAAACCAAGCAGCAACATTTTAATATTTGAAGCCTGCTCTCCTGAGTGTTTCAAATGAGAGCAATAGTACTTAGTCTTCATTAAAGCAATACTGACATGCTGTTTTGTTGAAATTCTTGTACTTAATCACCTTTGTGTGTTTTTGTATGTAATTTATAGTGCTTACATGGATGGTGCATTGGGCATGCATCAACTTATGTCACTACAAATCTATCCAAAGTACCAGCTGCCTTTAGAAACTGTAGATGTCACCTTGTGCAGTTATGCAAATGATTACAAACTGATGGTTATTACATCACGAAGAAGTATTATTGGAGCTGTAATAGTTACAAACAGGTAAAATACTGTTTATTCTTTAGTTTCTTCCATGAGATTGACTCTTTAACCCTGTAAAATACCCAGTGTAATTTTCCTCAGCTTGGGCAGTTGTTAATGAATGATAATTATTTTTTGGAACAATGTGGGCAGGATGTCTTTAATTATAATAGGTGAAATTGAATTCCTTGCCTGTATTCATGCAATCGTTTTCACCTGATTCTTACAAATGAAAACATTGGACTATTTGTTCCTCCTGGGCTGCAGACAAAGGGGCACTGTTTGATTTCAATATAAAGTAAGGTTGGGTTCACAGTCAGGTGTGTCAAGCCACAAGAACATGTAGCACATGTGTTACTAAGGATTAAAATGCCTGTTTCGCCCTATATCTGTAATCGCAAATTCCTTTTTAAAAGCCAGATAAAGAAGAGAAAAAGAAGCTGAACTGTCAAACTGCAAAAATCTATCAAGTTCATTTCCAAGTGTGGTGAGGGCTAAAGGGCAGTGGACCAAAGGAGAATCGAGGAGTCTGTGAGATGACAAAATGGTATTTAGAGCTGTCAGAGTGACTCTGAAACTTCTGTCTTTGGCACCAGCATATGCAAGTGTGGAAAGGTCCGACGGACAAACCGTTGCACTGTACTTGGTGTAATTGTCCATTATTACACAAGAATTATCTACTTTTCGGGAATATTTCTGAGTTTATTTTTTTATCACCAATGATAACATTCAAACGTTTTAGAGTAGCATGTGTTTTGTTAGCCTGGGGTTTTACTCTGTTTTTTTTTTTTGTTTGCCCTCCTTCTATTTATAATAAACAGAGGGGACATGAAGAGTTCAGATGTTATTGATGTCCTATGGCTTGGGGTAAATCATATCAGTTCAGAAAAATTGTGCATTGATCATATGAGTTCAAAAGGTCCTGGTGCCCAGAGCTTACCATCAGGTGACAAAGTCATTACAAAATGATTTAAGAGGTCCAGGAGACCCCTTTGACAATCACATTGCAGGGTTTACTTTCTTCATGACTCTAAGTTCAACTTATTTTGATTAGAGTTGCACAGATGTTTCTTCACCTCTTCAGCTATTTAATGATATGTCAAGAAGAGTTTCTTTTTTTCAGCAACTGAAGTTTAACCATTTATAAGATCTTTTACCATTTATAGCTAATTGATACCTTTAGATTTTGCTGAGTTTTTTTGCAGTCAATACTTGAATTTCCTTGGATGAGAGCATAATTGGACACTGTTAAATAGAAATGTAGAATATGTGAAAAGCTTCATGAAATTAACTTATTAGAATACTAAATACTGCCAAATATAGTTGTAGACCTTTTGTTGTTTCTTTTGTGGTAGTCATATATACTTATACATCTATGAATTGGCTATATTACTCTGCTCTCCTCCCCACTGATAGCTGATGTGTGGTGAGCGTTCTGGCACACTATGGCTGCCGTTGCATCATCCAGGTGGATGTTGCACATTGGTGGTGGAGGGGAGTCCCCATTACCTGTAAAGCGCTTTGAGTGGAGTGTCCAGAAAAGCGCTATACAAGTGTAAGAAATTATTAATTATGATTATTATTATACATATACTGTATACATATACTGTATATATATATATATTTTCCAGACATCTAAAAAACACAAAATATTTAATGCTTAATTTTTGTTGGGTTCTTTTTTTTGGGGGGAGCTTTGAATGACCACTTTCCTGGCATGCAGTAATAAGAACTCAATTAGTTTTACATATCCCACAGCTCCATTTTAAATAAACATAAATTTAAGGTAATCCTATTTTGTTATTCTCTTGAATCTTGTGGTCACACTGTCAAATAAAATGTTTTTGTATTGCACTGCGCAAATTGCACATTTCTAATGGATTACAAACAACTAGAAAAAACATTTAGCACTGGTATGAAAAATCAGATTTTCTCTCCTGGTGATTAGATTCTACACTGTCTTTTAACATATACTAATTAAAGTGCTGACAAAAGTCTTTGAGCATAGCTGTTGTATTTTGTCGTTGAAAAACTTGTGGTACGATATTCCAGATCAAGACTAAGTGAGCACACATTTGTAATGTTTTGGAATAGTAACTGAGGAAAAAAAGATAAAAAATATGTGTATTTTTATTCATTTCAAGCAATTTTTACTGAATTAATTAATTTCATGTCAGTTAAACTATTCAGGGACTTTTGAGGTAAACATTTTTACGACCTTCAGTTTTCATTCTCCACTGTGCCCTCATTAGTAATTAACAGCTGTGCATATTTCTCTGGAGGTTTAAAAAAATAAAAAGATGTACATCGGAAGTGTTAGATTCCTGTTTTCATCTGTTTGAGTCAAGTCTTAAAGCAGGCAGTATGCAGCAGGTACATTAAAATTCTGTTTTACATTAGATAATTAACAGGACCCTTGAACTTCACAAACTCAATCGTGAGATGAATGTTTTGCATCTTTTTTCAAGAATTGCTGTGGAACACTTCATTTCCTCTTCAAGTTTTAAGTTGTCTATGGAGACCCATGGTTTTCTCTCAAAGGTGGTTCATTAAAAAAAGTATTTTAGTATTTTGATGGTGTGATACTTAGGGAATGCCCATATGATGTACAGCATAGCAAACATTGCCTAAAATATTCAAAATCCTGGAATTCAAGTTCTCTCACAGAAAGTAATGAATAATATCACGGTATGTCATATGCTTTTATGTTTAGATATTGTGATTTAATAAAATATTTTGAGCACAAGTTATCAATAAATTAATATAATTTCTTGAATTTGTGTAGAGCTTTTCTATCGTATGCCTAAGAACTTTAAATATAGGAGTAGGGTGCAACACCTACTTTAGTGATACATGGGAGTCATTATGCACAGTTGATCATGTACAAAAGTGAGAAATTGCTTAACCACTTGAACTGAGTGTCAAATTTAGGCAGGCCGAGAGTTGAATTTAACTACTCTTACAAAGAGTGTCTTTGGATATTTAATCACTAGAAGACAGGACCTAAATTTAATGCTTCATTCAAAGGACAACAACTCCCACAGTATTCTGCCCTCAGTCACCATACTAAAGCATTGGTTTTGTAAAATCTGGTCCAGAGGGCCAACTATTGTCACCCCAAAACCAGTTTCAGTAGCAGCAGTTGTCTTAGAGGTTCCAGTAGCTTCCAATTCCACCTATTATTCATGCTGCTATCAAATTACCACATTGCTATCAATGTATCAGTGTTTGTCTTATTTATTTCAAGCATTTATAGCGGCAATATAATCCTAATCTTTTATGCATAAAAGTCATCCGCAATAATATTTATGGGCAGATTATTGGAAATTCCTCAAAACTTCCCACTGATATTGAACAGAATTCTTTTTTTCTCTCTGTTACAGGGAAGATGTCTAGGATGTAAAAATATATGAAAAGGTGCAAACAAGAGGTGGTTGGTAGTTGGAGATCTCATGCAGTTTTTGAAAGAAGCCAGGGTTCCATACTGTCCATCTTCCACTGTTTAGGTAAAGAAGTGACCCTTCTTGGTATTAAATGCACTTCCAAATTTCTTCAAATTCCTTTAAACAGATGGGTTTGGTGGGAAGGGAGGTAAAAAAGTCAAGAACTTTTAAACTATAATTTAGTTGCGTCACAGGAACTAAGAAATGTTAAGACTGGTTGTTTCTAGAGGGACTAGAGAAAATGCTGTAAAAAGGAACCTCAGATCCAGATTCTCCTGCATGTGCAATAATTTATTTTGATGCTGGATTGGAGCCTACATCAAATGTTAATTGTCATACTACCATTATTTAGGCGGACATCCACACAATTTTGACTAGTGGAAGTTTGGTTTAATCCAAACTTAACTTAATCCAAAATTTCAGAAAATGTGGTGTGTATTGGAAATTTACAATAGTTGCTCCACCCCTTCCCAGGTCATGTGGTGGGTTATATTTTGTGGGTCCGGGGGAAGAAGGTTGCTTTCAGTTAGCTGCTCGTTGAGAAGCTATAATGTTGTTCAATAAAATTAGCACTCAGCACAATCTTTGAATGCCTCTACATTGTTGGGTAGATATAATACTGGTGACAAGGTGGAGGGAAGAGGTAGTCACAAGTTCTGTATATATCAAGCCCATGCAGGGAAAGAAACACAGATAGAGAACCACACGTGATGCCAGTTGAGCAATTGGCATAAGCATTGATTAAAATGGTGACTTTTGGATGTCCGGAAGAGTTTACGGCCAGCAAAAAAATATTTGTGGCTTGAATACACATAGTAGCAAGAGTATTTTCTTCATGCAAATGACATAGTGAGCCCTGGAAATAAATATTCAGTTCCTTTAAGCATGTGTTGGGCAGCTACTGTACGTATTCAACACTCAGATCTCTCCTAGTCTCGTGAAAACATCCTGAACTGGCTTATGCAGAATTAATTGAGTGTTTATGGAAAAAATATGACCCCACCCCTTCCACTATATTGCAGTGATTTCATTTTTATCATTGTAGACAGCAGCCAAACCAACCCATTGCAAGCTACATACTGTAGCTACATAGGGTTGAGGAAATTGTGGTTGCACTGTGAGTTCAGACGCCAGCTGGAGGACATGTTGTGCAGCAAGTTAGTGATGAACTCTGCAGCTCTGCTTACTTGCAGGGCCAAAACTTACCTTTAAAATGGCTGAGGAAAAAGCACTGACTTTAGAAGCAGCCACCATACATTCTCTCCAGATGAGGCAAGAACCTGAAACAAGTATTCTAATGCCAGTGGAGGTGCATCATACCTAAAAAACAAATTAGGGCCCAGTATGGTGGCAGAGAACATGAAAATATACTTTGTTTTCAATGTGGAGGTTCACACAATCCGAATGATTGCTACTTTTCTATAACTGTGTGCCACAACTGCAGCAAGAGAGGCCACATTGCACAAGTTTGCTGGACGAGCAATATCTCTGTAACACTGCTGTCAGTGACTCAAGCAGAGGATAAGGAGCTCTAAGGACAAACAGGGAGTGTACAGAATGACAGTCATGGATGGAATAAACATCACAAAGAACAAAGGAGAATGTTTTATGTAGAACTTCTGATTAACAGCAGGAAATATAAAATGGAAGCAGATTCAGGGTCGGCCTGCTCACTCCTAAATGAGGAAACATCTATTTGTGGCTCAATAGACTGCTTAAAATGAGACCAAACTTATCAGTGCTCAGACATTGGTATCAAGCACCACTAACTATGTTGTGAGAGATAAGGATAGAAGTAGAATATCAAGGTAAGCAGCACAAATTACCTTATAATAATAATAATTGCTTATACTTATATAGCACTTTTCTGGACACTCCACTCAAAGCGCTTTACAGGTAATGGGGACTCCCCTCCACCACCACCAATGTGGCCAGGATGCCGGGGTTGCACCCCTACTCTTTTCGAGAAACGCCCTGGGATTTTTAATGACCACAGAGAGTCAGGACCTCGGTTTTACGTCTCATCCGAAGGACTGCGCCTGTTTACAGTATAGTGTCCTTGTCACTATACTGGGGCATTAGGACCCACACAGACCAAAGGGTGAGTGCCCCCTGCTGGCCCCACTAACACTGCTTCCAGCAGCAACCTTAGTTTTTCCCCTTGAGGTCTCCCATCCAGGTACTGACCAGGCTCATATCTGCTTAGCTTCAGTGGGCTGCCAGTTGTGAGTTGTTATAAGTGTAAGCAATTATTATTATTATTAACATTAATATAATCTCCACACATTTCATATACTGTAAATACTATCTTTAATTAAATAACAGTTGACAAAAGCAATTATTATTATTATTAACATTAATATAATCTCCACACATTTCATATACTGTAAATACTATCTTTAATTAAATAACAGTTGACAAAAACATGATTCCTTTAATGCATATTATTTAGCGTCTCATAAAACATTACTTATGTAATGGACTATTCCTAACTTATCATACATGCATGTGCCACTGCGAGACAGGCACTATTAAAATAACCTAACTGGCAGTTCCTTGGTTTAGGTCTTATTCCAAAGATGGAGAACGGTTTTGTATCAGTGCTTCAGCCACTCACTCTTTAATGCACGTACGTTTAACAACATAAAACTATTTAAAATTTCCCTCTGGTGCTTCACTTCTTTTAGAAAAAGATAAGGGCTGTTGATGTAAATGTTTTTTTTTTGTGAATGACTTAAGTTTACCTTGTGTCTGCACCAGCAGGGCTTACCAAGTTGTCACAAAGTTTCTATACAGCTTTTAAAGTTTACTGAGTAATGAACGCATGTTTAATAAGCAGCTTATTAACCAGTATGTTTGTAAATCCTATTGAGTGCGGTACTGTACAGTATGTGCTGGTAGCAGAACTTCAACTCACTGTGTAAAAAATGCATTATTTGTTGAGGTAATCAGGTTTACTGTTTATTTATCACATTTTTCTCTTTAGTGGTATTTTAATTTATTTCCCCTCAAACAGATTAGTTTGTTTTACTGTTGCAATTATGACAACAATGGTCAACACTTCAGAGGCCCAACCATTATTGCTGTATTACAGCATTTTTGTACAGCACACACATACAGTATGTATACAGTATATGATGGATTATCACTGATATTTACAAATTAATGTCTTTGGATATGTACAAACTAGTAATCAAATTAACAAAACATTTACCAATGCCATTTTCAGCAATAAACAGAAATAATGTACAATGTTATTTTAACGGTGTTTTAAATAAGCGTTTTTAACTTGTGTACTGCACAAGAAGGAATTGGGTTGGATAATTATAATAACATAACACAATGATAACATCTCATTAAGTGGGATATACTGTAAAAATGTAATGTATTTAGTGTTTTAAGCAGTGGTTTCAATTTTGTGATACATTTCTTTTAGTGTGTGCTTAAAAGAAAAGAATTCTATAGTATGTGCAGCCAAGCAGAAAGTGGCAGAGAAAAAACTTATCCTTTGACCCCTTTCCCCTTCATGGGGCAACTTTAGAGTTTGTAACCTCTGCATATCAAATTCTACATCAAAAAAATGTTCAGTGTTGAGAGATCTCCTTCATGCATTAAAAATTAATCTTCCTCACTTTTAATGAACAACCTTTGGCCTGAGGGTATTATTATATTAAACTTTTTTTTTAAGATGACAGCTTCACTCATTTTCAGATTATTAAAAAAATCCCGGTACAGTTCATTTTGTCAAGTAACATTATGATGTGATCAAAGCATTTCATTCTTTTTAGTATCTATGGTACCAATATCAAGATATTTGAATATATATATTACCTACTGTATATGAAAGTATATGTACCATTTTTCTTGTGTGCCAAAAGAAGTGATAAAAACATCATATGTATTGTATCATCATAGTGGTCAATGAGAATGAATTTTTGAATGCTCCATGCATTATACAAAAATTGTATTATGTTAGATTGAGTTTCCCAGTTTTCTCAAAATAATACTGGATTATTAAATGACACATGCACATTTTAATTTAATGTAAATAAATGGATACAAAACTTCACCAAATAGTCTGAGCCTTTGATTTGTTTGAATACAAATTATTTACATGCGCAAAAGTGGGTGTGCACTAAATTCTTGCTTTATGTACACTATTTTATTTCTTTAATATTTACATTTTCATGACTACCACTGTTGGATTCAAGTTACAGTATTACCATACTTCTCTATGATGGTTAGGAACTGTTAATATAAATACAAAAAATATTTTTTGTAAGGTGTAATTTGGATGTTTGATTCAGTGTAGAAGATAAGCAGAGTAGAAAATATGCTATGGTATAAGTATGCAGCCGTTAACCTTGAAGCAACAGACATTGTACCGTAGTTAAAATATTATTGTATCCACACAATGGTATTATCAGAATATCTCCAAAGACTTCTATCCCATTCAGGACACGGAAGCTTACTTTAAATTGGCATGGGAATGAAACCAGCAAAGACAGTAATTCTGAAACAGGTTTCTGCAATTCTACTGCATTTTCAAATAAGGCTTTTCTAACAGGATTCACCTAAGATGTCTGAAAACAAGTTGAGTGTGTCAAATTACAGAGGATATAATCTCTATGGCACCTTGGATTTCAAATAGCTGTAAAGTTTGGAGGTCATTCTGATCTTATTATAAACAGCATTCTGACCATTCACTTTACTCTTTTTCATACTTGTACATCTCAGCATGCTACCTTCTTAATTTTGATGAGGGAAGAACATCTGCCAGTATTTAACTTTAACGTCCCAAGAATTATCTTGGGAGTGACAGTGATAACATCCTGTGGTTCTCATTACTTCCATTTGTCTTTGTGTGCCAATACCCATCACACTTAAGCTGTCTTACAAGAAACTGTTTTTTGATATTCTACACTGAAATCTCCTGAATGCAATATTGAAAAAGCAAATTTCTCTTTACCACTTTTTCTTTCACTCTTCCTACTTAAACATGTCCGATTTTTACTGGTCTTGACAGCTAACCCAGATTAAAACCACTACAGGCCTCTCTCACTTGTGTTCTGCAGATATCAGTAGACTACTGAAAGATTTTCTCTGAATCTTGTATTACACTACAGCTCTAGAAATATTGTATTTTCTCAATACAATCATCAATAAATGTCTGTACCAGATGAATATTGCCTAAGCAAAGAAAAAGGTTCATGAAATTATCAGTGGACATTTTCAATAGATTTAGCCATAAAATAATAACAATGCTAAACAATTAGGTATTTATTTGACTGAATGTACTGTAAATGTCAAATTTTATCCGAAAGTTGGTGTGGAGTGGAAGAGAAAAATTATTCATTAATCCGTATTACTAATATTTCTGTTTTCTTTTCATGCATTTTAAAATCTCTTTATATAAAGAGCTTAAATTTCTGTGTATCACTGATTTTATGATGTAACAATATTTTCATGTTTTATTGAATGAAACAAACATGGAAAACCACATCATCTGATTAAACAGGACAGAAGCATAAACAGACAATGGGGGAAAAATTACTACCAGGATAGAATGGTAAACGTAGTGGTTGTTCAAATGCACTAGCACCCACTGAATAGCTGTGCTTCCAAATTAACAATGTGTGTATTGCATGACTATTTAGCCCACTAGACACCCAAGTATCCTGGTACAAGGATGCCTGCAAGCATGATATCAATGAAGTTAATAAATTCAATTTAACTTTAGTTAAGAAAAATGAGGGCCGTAATCCTCATATATTTCACGATTCATAAAGAGACCTGTGCAGGAGGGATGAGGATATTATAATATGCACACTGTACTTGGAGAAAGACCCAGGAAAGAAAGAATGCAGGGATCAGAGCACAAGAAAAATGCATCTACAGTACTTGATTAACACCTTCAGGTGCGATGAAGATTGCCACTCCATAGTGGAGTCTAGTCTTCCAGTATCCCTAAGCCAAAGTCACTGTAGAAGGCACATACCAATGGTATACTAAAAAGATGGGACGATGACAACAAGTAGGAAACTGTGCAGGTACAGTAAATATTTTTTTCATAAATTTAAACACAGCAATTAACACAAAAGTTAATATGATATACTGTACATCTATGCCAAAAACAAATACAGTTAAAAGGATAAATAACAGTAGATATTGTAACGCAACAGGGGCTCAGGCGGGCGCCCTTGCCGCATTAGGTTGGCCCCCCACCGTCGGGGGCTCGAACCCGGGACTCCCGTGTCTCTCTGCAGTGACCTAGCTCGGTGAGCCAAAGAGAGATCTCTCTACAGCCCAGTAGCTGTAGTCCTGCTATCACAGGGAAGGGCGGTGACATCACCTGCTCTGGTACGCCGGCTCTTACACAGTGCCTGTCGGCTGTAAGCGTTACACTCTCCCCCGCTTAAATCGCCGTCCCCAGCAAAGGGCTATCCCACCCCGCTTCTGACACCAATATAACGCAACAGGGGCTCAGGCAGGCACCCTTGCCACATTAGGTCAGCCCCTCACCATCAGGGGCTCAAACCCAGGACTCCCACGTCTCTCTGCAGTGACCTACCCCGGTGAGCCGAAGAGAGATCTCTTTACAGCCCGGTAGCTGTAGTCCTGCTATCACAGGGAAGGGCGGTGACATCACCTGCTCTGGTACGCCGGCTCTTACACAGTGCCTGTCGGCCGTAAGCCTTACAATATGATGCTGTTGTGAGTCCAGTAGGGTTAGGATTGTCAAGTACTGCCAATCTTTTCATATAGAGTGCAGAATAACTAAAGAGGTAAGTTTCTTTCAAAGTCTATCTATAACTAGGTCCAAGATAAATAGTATTTCACTAGGGATAACAAGATTCAAGAATTTCATGTTTTGTGGATGTTCAGAATAATGTATAAAATACATGTATAGTGTATGGCCCTATACACCGGTAGGTTGTATTAATTTTTTGAAGAAACTGTGAACCCCAACACTAACCTATACTAACCCTTAGCTAAGGTTAAGGTTAGAATTCTTAGAGTATGCATACATAGAGTATGCTTGAAATTCCTAAATTTTCCTAAATGAAATTTAGGAAAAGCTTTATTTCAATCTTATATTCACATTTTTATCTTACAGATATTGTAAGGCCCTATACACTGCATTTTACCAGATATAGCTAACATTTTTGGGTATTCCTCAGCCTTAAGAGAAGAGTCAGGAATACCCAATAAATGTTAGCTGTATCTGGTAAAAAACCAGTGCATTCAATACCAAATGTAACAGATTGAAAAGCTTAACCCATTTCTTTCATACGTTTGCTTTTAGGTCAGTTAAGACAACAACTCCATTTAGGGCAATGGAGTGTATAGAGCCTTACAGTATATGCACGAAAAAAAAATGTGAAGATAACATTGAAATAACACTTTTCCTGAATTACATTTCTGTCCTAAAACACAGCCATACCATTAAACATCCTTTAAGTTTTCTAAGTATTCAAACCGTAACCCTAGCTAAGGGTTTTGTACGTTAGGGTTAGGATTCAGATTTTCTTCCACTAATTAATGCAACCTTCCACTCATTTGAGAGGAAAATATGACTCAGGCTATCAACATATTGGTTTGAAATGATAATGCAACCTTGCCAAACCAAAGAAATTGTATCAACTATGGTACAATTTTATTGTTTGACAAGTATTCTGCAATTGAAAATGATGTGTTGAAGGGTATCCTCAATGAGCAAGGTTTCAGGGTTAAAGAGGTTAAGGTATTAAACCCTGAAACCATGCTCATTGAGAACAACATTCAATACATCTTATTCAATTACGGAATACTTGTTAAACAATAAAATTCTACCATAGTTGATACATTTTTAGGGGTTTGGTTTGGATCCTTAGTCTTTTCAAACCAATATGTTGATGCCCTGAGTCGTATTTTCCACTTAAATGAGTGGAAGGTTGTTTTAAATCGTGGAAGAAAATCTGAATCCTAACCCTAACCTCCCAAACCTTTACTGTATCTAGGGTTTAGGTTGGAATTCTTAGACAACATATGGTATGTTTGATGGTGGGGCTGTGTTTTAGGACAGAATTGTAATTTAGGAGAAGCATTACTTTAATGTTGTCTGCACATTTTTTTCTTTCATATTCGGCATGGCTCTATATGCTGCTTTGCCTAAACGGGGTTGTTGTCTTAACTGCCCTAATAACTATGATATGAAAGAAAGGGGTTAAGCTTTTCAATCTGTTGCATTTGGCATTGAATGCACTGGCTTTTTACCAGATACAGCTCACATTTATTGGGCATTCCTCAGTCTTAACTTATTTTTCCATAAAACCATGCTCATTGAGAACAGCAAGTTGTGGAGCTTACTCCTCAAAAAACTTGAACCCAAAAGTCACACTAAGTCAGCTTGTGCTGTAACCATTGAGTAGCTATTGATTCAATGAAAGAGCTCTAAAAATTTAGGAGGATGGGAATATATCAAAAACAGAAAACCTTACTTTTTTTATTGAGGGCGTCTACAGCTCTTTGCTTTACCAACTACAGCTTCTGAGGAGTGGTATTGAGGGAGTGGGGCAATGAATGAGTGAAGCATTTACATAATTTGAAGTAAATCCCTACCATCAAACTGTTTTCTACTGGGTATCTGGTGTAGCAGTAGGTTAGTTAGCTCATAAGAGGATATCTACTCTATCATAGTACAGAACTGATACTGTATAGTATCTTTTTGTATATTTCTTTTTTTTCTTTTATTTCATGTTATTATAAAATAATCACTGTAGAACATAATTGCATAAAAGAGAATCCTGCGGGTGAGTATTCACTATTCATGATTTTAGGATTGCTCTGTATTTCGTGTAACAATGTTTGCGTTATCTCCCCAATAATTTTAAGAACTGTTGGGAAACAACTACCAATATTAGCTGATGGTCATCTGTTTTATTGTAAGTTTTTCTGTCAACAACAGCCAAGTACAAATCTTTTTTTGTGTGTCAGTGACAGATTCCGCTAAGAAGACCTGGATAATTTTGTGACTTACCCCAATGTGTTTAGGGTCCAAGATGGGGTACTGCCATTTGGGTCCCCCTTCAAAAGTGGGACAATCAAATGTCCCACCCTCTGGACCAAACATATTGTTGTCTCAGTTGTCCAACGTTTGGTCCAGAGGGTCTACCAGGACCATAATTCTCTGCTTTCTATTATGGGTTCAAGAGGTGTTGGAGAAGGGAGAAATTAATTTTTTAGAATCAATTTAAAACATTTATTTCACTTTTTCTCCTTCCAAAGTCAGACATTTGATTGTTAGTGTAACTGTAATACAAGTGCTGCAAAAACCTAAAACCTTACCCAAATTTTAATAAACCTATCAGGGTCCTCATTTTTTCATCTTGAATCTGGGCTTGCAATGAAGGTTTTTCACTACACTATATTATACCATATATACAGTAGCATTTTATATTTTTGTTAGCATTGTGAATAACAAGATGTTAAATTGCTGTACTTATTTTGCAGTAGTTCTGTTGAAACATTTTCCATGGTTCTGAGTATGTGTATTGGATTACATAATTAATATGCATGATGAGTTTTAAAACAAGCTGCTTTCAATCTTCTCTTTGGAACTACCTTATCTTACTGAAGACATTCGTTTTTTTTTTAATCTGGTCATTCATCCATTCATCCTTTTCATAGAAATTGATGACACAAACTCATGAATGATTAATTATGATACTGATTTTAGTTAGTTGGATAGGACACAGCCTGACAACAGAGGCTATTCAAACCAAATTCACTGCCACTATGCCACTTATGCATTTTTGCCCTGAATCTTCAAGTAACTGACCAAGCCAAAACTGAAAGTTGTGTCTTTTGTATATTATGCAGAGCAGTTGTGCAATATAACAGTTTGTTAAAATAATTCCTTTAGAACAGAAAGGTAAGAAGTGGTTCTACAATCTAGAATGCTAGATTTTATAGAATCAAAAGTAAAACACAGTAATTAAAGTTGAATGTTATCATAACAGAAAACAATTCAAGAACATTTTATATTATTCAGGTGTTTTACAGATGAACGGGTCCTCCTAGTTGTGTAACCAGATTAAAGTAAAGTGCTTGCAATAAGGATTCAGCTGCCAACAGCATTACAGGCATTTCTCCAAAACAAATGCAGTCAAATGTGCTAGCACTAAAGCTTTCTAAGTCCTTAGTATTATTTGTACCTGGAAATTTTCATTTCGGGTTTATATTTTCAAAGCTGAAGCCTAGAATGGGATATTAGTCTGCTTTGTTGTATAAGCTATAAGTTGTATAAGTAAACAGGAGCACAGAGGCAGACAAAACATACAGGAGAGAAACAAAAGGAATTCAGGACCAAAGCCAATAAGATGAGTGAAAACACATCATCAATCAAAAACAGGCACAGATTGCAACAAATTGCACTTGGTGAAAAAGATAGGAAAGAAATCAATACAGAGGTGAACCTCTAAGATCTAAAGCTGATAGACAGATGGGCCAGTTATATATATCATAGTCACTCCTGTTAGAAAAAACTGCAATGTCCAAGTGGATATTAACTGCAGGTGACCTTCTACTAATAGTGCCAAGTGTGTTTGATCGTCACCAGCAGTGTGAAAAACATGTGTAAGTATAATAAAGTATAACAATTCAAAGTTATAATTATATTGTATTTATGAAGCTTGCAAATTATGGTTTATGTCTTTTAAATTCCTGGTCTAATAGTAGTAATAATTTGCAAAAGGAATCATTTTTAAAGCGAAAGGAATTTTTATCTTAAAATACTAGTAATGTGAACCATTACTAGTTGCTGTAATTTGTTTAAAAAAGGAAAAAACTGCAAGACATATCTGTTTTTTTTGTACTGAGAGCTGCTTCTAATCTTGCATTATCGGTGATATGCATAATTTATAGTATGACAAAGTTACAGTATTATCTGTGTGGATAGAATATATAATAATCAATTATTTATTTCTAAACAATATTAAAAGAGTATCATGTTACACTACAAAACCGGAAAGTTATTATAAAATACTTTCCCATATAAAAGTAGTGTTATCATATAATGGAGATTTATTTCAGGATCTGTTATTTCTCCTAAAAATACAGTAACTTATTTTAATCATAGGTGTTTTCTCTTGTCTGCTCATTTGCAATTGCTCTAATGGAAGATTAGAGTCATGCCACAGGATTTCTTGTGAACAACTAATGATAAAATTGGCTAAGCTAGATCCGCAATTGATAAACAGGAAGAGCATGCTAAGTGAATTGTAATAATATTAGTAAATTATGTACCCTACTTTGAAATTAATTGAAGATAAATTAGGAATATGTTTTTAACTGTAGATGATTACAGTGCAATTTTATTTTTAAGTATGTAAAGATTCAGTTAAGACTTTTCACAATAAAGTTTATTCATGTAATCTATACTTAAAGTATTTAGGGCTGTTAATTGTATTTCAAACTTTAGCTAATAATTCACAATATCCATGTATTAGGTGATAAAATAATTGTAATATTTTTAAATCATTCAAATATCCCTACTCTTTTTTGGTATTATTTTTTCTTTAGTTTGTGTTGGACATGAATGTACATTAGATGTGTTTGTTGTGTATATATATATGTTTATACAGGATAAATCCGGAATTTAATTAGGGAAGTTTTATGGTGCTGTGTAAAATGTTCAGTAGGCTATTACAAAACTCTAATATTAACAGTAAAAAGAAGAAAAAAAACATCACTAATTGGATAACTGGCCTGTTTTTGAATATATTGGTCACTTAGTTAAAAAACATTTCCATAAATATATTTGCAAAACTAAACATGCTACTGATAACCATGTGAATTCTAAGTAAAATGTTCAAAGTGATAGCAAATGGAATGGAGAGACACAAAGAATGGATTTACATCAATGTATTTATTTCTACATAGGTTTTGTTAAAATAAACTGTGGGAATTGTCATTTTAGGTTTGTTAACAATGTTCACTTCTGCATCGAATATCCACCAAAAGCAACAACAACTACAACAACTGCCTTGCATTTGTCCATGACACAGGGGTGTGCACTTTTCCTAAAATGTTATTGAATATTTCATTTTGAAGGTGAACCATCATGAAAATTCTACTCTCCTTGACACAAATGAGGTTTTGGGTTAATAGAGAGAAGTATCTGACCAACACAATTTCCTGCAGACACTAGTTTTCCTTGACTTTCCCATTTCTTTGCAAGCATTCAATCAGGTCTGGGAAGATGCCTCTTGGCTGAAAATAGGTAATATTCATTGGTCATGTAGAAAGACTGTGCCTTTCCTTTCATTTGCATTCTTGGCTTTTTGTCTTTTTATTAACACTGATGAATATCAATGTGTAAAGGGTTATTAGACCCTTTTAAAATTGCTCATGAATATTTTCTCCATTTCCTGGGCTGCTGCAACATTTTCTAATATAGGTCATCTGTCAGCAACCTACTCTTTATTATCTGTTACCTTTATGCAGAGTGTGAACTGCAAATCCTTCAAGCCCCCTGAACCTTTGGATGTGGGTAGACCCAGGGGAGTTGCATGGTCTGACATTGCCCTATTAATTCCTGCTCTTACCCTGTGAGGCAGCCATTAGTCTTAAAGCACATTCTCACACTTCTCATGCATTAAGCATTTCCTGATACTGTTTCATTAGGTTCATTTCTGTTGCTCCATCAGTCTGAGTCATTCTGCAGGAGAACACATCAGGGTTGGAAATCGAACTACACTCAGGTTTACACAAAAGCCTTCTGTAGCACCTGAGTGGTGTTCTGACATTTATGAAAGCTGTTGTACTTTCTTTTTCATCTTTCTGAAAAAATACAGAAATCACCATTGGCAGTTTTGAAACTATAAAAGGCAGGAGTAATAATTTCATAAGGCACACATTTATATTGTAGAAACCAATTATTCAAGTCCTGTTCAGTATAATTTCCCATTAACCAGGCAAATGGATTTCATGTTCTAATAGTATGAATTGAATTTGTCTTGGGCACACACTGAAACTTGTGACAAAACAGCAGAGAAGTAAATAGATATGACTAAAAGTATAAATATGACAGGCACCACATTATCCTGCAAACAATGACTTATCCGGTGATATGGTGTTTTAATTGTTATCTCACATTAGTATTATCACAGTAATTCTTCTATATTCACATTCACATTCACAAGACTGTCTTGGGGCTTCTGAGTTGATCATCCAATAAAAGTACTTGTTCAGAGCGAATGTTATACTGTAGTGTTCAGATATTACGGGCTTGAGTCTGTTGTGTCTCCAATAAGGACACCCATGTGTGAGAGAGAAAGAGAAAGATTTTCTTTTGTATGCATACAGGGGGTGCACCTACAGACTAAAGACTTCTGAAAGGTGAGACTCAAAGGCTTGCTTAGAATTTACAGTTTTTATACAGAACAGAAACTCAGGGTGGGAGAGAGTTCTCACCAATCACAGCAACTTCTGCTCTCTTTACTAATATGTTTTGGTTAAATGACAAAATGGCAGTTTAGCAACAGAGTTTAAAGAACATCTGATTTTGCCTTGCATGATCAGCTCATTTTTAAGGAGTTATTTTCTGTTACAAGTACAGCTTGTGCAAGCAGCAGATAAGAAACAGGTAAAGTAAGTAAAATTCACCTGATCAGACATACATGTCTCGCAGCCAGCCTCCTTCAAGTCTGAGCTATGTCACTAACCAACTATGCTCAGGATTCCCCTAGACATAGCACATAAATGGTTGAGTGCCTTCTATATTGGTTAGGCTTGTATCAACTATGCTGTCCTTGGCTTTAGAAACATTATTCACAAAGAAATGTTACTTACCTGATTATTTACATCATTTTGGTTGTATCATAAATTGACATTGAACTTTATAAATAAACACTAAAATGTTCCAATTGCTTGGATAGTATGTGCTGTATGCAAGGAAAATCAGATTTAAGAGCTGTGTCTATTCATAAAGGTTTCATAACCTTGCATCTGTTTATAAGAGTTAAGTGTAATTTCATATGGATTAATGTTAGAATTTGTCAAGAAAGGTGTTACAAGAAGAAAACTACTAAGGTGTGATTAAACAGTAAAAGAGCAGAATCAATAAAGACACTTTCATCTACATCTAAATCATTAGCAGGATCAGTGTGATTGGTGTTGCTTGAAAAAAGTGCAGATGACTGTTGCTTTCAAAAGATTCTCTCTACATCATTTCTTTGATGGTGAAGCATCATTGTTTGGTGCAGCATGTTGAAAAAGATGACCCTTGTTCTTTTCTGCACCTGCTAGTTCTTTCATTAGAGAGCTTACATTATTTTTATGTCTTTTATCTTTGTAATCTTTCATCTTTGTAATTCCCCAATGTAGTTTTATTTTTGGACTTTGTCATATGGAGACAAATAACGTCTCATTACTAGATAGCAGATTTTTCTCCTCCTTAAAATATTTAAAAGGAATTGTTTAATATTAATTTTCACTGCAATTTCCTGAAATAGTTTCCAATGATATATCTTCTGCTGTCTGATACAAATAGAGCAGATATTTTCTTGTACAAGCTTTTTTGTAATTTGGGAGTCTGCCACATATACTTTTGTGACATATTCTTTGAGGCTTACAGTGTAAAATGTGATAGAGTTGTGATTAATTCAAATCAGTAGGCTTTGGAAAAGAAGAATAATATGACAGGTAATATGATATGTTCAGAAAACCTGGAGAAGCATGTCCATTATTTCAGACATTTTGCTTATTACAGAACATGATATATAGTAGTACATCAACAGTTAATGGTAAAGTTGGACATCTAAACAATAGTAAATGCTTAGGAAGAACACCAATCTGACATTCATGAAATAAAATTGTATTATTAGTAAAGTAGCTTTAAAATATTTAGATATTTTAATCAGATAGTATGTGCTTATTAAATTTCTCTGTTACAGTACCTCTTGCAGTATTTCTGCATACGAGGCTCTGTATGGACAAGGTCACTCATTATCATTCAGCCCTGTACCGGTAAAAGTGAGACAAATGAGCTATTTTACAATGCACTACTATATAAATATAAATATAAATAATTATCTTAAGTGTTTTCTTAAAGTACTCAAGCTTGTTGCCATTTTTCCATTAACTGATGATTGCTGTTTTATATAGTTGAGTCAAATCACTATGAACCTTTATTCAATACTTTTTAGATTCCAAAAAGGTGAAAGGTGGTGTCTCTTTTTGAAAGCAGTTTGGAAAAATGTTTCGATAGAAAATATTACCATATGTAGTGTAACTTAAAAATGGCCCTGCTGTGCTGTGCTAATTTCAATCTGTGTTAATTGTAAACTATGTTAATTGGAATACAGTCTATGGATATGACTTTTGTCAAACGTCAGATCTTACAAAGAATTACTGTATATTTGAGTTATTGTGAATGTGAGGACAGAGAGTTTATAATCTTGTTTGTAGAACTGTCTGACCGAAAGATATTTTTTCTTCCAACAATGTTTGTCAGCAAAGGGAGAATGAATTTTATTATTCACATCCAAGGGCTGGACCTTTCTGCACAGTTGAAATTACTAAAAAGCTATGATTTTAACTACTTCATAACCTAACATTGCTATTAACATGAATATATCAAATGTTACCATATTTACTTAAAAATAGTTATCTGTATTGTCTTTAAATTACTATTTATGACATACTACTTTTCATTAGTTCAGTTAGATCCTAATGAATGTGACAAAAGAATGAAATATGTGTAGGAAATTTGGTATGACCTGCATAGTTGAGGGAATGACAGTGCAGCTGTGAGGGTCGGCTGTGCCCCCCCCTCACTATTTCAATGATTGAGCTAGGGAGCTGCTGCAAGGGTGTAGATGGGGTGGTGGGATTCAAAAGATTATACATAAAGGAAGGTCCTGGGTGTGAGACTTCTATACATCAGTGAGCAGAAGTATATGAGCTATACATTTTCCTCCTGAATGTCCAGATATGCAAAAATGATCTTCACATTTTCCAATGTGTTCTCGGTGTCATATTTACTGCACAAACACAAACATTTCAAAAGTGTGAAATATGAACCTCACAGGGCTCAGAGGAGCTTCAGCTCTTATTCACTGCTCGTCACTTTGCAGTTGACAAGCTTCTCAGAGTAGAGTTTTTGTGTAAGTACATTTCCTTAACATGAAATGGATTACAGAACAAACTAATGCAAGTGCTACAGGAACCTTTCACATCATTCTCTGGCACCTACCACTGGTAGTAAATCAGTTTAGTCTCTGAAGTAAATCTGCCTTAAAGTCAGTTTTCCTTTGTCATAGTCCTATTCCCAAACTGTCAGGATATCACATACTGTACAAAAAAGCTTTGCAACCTCCTGCAAATTAACTGAACGTATTTCCTTTATCTCTGTATGTCACAACGTCCCTGAAATTGTAAATGACAAACTGAGAATTGCAATCAAGTCTTAAGGCAGATGTGCCTCTGACACTAAATTGATTTAGGGATTAATTACCCATTCTACTAAAGAGGCAACTGAAAGTGCAAAATTAAAATATCACTTTGTCAAATTGCATATGATTTTAATTTGGCTTTTTGGAACACAATACTTGAATGTCAGTAAAAGATCTTTTACTAAAGATTTGTATGTCAATTGTTAGTATCTGATTGCAATCTAGAGTTTGCACCTGCATCACTAGTTATAAATGCTCCATGCAGAATAATTATCAAAAACATATGATCCCTCAAAGATAACATTGTTTTTGTTATGAGACAGCAAAAATTATTTGCATACATATCTACAGTACATAGATTATTTAATGTGATTGGTTTCAGGCACAAATATTATTTTAGTGTCAGTTTCTCAGTGGAGAAAAATTGTTGGCCTGTCTGTTGCTAACACTTAGTCAAAACAACTAGCAGTGTTGGCCAAAGGCCAGTTATCGTCTCTTTCATTATGCAAATATGTGCTCTGCAATTAGTATTATAACACGCCATTTCCTAAAATGCTTGAAGTTGATGTAGTGTTATACACTTCTGCAGTACTTAGGGCATGCAAGTGCATTGATTGTGGGTTACAAAGAGGAGGTTTTACACTCTCTGTCTTGCAATGATCACAGATTAATTAAGTTTTAAGCGTGTTTAGTATACATGTGAATAGTAATAAAAAATTCCAAATTTAGGTACTGTATATACTAAAACACAACTGACATATTACAGACCACAATCATTTTGATAACTGTGCTTAAATGTTTTTTGTTAGGAACTGCTGAAAATGTGAATTACACCTCACCCTCCACTCTTTTGTTTCACAAGCACTAACATCAGTGAAATACAAAGTTTCTGCAGAGTCTTTTAGAATATGAATATAAACTCTAGGTTAGCCACCCAGTTCTTCCCACCAGTAAAATATTGCAGTGTGGCCTTATGAAGATTTAAAATAAAATAATAATAATGAACGGAGAGTGACATTGAATGTTATATTCTTGGTTAACATTCATAATAATAATAATTGCTTACACTTATATAGCGCTTTTCTGGACACTCCATTCAAAGCACTTTACAGGTAATGGGGACTCCCCTCCACCACCACCAATGTGCAGCATTCACCTGGATGATGCAACAGCAGCCATAGTGCGCCAGAACGCTCACCACACATCAGCTATCAGTGGGGAGGAGAGCAGAGTAATGAAGCCAATTCATAGATGGGGATTATTAGGAGGCCATGATTTGTAAGGGCCAATGGGAAATTTAGCCAGGGCGCCAGGGTTACACCCCTACTCTTTTCGAGAAACACCCTGGGATTTTTAATGACCACAGAGAGTCAGGATCCGAAGTCTGTCTCATCCGAAGGACGGCGCTTATTTACAGTATAGTGTCCCCATCACTATACTGGGGACCCACATGCACCACGGAGTGAGCACCCCCTGCTGGCCCCACTAACACCTCTTCCAGCAGCAACCTTAGTTTTTCCCAGGAGGTCTCCCATCCAGGTACTGACCAGGCTCACACCTGCTTAGCTTCAGTGGGTTGCCAGTTGTGAGTTGCAGGGTGATATGGCTGCTGGCCGATTAGCATTAGTAGCATTACCGATACACTTTTAGATAAGTCATACTGTATGTACTGTTTAAGTGAAACAATCAAAATATTTAAAGGAGAGTTGATAAGACACAGGACAAATGGTGATTAGCAGAAATCTTGATTAAAAGTGTTTAAGAATTTGTGGTTGTAGTCTGATGTACTGTATACTGTATGTTAATAATTGCTGGTTGATTCCTTCTGATTGCATAAGTTCTGTTTTGTGCCCTGTCTAAATAGTATGTTATAGGGTGCCGAAAGAAGGGAGGAATGAATAAATACAATATTTTCTATTTCTATGGAAACCTTGAAAGTGCATGAGTAGCTGACTGAAAGGAAAGCAATTAAAGAAAGATGTGAGAGTATAATGTGGTTGCTATGGTAAAAAAAAGCACAACCCACCTCTGTATTAAATGTTAACTTGGAGAAAAATTAAAAACACACAAAATGGTAATTCAATGAAAGGAAAATGTGTTAAAATACAAGAAAATTTGTGTTTGTTCATGTACCTTGAAATTAAACTGAAACCTGAATCTTCAAAGGAAGCTTTAAAGGCTTGAATAATGAGTCATCATTCCTTTCAATACTGACCTTCAAAGAGATTAACAGACTTAAATTTAGGACTTAATTTAAGTATGGCAGCATGCCTGTTTTTCAGTTTACATTATTCTTGCCCCTGTGTTTAATTATGTTTTTTCAAGATTAAATCAAATTGAGGCTTGTCTGTCTTTACATCTTTTGTTTTTTATTAGTTCAATACGTTTTCGCAAAGAATACAAGTAATGAATAACAAACATCATTCCTACTGCTATACAAAATTCAGATTTATAGAAATGGGTGAAGGCCCCGAACTTTTTTGAGCAATTATATTTTCTATAGATATTGTTATTGTTTTCCATCACTGAAACTCTTTAATTAAATTAAAAATCAATTTATATTGTTGATCTTAGAGTTAGATCTGACCTTCTAAACAATCTACTGTATATGGACAGTATCCATCTGAAAAATAAATATGAAAACACAATATGCATGTAAGACTCATAGGTAAAATGAATTGCAACAATAGGGGAAAAGTATTTGACATTTATTTTACATGAAACATGACACTTTTCTTTCATTCCTCCATTCGGTTTATTAATGAATGAACAAAGAATGCTGTTGCTACAGTAATACCCAGTACCACTTTTCATCATTCCTCCACAGTATCTGATTACTTTACAAAATCTAAATCACCCACTATAGTCTCAGTTATAATCATGTTCAAACTCTGTGCTTCATGAGCATTCCTTCACTATCGTCACTGCTTTGGCTGCATGCTTGGGGTCATTATTATTTTCTAAGACTAATCCCCAGCAAATGTCTGTCTGGTGGACTGTCTTGAAACAAACTAAAGTGAAATATTTTCAAACAAGTCAAACTGAGAATTGGATGTAATGACTTCCAGATTTGCTCCCTCTACTTTCCATTTTTGTCTGCTGCCATTTTCAACCTCTTTGTTGGCTTACCTTTCCAAAATAAAGGTTTTCTATTTTTTATGAACAATTAAAGTTTTTCATTCCTCATCAGAGACTTGGCAATACACTACCTGTTGCTGAAATATGTAGTGAGTCTTCTATCTGTTGCACAAAGTAGCCTTCACAAATCTTTGATTTCTATAGTTTTGTTGTGTAATATTCCCATCCGAACAGCTGTAATATTCAACACCGGTCACTGCACTACAATGACACTATATCTCTATTGATGCTTTTATAGTCCTTATGCCAGTGTGGTACTTTGATTGCTCACAGGACAGCCAATCTCGGTGACCTCCATCATCACTTGGCTGGACTGGGTTGCATTATTTGTACATGAGATTGGGCAATATCATGTTACTTGAATTTAATAGTTACTACTTTTCTTTGTTTCACAATTATTTTTATATCAGATTTTACTTAAGTGTTATACCATCCCACCTGATAAGCAAAATATCAGTAAAAAGGTTAACTTTTTATGGCATATGTATTTTGTCTAGCTTGCATTTTTGTTCAAAGTCACATTAGCATAAAGTTCCTTATAGTTCTTCCTGATGTCTGTTTTAAAAGTGTCAATTATCTGATGTATTATGCAAAGGTTTTCCACTATCCATTCATTATAACTTGATTCAGTCAGCAATCCCCCCTCATTTCAAGACTTTGGGTAATTTGTCCTTTTTTTGCACATGAGGCCAAATAAATCATGGCCATACATACTTGGAGAATCTATGTCTGAAGCACATTAGAAGTAGATGATGGATTAGAGTGTCACCTCCCTGCTGAATGCAAAGGATCATTAAGTGTTTGAAAAAGTTCAGAACTAGTTGATTCAATGTAGATGTGCCATAGTAAAACATTTTTAATGTTACTTTTTAATACAAAAGTATATGAATTATCATTTGGGGAAGCCTTGGATTTCTTCTGAAAAAGATAAGTAGTTTTCTACAACTTCCTTTAGTAGAGTGATTTTGGTTTTAATTATTTGATAATTCGATTTTTTCCTATTTAGAAGACACAAATATTCAGGAATAAGTAATAGGTTTATTCCATACTGAAAAGAGAAGAAAGAAAACACAACGTTTTGGCAGTGGAGCCTTCTTCGGGTGTAAAGAAGAAGGCTTCACAGCCGAAACGTTGTGTTTTCTTTCTTCTCTTTTCCGCATAGAATAAACCGACTGTATTACTTTTTTCATTTGCAGGCTACACATGCTGACGCAGCTACCCACTTGAACTACACAAATATACAGTAAGTGCTATTTAAATATCATACTGAGCAGTAAAATGTTTAAGTACTTCTTGATAAGTAATATTTCTTGGAATGATGCTGTAAATTAAATTTTATACAGAAAAATTACTACAGTAGAGTTGCAGTGCTATTAATTTCCTTGAAATCTAAAGTATATATGTCAGGCTTGTTCTTGCAGGAATGCTGTGGAGCAAATTAAGGTTTGCCCTGGTTGCTGGCCACACCTCTACTCAACTGTCACTCAGTGCTGGTTACGAAAAAAGACAGCTGCTTACGCTACCTCAAGCACTGGGATATGACCATGTCTATTAGAATGCAAACCCAAGATTAGATGCAAGATAATACAAAATGTTCTACTTACCCCATCATTTTAGCAGTGGAGTTTGTGTTCTCAACAGATGTTTAAGATCCATAATAATATATAAAAGTTGGTCTCAGTACAGTTAATATACCGGAAATACCTCGATTTGTTTAATTTCTGGTAATTTAATGTAAAATCCTACCTTTCTGTCAGCCATGAACTACAGTACTTAAAAAAATTATCCTATAGATAATTTCAAAGTGTCCGATCTCCTTTATATAAAAGTCTGTATTAATAGCAGCTGAAATGAATGAATAGTACAATGCACCAAAGTATCATTCTGAAAGCCAAAGGCACAGCTCTGACACTCTACCAGCAAAAAGAAACAGCAGCATTAACTGCCTTTTATGTTGGCAGTGGGTTGGTATCCCCAGTTGCATTTCACAAAACTGGACAATGAATCTACCGTCCCTCTTATTTTTTTTTCAATGTTTTGTTGGGAAGCCTAATAAAAGATGTAAAACTTTTCATAAAATTTCAGTAAAACTATAGACCTTAACTGCTGAATTACTGTTTGGTTATGCAATATGTTATTCTGGCAACTGAATAATCTGAATTTAAACTGTCTGATGAGTTTCAAATTGGAGAATTACATATTTTTTTTGTATGGTCAGTTTAGGTACAGGATCATTACTCCTGTTTTTAAGACAAAGGAACAAAGACACACTGTGCATTATGATTTATTCCCCTGGCTGTCTAAATGAGGTTTGCATGTAGAACTATGAAAAGGATGATGAACTGCATATTTAGGTTGGTAAGCATTTTTCATAAAAGGCAACATTTATCTAATTATCTTCATAAAAATAGAATCTGTACTCCATATTAAATGAAATACCCCCAGCTAGTGTCAAATATATGGCAATAAAAAAAGAAAAATGAATGCTTTATAGGTGATATGAAAAGATTGTCTAAATCAGACATCCTTAATTCAAGTTCTCCATGGAAACAATCAGGCAGCTTTTCAGGTATCTAAATCATTAATAGTTTAAAACCAATGGAGAAAGACTAAATGGGTCCAAGTAAGCCTGGTAATGAAGTGAAAGTACTCCATTTGGGACTTTCTCTGTGGTTTTATTATCGATTATATATGATCTCTCAAAAACTGTACAATGTAAGTAATGTGAAATGCATTTACTTGGCAGGAAGTAAAATCCTGAAAGACAAAAAATTGGAAAAAGAAATAAAAGTGAAGCTAGTCTTAAAGATTAATTGAAAAGGCAGTGAGGTATTTCCACTTACTCAATGTATTTGTAGCATCCTATTCATTTTAGATATTTACAATGGCTAATACATACGTTGTGTACAGTATTTATGTGAAACGTGTTAAGATCAAATTACAGCGTTAGGTGATTTTAACGCCTTTGGAATTTGGAATTTGAAGGTGAAGATGAGGGAACAAGATGAAAAACTTTGCATTGATCATAAAGTAGCATTGTGGCAGCATGCTAGTGCTGTAGTTAGCATTGCTGCCTTGCTGGGCCCTGGTGTGGTATCTGTGTGCAGTTTGTATGTCCTCCCTTTGTTTTTGTTGGTTTCCTCTGGGTGGTATGCTTTTCTCTCGCAGTCCTAAAACATACTAGTAGATTAATTGGCTTGTAGGAATATTGGCTGTAGGCGTAAGTGTTTGCATGCCTGGGAAATAATGTGTTTATTTCTGTGTCTGCTCTGCATGCCGTCCAGGGTGTACCCTGCCTTGTGCCTATTGCTTGTCAGGATAGGCTCTGGCTCCATCACAGCCCTGATTTGGAAGAAGTGTATAGAAAATGGATGGAAAGATTAAGTCACATTGTGACTGTATGTTCTAGATACCATGTTGAATACAGAAGGTTGTAATCCATTTTGCATGTGAACAGTGTAATTGATTAATTTTATGGTTAAGCACTTCTTGCATAATTGTGATGACAGGTAGGAACTGTAAGGATCCTCATATATAGCATTGTATTTCAAAGTAAGTTTTAGGGAACTTGGATAAACCTCTGTTTAGGAGCTGTGTGGCTTGTTAGTTCTACAGTCTGTAATCTCATAGGAAATGTCATGTGTTGCATAAGTTTATACCCCAGGTCTCTATATAGTTACGGAGGCTTCGGCTGCACTTCCTAAGAGCAGTATATTATGGGAAATTTGGTTTAGTTTAAATTTTAAGGTATAAGAATTGAGGTTTGAATACAGTACATTTTACCATTGTGTTCTCTTATTTATTATGACAAATATGACTTTGAGCAATTCTACTACAATTATATAATAACATTTTTAGATTTTTAATAAAGAGATACTGTATCCAATCCATAACTCATTCTGTTATGATGTTTTTATTCCTGTTTCATCTGAGCTACAAAAAATCTGAACAGCAGTAGACTTAAAGAAAATTGGGTTCAGAAGAAAATATTTCTTGGTCAGCAAGATGTGCTTTTTTATATTAAGATTAGCTTTTTGTGGTCTCAGCATCTTGTTGCTCAGAATGTTTGGTGTTTTCATTATTATTTGTTTGAGAAAAAGCATACTAGTGGTATACCATGGTCCAATGATCATCAAAAGTGTATTAAAGTTACACAGAGGGCTGTGTTAAAATCATTTCATACTTAAGATTTAGAAAAATGCACAGTTGCTTATTATAGAAAAATATATACAGTGTATATACAGTATGTGTGTGTGCAAAGGGTGAGATTAAATAATTTAAAAAATTACACTGGACACAAATTACACATTGATCCTTTTTTTGAAAGACACTATTCCTCCTGAGTCGTGGCAACTAAGAACCTATTCTAGAAGCTCAGGCACGTTATTGAGAAGACCATGAGTTCTATTAACCTAAATGATATGTAGAGAAAAAAATCATATATAATAACTGATTAAACCTAACTATCCTGTAATTGGGGGTTAGAAGGAAACTAGCATACCAGGAGAAAACTCATATACGAACATGGGAAGAAGATGCAAATCCTACGGGAAAGGTCCCTGAAACCACAGCTCAAAAGATTGGAAGCAGCAATGGAAACCACAACACCTCCATGCTACCCATAAACAATACAGGGAAATAATTTTCAAAATATTTGGCAATAGTCCTGTACTATGATTGATTTGGTCATGGGCTTTAAAATGGTGATAAGAATTCCTATGACTACAATCAGGAAGCTGCCCAAGCATATTATCCAGTCCTTTACTTGATCTGCTGGATACAAAAAAAAAATCTGAAAACCCATATAAGCGTGACAGCTTACATTACCTTGGGAGGATCTCAAATCTTCCAAGTGAAATACTGAAGGAAATGATTTTCTTTTAATGTATTTTATTACTTTATATTGGAATCTCTGTGAAGTTGTGTATTCTGTCTTTGAAGTAATATCGGTTGCTCATACCACAGCTGAGCATGAAATTTTGAAGGGCCTACTGGACAAAGCGAATAAGAAATGCATCTGATTCTGTGAACTGCAGAGCAATTTAACATGGCGGTTAGGGGCTTGCAGTCTGTGTTTTTGTGCCGTTTTATGGGGTTGTTGGATTGAATTTAAAATGTGTAAAACACAGTATAGTTTAGTCTTTATGGAAAAAATGGCACTTCTCTGTTTCTTAAGTTCTGACATCAACGACTGTATATTAATTTTGGTTTACTTACCTTTGTATTAATATTAAGAAATGACTGTCAGTTATGCTGTACCTACTGTATAAATGGTGGTATTTAGACAATTATTAATATTAATGTAATTATTATTAAGTTGCTAGTTTTATAAACTGCTCCTCAACATCTTCAGTGAAAGTGAGCTATGCAGGGTTTGCCACATGATCATGATCCATGGGACTGCCAATTGCCTATAATATACTGTAGCAGATTTGCTAGTATGAGACACATTGTACCAGATTTCCCTCTGCAACAATTACCATTTTAGGTCAAGTAGTCCTCACTATTTTCTTTCCAAGCAGATCCTAAAGTGAGCTGTGAAAAGCAGGTCTCATGATGCACATAATATTTTCTAATTAAAGTCAGTATGATATATTCATTGAGGAAAGCAGACTTAGTAGTATAAAGTTACCTAATGGTAAAAGGCTGCAATGCAGTGCAAGTATCCACACTGCTGCCAAATACCATCTCAGTAATATAGTAATGTTTTACTGCAAAATATTTATTGATTTTCTTCATGAAAACAGAGAAATAATGTTTTGCATGGTGTTGAAATGCAGTAAACATTAAATATTTATTTACTTACTTTTAAAAATTAACCATATTGTTGTTGTTTCTTTCCGGAAATATGTGTTATACAAAACTTGTTCTAATGTCCAATATTTTTCTGGTCATAACAAAATCTACAGAAATTAATTTTGGACCCTCTTCAATGTGAATCTGTTGAGTATTATAATTTAGTTATAAGAAAAGCAAAAAAATGGAAAGTTTCAGAATGTACAGATCAAAGAACTTCTCTGGGGCTTTTACTTATTTGGATCAAAACACCCAGAAGTCCTTTAGAAGAAAAGAAAATACAGAAAGAACTGCATCAGGTTTGATTTCTATATCTGTCCTTAAGGCATAATAAATAATGGATTTGTATCAAACCTTTAAAAGTTAGAAATCTGTCAGTAAATTATTTAGAATCTCAGTGTATTAATTTTAGAAGACTGAAAATCATTTAATCTGATAAATAACATCTTCCTTTATTTCTTGTGAGCAAAACAGTCTTTTTTCCTAGTCTGCTTTGCCATTTTCAGTTCCTGCAACTGAAACAGGTACCTCATTTGTGAAATATGACACTCAGTCCAATATAATGTACCTGTACGTCAAGCTTGAGTTTGCAAATTTTGCAACAAAAATCCATTCGAGGCCTAGCATTCCTTGAAAAACTTTAATGGATTATAAAAGTTGGTAGGTTTGGTTATTTCCTGCTGACAGAGATAGGCATCTGACTGAAAAAGATAGGTAACCACTAGAGACATAACAAATGATAAAATTTGTCAATAAGCTGATGGCTGTTAGCCCACAGCCAGAAGAATTACAGGGCATGTTTTCTTCAGGGAGCCAGGTGTGTTCAGCACTCAATTTGACCCACTGGCCTGGAAACACATCAGAATTGATCGTGCTTGCAGTATAAATGTGGCACATACTGTACAGTACTGTACATCTACTCAAAATTCATTATTCAGTTTATGGTAACTGAAATATTTGTGACCTATTCAAGTTTTGGTTCAAATGAAAAAGTAATTTCTGAAGCCTGAATAGTCTTATTTTCATTGGAAATCTTTTTCAGTGGTGAAAAGAAGCGAAGATGAATATACTGTAGTTAAAATTCTTCTAAAATTTCCTAATGCTGGGCTCAGGTTTTTGGCTTTGTCCTCTCTGGAAATTGATTACTTGATACTATAATGCCCTTCTTGCTGGAAATTCCAAGAATACCCAGATAAAATTGCAACAGGCTGTCAGCAGGTTGGAACCTGCAGGTTGGAAGACTGATATAATTTTAATATTCTGTTCTGGAATCTCTACACTGTCAAAGTTTCATTTTTTATATTAAAATAGTGTTCACATTACTCCTATCCTGGAGTCCTTGCACTGGCTTCTGGTCAAATTCTGCATAGACTCATGCTCACCTATAAGGCTTTACATGGTTTGGCACCTCAATACCTCTCTGAACTTTTATCGCCCTACTCCCCACCTCGCAACCTTCGCTCTACAAATTCTGCCCTCCTTACTGTCCCCCAAGCCCGTCTACATTGTATGGGCGACAGGGCCTTCTCCTGCTATGCCCTCAAGCTCTGGAACTCTTTGCCCAAGAATATCCGAGAGTCACATTCTCTAAACTCCTTCAAATCCAGACTCAAACCTTCAGAAAAGCCGTTACTTAACTGGTTCCATTCTTCACCCCTCTGCTCTTCTTAGTACCACTTCCACGGTCTCCTCTATTGTTGAGGTTGAGAAGCCACCTTTAAAGGCGCTATATAAAATAAAGTTTATTATTATTATTATTATTATTATTATTATTATTATAAAATGTAAGCATTGATTTTCAAAGCTTTGAATATCTTGTCTCACTTTTCATTACTAACCTTTTGTTTAACTGTACTCCTACTGCAGATACTTGGTGTGAGACTCTACAATATCTGTCCTCTAGACCAGTCTGTGAGGTTTAAATGATTGTCTTGTGTGCCAACTGTATGCTCTAAGGCTGCTGAATGTCCTTCCCCAAAACATGAGGGAGTGTGCTTCTAAATCCTGACCAGATCCTGACCAGAACTCATACTTGTTTAAAGTCCTTTTTAAAAAATAAGGTTTGTTTTGTTACATTTTTTAAGTTTTTTTTATCAGTGTGCAATACTGTACTTTTATGACTTGCCATAGAAAGTGTATTGTGAAACAGAAATGATTATTTTTTAATATTACAGTGCAAGTGTATCAGCAATTGTTAAGGCTGCAGTTATTGTAAATTGCTGGTTATAAACACTTACACAGCTAATAATGTTACGGACAGGGTCAAGTTTTGTAGTAGACCCCGTGCGATGCAGTAAGAGCTGGAGGAAACAGGAGGCGTGGTATGGGAAGACACACAGGGGTTTAATGGTGCACAAAATAACAGTGACAGTACGTGAGACAGTGAGCGGGGGAAACAAAGAGTGGCGTCCAAATATGAGCAGGTCCAAAGGAGGGTCAAGACACAGTCCAAGAGTCCATTAGCAAAAGATCCACCCTGAGACGTGACGAGGTTAAAATCCAACATGTAGATCCTGGGATAATGGGGCGAGGTCATCCAGACCCTGGTCTCAGAACACAGGAGGTGTCGGGGATGAGGCCTGTATCCTAGTGCTACGTGGGCCTAAAGACATCTGTACCCTAATGTTGAGCCCTGAGTCCTGGAGGAGCAAAGAATAAATAGGGAGAGACACAACAAGGCACACCTGGAACACATATAAACGATCACAGGGACCTATTGACAGCAGTAAAATGGAGCGCCCTCTAGGGGAGGGATGTCAACTGTAACAATTAAGCAGTAGGTAAAAGCATGTCTATTGAACATAGGGAGAGCACTGAATCTGTCAGTGATTCCTTCTTAACAATGGTAATGGTAGCAGTGAAATGGTAATGTACAGTAGGTACCTTTACACTGCTAGCACAGTTACTCTACAAGCACAGCTCACAAATGCTGATGAGCTGGTATTCTTCACACATGCATATGTCATTATATGTGAGTATAGTTTCCTCTTTATACTGTACATGATTTTCTGTGGTTAAAAGCATGCTCATTGTACTGTAGGTACTGTATATTATAGGTAAGCTGTAATATACTGTATTCCCATACACAGCAAACATATACAGTTGAATTCCGATCATTGTTTTTATTTTTTTTTATTTCACCTGCATTTTTTATGTGCTGCAAAAAAGGATACATTTCATAATGACATAAAAAATATAGGCCAGACTATTGGTCTGCAGTGATGTTTATGTGCTGTATGTTCTGCAAGTGTCAATACTGTCAACATGAATGTGCTGGTTTAGGAGTAAAACAAGCACTTTCATGTAAATGCCCTAACTTACACTGAACATTTTCAATTTAATCTTTTAATCTTTTAAAGCATTATAAGATAACTAGCAAAGCATTAGAGTTGCTTTGTATTAGAAAAATAAACTGCTGCAGTTCTAGACACAGTAAGGCATATTCACTGGGGGAAAAGAAAACCTTGGGTTTCTGTTTTTAGAATGCATTGATGCAGGGATACTGAACTTCCCAAGGGCAGCTGGAAATTTCCAGCTGCATACTTAATTTAAAAAAAAAAAACTGTTGTATTTTGTTGGAGTTTTGATAACATATTGTATAGTTGAATCGGATGAGACCATACAGAATAGAGACTTAATTATGGAAACCCACTTTGGAGATACTGTGGATTGATTTAGTATGCTTCATGAATTTTTGGTTATGGGAATGAATTTATATATCTGACTAAGAAACAGATCAATGTTGTCTTTAATATAAAAAATGTTTAAAAAATGTGCTTCTGCTATTTGATTCCCATTAGGCACTGAAACAAATCTACAGTCGTAGCAGTTCAAGGTTACCAGACACCTTCACCCCAATTATAGAGATTGTACATATTCTCTTTATCAGTTGCCCTAGCAAAAGGCATGATTTTTATCCTTTACTGTACTTCAAAGACAAGCTAGTAATGCTTATATTTTTAAAAATAGCTTTCAAAAATACATTTAACAAGTTAAAAGATTGTACAGCATTTGCCCCTTTTGCCAACAGTCTATATTTTAATAAACGTACTGCTGTCTTGAGAAAGGGTTTTTTACTAATTAATGAAGTACTTCAGTCTACATTAGAATATTCATGAATGAGTCAATGCGAGATTAATGTGCAGCTTGCCCTTGCTAGTTTTCTGATGTTTTTGAAAGAAACACTACAGCACCTCCACTCAGATGTGATGTATTGTAGTATGACGTTTGGAAACAGCTGTTGGAACAGGAAATAAATTTAGAAAATGTTTTCTGTACATAAGCAATCTCTCCATGCATGTTGTCCACTTGAAAAATGAGATTCTTCATTAAGCACATACAGTAGGTGGTTTGTGTTTAAAAAAATGTATGAGCAGTATATGATCTTTGTATATAAGATATAAATATTTATAGCTTATATTCAAGGAATCGCTATAGTGAGAATTGATGATTTATTTCCTACTCAGGCATACCTGACCTAATATATGGTAAATGTCATTCTAACATAAATATTTTTTTGACTTGTTAATGTCAATGTATTAAAAACACTTTAATGCCCTGTAGTGTGACGTTTCTTATTTTCATACACATACGTATACTGTACATTTCCCACAATTTAAATATGGTCCTTGCAAGCACAATTGACAGTATTCCTCATGAAAGGCTTTCTATTTTGGGAGGCATTAGCATCGCAACAAATTCTATTGCTTCCCATACTCATTTGTTGAATTTTTAATGACTCTTAGTATATAATGCAGTCCTAAAAGATCATTTTCACTAGTGTCTCATACCATTTTTTTTTTCAGTTCAGAACCTTCCTTCCTTCATCGACAATAGATTTTATCCTGGTATTACAACATTATCCATTGATACAAGGTCTTACAGTTTTCATTTATGTCCCACGCTTTCTTTAAACTCTTTCAGATATGTGATTACCACAGAATTCTTTCCTCTTAGTTTATGATGAGCTGAAACTGTCCACTCTCAGAAAAGAAAAAAAAGAATAAAGAAAATATGAGCTTTCATGAAAAATCCAGCTAATATATAATGAGTACTTTTTCTTTTACTCTGTCTCTAGTCAGTTCATGAAATGTACAATAGATGTAAAGGCTCCAATTTAATGGTAATTTAAAATAAAATAGGTTTTCTAAAAAGCAATGCAGCCTTTTTTACCTGGCAATAATGCGTAATGGCATGAAAGTTGTGAAATAAATAGGTGTCCATCTGGAAGTTTGTTATAAAAGCTACTGAAAAGAAGTTTATAATGGTGTGTCATTTTTCATATTGGTTATTTTCCCGAGCCATATACTGTAAAGTACATATCCATGTTTTCAGGTTTGGGATGATTAATTTTTAATACACATTTCTCATTTATGTTTAACAATAAATACTGTAGTTTGGTTTGTCTTTCTATTTTTTATGGTCCAACCTTGTCTTATACAGTGCATAAATGGATGAATAGTGTAGGTCTGTAATCTGTATATTCTCTTTAAATCCATTATTGGATATTTGTGAGTTCAACTCTGTGGTTCTATGTGTTTTATACTTTAGATAAAGCAGATCTTCAATCCTGCTATCACAAATTTGTAATTGTACAGTGAAATTAACATTTAGGAGGTTATTCACAAATCTTTTATGTTTTACCTTGGCAGTAATGGTTGTGAAGGTCTAATGCTTTTAACACTTTCATAAATAAGATTTATCAGCAAAGTAGTTACACTGCGATAGAAGGCAATAACATCAAAATACCCCCTTTCCCTTAGGGTGCATACAATGTAAGAGATCTTAAAAAATGATGGCAGCAAATAGCTTTTCCAGTATGGAGTATTCTACAAACTCAACTGCTTGCGTTTGATAATGTTTGTTAATTGGAAAAGCTTAACATTTTGATTCAATTTTAGTATGACTGATGTGTAAGTGTGTGACACATTGATTTTATTTATCACTGTTAACTTGTATGTGCATATATATGAGTATCAGCAATGTATTTTATAAAATATATTTTGGGAGTAAATATTTGCTGATGCCACCATAGATACATCCATTTTCCATGTCAGTAGTTGATTGTGTATGGGTAGCAGGGAGGAAAATAAATGACCAATTTCATTTTTATAATAATAATAATAATAATAATAATAATAATAATAATAATAATAGAGTGCAACTATTAGTACAATTAACAATAGCACTAAATGAAATCATTTTATGAGATCATCATAAAATGAACCTGGATTGCCTGAAAATAGTCATCACCAATGGAAATGAAATATCCAAACTATCGATAAAAAAATGACTGGTTTCATTACTTGTGACCCATGGAGACACTTGAATTAACTATTAATGCCCATAAGGGAATTGGTCTTGCACAGGACAAGAGCTCCTAAACATAAGATACATGACAATAATGCAAAAAAACAGCACAGTTCCATGATAAAAAAACAAAACCTGCGAGACATATGACAAGTTTAAGCACTATTCTGCATCATCCTTTTCACCTCAAGACTGTGTGGACATGCATATCCCATGTTGTCTGGAGGCACTGAGAGACAAGAAGTCTCTCTTGAACTTGGAGGAGAAGGAAAGAGGAGTGGATGCCTCCCTTGTGGTGGATTCAGTACACCAGTTTTGGTGCTATTCCCCATAAGCTTCTGGAGGTCAATGAGACTTGACAGGCCAGGTACCTCTGATTCCCCTCCCATTTCTTACGAGACCGCAGCCTTTGTTGAAGGATTCAGTCATTAGGACTTCCTGCAGGAGGACTTGTCCCAAGGCACACAGAGCACCCAAGGTGAAAATTGCTTGGGTCTACAGAGCTTTAAGGCAAAATAAAATTTGTACAAAGCTAGTGCTACAGTCACAGTGGGGGGCTGGGTTCTCTTTTCACTCTATAGCAATGGGCAGCATTTGCCCAGTGTAGCAGTGTACTAAACACTTGTTTGTGCCCTGCCAAAATCTTTCTTATTGTCTTCTCAAATCTGTAAGACAGCACCTATCCTGAAGACCAGCGTGGTATGGTCTGTAGCACAAATCATGTGAATCGTGCACCAGAAGACTTTTTGGCAGCACATGCAGAGGTGAATAGATATGGTGAAGAGGTTAAGATGGTCTCTGCAAGTGCACTTAACAGATGGATGAGTTCCATTATATCTCCCCAATAAGGAAAGTGTGAATTAATTATTTTCCCTATTGTAAACAATGCATCATTATCCATAGAAAGATGGCATTAGTCTGGGAATTACACAGAAATGAGAATTTCCTCAAATACTGTCGTTATCAGATGAAAACGAATCGGTCCAGTCTTCTTAGGATGATGTTTTCCTTGCTTCCTTCCTGTCAGTTCTTACATCCTTCTTTCTTCTTTCCATGTCCCTGTAGTTTGCTTCTTGTTGTGCCTTCTGTCTTGCCGTTTGTCATCTGTGTTAAGACCTACTCGGTCCTGTGATCCAATTCCATGGAGACTGACATAATGTCCTATCCAGGAATGGATTAATAACTTTAATACATTTATATAACAGTTATTGGACCAGTCCTGTAGAGGTGAGATTGAGGAAGATTTAAAAATTTAACAGTAAACTAGTTGAATCTACTGTTTGTTAACTGTTAGCACCACCCACTCCTTTGATAATATGTATCTTCCAAGACATTTTGTTTTTACCTCAAGACAAGATTGAGATTGGTGTTGACATTATAACAACAATGCCCATTTTTAACTTACAGTATAGAGAACATCTCTATAAATTGCTAGAAATAAAAATCCTTAGCTAACATACCTAATCTTTCCAGCCCCAACAATACAAGTAGGGTCATGGAAATACCACAGAAGTGGAGTTTCCTGGTATGAATACAGGTAAGATAAGACTATCAAGACCAAACCAGATGTACCTAGTGTTGCAAATTCTTGCAAAATTCAGGGAGTCTCATTTTGTAATTGTCTTTAGTAGGGACATCCTTTAAATGATAATTGATAAGCATGTCCAAAGTAAGGTGTTTGAAATTCCCTTTGAAGAATTCTATACCATGCCTTGAAAAATAACATTGTGACACTTTATTGGTTTTCCAGATGGGAAAGGGGGGGGTTCTTCACAACTCTTTTCTTTTCCAATTTCCTTCATGGAAATGTCATTTTCTGTGAGGGGGATGTCTGTATGAATGCAATACATGAGATTTAAGCAGCGTGTGAGAGTGAGATGGCCTTGGATTGCATTTGTCTTGCTTTTAATGCCTGAGACTTGGCATGTCTAGTTTTAGTTCTTACTGTTTCATTTTGTTTGCACAAACAAAATGAGACGGAGAGATCTCTAAGAACAGCGTGTCTATTATTATAAACAAATATTTGTCTTTTTAAGTTTGCAGGTTTGTTGTTATATTGTTGCCACACTGTGCCAGAGGAATGAAGAAAACTGTGGAGTGTGCCACTCGGTATTTGCTTTACTTGCATAGAGAAATGGTGTCAAGACCAGATTAGAATTTTGATCTGCTTAATTTAATTGATACTTCTAATGTATAATTTTAACTTCCCTTTAATTAACTATTCACAGCCCCTAACCCATTACATTATTAACTATTGATTGTATTTTTGTGTGGCATGTCATTGGTTTGTAGTACTGTAGCTTCAGAAGACAGTAGACATAATCTTGCCAGCTCTGTGGCGGTGTGCTGCAGGAGTGGAAATGCCAGGTGCTTCCATTAAATTAATTTAGTCTTCGTTTTAGTATTCCAACGATAAACCCATGACTCAAATGCTAAATCTTCCATGTCTTGCAAACTTAATGAACACAGCAAGCATACAGTGCATCCTTCCTTGCACAAACTTTTGTAGACCCCATAATACTCAAACTTTGAAAAGTCCATTATTCAATGACCCTGGAGAGAATGTGAATGTGAACAATGCATATCATTGGGTAAATACTTAATGCAAAATCAGATCATACAGTATACTGCACAGTATATGCACACACTGAAAAAAAAAAGAGTTTAATCTGTTTCTATTTATGTGAAGAAAAAATAACAACAGTAAAAATCTGCCAAAGGTAGTACAGATCTATGCAATAATTTACAAGGTGAATTTCTGGCAGGCTAAGACTTATAGTAGTGCAAAACTACTGTTAAATGTTAATAATCAAGCTTCTTGGAAGGATTCGGTACTTAGCTATGTAGTTTCTGTGCTTACAGCCCCTTGGGATTGCTTTTAATACCTTTTCAGAGTATTTACAGCGTGACTTGTAAATGAAACATGGTTATTAAAATGAAAAATAGGAATTTTGTTAATTAGTTTACCATGTTACCAAAGGAAACTTTTCACCCCCTTAGGATGGTATTTGCAATTCTATTGTATTTTGTTTACCACATTAATGCAGAGGATTATAAGTATGTATGAGAGAATATGTGCTAGAGGAAAGAAAACATTAGCCATTAGCTTTTCAGTACATGAGGAAATCCTGACAATCTTTTCATTTCAAAAGCTATAGGTAGTTTATTAATCAACCCACACGAAAAAGGATCAATGTGGGTACCTTTTTACACTTTTTATAGGCATTCAGAGGTGGTTATATTTTTGATTAAAGTTTCTTTGTCCATTATTCTAAACAGCAGCATTTTATGTTCTTCATTTGTACTTTTACTAGATGATGAGTCTAATATGGGCTTCTCATAGGGGCAGAAATGGAAATGGTTAGCTGGTCAGACCACAGCAACCAGCAATGCTGGTTCTGTATTGGGAGCCTCCACATTTCCTTTCCTTTGTATCACTGGAACCTTTCCTATCTTTATACCATGTTTATGGATCTTTTTACTTTGGTTTGTGATGCTGGGCTTGAAGCAGTAGGGTGTAGGGTGATCAGAGTTGGCTTACTGTAGGTTGGTGCAGTCATCTGATGCAGTCAGAGCTTTACAGCATGTTGCTTTTGATTGTAACAATGTCATTTTAGTTATAGGGGATCCTTAGGCCAACAACTGGGGAGGAATTTGACCAAAGGTGGAGGTGGGAGGGGTGACATGTTCATCTATGTTCAGTTCTCCTTGTTTGTTTGTTTGTTTGTTTGTTTGTTTGTTTGTTTGTTTGTTTGTTTGATAAGCTGAAAAGTTTGTTACAGATAAAGATTTTGATCCCTGTGATCAATTAGAGACACCAGATCTGTTAAGCTAAGTTAAGATACATTTATTTTAGTGTTTTTTTTTCAGGACTGCAGGGATAGTTTTAACAGGGTACTGTAAGTATTAAATAACAGGTGGCTAGCTGCATCATCATGCGTAGGCTGCAAAGGAACGAGTAATAGGTTTATTACATGCTGAAAAGAGAAGAAAGAAAACACAGCGTTTCAGCTGTGGAGCCTTCTTCGTTTGTCAATGGTATTAAAAAACAGTTCAACCTTTTCCATTTCCTGTGTAGATTCAATAGCACGAAGGAAGGAAGAAGTATTTAGAATTGCTGAAGTGTGGTTTGCAGCACAGTTGTGTATGTATTGCTTCTTTCATTCCTCTAGCCTTTTAGAAAGAACAAAGATCAGTTTTCCCCTCAAGGATGCTGGGGTATGATGAAACCACCATGAATATAAGAATGAGACAGATGGCTCGACAGATTAAACCTGGGGAGATTTGCTAAAAGAAGCTATGCTCTGTTACTGTCAGCATTGCATTTGCATTGTGCTTCCTGGCATCAAGGTGTTTTTTGAACCTACGGTACAGTACAGGGACAGTATTTTAACCAGTCTGTCTTAGCATGATTTAAGACAGTTTTGCCTGTACAATTATTATTAGTATTATTATTATTAGTAGTATTAGTATTAGTATTAGTATTAATATTACTATTAGTATTAGTATTAGTATTATTAGTATTATATTATATTATTATAAACTGGTAAGTCTAAAATCATCGCTTCTAAAAGTATAATGTCCACCAAAATATAGCAGGTACTACTCTGATATAACGCTGAAAAAATACAGCATTGATTTTTTTATAAAATATGAAGTGGACAAATCAGTCTGTAATAAAAATTGTATTTTGTCACTGTTCTAAATGCTTTAATGGCTAGGTAACCCATACAGATACAGACTATATGAATTCAAGTCTTAAATTACAATGTGTTTTTCTAGAGGTTTGAGTTGGTTTACTATATAAATTCTCCATAGGCAATTGCCACATGCTTTCATGTTTTAAAAGGCAATTATCTTGGACAATTTTAGGCATTTTTCTTGGGCACATGAAAAATGAACTCAATATGGGATAAAATATTCAGTTGCATTGCTTTTGCTCATGAGAGTGCACTTATTAGATCCATCAAGCATTCTGCTCCTTTAGACTATGTAATTATTTTTTTAATATGATTCTTTTTTCAGGTATTTTCCCTGCTTTACTGGAGCTCATATATTTAATATGAAATTTTAGATGCGTTTCTTTGGAGCACTAAAGACAGAATTTAAGGTTTTGTTGTCTGTCTGTAAGAAGACTGTTTTCTTGAGGTGAATTCTACATTTCTGTTTATACAGTACATGTATACAGTATAATATGTCTTATTCATAAAATATGGCAGCACACAAATGGTGTTAAGGTTTTGTAGTGCCAGATTTCTGAGCCTTGTCAAGGGGATCTGTGCTGAAAGATTTGTTAAAGCATGACTGAGTTTGTAACGCTCTGTCTTTCCTTCTTTGCATTGTGAAGGGGCTGAGAGCTTGAATCTTCCATACATTTCTTTTTAATTGATTATATCAATATACTGGAAGAGAGGCTTCTGTCTATGTTATGCTAGTGATCATCAGGGCATTATAACCATGTTATGTGCATTATAACCATGAACACCAAAACTGTCCCTGTTTAAGTTAGTTTTCTTATTCTGGCAGCTAATTAAACTTTAATGTTATGAAGAGCATCCCACCACATTTTCCAGAACAGAGAAATTGTCATTACAAAATGTGTATACAGTAGGTAAAGATCACATTATTAAAAATAAACATTTAAAAAAGAAACATAAAAATATGTTAATTAGACTAGTCTGTAAAAATGTACAAAACATATATAAATGATAGAAGGGAGTGATTTTTCAAACACCTGTTATAAAGCAATCTGTCGGATAAATCCTAGCTTAATGATTAAGCACAGTACAGGAACCAAGAATTTAAGTATTTTCTTTCTTTCACAGTCTGTTCTGAGCTAATGAGGAGTTATTATATAAGTTATTCATCCTCTTGCAAGTCTCATCAGTGTCTTTGTGTCTTCATTTGAAGTTAATTGACTATATGAGGAATTAAATACGTGACTGGCTGTGAGCACGTCATCTTTTGAATAAAATCTGCACTGCTTTACAATGGGAATTGTCTGTGTTAGATGCATCTTCTAAGCCTGTAAGTGTGATTTTTTTTGTTTCAATGGTTGTTTCTTTTTTGTCACTGTGGTTGTTGCTTAAAGAAGGGCTAAGGAGTTTCCGTATTTAGACAAAGACATGATAAAGAAGTCATAGCGTCACTTAGAATATCACTTGCAACTTCTTGCAGTTTTAAAGACGATGTTCAGCAACTCTCATATTTATATATTCATTATCATTTAACACAGCTACTAGTAGTAGGGGGGAATATATGGCTTAACAATGTAAAAATTATATTAACATTAGGGTTATTTTGCTGCATTTTAATAGTACAGATTTTAAAGTGTGTACACCCCATTAAAGTACAGTATGTGAGAAGCTAGAGAGTTGTCATTATCATTTTTTAAATATAAAACTAAATATAAACATCTCTACCTGCAGCTATTGATAAAATGAAAGGAAAACAAAAACTAATTGTGAAAAAAGTCAAACTTTTCCATTATTACTATACTGCCTTTCCTTTAATAAACATCTGTTCTATATTAAGCATATTATACAGCATATTATACTGCTGCATTAGTCATTTGTTACAGCAAATTTGAATAAGTATCTAGCCTCTTTCTCAATTCATGTCTTTTTTACATGTTTTATAAAAGATTCTAGGAGTTTTACAGTGTTACCACACACGTGAAATCCATTGTCACAAGAAATGCAGTTTCTTCTTTGTATACTGACAAAATGCCACGATATATATATTCTAGGTTATTTTTATATACTGTAGATGCATATACATTTACAATGTTTTGCAAAAAACATTAACAGATAAAAAGACCTTCTCCAAATTAAGCAGTGCATTCTGATTTTTTCATGGAAGACAAAAAAAGCAGATAAAATACATAAAATAATGTATTTTTTAAACTATTATTTTAACAAATTAAATTTTTGTAATGCTTATAGGGGTAGTAATGTCTTGTCTTTGAAAAACATTTTGTATACATTGAAGCCCTCTTGATGTTGTTTTCTTATGACTTGCTGTTATCTGCTTTGTAAATATACTCAAGATGTTTTTATATACTGCATGTATTTGTGCACAGTGATGGAAATCATGTACTCACTTGGCAAGAATCCTACATTTATTTAAGAAGCTTAGATGATAGCTCTGAGGCACTTTGTATAAAACTGATGGTCAAACATTTAGCAGGCTTGTAACTGACTTGTAATTTTCCTTTACAAGTCAGTTACAAATGGATTTAAATGTATTCAGCAAATCAGTAAATTTGTGATTCTTTAAATTTGATTAACACAAATATTAATCTGATTCATCTGTATAAAAGTAATACATAAATTAGATTTATGTATTTACATGCCAATAGATACAGTAATTGATTGTGCTGCAAACAGCAAATTAGCAGAACGGGTAGTTTTTAAAATACTTGCTGCATTTGTGTATTGTTGGCACCAAGATGTACGCTGTATATATACAGTAAGATTAACATTGCCATGACAGCTAAGAATAAAGAATTTCTCATTATGAAACCAAGTAATTTTCAGATTTCTGAAAATTCTCATGAATTCTCTCCTTTTCTGTTAATTAGGAATAAATGTGAAGTTTACTGTAATTGAAATATAACCAGTTGGGTTCCAAATAATAAAACAAAAAGGATTTAAAATTACAGGCCTCTTTTGCAACACACAGCACCTCATCTTTTTTCTTTTCTTCCAAATGTTGACTGGGTTTATATGATAAGAATCAGAATTGGCATAGAAAGAAAGGATATGTTCAGTGTTTGATAATGTGGATCTTAATCTGGATACTGACTTTTAAACTGCAATATGCAGCTGTATCTTGAAAGATAAAGGCATAGCTTTCTACTTGAACGTTATGGGTATATACAGTATGTAGAGGCCTGTCTTGGATCAGCAGAACATTCTTTTATGGTACAGCAGTTATGTTGATGTTCACTCTAAATTTTCTTATATAATGTTATTCCTATTCACATATTCACACTTATGGTGTCTTGCTGTTTTGGAGTATGCTTCTAAGATTTTCTGGTGGACATTGATTTGATGACAAACTGCATCCGGTGTACTTAAAAAATCCTGAAAGACAGATATATTTTTTTTGTGGAGAGCTGCACATCATAATGGGAATTGTTGTTTTACCATATTCCTTGTAGGCTTGAATTTAATACTTTACCAAGATAATAGTAAAACATTTTAATTGAGTTTGTGTGATGAATTAACAAATCCATTGCCCATTGTGTTCTTTGTCATCTGATTAATGTCTCATAATTAAATTACCATCTTTCACAGCAGTGTTTTTTAATGTTCTCGAAGATGTGCTAACAAGAATTGATTTTGCAGTCAGGTCTTCAATAACATTGTGTTTCATGGGGCATCTTGCAAAAATGATGATTGGCTCTCAAGGTTTGCATGAATTGGTTATCTGTTGGAGTTGAAACTATGTTTTGAATATTTATTTTAAAAATCATTTGTGGAAGTCTCACTTATAATACAGCAGTACACAAAACTGCTTAATTGGGAATTTAGAATCTCAAAATTGATTCAGTGATGTGTCAGTAAGATAGGAGGCATGTAATAAAATGAGGCACAAGGGGCAAACAATATTGGTACTGGAAATGCATTTTTTTTTCAAATTACATTCTAGCTAATGGTTATCTTGCATAGTTTTCTAATGTTTAAGACTTATCAGCAGAGAAAAAAAGCAAAGATGATACTCTCTTCATTCAGTTTTAAACAATTCTATTGTCAGGGTCATGAACAGTAAATGTTCTGTTCATTGTTACAATGGCATAACACGAAGTCATATCTTAATCCTTCAAATGACATGCCACCAAAACTATATAGTTAAAAGTACTTAAGAGAACCACTGGAGTTTAGCTGATGGTATATCATACTTAACATGCCTATCTATACTGTATGTGCAAATATTATTTTTTCTTTTTAAACGTCTGGAATCAACAGTTATTTTTTACTATATACAGTGCCTTGCAAAAGTATTCAACCCCTTTCACTGATGTCCCATTTTAAAAATTACGTGAAGCTCTACCATTGCACATAGACAGGAGATATTCAACTAACTGTAACTTCTCTATGTACTTTTGTGCACCAGAAATAATTTAGGTTTGCAATAGCAAAGGAGTGAATAATTATACAACCTATATTTTAATTTTAGCTGGCATTTAATACCGTACACACCAAATGCAGAAAAATGCAGTTAGTACATTCATACATCATCTGAAATTGAACAAAATGGGACACCATTGAAAGAAGAGAGCACTTTCATAAGGTACTGTAGCTTCCAAGTTCAAATAACTAATACTTAAAGTTGGTGTTCTTCAGAACAACTTTTGCCCATATTAAGGAGAAAATGAGACACACTGACACACCCATCTTCACAGACATTCTTTATGTCTCATTTAATATGTTGAGTAAAGTTAAAATTACAAGAAGGCTATTCAGCTCATCTGGCTGTTTTCACAAATTGACCCATTTCTTAAAGGAAGCCAAAGCATTGCCTTCAACAACATACTGTAGCTGTGTACTGTAGGTTGCTCAATACAACCACAAACCTTTTGGAAGGAAGTGCCTCTTGCTCTCAGTTTTTAAATGCACTTCTTTGTAGTTTCTTAGTTGTCACTTGCTTTGTGTTTTATTGTGTATTTTGAGGATCTCTGCTGAGTTGACTAAATAAATGCCCTTGAACATTTTGAAAACTTGTGTCAAAGTACCAGAATCTGTCTTGTTGTTGTTCTATACATTTATTCCAGAACAGCAATATATTTTCTACTATGTGGTGACCAAAATTGTACAAAATAGTCTAAATTATATATATATATTCCTATATATAATATTCATTTTCTTCTATCTTATGTGTCCCATGTTTTATTAATAGTTTATATATAAAGTGTTACATCTATAGTTTGTTTTGGCTACCTGCATGCAAATCCCTCAACTTGTCTAAATTAAATGTAATCTCCCAGGTTTTTGCTCAGTTTCTTTTTCATGTTGTAGCAAATTGGATTGTTATTCTGTATCAAGAAAATCACGTTAATGCTGGTTCAGATGTATGTACAGTAAATTGCTGTACACAGAGACCAATTTATTTTGGTATTACAGTACACAGAATTATTGTCACATTAAAACAAATTACTAATGCCAGACGTAAAGCAAAATGTTAATACTGTATCTTGCAGTGGTGTTATAAATCATGGAATAAGTAACACAATTGATACCAAACCATCTGTCAAATGTCCTTTAAATTCTCTAGATTTAATTAAATATTGATTGAAATGGAAAAATTAATATTGGAAGCATTCTGAAGCATTTCTTAACAAAGTGCTGCAGTTATGACAGATTAAACATATCACACAATAAAATTGTATCAGAATTAAATCTTTCAACAACCATTCAACTATAAGTTTGCACAAGTGTAAATGTTCACCTGCTTCACTGTATATTTCAGCATTAGCCCAGTGTGGCTGCAGTTATCTTCTTTTGAAATGACACATACAATGTGCAGTACGTAATTCCTGATTTGTATGATATTTTTCTCCTCTGTGCAATGGTAATGTCTTTAGAAGCACACTGCATAGATAACATAAGAACAGATGCAAATGAGAAGAAGCCATTAAGCCCATTTGGTTGGTGGTACTGTACCTTGATCATCAAGGATCTTATTCAGCTCTTTGTACAAAAAAGTGCTTCCTGTTTCATATTTTAATTTCACTTCCCCTCAGTTTCTACGTGGAGCTTGCACTATAAGACTACAACTCTTAAAAAACATACTGTACATCTAATTAAAAAGTACACTTACTGTACTTTCAGCAAATTCCTGGTCAAGGGAGATGGAAAACCTTCTTAAACCCCTCAGGTTCGGCTCTGTGGTGGAGTAGTCAACATTCGCAAAGTGGTAGTTGTGAGTATCTTAAAACTGAGTAAAGGTAAGGACATCCTGCTGATGTGATCACTTGTCAAGACCATAATTGCATCAGATCATTACATCAAGATAGGTGGAATAGCAGCAAAGATGAACATTTCCCACAAAAACCTTTTGAAATTCAGCCATTAGCATATTTGACCTTGTAAAAAGTACAGCAGTATTTTATCTTTGTTTCCGTAGTTGTAAAGTTATTGCTGTACAATCAAAGTTGTGAACTGTCACCCTCTCTCATACCTTCTTTATACAGTACATAAAGGAATTCCTTCAGATTAAAATATTTTATATTTCTTTTGGTAGAGAAAGCACACAGGTCACAGTTTAATTTGCAACAGTGAAGGTGAATTATTAGTCTAAAGAGGAGGTGTTTTCAAACCTTTTCTTTGCTCTACATTGTATTGTACATAAAGCTCTACATTAAAACTATGATCACATCTCCTGTCTCTTCCAAACAAGAATTCATCTATACTGCAGTCGTGGATTATAAAGCCCTTATACTGCAACAGAACATGATGTGGTCCTAATGCTACGTATACAGTACAATGTCTTTTACAATTGGAACAAATCCAGACAGGCAAAGTGATCAATTATTCTTTTACCCTAAGTCAATAATATGGTTTTAGGCACTCATGTTATGTACAACCTAATTTACAGTAAGTCAAATTGACATTATGAATTGTTTATGAAAATGAAGATCACAGATACTTTTAATTAAACAAAAAAAGTCAATAGTATTCAAGGTTTGTATCTCAAAACTCCAAACAAAACACCTACACTAGAGGACCAGATCAGTCCTCCATGTTACCTGATCCAGAACAATGTGATGTTTTATCTGTGCATGTAAAGTAACATTGCTTTTCAAAGCTCCTTCACACAGTATAAAGGATTTAGAAGCAGTAAGTCAGAATATGATTGTTTAGTTTCAATGTATTACAGATACATGCTGTAACTATCTGTTCAGGTAATACAATTAATGTCAAAACAGACCAATTGAATGTTTTAAAAAACATAACGTATACATTTTTAAGTTATTAAAGATAACAGTATAATTGTAATGCATTAAAATGTTGTTAAAATAATTTTAACCATGCATGAGGTTCAAATGATAAAAGAACAAGTAAAATAACATTTCAATTTAAATAAGAAAATATGTATCGTACTGAATATTGTACTGAGGCATAAAGTTATTATATCTTTTGGGGTTTACTGTTTTCTCAAATTAAATCAGCGTCTAAAACTGATATAAACTCCAGACTGCATATTGACCAAATACTTTATATTTAGACTGAACATGTTGGTATATTAACAAAATACATGTATATCTTTATAATTTTTTAACTTAATACCTAGTTCTCAAGAACATTTTAAGTAAAATGATCCGGGGGGGTTGGTCAATTTTATACATTTTTTTAACAGTTACAAACATGAACTCTCATTCTTCAATAAACATGCTCAATTTTTTTTTACATTCATGGTACTGAATACTGCATTTAAAAATCTGAAGAATACACAAAGTCTTATCCATCTTGACCTTGACTACAATATTTGTTCAGTACACTTCCATCTCTGGAATGTTCTCTGTAGTGGTAACATTATTAAGACAAATTTTCTATCATTGTAGCTTGTAGGTTTTAAAATGACAGCGAGACAGAGTGGTCTTTAAAGCACTTTTCCCAAGCTTCTCCCTGCAGAGAGACTCATCTTATTTATCATAAACTAAGCTGTAATTTTTACTGTTTACCTCTTATGCTTCAGTTTTTGTCAGCAGTAAACTCAGTCTCCCTGAAGACATGTAAAATGTCACACTTCCAATCCTCTGTTTTCTGTTCTCTGAGGGGATTTCCTTATATCTGTCCTTTGTGTTTTTAGTCTGTTGAGTGAAGCAGCACTCTGAAACTGGCTGTAACGCTAAAACATATTGCCACAGCCTGTCAGTTTGTTGTGTTCTTCATCTTTAGAGATGACGTGTCAGACTCATGTAAACAAATTAATTTGTTTTCCTATTTGTGTTACAAGTGCAAAAGTGATCACAACTAGGATATTATACTAGAAGAAAAAATTCAAGACTTTATTTCACTATAATTAAGTAGTGCATAATGCATGTAAGCTTATCTAGACAATCATTAGTTTACTCTCCAAAATTCAATACACAGTTAATTAACGAAATAATTTTTTGAAAAGGTAATCTCAATCATTGGATCTTTTCTTTTATACCTGAAATTGGCAGTCTCATTGTTTATTTGCTTTATTTTTTCCCAGAATTTCTGCAGTGTTTGTATTCTAAATACAAGTTCAAATTACATTCAATCAAAACAAAAGATAAAATGATCTCTTTTTCAGAGTTTTAAATCTGTAGTATACAGCAGTGAGGACCTGTTAAATAAAGGCTGAGTTGAAATAATTTTTATTCCTATCAATAAGCTGATCACGTCTGTTTTGTCAGATGTGTATATGTAAATGTACATCTAACTAGGCTTGTTGTCTACAATCAAAAAGATCTACATATTGACAGGGTGTAATAGTGAGGCGGTTTTCATTTTTGACACCTAGTGTATATTAAACTAATATCAGTATAATATTAAAGCAAATAAAAGTCAGAGAACCCATTCATTTCCAGCTGTTTATGTCCAAATTGTTACAATTGTATTTAAGTATATTAACTTATTATTTATGAGTTGTAAGAACACTTTTTAAGGATTCAGCCATTATCTTTCATTTGTATAGCATGTACTGGCACCTTCTCAAAAACCTTCAAGCGAGATATTCCTTTAACGTAGCATTGTGTTTGTCAGTGCCAGATCTTAAACCGACTTTGTGAAACAAATTCTGAAGCTTACTTTTAGAGTTAAATATCTATTAAATAAGGTCTGTGAATAATATTTTTTGCAAGACCAATGATTATGCAAAGTATGCATTTGAATCTGTTTCTGTAACATTTATGTAAAAAATGAAATAGAACAATTGATATATTCATATTTTATGTGAATCAAATTTAACTCTAGTATGCACATCACCACACTTGTAGATTATTGTGGATAATTAAGTATCTGCAATAACCATGAATGCATCTTATGGTTAAAGACAATTACTTACACAGTGGTAGACTATTAAAATCTTGTTGCATTATTGTAATTTACAAGAGTTATTTAGTAGTCAAAGTCCGGTCACATACCACTGGAGCAATGTGCAGTTACACTAGAGCACCGCTAGAAACTGCATGAGAGGGGTCCTCAGAGTTTCCTTTCATTATAATCAGTTTCTTCTGTTGGCATTTGACTGTTCAAAGATTTGAGTCCTCAAATTGGGTAAGTTAAGAGACTTGTGAATAGAAAGTATGTGATGAGAAAATGGAGTGTAAGCGAAGACCTACTGTAGGTTATAGTATTGTGACAGAAATGTAGAAATACAAATAATAATGATGATCTCCAGGTTTTATTCATCAGAGGATTGGTACAAACCCACATTGGGCCTCTTACAATTTAATATAAATGATGCTGATATATAATCTATATTTCATAAATGCTGTATATCATAACTTCTATGAAAATGCTTATATTACTGTGGCAAGTAATGATAATTTCTGTCATTTATCTTAGACTAATAGTTTTCTTAAATGATAAAAAAAATGTATTAGGGTTACTTATCTTTGCTTCTATGGTCACTCTTCTTTTATATGAATATAAAAAAATATGAATACAAAGTCGTTGTGCACACATTGTGGTGGCAAAGTTAGACTCCTGTGGGATAAAAACCGTTTTGCAATACAGACTTGTAACAAACCAATAATTTTGGTTGTAAGCAAGGAATTTCACAAATTGATTAATATTTAGACTTGTTAGATAGTTTTTATGTTTTTATTCATGTTCAATCATTCTTATTAACCTAAAAAAGAAAAACAGCTTCTTCAGTTAGCCTGAATGAGTTGCTGCTTTAGAAGACATAAATAAGATTTGCAGGTCCTTAGGAAATCAATTATTCAGAAAGTATCAAGATCTCAGTTGAGAAAATAAAAGTAATATAAATTATATATGTTCTAAATGTTTTGGTTTTTATCGTAGCTTATTTTGGTTTGTCTGTAATTTGCATTCTTAACTATAAAAGCACATTAAATGCATGGGAAGTGGATACTAACATTAGCCATAAAGTAAATTGTATTTGACTTATTAATTTGCGGCCATCATGCTAAAAGTGCTATATAATACAGAACAGCACCACCTTTTCAGCTTTTATACTGCTATTATTTCTGAAGACACATACTGTATATCCTTATTTGAAATACTCAGGTCATCAGGTCTTTCACATTGCTCTTCACACAGATAATGCTTTGTATTCTTTCATGCAAAAAGTCTCAGAATATATTGGTTGTCTCAGAACTTTATTTTCTGTTGAAAACTTGGCTATATTTTATTTAAATGTATCACACTTCTAGTCAGAAGGGATGTTGACAGAATGCAGATTGATGATACTTTACAACCTTGTAAAAATGCTGTTTCATGAATTGTAAAGTCGTTATATATTATTATTTTATTGTTATGATCCGGTTCTGAACACTGTAAGGCAATTCATTTAGTTGTGAGATGAACAAGTCAGAGCTGAGTTTCATCTTTTGTATCCTGTCCACCTCCTGTGTTATTCCCAACACTGCTTTTTCTGTTAGTTGAATTCTTTTGAACATAGGTCAGTGGGTCAGGTCGGATTAGATAGCTGTATGAACGGAAAGAAAAAATTGCCATTTTAAAAGGATGCTTCACTTCTAGTTATAAATTCTAGGTTAAGTACAATTTTTAACATTATAAACCTCTGGAAATTGAAAGTAAATACACATCTAGGACACGTCTTTTAGTCCAAATTTAGTAGTTACTTATTTTTAATTATTTTTGAATGATTCCTATACAGTATATTTAACTCCTATATATCATATACTGTACCTTGCACATTGTTGGGTTATGCTGTCTTTTTGTAAATGACAAATTGCAATGAATTATGGAAATAAAAGAAATATAAGCAGAACCATCTAAATACCATCTTAATTCATACAGTATATATATACAATAAAATGATCTGTTTACTGAAATGCATACTGTACCATGTTCTTATGAAAGTACATTATTTGAATTATTTGAAAGATTTCTATGTGAGATTTAAAGAAAATCTTTTTTTTTTAATTTCTGAAATACAGCAGATTTGTAAAGCTGTTTAAAAGTCCAATAATGAGTTCTATCTAATTCATATATTGTTTTACTTACACAATATCATTCAGCTCCAATCTTGTGTCCGGGGATGGATTGATTAAAACATATGAAAGTGTGCTCTGTTGATCATTCATTTCATCTAGATAAAAAATAGGAAACTGTAAAGTATGTCAGGAGGCCAAAAACATTCATTTTTAAGAAGGCCTCATCTTTCACCATGTCGGTGGGTTATACATGAACAAACTATTGCCACTTTTGAAACAAATCCAGGTCCTTGTAACACAAGCTGTTTGTTCATTGGTAAGCGAAAGGTCAACCATATTGTCCCAAATACAAAAACATCCATATACACAAACTTTACAAAATAAGGAAGACAGAGTATTAAAGATTGATCAAATTCATATTGAATTGAAAGTATAATGGTAATATAAATAGTATAAAGGAACAGAACAAAGTTATACTGCAAACACTGATATTAAGTGTATGCAGAAGTTTTCACTGTGCTTCTGCTTTTAGCTGACCTTGATTTAATCTTACCGTAACCAGCTGTCGAGAGACCAAGATTCTTCATCCTGTTTTTCACCAGTGCAGCCAGTTCTTGTCTCTCCGATCTTCTGCACAGGTTCATTCTCTGCTGGCTGATTTTTTCGGCAGTTTTGTTGACATGTCTTGGCACCTTTCTGCTCAGACGCCTTGCCCATTGCATGCTTTTCTTTCGAAGTAGCGGCCGATCAGATTGGTCACTGGATGTTGAGTTGCGGTGGTTGTTCCGATAAATGAAATGGTCTTTTGGGTCTTTCGTGTCTTCACAATCTTCAACATTAACTGAAATCTGGGACTGTATTAAAAACAAAAATAAAAATAAATGTACAGAACGGTATTTGTAAGTGAACGTAATATCTGTTTCTCTAATACATGCATTGCATGGAGAGGCTTAATGGTAATCCTTGGCACAAGAGAAGATTTTTATTTGAACATTTTAGATTTTACTTCCGTGTACTACATACTGTAGATTGGATGTCCTGTGGTCTAAACATTATTATATGAAAGTAAAGGCAAAGTAAAAGAATTAAAAAATATATTAAACGTATGTATTCAAGTATTCTCATAACAAACCTTTTGATAATGTCACTAGAGATACATGTGATTGTAATGGAGCCGCTGTGCAGTTGTTTTATTCAAAAACTTCTTAGAACTTGTAGATCTTTCTGTGCTGCTTGATGTGCTGTACACCTGCAGTGTATAATTCTTTAAAATGATTGGTCATATTTTAAGCACTACTATTCATCTATAGTGAAACAACAGCCTTTTGATCTGAGATACATGAATACACTGTTTAACATGTGAGAACTTCACCTTTATAAAGTCATATCACAGCCAGGGAGTATTAAGACTTGGAATTTCAATCTATTTGCAAAAGGTACAATGACACTTGTCTCCCACTAAATTAATTTAATTTGATTAAATTAATACAGTTATAAATTTACAGTTTATCCCCACATATTTGTAAATTTCTAAATTTCAGGTAACTTCCCATTGATTTATTCTATTTTTACTTACTATTTCTAAACTCCATTCAATTAAAAACTTAGTTTATAAAAGAATAGTGCCTTCTTTTATAGTATTATTTAGCTTGAAGTGACAATTTGTATGTGGTCTTCAAAGAGCTCTCTGACCATAAGATGCATGCGGCTAAATTAATGTCCTCTGTGTGCTACCTCCTTTACCAGTATAACCTAGTGAAACAGGAAATGTCCATTGCACTTCCAAAGCACAGACTGTTCTGTTAATATAATTTTGTTAATTTTAATATAAAAGAATACTTAGAGATGTCAATAAATGTGATCCTTATGTTTTTTGGACTAAAATTAATGACAAACAGGCCTTTGATCTGTTTGAATCAATTGTTGTTGATCTTTGAACAATTTTAGAAGAATTCTGAATATAAAACATCAGTCTTTCTCATTTGACTGATTATCTTTATCTACAGTGGCAATCTACAGTCTATTAAACAGAAAACCAACTATCAATAGACATAAACTCAGACTATGAATTTAATACTTGTGATTTCATGCCAAGAACACCATTTACCTGCGCCATGTAAGAATGCTTTTGAAACTTTACTGAAATAATACTGTGAAACATATCTGTGAGGATGAAAGGTATATCTTTCTTTAATATTGAAAATACATCAGGCAGATACACCTGATAATGGGAAATTTGTGCATGCCATAGTTGAATGATTTAACAGGAAAACAATATCTACAAATATTGAGATAAGAGATGAGAGGCTAAAAAGTTTCAAGTATTTCATTTTTGTTTCACAGTAAAATATCAGCATAAATGCATATTTAAAGTCTTAAACACTCAGGAACCTATTCCATCATAAAAGTAGTGTTCCTTTATATGTTTATTATTGAAACCATCCTACATTAACAAAGATGAAATAATGATAAAACAAAATAATGAACTACTTACCTGTGAGGCCAATTCATTGGACTTAATGTTAAGAAACAGAAAAGAAAAAAAGACACTGGTGATATGAACATTATATCTACATTCAGTAAGTAGAAGAGCACAATTATACTTGTTTTGCCAGATGAACAAATTAAAAAATGCAACTCTTGGATATGATGCAAAAAAGGACCACGTTGTCAAGTCTTTCAGATCAGTAAATTATTTTCAAAGTATTTACTTACTGTGCATTTTATTATTGTCAGCAAAAAACATATCTGATTGAAAATTCCCAAATGTTTCGACAGACTAAATGATCTTTCATATTAATAAGGAAACCTTGATCTTGTTGAATAAATAATACAGTTAATTCTTACATTTTTCAGTATACAATAGAGAAATATTATAAGTAATCAAGTAATAATTGAACAGTCTGTTAAAGAACTGAAGTTAAAACATTTTGTATGTATGTACCAGCTCTGTACATAGTTAAGTAGCTTCAGGCAATCATTATGTTATGCAATTTTATGAGAAGTAATAGGTTGAAATTAAGTGTTGCACACTCACAAAATATTGCAGTTGTATCTTAATTATTAGCTAATGAATTCAAAGATCTTTCTGTTTTTTATTGAAAGAAGATGGGTCAGTTTTGACAAAATGGTAGGATAGTTTGTTCCATACTACCACAACACTTGTAGAAAAAAGTGCCTCATGTTCTCTGTTTTAAATATGTTTACATTTGGTTTCCTGCGGTATGTTTCACTGTTGTTTTTGATTGGTCAGTGCAAGTATGTAAAAGTTAGATGAGTATGAAACACTTGTTTTTCCTGATATTGAATCAGTTAAGTTCCTTTTGATTTGTCACATACAGTAGTAGGGCTGCTTGTCTCTTTTTTTTACCTGTGCAGTCCAGATAGACAGACTAAATTGAAAGTATAGATACATTATTAATTTGTTAATATAAGTTTATTTCACTGTCTGGGTTTTTGAAGGGACACTGGCAAAGTGGTCAGCATGTATAATTATTTATCAGATTTTGCGTGTTGAGAACGTGGCAACCCCTAACACACAAGAATTCATTTATTGAAGTATTTTGGTACATATTTTGGTATATATTTTTAAGCTTAACTGATTTTAAGCTTCCCAGAACATAAGAAATCTTATTCAGAAATTAATTGTACATAGCTTTACCTCCGATGCTGGTAAGTTTTGTGATTCAGTTCTGTAGACCCCAATAGGAATATCTCCTGCAGAGGAGCAGAGCTTTTGATAAAGTCTTCCATATGTCCTGATCCATAAATCATCTTCTGTGATTTTCATCTAAAACAATCCACATCACAATTATTTGTTATAAAATTTAGGACATTAAAAGGAAGCAAACAATATCATTTGAGTTTCAGATTATGAAAATGGCTTACTGTATGTATCATCTTGTGCTTGACATATAAATAGTTACTGTAGAAACCAACTCCATTTACAGAGTATTGAAATATTTGGATTCTTCAGAACAAAATAGGACATCTAAGTTTTCTATCAAACACTGGAGTCACAAATTTATTTACATGGCTTACTGCTGTCATGCCTGCAGCACCACAGGGAGAACAAAGACAAATACACTCAAAATCAAGGAAGCCTATAAGTTTTTACAGTCATGACTTCCAGAGCACATTACAGGAGAGTTAACACTGACAGAAGAAGCAGTGCATCTCACTGGCAACACACCAAGCTTGCAAGGACTCAGGAAATGTCAAGACTTGCAACAGCACGATGAGCTAAAGATGTATTTATCCTGGATGACTTGATCGCACCCATCCCCCACCAGTGCTGAGCCAGGTGTGCACCACTTCTTGGAGCATCTTAGTAACAGCTGGCTAATCGCATTGATTGAAATGGCCAATGTCTGAACTACCTTTACTGGTTAACTCACAGTAGTCCCTTTTCAACTACTTCAAAGTTTATATTTCAGGTTTAAAATACATTCATTCTTTTTACTGTCTGTAATGCTAAAATCTCTTTATGAAGTACTATATACATTGCTTTTATATAAAAACGCCTTTTTGTTTATTTGCATTGTATAAGAACTTTTACTTTAGTCTTAAAATTTAACAATTATTAATGTAATTATCTTTTGCTTTTTTATCTACAACAAAAGACAAAAAATATACAATTGTACTTACAGCACACAGAAATCCAGACCCTGGTGTCGTATCCAAACCTAGAAGAAGCCTTGCTATGGATATCATATATTCCTTCACAAAAGACTAAAAGTGAACAAAATGACACGTGTGACATACCGTGCACATAAATGTGTATTTTTATGTTTATACTGAGCATCAAAAGAAACATATACTGTACAAAAAGTTACAAACAGGAGGAGACCATTCACATAATTTCGATTGTTCTGTAATTAGTAATTAATTGAACTAAGTATCTCATCCAGCCATTTACTGTATAACTTTAAACTACTGTAAGTTTGTGTTATCACTTTTAACTGTAATGAACTCACAAAGTTATCAGAAAAGCAACTTTTTTGTAGAAGGCTCACTGATATTTTATTAGCCATGAAACAGGTAAACTCATTATGTCGATTGACATTTGTCGATCAACCAGGGGTATAACTAAAAATTGCAGGCTAGTAGTAATATTCATGGAACATCTGCAGCGCATACTTTGTACTAGGTTATAGATGCTGTCTTGTGGGATTTTGTCCTATACCTCTAGTAGAGTCTGGACAAGCCTGTGTCCAGTTGTGCCTGTTCAGTGTTCTCTTAGCCCAACCTGCCATACATCATCCAAGATCATTCTACAAATGTTCAGTTAGGCTGAAGTCTGATGGGTACAGCATCCACAGCATAACTGTCATATTCTCATCTCATGATAAAGTCATTATTAAACAAGCAGCATGGGGATGTGTGTTGTCCTGCTGGAATGATGTCACCTCAAGATGAGCCTGCAGAGAGGGCAGCAAGTAAGGTGCCAAGACTTCATTGATGTAACATCATGCACTCCTATTGCCATCAATCACTACAAGTGGAGATCTGTAGTGAGTAGGCACTAATGCCCACACCATCACACTTGGACCTCCCCATTCTTTGCAAGACATACTAATTGCCTTTTTTTTCCCCCAACAGTCTTGATGTTCAACAAGTTAAATCACCTCCTCACCTATGCCCATGTAACTCTATAATCAGTGCTTATTTAACAGTCATGGCTTTCAAAGTAGGAGATTTGGTCACAAATAATCAACTAGTCAAATTAAGCCAAAACACGCCTAAATAGAGTGATGAGCTTCTTTTGTTGCACTGTATATTTGTACATTCATTAGAGTCTGTAATTTTGTCGGATACCACATGAGCATTAAACATAAAATAAAACATACTTAGATTTTACTGTATACAGTACAGTATATTACATTTGTGCATAATTTATTTAGAAACTTGGTGGGTTCGCTGTGGGTGTTGGATCGCTATTTTATACAGTGACTCTTGGACTCTACTTAATTCATACTTTTCTAGGATGGGTTTAACTTTGCACTATATGAGAAGTGGAATAAGATAAATTACCATTCCCATTTTCATAGGTTTATGGCATGTGAAACGGTTGATAACAATAGCATAGCTTAAAGAGATTAGGAGCATTTCTAAGAGAATGTGTGCCTCAAAATGAAGATGATCCAAAGAAACTTTGATGTCTTTATTTATCTACATAACTGACAACACAAAAGTGATGTCTTTTTACTCAGTACTCAAGTTATACCTTGCCATTATCAATTTTGTTTTATAGTTTATTATGAGTAACTGAGCACAGTTAAATGTGTGGTTTTCTTTTTTATAAATCTTTAAAGGTTTATAAAAGGTTTTCTCATATCCCACTTTATTTTTGAATTTCCGTGGTCATCTTTTTAATTTCTAATTTCAGATTCAGCACATAATAAAAAGTTATGCCTATCCCTATATCTAAGTGAGCAATTTATCTTGTTTTTGTATCGATTTCTTCATGTGTGTGCAAGGAAAAGTGTATTGAATATACAAAGTGTATGGTAGCCATCAAGTGCTAAATTAAGAACATGTTAATTCCAAGCTAAAAAGTAACCAGCAGAGACACAATGTGTGTGCTGTTGAAGCTTCTTCATGCATGAGCCTTTGCAGTCAATGCTAGCTGATGCAGCTCCCCACTCAAGATGCTAAATTAGTTTCTATTTTAAAGCAAGTAGTAATCTGAACCTGTACGTGATATGTAATAAAATATAACACCTTATATTCACTGACAGTCAGGATGTGTTAGATTATATTAAGATTATGCACAGAAAAATGCTACAATTTACAGGGTATATTCGTGTAAATCAGGTGCTAATAGACTGCTGTTGAAATAAGTTTGAAAAATCAGAATACATTACCTGGTACAGGAGTGTATCCAGCATGCTAATGCTGAATACTCTTCCAGCAGCAAATGGCAAACGGAACATAAATGCCAAATTGGAACCTTTCTCACGTTCTTTCTGACAAAAGAAAGGAGCAATAATGAACTGTATGCAGTACAATGAGAAGAACAATACAGCCCCCTGCTGGTGTTCTCTTTGTGTTATTGGAAAATTACTAGACCCTAAAAAACAGCAGTACAGTAGATAAACATTTAAACAACAATAGAACTCTAATATGTAACTCTAATGGTGTAACAACTGTATAGTGATGTAAAATGTAGAGTTTTATTGCTTTACGAAGTATTGGAAATATGGTTGCTGCTGGAAGAGGTGTTAGTGGGGACAGCAGTGGGTGCTCACCCTGCGGTCTATGTGGGTCCTAATGCCCCAGTATAGCGACGGGGACACTATACTGTAAACAGGCGCCATCCTTCGGCTGAGATGTAAAACCGAGGTCCTGACTCTCTGTGGTCATTAAAAATCCCAGGGTGTTTCTCGAAAAGAGTAGGGGTGTAATGTTGGCTTCATTACTCTGCTCTCCTCCCCACTGATAGCTGATGTGTGGTGAGCGTTCTGGCGCACTGTGGCTGCCGTCGCATCATCCAGGTGGATGCTGCACATTGGTGGTGGTGGAGGGGAGTCCCCATTACCTGTAAAAGCGCTTTGAGTGGAGTGTCCAGAAAAGCGCTATATAAGTGTAAGCAATTATTATTATTATTATAATACTTAGAACAATGAAAACTGTTCTAAGGGATTTCACTGTTCTCTCTAACTATGGAAATAGACCATGACAGAAGGCCCTGTACAGCCTACTTTTTGTGGGAGCTGCTCTATTTGTAGTTCACTCACTGTATGTGGCTGCACAGAGCTTTCTCCCTAAAGAAGGGTGGGTCAGTTAACTACTATAGTATCAGGTCGTGTCTTCTCGTGTTAGTGAGTTTGTAGTTTAGGTCTGTGTGCCAAGCTGTTTGTTGATACAACTTGTACTGTACACTCAATCCCTTTAATAGAGATCACTGATACAAGATCCATTGCCTGTTACTTGTTGGAACCCACTGGCACTATTATAAGTGCTACAGTATAGACTGAAATGCATTCAAAATGCAACATGTGATTTCTGGAACCCATAGCCTTAATTGTTGTATTTTGACATCTGGGAGTATACATTTATATAATTATATAGGGACACTATATGACAAAGGCTTCAATTTTGTAGGTTAGATCTTAAGAAAAGAACATATGCTCTGCCACTTTTCAGGATAAATATTTAAATAACTTTTCAGGATAAATATTCAGGATAAATATATAAACAAGTACACAAAATAATAAGGAAAAGCCTCTTATGCAACTGCTTGATATCTGATCTTTACAGTTCATGGTGATTTGTTAAATGAATGGATGGAAAGGATTGATAATAGCTGTAAATTTTGGACTTTAATATGACTTTGCTTTTTTGCAATGCTATCAAGATTACTGTTTAACAATTTCAGAATTTTTAAGAACAAAAATCTTTGGGTGCAAGAAACATACAATCTGTAGTTGTTTCTGTTATTTAATATTTATTCTTCATATTTAATTGGGGGTGTAATAGCATTTGGAGGGCAATGTAAATATAGAAAGAAATGTTTCAGAAAATAAAATATGCTGAGATATACTGAATACAACTTCATATTAAATACATCTCACCAAAATTCTTTGGGCTCTCTACTTTGTTAACACCTCAACAAAATGTGTTGAAACATAGGCACACTGATTGTTTTTGTGTAGCTGAACAAGTAAAAAATACTTGGTTTTGTCTTACCTTTTCAAGTTTAGAAAGGGCCAAGGAGTAACAGTCTTTGGCTCGGAATTGCATAAATCTCATGTTTGCAGGATGAGTCAATTCTGTGATAATACCTAGACTTGAAAACAGCCTGAATAAATCACACAGTGAATTAATACAAAAGTATTAATAAAGTATAAACAATTTCAGACACAAAGAATTGCTTTATAAATGAACGGACTTTTAAGATACAGCAATATGCTGCCACTAGTAAAACATTATTGACATTAGTTTCCTATGCTGAAAAAAAAACAACTCCTTTATTGATGAGTTACATAAGTATTTTCTCAAAATCATTGTTCCTAGAGCTAGATACAGTACATATCCATACTACATTAAAAGCTTCTCAGATTTTGTTTGTTATTCCTTATTCTTCCCTTTACATGTTTGCAAATGTAATTAATATTCCAAAAGGTCAGGTTTGCACATTTATTTAATCTTGGATAAAAGGAATTCATATTTTCCACAGTGAACAACAGTAGCAGCAAAACATTTTAAAATCAAAGATATCATTTATCTGCCGTTAACGAATTTCCTCTGAAAAAAATGAGGTTATATTCAAAGTCAAAGTTTAATATACTTGTTTCACATAGAAACATGGCAGATGAAAAGAAAACATTGAAAATTGAATTTCAGCTTGTGTTATAAACTGTATAGATGGGTTGTTGTTTTAAGTGTTGGAAACAAAGGACATGGCCATACAATTAATCACAATTAAATATTTAGATTTCTGCTAATGTACATGGAAGTCTCTTGCTAAAATCATAAATATTAACAGTTGCATACCTGATTTACTGGATACATTATAATATTATTATTAATATTAAAAACTGCTTTAAAATACAAATGAAAAAAACTTGAAGAGTGTCTTGCAAATGCCAAAGAAGCCTTTTTATTTGTATAATAAAATAGTACATTCAGACCTTTTCCTTCAAATAATAGTGCAAAAGAGGTCCAAACATTTGAAATATAAATAATATGGTTCCTCAAAAATGCTGAAACCATATGAGCAATGAAGTGAGATGTCCTTAAAGATAAAACTGGAAAACATAAAAAGAATAACAGGTAAGATGAAATGGTTTCCTGTTTTAGAGGGTCTGCTGAATGTCCTTTGCCTGAGTACTTAAGTCTGGATGATTTATTGCTTTCTACATAGCTGTTCATTTATTGTTACAAACCAATATTGCCATCTGCTGTTCAAAATAAGTCAGATGTTTACACTCACATTTTCTTCAGTATTTATTTCAGAAATGAACTGTTTTTTGTAGACTCATCATCAATTAAAATTTCAAATGTTAAAATACAAACTGGGCTGATTAAGTTGCTCAAAATGACAGAGAGCATTTACTGTTTTTTACTAAATATTTTTATAGTTCTCAGACAACTAGATTTTTACAAAGGTGACAAGGTATTATCTTGTTAGAACCTCTTCCATTGTAGAGTATAGCAAGTACAGAACTATTAAAGTAGTTTCAGTTTAAAATGTTTTCAAAGTACATTAGCACATTAACAATGAAACCATTAAGTCTTTTCTTCAGTATCTCAAGGGTTAAATTCATTATTGGGTCTGGTTCTCTGTTGCCATGGAAACTCAGGTTCAGCACAGGGTAGTTGTATTTATGTACTGTACTTCTTCATATACTGCATATACTGTATACATCCTCCATAGCTTCCTTTAAAAATTGGTTATTGCCATTTCAAATCAATTCAATTTTTTATATCTTGTAAGAAATAACTATATGAATGTGATTATTTTTAATGTATCTACTTTCTGATTTTCTGTCAGGATGATCCAGACAGTGCACTAACACCAACAAAGAAGAAAGCTTACAGTATATACTGTACACATCTACCTAGATACAGTACCAACTATACCAAAAAGCAAGGTGTAAGGTGAGAGTTTGCTGGCTTTATCATGGACTTCCATAAATTTAAAAACTTTAACTTTTTTAACTTTCTGCTCTGACATTTTATTGATTTTCTTACCTGAACAGTGTCTGAACATTCACAATGGTTTTAGCATCAGCCATGTAATCTTCCTCTGCACTCATGGTGCTCTCCTTATCCACCACTACCATGTTGGCAGCAAAAGAAACTCCACAACGAAGCAAATCATCTAGACTTTGATAAAACATGACCGGGTTTATCTAAAAACAGCACATAGCAATAAAGGCAAACTTCTGCAGCTATTACATGCACCCATGTTTTCCTGGAAACCCACAAAGAATGATACAGGATTCTATTATTTGATATCCTCAGAGAAGACAAGAATTAATCTGTTTAAAGGAAATGTGAGAAATGATTCAATACCATACTATTGAGTGTAATAATATCCAACACAGAATCTGCAGAAAGTAATATGGCACATTTTAACAGTTGTATGAAGCATTGCTTTTTATTTGCCATTTCCAATGTTGTCAGTAGCATTATCACCTTGTAGTGTAATCTTGTCAAATCTCAGAAACCAAGCAAGGTTGCTGCTGTAAGTGGTATGTGTAGACCAGTAGGTGGTTCTTTCTTCTGGACCAGAATTTCCAACTAAAAAGATTTTGTGCCTGGGCCCAAAGTCTTGTCTAAATTCTAGTCCAAGATCTGGCCTACATGTACCCAAAGTTTCCATTTTATGGAATAAAATATTTATGTGAAGCAGTTTTTCGATTCTCCATCTGATCTTCTAGGTAGTGTGGCTGCTGGTTTTTAATGGCTGCCATGCTTCACCCATCTGGCTTCTGCACAAGTGTAAGTTTGCAAAGATGCCAAAGCACTGCTTCTTGATATACATGTAGCAAAGACACTATTATAACCTGTTGTGTAAAAAGACAACTATCTGTATAGCTTTTAGAGTTGTATTTACTGTGTGCAATCATTGTTATTATGAATACAATTATGCTGAAGTAGTTTAGCACATTAAATATGAACATAAGTTGCTTGTTTATGCATTAAACAAAATTGCTAAAAAGAGAGTAAATTTAATGTACTTGCCATAATCCTCACCTAATCTCATATAAAATATAATGTCTCTTTTGAGTTAAGATGTTCATGATATTAATAAATAATATGATATTATGACATTATTAAATTTGATCAACATTGCATCCATTTTTTAACATTGGGATACCTTTTCCTGTTTCCTTTTAGGCATCTGCCTAAATTCGCAAAGAAATAATATAATACATATAATGCTATTAAATAAATCAAGTCAATATGAAACACAAAAACACAACATGCTAAAAGACACCATGCAACGTGAAAATTCGGAGTTGTCACAAAAAAGTAGAGTACCACAAAATCAGACTAAAGACGAAAATCCAAAACCATTCCGTCTGAACTAAAAAACACTAATTTGAAGGCCTTTTAAACACAAATCATGCAAAACAACTGCAAATGATCTCATGCTTTGAATTTGAACATACTTATCAATTGAGCCAACCATGTAGTAAACCATTGGAAACCAACAGATTGCTTCAAGAAAATGTGTATCTGGCCTAGAAAATGGGCAGATAGAGATAACTGATCTTATTTCTGTTTTGATTCGTTAAAATAAGAAAAAATAAAGAATAAGGGTATGTTGAGTTCTTAAGACATACATAATAATTAATAAATATTTGATAAAATTATCAATTATACTGTATTTGAAGTTGCACTGAAAGATGATGATGGTTTTCATATTTTTATTTAACTCTAAATTTACAGCATAATGTTTTAAACTAAAAATGTTTTTTTTCTGATGCTCATACCTTTACCATGGTATCAATGTTACAAAACCTTACCTGGTGAAAATTGTTATATTTCCATTTGCCATACTTCTGTCTCATAATAAATTCCAACACGTGAACAAACATATGTGCAAATAAAACTTTTTTCAACTTATTTTTCTGAATAAGCATTTGCTTTTAAAGCAATTTAAGCTATACTGTATTACTAGTCCATCAAAGCCAAATGAACTTTCCCCATTTTCTGTTATGTTAAGCAAACTGAGTATATAATACTCTACAGTTTAATCCCCCAAAATAAAATACCAAATTGTCAGCAGCCATATCACACTGCAACGCATTACTGGCAACCCACTGAAGCTAAGGTGTAAGCCTGGTTAGTACCTGGATAGGAGACCTCCTGGGAAAAACTAAGGTTTCTGCTGGAAGGGGTGTTAGTGGGGCCAGCAGGTGGAGCTCACTCTGCGGTCTATGTGGGTCCTAATGCCCCAGTATAGTGATGGGGACACTATACTGTAAAAAAAAGAGGGCACTGTCCTTCAGATGAGACGTAAAACTGAGGTCCTGACTTTCAGTGGTCATTAAAAATCCCAGGGCATTTCTCGAAAAGAGTATGGGTGTAATCCCTGCATCCCGGCCAAATTTCCCATTGGCCCTTACCAATCATGGCCTCCTAATAATCCCCATCTATGAATTGCTTTCATTACTCTGTTCTCCTCCCCACTAACGGCTGATGTGTGGTGAGTGTTCTGGTGCACTATGGCTGCCATCGCATCATCCAGTTGGATGCTGCATATTGTTGGTGGTGGAGGGGAGTCCCCATTACTTGTAAAGTGCTTTGAGTGGAGTGTCCAGAAAAATGCTATATAAGTGTAAGCAATTATTAATTAATTATTTTTATAATTACACAGCTGCATTTACTGACCATTTGGCTAAATTGCCCTACGGTATTATGCATGCAGGGAGCTCATGATAATCCACTGTATGCCAGTAAGTCCACAGCCATTACTCTAGCCTTCCCCCTTCATTTATTTGATAACAAGTATTTCATTTTATTAATTATCTGGTTTAATTAATTTTGTTATTTTAATAATTTTCTAGTCAATCTAAAAGTGCTATTTCCAGCTGAGGATCAGTTCAATCCTTCTTATAATTACTTAATTAAAACATTACTGGTCCTAAAAAGGTAAGCATAATAAAAGGTAAAGCGTAATAAAAAACAATGTACAAGTCATTATTTTTTAAGTAACAGAATAAAAAACTGCTTGATCTACAATCCATACACAATTCACCAAACACGTACGATTTCAAAAAGATTAAGTATATTTAGAACTGCAAAAATGGCATTATCCTACAGATATGAAGGTACTTACGGGTTATCCAAGAGCACAACAATAGGATTAAGCTCTTTCTTTGGTCTGTAATAAGCCCTTAGGGGAACAATGAAGTTGTACAATCCATTACCAGCAGTCTCAGCAGAAACTATAATCAGTTTATTTTTAAAGCCATATGCTTTGGCGTCTTCATAATAGTTATGTTGGCACCCCTAAAAACAAACAAATGTATTAGTTAGCTGACATAACCTTTTTATTGCATGACATTCTGTAATATTGTTTTCTGAAATCTACAGTATAAGCCGTTTTAATGGCAAATTGTTGAAGTCATGCAAGTAGATTCAGCTTTAGCTGTAATTATTTTACGTGAATTAATCGATTTTATTTATTTAATCATGTTTTGACATTTACCAGTATCCCTACAGTCAGGATCCTAGACTTATTTCTATATAGACAGTGCTGAAGGGGACTATGACATATTTGGCATAACAGTTACTGTACCTTATCAAGCCTCAAGCAACAAAATGGCACCTTTTCTTGAACAAGGTGACAAAATGTTGGAGAGCTCCCAATATAAGGTGAATTTGGAGGATATCCTTTGATATACCTTAAAACAGACAATGTTACACAGAAAGTAGTTATAAACATTTTCTTGTTAAATTGTAAAAAATGCATAATTAAAATGGATATTTAACTCATTTTAGTAGGATGTCCCAGAGAAATTAGTTTAGGAAAGGTATGGATCTGAATGTTTTATTACAAATGCATATTCTGAATACTACACAAGTATTTCAAATAGATTTTCAAGCAGAGTCATGTAGAATACAATACTCTATTTATCCTTTAATATTTTCTGTACTTTTTGTGATATATTTCTTTGTGACACAGATATGGTATGCGGAGCTTCGAAGCAGTGCATAAGCTGCAATACAAGATGTGCCACATGTGGTCCATTAATACGTATATGACCTCTATGATCAGGTCAATACAGTATATTGTAGTTTTACAGTATTGACATATTTTTCAATGTTCCTAAATAGAACAGTATAGCCCTGTTCTATTTAGGAAATATGTGAGCAGGCACATTTGCTACCCAAAACACTTTGATTGGAAATATAATTCAGAACTATTCACACTTCTCTTTAATAGCACCTGTGTGTGATAGCAAATAAAGAGAAATGAAAAGGAAAGAGTGAGTCAAGATCAGTGCTGGGATAAAGCTATTAAGAGCATATAAGATTGTAACTTCAGGAATATTTGTGACGGCAATATCTTCAAAACTTCACACCAACTATAAACACATAAACTTACTCCTCTAGTGATCCTTCACAGTCAGAAAGGATTACTTCGTCTTCTGACTGATCACCGAGTAGGTCACATGTCTGAATGAATGATGAATCTGCTACTTCTAACACAGGAGCAATGCTGGGCCTCCTGTTCCCTTTAGATCCTTCAGCAGGAAGAGACAGGTTTGGGCCTGTGGAGGATCTGCATCCTGTGTCTTGTAGATCTATTGCAACTGTGCCTTAAATAAAAACATTAAAAATATATACAGTATATAGAAATTTGTTGTTGGATACTTATTGTTCATTGTGTAAATATCAGGACATTTAAGCTACCAAGATTTAACAAATCACCTTTTGAAAATTTGATGTTTAAAGACATACAATATAAAATAAAGATTTCAACAGGGCTTTTTGAAAGCCAATTCAAAGTATTGGATAGAATAAATACCACTTGTAAAAAAAGATGTAATATGTTACTTTTTATTCCTTTGGTAAATACAATTTTAAGTTCAGATCTCAGACTCAAACTACTTATTCCATGAGTACAAGTAGTACCTTTTGAAAAGGATTGTCTTTAAAAATAAGTTTTAGAAAGTTATACAGACAACCTTTTTTTGTTTAGGACCTGAGATTGTTGTTCATCAATTTATTTGATATGAGTCAGACACTGAATTATTAGCCTTGATGAAATCTACTTCCTAACTAGAATAAGTGTATGAATAAAACATGTGATAGAAAATTCTTGCTCAGTGACTTTTCTAATTATTATAATCACAGCGTAAGATTCTTATTACTGAAGACATATAGTTCACTTACCCATGCTAGCAATAATACTGTGTACAGGTAGTCTAGAAGGCCCATGATACCCTGATCTTAATGACTTGTTTTTCATTTCCTCTTGTTGATTTTTAAAAGTTGAGTTTTCCTCCTTGGTGATGTTAATGTAAAAGCATGTGTCGTTGGAACTCATTATGTATTGAGGTCCTGGATTTAACCAGATGTTCTTATTATCTTCTCTTCGCACACCAATTAAACACACGCCATACCTAGAGATTACAAATATACAGTATAGCCAGTATCTACAGTATATATACAGTATGCTGTATATCCACTTGGAAAAATGTAACAAATCTGTTTTCTCTGGATATGTAGTTGGCTTCAAATCTTTAACAGAACAGGGAGAGCAGGAAAACAACATGCTAATGATGACCTTGAAACGTGGTTCACTCAGAGAAAATGATGAGCAGTTTCAGTGCAGACATTACAACATTGAGACATTGAGATGAGGAACTGCTTCAGACATGACACAATTAACCCAGAAACCAAGCACCAACCCAGCTGTGGGTCTTTGTTAAACAGCGTGTACTGCTTTGCTAAACCTACTCTGATTTTGCTTTTTAAAATAGCAGACAACCCCTGATTTCTCTACATGAAAAAGGAAGGTATACCTTCCCTGTATGGGCTCTGAAATGATCATCCTCATAAAACTGCTGTAGGATATCTGTATTTCACATATGGTTTTCTTATTAGAAAAAAGACACAAGCCTTGTAAATTCAGTGCAGTGGTATTTTTTTTAAATATGGTCCAATATACTTTACAATATGATGCATTGACTTTACAGTATATTTTTCAATTACTTTAATGACTTTAATGATGAATACTTCTTGTAAACCTAATGTCTTACATGGTTTTAATTACATTTGTAGATAGTGATATTTTTAGTGCTTTGGTTTAAAATGAATGATTTTGGTTTTAAGCAGTTGTGTATAGGATCCTGTTCAGGCAAGCTGCTTTTTCACAAATACTCACTTCTTGTGTGCATGGAAAGAGGCATATGTAAAGCTCTTTCCCTCATATTCTGAGAAAAAGATGCTCTGTTCCAATACAATGTGGTAGACCTCATTCCCTGAGCATTTGCCGTACATCTTCTGCCACTGCTCTGGTGATTGCTGGCCTTCTCTGCAAAAAACAATAAATAAATACATTTATGGGAATGAAGATTAATCTTTAGTTTGATACCACTTCTTCACATATACGGTACATAAAAGTTTCCAAAGAACTACAGTATAGCTAAACGAATAGCCTTCATTAACTGGTGTGAAAACTACAAACAAGGATTGCCTTTAACTTCATTCCCAAAACATTATAGCTACAGTGTGAGTTTTAAATCTCATATGTAAAATGTAAATATTTGGTTATCCACATGTCCTTAACTCTTGACACTTACTGTCCTCTAGAAGAGTGAACAAGAAGGGTAATCAAGGTGGATGTTGCTGGGCAAATACAATTCAGTGCCAGCATGGCATACTTGAATTCCTCTTCACAGACAACATGATCTATATTAAGGTAAAAAAAGACTTTTGTTTATCTCATAGTTACTGAGTATTGTAATAAGTAGCTCAATAAAGACAGGGAACACCAGGGAACACATAATTACTAATTTTCCAGTATTACACATCATAGAGTACTCAATTAATTTAGTACAATGTACAGTACATTACATTAAGAGATCATTTAAAGAGGCTTTTGAGTTCAGATATCTTATTCGACTATATGATGTTACCTGCAAATTTCACATGAAATTTATTCTCTGGCTTCAAAATCTGAACATATAAAGGACAGTTTGGAGCAAAATCCTTAACAGCCCAGGCTCTTAAAATTGTTTGGTGATCCTGAAATGTAAATATAAGAAAAAAGCATTTTACAGTAGGTGGTTTAAGATACAGAATTGATATGATTATGTTGTAAGTCATCTTACAAACCACAAAGAAAGCCTCAAGAGAGGCATGAGTAGTGCTTCTCACACCTTTGTACATTTTAGTATACTCAACCCTACCTTTTTAGTTCAAATGTATACACTTTCACTTAAATGCTTCAGTACTGCAGACATAACATATTGCGAAATAATAGGTTATAATGATTTTGACTATACAGTATTAAGGGAAAAAGAATAATATTTTTTTAATTATTCTGTATTTCAATAACATGATTAAGTCCAGGAATCTGCGGCTTTCAAGGTGATGGTATTAGTGTCTAAGAGATTAATTTTGTAAGTTTACTACACTATCTATAGTATACAATATATATAGTGTACGTGCCCTTTGATAAACTGGCATCTTTAGTCAGGTGGTATATAGTCATATGCATCCAGTCCCACCCTTCCTCCTATACTTCTGGAGCTAGTCCAGGCCTCACACAGGATAAATACCTTCCTAATTATGGTCAGATGGGTAATATTACATATGTCTATAAAGTGAAAGGAATTAAAAATGCAACAATTTTGTACTGAAAACGTTAGCATTGGTTGTGTTTTTAATGTTTCACAGTAAATACATGTACCTGTACAGTATACTGTATAAAATAAATAATTTATTTCTATGCTGTTTAATTCTGTTTGGTGTTCATGAAACATTTTGGGAAGTATAAAAAATGTTGTGAATTTTGTGATTCTTCTCAAAATACCTGATATCATTCCAATATTCCAATTTTCAATGCATGTTTTTAAGGTCTGTGTTATACATTTCAGTTATGCGGCCAGTCTGGTTGGAGTTAAATTGTACTATGTGCCTTCCCTGCAGTTCTGTGACTTGAAAGAATTTTAAAAGTACTGTATATGTACAGCATACGTATTTATATACTGTAAGCATAGTTTAGCAGCACCCTAAGGTGACATTGTTCACAGATCTGTTTTATTGAGATCTGACTGTCTTCTGGAAACTAAAACTCTCATCATGTCTGGACTGTTCTGGGTGTCAACAATAGAGATTCAGCAGTAACAGGCTCTCTGTCACGGCTACTCACAACCAGAATCCAACCTCTCGTAAACGATTGTTCCCAATCAGACTCCAGCCCTTTCCAATTCCAACAAACGCCGCCATACTAATTAATCAACCAACCAGATTGTCATTCCATTGCCACAACCCGATTACTTCACCTCAACATCACCTAAACCTCAACGCTCAGTATTGGTTTTCACCTAGTGGAGCTCACTTTTTCGTCCCCGGGACTACCTTGCTATTTTCCTGACTCCTGAACCTTAGACTTCCAGACCTTCGAACCTGTCTCTGACCACGACCTTTGTTCTACAATTCAGATAAGTATGCTTGGATTCTCTTTTCTTCTCCTCACCGCCTTTATTTTTCGATCAGCTACTGTACACATAGGGTCCTAAAATCCATCTGGCAAGTAGCGTAACACTCTGCTGATGCTCCCACTCTGTTAGTGGCAGTAGGACCAGGTCATCATCATTGTGTCTAATGCATTAATGGAGAGATTGAAGTGTACTGTACTCTATGGCCCTAGTGAAGAATTATCTTATGTTTCTGCTTCTTTTCACTGCATACTTATTCTTTTAGGACACCTTGGAGTAGCTTATACAATAATCCTGTGTGCTTAATTGAATTAAAACCTTTTAATATTCATTTGTCATCTTCCAGGTGTTTGCAAAGTGTTAAATTTTATAGAAATGTGTTTGAATATCCTTTGCAACTTCTACATTTTTTGCTGATTTTAATCCTATTTTAATCTGAGAACCTTCTTAGATTGTTGGATTGTCAGAGTCCAACAGATTTCTATAGGTAATTTACAATCCTGGAAGAGTACAAACCTAGAAACAGTAGCAAAATTATGTGAACAATTGATTTAATTAACATTAGTATGACTTGAATGAAAATATGAAGACTCAGAGGTCCTCTTAAATCAAGAGCAAATATCAGTGATTTACATCATTAATAAAAATAAACAATAGTAGTGGTTTTAATATAGAGCCCTGTGGTACACTAATTATGTCAGACCAATTTATTTTCGATACATATACTCAATCCAAAGACATATGTAGTACTTTATACAGCCACTGCTATCCTTTTGAGAATCTAAATGCACTGTTATAGGCTATACTGTTTATTCAAATAATGCTAATGCATTTATTAAGCAAGACTTACCTGTATCTAAGTCTATATTTAATATTAAATATTTTCCAACTGTCATACAGATGTTCTTCTCACTTATTTCTAATTATCACTTCCATAATGTTAGATTTAATATAAGACCTATGTAGTGTATTGTAAATTATATAGAGTATAATATATATATCTATCTATCTACAGGGCTACAGATCTATTGAGTTTTGTTTTTTATGGATGGCTAAATCAGTCAGTTCTACAAGACTTACACCAGACCACGGAGATTTGCTTTGTGCATGTAATGCCTGAAGTGCCTGTAATAAGTGCAGCACTCCTGCCTCTTATGTGCTAATACTGTTTAATGCACAACCTTGTCTTTGCTCTGCCTGAGGCATGATGTCTGTTTTTTTGCTTTGGTATGTATGAGAGTGAAATACTGTATTAATGTAATATATAAGCCATTTCCTTTTCATTTAAGGAAAAAAGCATAGATGCTTCCCATGTTATTGTTACTGAAATGTATGAAACAAATGTACAGTATGTTACATTACAGAATGACACTGTATGCTGCAATGTGTCTCTACTATAGACATCTGCATTTTATAATACAGGCAATTATTATTATGTTTATAGGCTGATGTTGCTATCCAATGTGACATGCATTTGTACCCATTTATATAATTCCTATCATTTTTACTGCATTTTGTATATGTGAAGTACCTTGATCAAGAGTACAATAGCAGTGCCCCAATTGTGATCTGAATCTACAACTTTACAACATAAAGTCAGGGGTCTAACCATTATTCTGCACTGCTCCGTATAATTATGATATATATATCTATAATATGATAATTATAGAGTATTTGCTGGTGTGCAATATTAAAGTTTTCTACATTCCTATTTGTGTGCACCCTATCAGAAAAATAGACGCATGTACTGTATTTTAAAATCAAGTTTACAATGATTCCAATAAAATAAAAAACCTACAGTACTTATGTTTTTTTTCATTGTAACCTAAACCATACATTCATTTTTTTATATGGATTAACCTTACATTTGCATTTTTGTTGCATGTTTATTTTTTGTTTTAACGTTGTAAAAGGTATGAAAGCTTTACCGAATGAACATACTAACATTACATTATTTATCTTTGCCTGCTTCTCATAACGCACCATAAAAACAAAACAATTTCTAGTTTACAAGTACCGTACCATTTTGTTTTAGCTGATAAAAAGACATAACAGAAGTACATGAGCTATGAAAAGACTGATTCATATAAGTCAATGAGCTTTATTCTGCCTTCATACTGCTAACGTGATTTATTTTCATAGTGAAGGATCACAGACCTGGTTGCTAGAATTCATATCCTGGAATTAATTCTAATAAGGAAATTATTTTGGTACAATGTACAAGAAGGTCTACATGATGAAATATGATTATCTTATTACATAAAGCAGCCTATCTCAATTTCTGTGGTGGGAAGTATTAACTATTTAATTGTTAATGGTTAGCATAGTGTCTTAAAAACATTTTATAATGCCACCTTAAAATGTGATGGAAAAACCAATAATTGTTTGCTAAAGAAATTTCCTTATCTGCTCTATATAGCTGCTCTTATTTTCTCTTAGTGAGGATATTAATAAACTTGAGGAATGAGGAATAATGTATTTATTAGGTAAAGTCAAAATTATTTTGAGTTACCCTCAGTGAGCAAAGCATTATGTATCGTAAATTAATTGAGATAACACCCTACACAACATAAATGTTTTAATTTAAAAAGACTGTGTGATAAGAATTCAGTTTTTGTGATAAGAACGCTTAAATTGTTAAAGTGTGATAAGAATGCTTAAATTTAAATATTGCTGAAGCCACAATACTAAATTATATCAGCACTTAACCATTATATTAGAATTGAAATATAGTAAAAATGATCAGATCCTTTCATTAAACATGATCTTAAACTAGTGGCCAAAGAAATCTAATATCCTCTTTTTCTTACAATAATTCTTTCATATGTTCTGTAAATATAACTGTTTACATATAACTGTTTAAACAATACAGTTGAACCAAAGGTCTCTTTCTATTTTTACACATGATTGTGAAAAGGTCACATTTTATAAAGTAATTACCTGCCTAATAATAGTTTGTCCAATTTGCTAAGCTGGATTCCTCAAGGTGTTGTTTTTCCAAACACAAAGAAAATGTGAGTCGTATTTGTGTTTTCTTAAAATGAGCATATCTGTAAATCGTGAAATTCATGCTATTATTCATGCTGTTTTAATCTACTTACAGCAGCAGTCCGATCAACTTCACATCGACAACTTAAAATAAAACAAGCCTCTGCATTGTCCATTCTGGAAAAAAATAAAAAATACAATGAAATGTAATGTTTTTATTATCATAAATTTAGGCATCACAAACAAACAATAGTGCCAAATGAAATATCTGAATGTTTTGAAGTTCAAGAACTAAATGTTTTTTTTCCAGTACAATTATTTCAAAAGCATTAATGCAGATAAAACTGCATTAAAAATATAGTTAAAAATATAACTGCCCTGAAGAGTTTTATTGTGTTATATCTGAATCTTAACTTAACCTCTTTGTTAATTACTTTAAAGGCATGAACATTTAAAAATTGAAAAATAAAAATAATCAAACATGATCCTTGAAAACATGTACTGTAAGGATGTACTATTGGGTGTTAGACAGCAGATGGCAGTGAATTACATGATTTGTACTTGTTCTAAGTAAGGCTACTGTACATTATCCATTTTTTTTTTGTTTTGTTCACAATTATGGATACCAAGATTTTTAATTGCTTTTTAGATTCTTTCTATATGTATGTTATCTAAGTCATTTAAAAAACAATATATGCACATGCTTTAAATCTGTACAGAATTCTAATCCTTAATGTAGCCACAGACTGTGATACCTAATGAGTTATTATGGTGTCATTTTCTAGTGATAGACACCAGTCAGATCCACAGAGTTAACAATAATTTTTCTTCCATTTTAAATGTATGTATTGAAAGGGTTGGAATGACTACGTGCTTAAAGTTTGTTTTTTGTGTTGTTAGCAGGTTAATTATTACAGTAGGTCTATTAGGGTATTTTCGCAAGCCAAAGCAGAGAAATACACTAAGAAACAGCAGCTGTAACTAACATAAAATACATACTGAGGACAGATTATATAAAAAGCATTCTTTTTAAGCTAACCCAAATATGCAAGCAGACAAAGCAGAAAAACGCATATGTGATATTTGGTTATAATGAGAACAATGACATGCAGAAGTGCAACAAGACAATCAAAACTCCTGTTCATATTTGCATTTCATGTTAATTCATAAAATACAATTTTCTTTCCATATATATACAGTACAGTATATCTTGCACAAGAATAATGGTATGCCTTAAATGATCAGAATACTAACAAGGATTACTACCAGTAAATAAAATTGAATTAATTGAAGTAATTGTGTTCTTTAAAGCTAGCAAATCCTTTACACTCGTTTTCTAGCTTTGATCCATTGTTGCTAACCATAATTTGATTGTTCCAATTTATAACTATAGGGAACTTATTAAATTAGACTCAGTGTGTATTGAATCAGTTTCTGGAACTGTGTAGGAGTAATAACTGAATTTTAAAAAGAAGCTGCAATTTGGTTTTCCATTAAAAGCCACTAATGATACTGCATAATAAATAAAAGCTGAATAGTCACTCACTTTGCTCTTAGTAAGTCTTGGTCTTTCAGTGCTGATCCTTGGAGATAAATAACTCTTTGGGACCACATGGGAATCTGCAAAACCCTCCGGACTTGAACATCCATTTCAGTTGGGCAAAGTATTACTACATAATAGTCCTGAAAGTCGGTACCACAAATCAACAGGATTGATTTCATGGTTCTCAAAATTGTTCTAACATTGCTGGTTGTGTTTGAGATAATTAGAACCTTATTTTCCAATTAGAAGAATTAGAACCTTTTTTTTTTCACAGAAGACTCCTGTAAACAATACCCACCTCTAAAACTGATCCATCTGATGCTCTAGCAATATTTTTAGGTCATTTGCCCATTTAATGCCCATTTAATGTCAGATTCAAACAACTCTAAAAGATGTTCAATCATTCTATAGTATTTCCATACAAGAACGCAATTAAATTGATTGATTGATTGATGGTATAGGCCAGTGCAATAAAATTGAGAATGTGAGCTCAAGTTTTAATGTAACAGCAGCTAAAGGTCATACCTGTAATCTAGGATGGGCATAGAATTCATTCAGAAAGTCCATTAATAAATCAATCTTCAGGGAGCTAACACACAACACAATGTGTTTTTCTGTTTGTGCTCGGTGACGGCTATAGTTTCCACCAGATTTTTGTCTTTCCATCCATAAATAAGCAAGCTGTTCAAACTGTAAAATAAAATGATGAAAGAACCTCTGTTAGAAGTAATATTCTAAGTACTGTTTTATTAATTTCTCTTGTTTAACCATTATTTTAGACTTCTTGTCAACCTACAGCTCACATAAGCCCTTTCAAATATATGAAATGCATGGGAAGGAACTATTATTGTAAGTTTATGAAACATTAAGTTAGGAAACCGGGCTGTGTATCTGGCATTTATGTATCTGCTGTGTTGAATTAATGTTGAATATCAGAATATAAACCTAAATTAAACTATAAAACCTTTTTTAAGTTTTTATTATTTTATTTTGATTTACAGTGGTGTTCTAACAATTGTGATGCAGAGATTTCGGTCCCTAGGACCAACTGATTTTGTGAGGCTAATATTTTACATAGCTCTTTTTCACGTTCTCACTTACCTGAATTGGCAGTACGACGAGGGCAACACAGATCATAATAACAACTAACAGTTTTGAAGGCCAGATATTTGGAGTGACATCGCCAAACCCCACTGTGGAGAATGTCACAATGCAGAAGTACAAAGAGTCAAATAATGTCAACTTGTTTCCTGCCCGCTCTAAATGTTGAATCCCACATATGCTAAAAATGAAAAAAAAAGAAAAAAAAGAAAGACAAGGTCATTTTGCTTACATACAGTACATTATATTGTCCATAAATAGGGAAGAAACAAGCCAAGCCTTAAAGCAGTATTTGCAGATATACAGTGCTGGTTTACATGTAAAGAAGGTTTGCCATATACTGTAAGTCACTCTAAAGTAACTTATATCAGGATGTATTTCTAAATAGCCTTTGGTGGGCATGCTGCAGCAGAAGGACAGAGTTCAGTGCAGTGTCAATATGCCAATATTAGTTTTATGAACCGCTGGTCATGCAAAATTGAGAAAGATAAGCAAGAATTTGGTAACTCAATTGATTTTGTTCAATGATTACCAAAGATAAATATGTTTATCCACCCACATATAAAAGAAGACCTGTGGTTTACAGGAATATTGGTTTAGGCTAACTGACACAATATTTCAGTGGATATAATTTATTTGCAGGACTTTATTTTTTAAACAAACTAAAAATATATTTATAAGCTATATTGTACACTAAGTGTCTTTAAATACTCTACATGATTTTTATCTAGTGTTCATTAAATAATACTTGAAGCACAATGCATAAGCACAACTTCTAGTGCCATATTTGAATAGTACAGTTGAATGTGAAGATTTTTCTATGAGTAATACACTAAGATGTACAATACAAAAATGTACTTTTTTTAAGAAGAATGGCTCACAAAGTGGGCTGTTAACTTTTTGATTAAATTTAGAAAACAACTAGTAAATAGTAGAACCAATAGCATTTGTGTTTTAATGCCTTTCAGTATATCATTAGCTATTAAAAAGCAATTGCACCATAAATAGCATGTTGAGAAAAACACAATGTCTAGAGGCTGAGCAGAAGACCCAGTCCAAATTAGTTAATTGTGAAATGATTAATGAAAATCAATAATACTATCTATTGAACCGGAGGCTATACTTCCTATGTTAAATACAGTGTGTGTAACCAGGCTTGTCTTCATTGCTTTAGTGAGTGCTAGGAGGCCATGACTAAAGGTTTCTAGGATAATATCTGTCAAAGCTGATACCCTGATTGATTTCAAGAGATCGGCAGATCAATCAGGTACTAGCAACCAAATAATCTACATCGACCAAATAGCTTACTAACTTTCCATATGTTTTTAAAAAGGTTATTTGCTTGCATATTTTGACAATCAGACACCATACACTAAAGTATCTGCAGTTATCAAATAAAGATTATGAACTCCAGGTGAGAATAACTAATGGGTGCCAAAATGGAAATTATGCCTTCAGATTCAACTGACTTGTTGCATTTTTGGATATTGAGGTAGTATCATAGTGGCACAATGTTATACTGTAGTTCTCAAAACACATACTGTATACTGTCTATCCATCTTATTCAGTCTTAAACAGTATTTTGCAAACTTGACCCCAAATATTAAATTGCATATAGAAACATGGAATACTGTAAGTGTTAAAACCTAAATTTTCTTTGTCTTTAGCATTTGAAAAGTCTGTTACAGTATATACTGTTTTGATGAAGCACATCATACATCAGTGCCTGCATTTGTACACATTGCATGATAAATATCATTGCTCTGTTAAAGGTTCAAAATTAAGATTTTAAATAGATGAAAGCTGGAAACTTCAAGCTCAAGATTGATCATAGTTCAAGATTGATCCAGACTCGAATCAAAATTCTTTATTATGGCCAGGGCTTTTAGAGATGTTTAAAGCACGCCTTTTTTGTTAATCTTTCTGGTGTGTGATTGCAACAAATCACCCATAATATGGCTAAAAACATTTTTTCAATGTACAATAATATACAATATGTACATCAAAACTAATAAACATATTTTGTGAATAAAAATCAAGTTAAAAAAGCAGCTCCTTACATTGATTGAGGTACTTCTAAAATAACATACTGGAACTAGTGATAACCTGTTAAAATACTCTTAGATGTAAATAAGAATACTACATTCTCATTCATTTTCTATTGTATTGTACAAATACGCTTGTAACAGGATAGACATGTAAATGTATCATGTTTGTAAAGTATTATAGTCAACTAGATAAATGAACTGTAACAATACAATGCTGAAGAGGCTGCGCGAGGGTAAGGCCACAGGACCAGATAACATCTGTCCCAGAGTTCTGAGGGCCTGTGCTGATCAGCTGAGCGGAGTGCTCCAGCAACTGTTCAACCTGAGCCTGCGCTTGGAGAGAGTCCCGGTGCTCTGGAAGACATCATGCCTGGTCCCGGTACCAAAGAAAGGGCGCCCCTCTGTCCTCAACGACTACAGACCAGTTGCACTGACTTCTCACATCATGAAGACACTGGAGAGGCTGGTCTTATCCCACCTGAGACCCCTGGTCAGCTCATCACTGGACACCCTACAGTTTGCCTACCAGCCCAGTGTTGGTGTGGAGGATGCGATCATCTACACGCTGCAAAGGGCCTACTCACACCTGGACAGGGCTGGCAACACTGTAAGGATCATGTTTTTCGACTTCTCCAGTGCCTTCAATACCATCCAGCCCTTACTTCTAAGGAGGAAGCTGGAGGAGATGCAAGTCGATGCCTCCATGACCTCGTGGATCACTGACTACCTGACGGGCAGACCACAGTCTGTGAGACTTCAGAACTGCGTGTCTGAACTGGAAGTGAGTAACACAGGGGCACCTCAAGGGACAGTTCTTTCTCCATTCCTCTTCATCCTCTATACTTCGGACTTTAAGTACAACTCAAAGTCATGCCACCTGCAAAAGTTCTCAGATTCTCAGACTCTGCAATTGTGGGATGTATCAAGGGTGAGCAGGAGGAGGAGTACAGAGGACTGGTCAGCAGCTTTGTGGAGTGGTGTGGGGTGAACCACTTGGAACTGAATGTTACAAAGACAAAGGAACTGGTGGTAGATTTCAGGAGGAAAAAGGTCAAACCTACTCCTGTCTACATCCATGGGAGTGGCGTGGAGATGGTGGACTCGTACAAGTACCTGGGAGTGCACATCGACGATAGACTGGAATGGTCTAAGAACATCGAGGCCATCTATAAGAACGGACAGAGCCGACTTTACTTCTTGAGGAGGCTCAGGTCCTTCAATGTGTGTAGTAAGATGCTACACATGTTTTATCAGTCGGTGGTAGCGAGTGCCATTTTCTACGCAGTGGTGTGCTGGGGCTCTGGGATTAGAGCAGTAGATTCCAAAAGGCTGAACAAGCTCATCAGGAGAGCGAGCTCTGTCATTGGGTCTGACCTGGACCCCTTGGAGGTAGTGGCTGAGAGGAGAATGATGTCCAAACTGGAGGCCATCATGGACAACTTCTCCCATCCCCTCTATGACAGGCTTGCAGGAATGAAGAGCACGTTCAGCAATAGACTGATTCATCCACGGTGCGACAGGGAGCGCTACAGGAGGTCATTCTTGCCGTCTGCCATAAGACTGTACAACGCATCCACCTTGCGTCTTGGCAGAGGCAACAGCGACAGTGACCTGTTTCTGGACTAAACGCATATACACATCTACTGCTACATCTGTTCTCTTTCTTTTTCTTTTTCTTTTTCCCGTTTACAACCACTTTTGTGCAATATATGCCAGGGACCTGTGCAATACATTTATATTTATATTTATATCTATGGTTACATCTATATTTATATTCATACGTGTGATACGATTTTCTGTGTACTGTTCTGTTCTAGTTTCCTCTTGTGTGTCCGGACTGTGAGTAACTCTTGTATTGTATTGTATGTATTGTACTATTAGTATATAATTCGTTACACTGTGGCTGTGTTGTGTGTGTTAAGCTGCTGTTGCACTGCAATTTCCCTCACGGGATCAATAAAGTATCTATCTATCTACAACTGCCTATGTGGCAGTGGCTTATAAGAAGCAGGTCGATGTTTATGTTCAGCAATAATATAGATGCAGTCCACAGCTCCAGAAGGAAAATAAACATGAGAGAAGCCTTAAATACTTTGGGGAGTCTATTAAAGAACAGATTAAGGATTCTGACTGGCTCATTCCACTAAAGATACTCACTCATAATTGAGCTCTGTGGCCCAAATGTACAGTGCAGTAGTTAGTTTGAGTTTGAACTCATGTCACTAACTGTCTGTGATATGGATTCTGCAAACTACAGTTTTTAAATAGCAATGCACCCATCGGGGGAGAGGTTAGCTTTTCAGAGGGGAACATTAATCAGTCCTGTAAAGTGTAATGTAAAAAATCGTTATCTATAAAGAGGACACTCCGCTTTGAGTGGAGTGTCCAGAAAAGCGCTATATAAATGTAAGCAATTATTATTATTATTATTATTATTATTATTATTATTATTATTATTATTATTATTCCTGTGCAGCATTATCAATTGTTAAAAATGTAAAACAGATCTGATGGGTAAATAATAAATAGAATTTATGCTCAATTTGTTTATAGTTTTTTTAGGGAAAACAAAGAATATTACATGTTATTATATACAATAATGAGCAAAAGTGACCAATCATGGCATGAAAGACTACCTAAACAAACTGTAAATCCAACAATAATATAAAAGTGGGAATAATTGAGAAGGAAAAAGAAAACCAGAGGTTTTGCGGAGATAAGCAAAGGAAAGAGAAAAAAAAGTAGTGAAAGGACAGAAGAGGGAAGCCACAGATTTCAAGGTCTTTCACATGTCTGGGTCAAGCTGCAAGCTCTTAAAGAAGTTTAAAAATGGCTGCCAGGCAGAATAACATTTTGCAGTTGAATAGGTTTTGCCTAAGCACACTACAATGGGTCATCTGCTAAAGATGTATAGTATACGTATCTGACCTCAGTTGTATTCCATGGAAAGCGTAAATGTTGTTTAGTCATGGTTATTTTTATTCCTAGGGTAAAAAGTCTTAATTAACTGCTATTCCCTCCTTAGTAATCCCTAGTGACAATATTAAAATTTTATTTTGCTTTGTGTAGCCATATACATTTGTTTCCTTGCTTATCTTTTTTTTCTTGACTTAGACACGATCTTAATGTCATAAACCTTTACAATTTCCCTTAATTAACTTTAAATACTGCTATTACCTTTTCATCTAATTCATTAAACTATAACCTCAAATACACAGAAGGTCTGTAATATAATTGGTTTTAAACTCTAGCCTGGGGAAGCAAAATAGTTTTGTTTTTTATCATTGACTACCCTGTAGTCTTTTGTACAATATGTAAGTAACAGTATCATTATACAATAAATACACATTAATAAGAAAGTCCTTTTCATGGGTTTACTTACTGTAATAATCACCACTGAATACAGAAATAATTTTATTTCTGTCTCGTCATATGGTGTGACAATCTCATCTTTCAGAGGATATTCCATATATTTCACTAAGATAATTAGAGCTTAAATTTACTCTTGCACTTTGATTGTAATAATCTATCAGACATTAGCAGTCACAGTGAATGCTTAAAATACACAATGCAAGGCCTGTATCTGTTGTTCACAATTTTCTATGTTCAAACATTTTTATTGATTAAAATATAGTTTCATGAGCCAGAGGGCCATCTTTCTAGAAAGGTTGCAGCAAAAGAAACGCAGCGGGAAAGAATATCTAATGGAACTCTATTTTCACTAGCAGCAGGGAGTTTAACACACACTGTAATGTAAGCAAGTCTTCTGACTGTATCCTGCAGAGGAAAGGTACAAATCTAATGGTGTTTTCTCATCTGTGAGGGAGAACCATATACACAGTCCTTTGCAGTCTATGTTTAGATCTACTGTACTTCACAGGAGTTCATTTTTAAGAAGTGAGTGACTTTTTCCATCAGGTACAGTACCAAAAAAAAGTGGTTTTGCAATTTTATAGAAAACAAAGACACATTCTAAATTTTGTATTATAATTTCAACAATTTATTTTTTCTCTTTTTTATTTGTTAGTATACTGGGTATACAGTACTTTAAAGTTTTATTTAATCGTTTTTTTTTAAATATAGCTTTAGTTTCTTTTTAATTTTGTTTCCTTGTCTGAATATACATTGGAGTAGCTTTCTTACAAAAATTTGGGCCAAAATTAAAAGGTTTGGTAGAGAGTTAGTGTCTGTGGCTGTATTTAAGCAAAAACAAATGATAAAACGTAAAATGGAAAAGATAATCATAGTTTATGAGCACATTTGTAAGAAAATGATGCACATTGAGTGGGCCACATTCAGAAAAGGAAACTGAAGACAATTAACGGTAATGTAATCTCTATTTACTCCTCTATGTAGGAAATTCAGCAAGGGTATAAAACAACTTTGCCTCCCTCTATCCATTAAATTAGTCTGAAAAGATGTGATATACTGTACTGTTGCAATCTAATAGTAAGAACTGTAATTAAATTTGTGTTGTTCCAGCATTACCGGTTTGTGATGAAAGTGGCAGCAATTTATTTACAATATAATATTTCTCAGATTTAACACTGTAAGAAAAAAACTCACCAGGTGAAGATGAGACACAGCAGTGTAGATATCAGTATAAGGACCTGATTAAACATAGCAGATTGTGTTCGTTGAATGGCTCTGTGAAGATCATTCTGAATAAACAAAAACAATGTGTTACAACGCAACAAAAGTTGGAATACTTCTGAGGTTAACATGATTCAACCTTTTAATTTTGAATTATTTTGGAGATGGTTTAGATAGCATTTCCCTCAAAATGGAAGCTGTTCTAAATTCCTGTTCATGCTATTTCCTCTCTTGTAACCAGTCCCCTCAGCTACAGTACATCATCCTGAAGATTTATAATTTAGCTTACTGAGCTGGTTACTTATTAATACTGTACATACAGTAGCAGTAGTTATGACCAAAACATATTCTAACAACTACAACAATTTGCACATTAAAATTGTACTGTAGCATTCAAATTCAGCAGTCTTGTTTTATTTTCTAATTGATTTACTGTTTGAACACCAAAACCTTGCTAATACTACAGCAATATTGCATCATTAATATTTAGTCAAGAAAACAGAGGTCTAAAATGAATTCTATATTGGCAGAGATCTAATTCTCTGATTGTTTTGAAATTAAAATTGGAGAGATGTCTTCTATATGTGCACAGATGAGACAACTGGAAAATTAAAAAGATAATCATAGTTTATGAGCACATTTGGCTGTGAAGATAATGATGCACACTGAGTGGGCCATATTTGGTAGAGGAAACTAAAGGCAATTAATGGTAACGCTATCTGCATTAACCCCTGTTCATAGGAAATTTGGCAAGGGTTTAGACCTACTTTACTTCCCTCTGTCCATTAAATATGTCTGAAAAGATGTGGAAAATAGTACAGTCACACCACAGATATCAAGACTAGATGTAACAATTATTTTTACAGTATATAGTTACATCTTAGTAGTTTAGATTTCTACCCTTCTAAGAGTAAGTTTCATTCTCAATAAAATGTAGAATTGTTCTCTACATAAATTCTTCTTTAAAACCTATGGGATTTTACCTAGTAAAACAAATATGAGATAATTCCTTTGGGACAGTGTTAACAAATACATTTTAATTGCCCTAACACTGGGAATTTCAAAAAGCACTCCTATTTGTACATTCACCCATAGGCCATGTACAGTACAGTATGTATTATAATTTACAGAATTTGCCATATTTCTTAAAGAAATCAACAAAAATACAAATTCTACTGCTGTATCTTACTGTGTTGCACATAAGATCAATTACATTTGTTGGGTTATAAGTGATGTGGACTTTTTATCAACTATCACCTGTCTATCAGTTATTCTATACTTCTGTGTACAGTATATACTTTATGTACAGTGCTATGCAAAAGTATTCAGACACTTAAAATGTTTTCAGCTGGATTACAAATGATACACATCTTTTTCCAATCAGGTTTTTATTGCAAATTCACATGCTCAAATAGAACATTTTCAAAGAAACAAATTAGTTATTTGGCAGCAGAAATCTCAAAGTAAGTCAAAAACTGAATTATGCTGTATTGCTCACCAAATGTAACACCTTTGTCTTTTGTAGCACTTGTAGCACTCATATTTTTAAGATCTTAACCTACAGTAGGTTATTGTCTGAGGATGGTACCAGGCACAGGCAGTAACTCTGTAATTATCTCTTCAGGATTTGCTGTGGTGTGTGAGATTCTCCAGCACCTGTGCATGGTTTTCCCCTTTAGAACATTCATCTGAGACTTTTCTTCTGTGCGTGGCTGCTCAACTAAGCATCTCTACTCTCTTTCAAAACAACCACAACTGTTGTAAAGATATCATTCTGATTTCATTATTGAAGGTGGATAGACTGTTAGCCTCTGTCAAATATTTCTGCCACCAATTACAGTACATTTCAATTGTGAATCATTTTATACTATTCATTTCATAACTTTTCATTTGATACTATTTCATAATATTCATAGTATAAAAATCACCAATCATGAATCATTTCATACTATTCAAAGCATTAGACTGTTCAGTACTACATTCTACTATATGTTATCTGAGCTCAATTTTAACATTACCCTGTGCTTCTGAGTAACGTATTGTTCCCTTATTTGTCGGATAAAACCAGGGAATGAGGCAAATTCCAGAGACACAGGATTAGTGATTTCTTGAGGTAAATTTAAAAATATCTTTCTCACTGTCCAGTTGATGTTAATTATTAATTATCACACAGGTAACTAGGTACTGAGCTGATTGTATGTTCATATATCTCAACAACTATGAATATGTTTCTGCTTTTTCGCATTTTATCTAAAATAGGATTGTATCCAGTGCTGGTCCAGGAGGGCTAGTCATAAGGTTTCATTTCCATGCAGCTCTTAACAAACTAGGCCATGTGGTTAATATCTTAACTGAACAGAATAAACAGTTTCTCCCAGCTCTTTGAACAACTGCCAACACACTGGCGTTATGGGACTAGTACTGGACTGGACTGGACCTTGATCCTGAGCGGTTCTAGGGAGTTCTAAGTCACTCCTACAGTATATTTTCTGTGAAATTGAATATCTTAGTTTGTGACTGAGAAGGTACAGTAAAACCATAGTATCCCTATGTAAAACTATTCTGAGAATTACAGTAAAGTAAGTAAAAGTCTGAAGATATTTTAATCAGAAATTACAAATTAATTTGTACTCACAATCATGTTTTCCAGGGCATGCTTAGCTAGCCAGCAGTTAAGAAACACGGGAATGAAGAGGTTTCTCAAGGGAATCCAAAAGATCTGAAACACAGGCATTTTTACAATGTGTACACTATTTTGAAAGGCTGCAGTGATATTGCAAAAGCTATTTTACAGAGCCTCTTAAGGTGCAAGAGATCAATCTTCAAAGCCTTTCTTATTTTAAAATCCAGATCAGGCAATAAGTGAAATATTATTTCTTGTTCTCACCTTTTTTACCAAAATGCTTTACTTAGATTATACTTATTAATGCAAGAGTACTGACAGGATTTAAATATGCTGTATATTGGAAAGAGCAAAATCAATGCAAAGATACAGTAGATACACTATGTTCAAACTCTCTGTGTCACTAGTGATTTGTATCATTATATAGACCACATACGATTTCGTGTATTAAACCTAAAGAGTCCCCGTGTACCCAATTAGAGGATACCTTACCGTAATAAAGAATGGTACTGTATTAATCATCTCCAGAATGAAAGGTACCCGGAGTATTTGGTCCCAGATATTGCCCTAGTTAAAAAAAGAAGCAGTTTAAGTAAGTGATTGACAGACAGACATACTGTAGTACTGCTGCATTAAAATGAGCACCACCAAATATTGTGGGCCTACCATTGTAAGAAGTTTTTGAGCCCTTAGGAATTATCTGGATTTCCAAACAGAGATGTACTACTGTATATAATCTCATTGAGATTTTCTGTGGTTTCTATGAGAAAATGACTTGTACTGTAGGTGGTACTTGGATGCTTTGGTTTGATCAGGGGTGGTACTTGCTCAAAAAAGTTTGATAAGACAATGTAAAATGGTGTGTGTTATTATGACTTAGATGAAGATCACATCACATTTTAGGAGCCATTCATGCAGAAATCCAAATCACAAACTGTTTCTCACAACTGTATTTAGTTTTCTCATAACACATTTATGTCTGAGGTATGTCTGAGGTTTCGTATCATTCAGAACTATCTCAGACTTGATGTGTAAGACAAAGTGACTGCTATTCTAAGTTTTGGGTTTACATTGTCTTAAATACTTCTACATTACGACACAGCATATTATCAGAAGCAGAGAAATATGTTGTCTGCATGTTGTTAAGGCAGAATTTTGACACAATGACACCCGTTTCCACAAACAAATTAAAAGAAAGTTCAGCAGCTTTCACTTTTTTAGTTTTAATCTTTTAATTTTTGCACCAACATTAACAGTTTTAATGTACATTTGAATTATATTGAGGCAGCTTGTTTAAAAAGTTATAATGTCTAACATTTATATAGTATTATACTTTAAAAAATAAAGATGTTAGCAATTAAACATGCTCAAAGACCAGACAGATATTTTTGTGTGACTTAACAATGCATCCCAAAAATGCATTAATAACTTAACAGTGCAGGCCTCATTTATCATAGACCTTGTAAGAAAATGTATAATTAGAATACTTGTGTAACGCTCTTTCAATCGTTAATGACAAGTGTGTAAAAACAGCAGGTCTAATTTCAATTTCTAAAATGTCATTGAATTCTATTAAGTTTGTGAGAAATCAGAAATGTTATTTGATTGTTTGGCTGTAGGCTATCTTAGTGAGTCAATGATTGATGTTTACTGTATATATCAACATATATATCAACATGCTCTGTTAGAAAGCCAGCAACTGTATATACAACATATTCAAGCTACTCTATTCAATAGGAAATGTAACTACAGGTCCACTATTCTAGAAATAAACCCTACTAGAATGTGCCATGATACGGTAAAATAAATTTATTTTATTTAACATTGCATGACCTTTACATTGTGACCAATACTGATAAGGAGATGTACAAAGCTTATAGAAGCACATAGTTTCCAAGACAACCTATAGACTAACATTGGACTTACCTTGTAACTGAGATAAGTCAACAGCATTGTTTCAAAGAGACTTATCAAGGCTACTGCAACCTATGTATAGAGAATATATAAAAGATGAATAAAGCTAACAGTGGTAATGTGCATTAAAACACTGAATGAATGCCAGTTATTTAATACATTATTCATCTTGCATCCAACTAATACAACCATAAGCTAAACAAGGAGTCAGTAAATATTCTAAATTTTCTATGGGAAGGAAAGTAAAGAGCAGCTTCAAAATAGAACATTGTGTTAGACGGTAGAACTTCTCTTATTTCGGATTTAGTTTTTCACCTAGAAAACTAAAAGAAATTCAAGCAAGAAACATGATTTTCAGAGTCATAGATTTCTGTTACTTCCACATACTATATGCTATTTTCTAGATGGAAAAACTTATTAAAGGGTTCTCATCCCTTGGCTTTTAAATGTTTGTCATATACAGTAAATGTTTACTTTCTTTGCTTTTACTGTATATCTTTCCGAAACCCCAAAGAAAAGTGCACTGCTAGCTCACCTGTAATCCCCATAGAGGAAGACTTCTTCTTACCCAAATGATCGGAGACCTGAGACATACATTTCCAGTTTTGAGATGTTAAGACTAGTAAGTACTAGCATGTTATACCACAACTTGTAAAGCACCTATTAGAGAATATTAAATGGACAGAGTCCTGTAATTCTTAAACTTAGCATTCTCAAAAATAGTATATATTTTTTTGCTCTGCATAGTCCACAAAGTCAAACCTTTAGCTATACACGTGCTCATGTCTCTTCCTTGTGCTTGTTGTTTAACAATAATTACACAATCATTATCTAAAGACATTTATTCTTCATTCATTTTAACGAGACAGTTTGTAACCTACCCCTTTTCTAAAAGTTTTGTTTGTGGACGTTGTCAGAAATGAAGAATGGAAACACCCACACTCAACAACTCTTGAGAAAAAATCACTAATAACATTGCTACTTACCAATCAATGCCTAATAATGTATAGGTCTGATTGGAACACCCCCAGCTTGAAAAAAAAAACATGAAAAGAGGCTTTATTTCCCTTTATTGAAAAATTATTATTCCAGTTACCTTCCATGAGAAACCCCTTTAAAATGTGTTCACATTTAAAAGTTAATGGACTACACCCACCCCTCTGTTTAAAAAGGAATTTGGTCACTAAAATGTTTTGTACTATGAAATTTCAATTAATTTAAATTAAGTTCCCCTGTATTTGCTACTGTATTTTCTTGCCTCTAAGGGGTTCTTTGTATAAAGATGCAACCAATAACCAACAGTGCCTTAGACAATATGATTAAAATGGAAGATTTTCATTACTTTATATATAGTAGTTATTGTAACTTAAATTTTAAAACAATTGCCTTTACTTCATTCATAGTTATTTAAACATGCACTATTCTTTTAATTGTTATTCATTACATCTTACTTACAATATTCTTGACTTACCCTGAAACAATTACTAAATACTGCCTATGCTGACAATAATTGATCTATTCACAAGATCACTAAGTAATTTTTAAGGTCCATGTGCATATTTTTATGAAATTGTTCAAAATAATGTAATTTAATGCAGAGGATACAATATTTAAAATGAAATTAATTAAGACAGTCTCTTATGTCAAATTAATTTGAGATTACACATCCTATAAAATTAATTTATCCTGCAGTTCCTTTAAGTTCCTTTAAATAATTCCACCTAATATATTATTACTAATATATATCTTACAGTACATCAGTGTACCGTCCACAGTCTCCCATGCTAGAAAAAATGAACATGTGAAGAAAAGTCAATTACCTGGCTTAGCTTTTTTGTGAATCTTTCACCTTTTTAAAGAAATATTTCATTTTTAGAAATTACATGTTTAATTTTAAACTTAGCAATTTCATATAGGATTCTAGGGGTCTGAGCATCTATACTTACAACTATATAGCCCATTTACCAGTAGGACACTGTATACAGTACTTCACTAATATACTAACTATAGTTTAGTTTTCTCCATTAGGAACTACAGAGAAAAGTTTTAAGATTCTGTCATGAATTATACTAGATGCAGTAACAATTTCCATGTGCTTTTATTGTTCAATATGTCAGAAACTGTTCACTTGCTATGGAACAATAAGCTCTGTTCACATTTAAAACATTCATTGGAGTTACTGTGTGTAATGTAGGCTAAGCGAGTCTTACTTTTATCACTTAAAGAATAGACTTGCTTTGCATATGGTACAGTAGTAGTACTTTTTCTAATTGTTTTTGTAGAAAAATAAGAAATTAATTTACCATCCATTTCCTTTTGTGGGGTCGTCCAGTAAGACACGGCATATGTACAAAAAGCAGCTTAGTAGCTTGAGAGAAAAGTGAAATAACCGGATTCTAAGGCCTAGAAAAAAGAAAATACATAACAATGTAAGACTACATAACTAATTTAGACTATGAGATCATATATCTTGTTTTAGCAATATTGTTTTGTTTAAAAAAACATTCACTATTTTTATGTTTCTTGTATTATGATTATAATTTAACATACGTTTATGATCATTACATAAGAGACAATAGTTTATGCAAGAAGGCAATTATTTTTTGTCTTTTTGTGTCACAACATATTCATATTTTTTTCTTAACAAAATCCACATTTTTGTTTTTAATCTTGTGTTCCAACACTTACTTGATCTTTGATTTTTGATGAAAAATAGTTTAAGTCTCTCTTTGAATGTGTTTTCATTTACGTAGAATTCAATCTGCACCCTGCAAGAAAAAAAACAAAACAATTCATAATCTTTCATAAAGTAATAATCGGCTAAAAAAAGAGGACCTACATTTATTAACATTTATTTAATATTTGAATATTTATATTTTCACTTTCATGAAGTCATGTTTGGTTCAATGAAATGTAATTCAGTTGGTCCTGGTTTTCTTGCAACAAAATGCTACAAACATAACATAAAATATAGGAAAACATATTTTTAACTTTTTAATCGTTTATCTAATCATATTTTTTCTGTTACATTGAAGATATATTTGATAGATATGTAATCAATATGTTCCGGTATAAATTATTATTGATACTGGGCAAAAAGTCATTAAGAGAGTAACATTTAAATGGCTTTCAGTAAATCCTTTTGTGTGTTTTAGATTTTTATTGAGGTACTCTGTAAATACACTTCCAGGAAAATGCATATTCTCCATTTTCTTTTCCTGGGGTAATTCCTATAGCTGCAGACTATGCAACTAGACTTTGTGAGTCTAGTTCACTAATGACTGGTTACATCATGCTCGTTCCCACAGGGTGGGGTTCCACATTGACTTGTTTCCATGGCAAAGTGATTCCTGGATATGCTAAATATCCTGGTCATCTTCTTTGAATAAGTAAAATATTTTGGATGCATGACATATAGTACATGATGAAATAGCATTTTAAAACATCTACAGTATTCTGAAAAAAAGCAGCCATATCACACTGCAACTCACAACTGGCAACCCACTGAAGCCAAGCCGGTGTGAGCCTGGCCAGTACCTGGATGGGAGACCTCCTGGGACAAACTAAGGTTGCTGCTGGAAGAGCTGTTAGTGGGTCCAGCAGGGGGTGCTCACCCTGCGGTCTATGTGGGTCCTAATGCTCCAGTATAGACGGGGACACTATACTGTAAACAGGTGCTGTCCTTCGGATGAGACATACTGTAAAACCGAGGTCCTGACTCTGTGGTCATTAAAAATCCCAGGGCATTTCTCGAAAAGAGTAGGGGTGTAACCCCGGGATCCTGGCCAAATTTCCCATTGGCCTTACTAATCAGGTGGATCCTGCACATTGGTGGTGGTAGATGGGAGTTATTATTATAGTATGTGCATTGAGACAGGACTAGTAAACTTGTCAATTTCTATACTATTAAATTCCGCAATTTCATAATCTAATGGACGTAGATAAACATAAACGTCATGGTACTTAACCCTTATCTCAGTTTCTATGTGATTTACTTGATATTTATATTTTTACATATACATGTAATATAGCAATATTTTCCTAAGAATATATTGTTACAATTGCTTCTGCTCAATAATTAATGTACGTGTTTCTGAACTTATAAAATTTAATAATAATTTAAAAAGATTTAATTGCATACAGTACATTTGATTATTATTAATAGAACGGGCTTTCTGGCATTTTCACACTACAAGTTCTAGAGTACACATATAAAAATTGATTAGAGGAACGATGTACTGTAACTCCCACAAACAGCTCCTCATACATTCAAATCCCAAGAGTTAATGTTGCCGAGCACTGGTGTTGTTTTGTCATATGTACTGTACGTTACTGCTTGGAGAATCTCTATAACAGAGACTAATGACATAGCTTAGATTCAACCTGTCAATGTCTGGACTGTAAACTGCCTGGACTACTCCTCTGCCCTCTGAATAATTACCTTCATTGACTAAGCAATTAAGAAGCCTCTCAGTAATGAAACTAGAAGTTTCCATTGGTTCTCAGAATGGGTAAACAAATTAAGGCTAGAATGCTCCTTAGGTCTAGATAAAGTGTATTATTCAGAAAGAAACCCAAGATCATTTAGCACTACATTTGAAACATGCTTTCCTGGCGAGAGTTGAATGTAAAAATCCCCACTACCTGAGGCCACACTTTTATTTTATTAAAGCAGCAGCCCTGGCTCCATCTTGCATATATCAGTCCTCACACAGTTAGCCCATCCCCTGTGTTTCTGTGCTCAAAATTGTCAGGCTTGCACTCAGGACCACTGCAATAAATTTCATTCATAGGCACCTTTTCAGAAACAACTAGCAACTACATCCATGTAGAATGAAAAATGGCTGTCAAAATTCCCAAAATTACAAAATGAAGCATGCGGCACTTTTCCTCAGATAAAACATAAAAAATGACAATTCCTGAAACAGAAGGACACAAGCTGTTCCTTGAATGGTGTGGTCCTTGAATTGAATGGTGATTGTTTTAATTGATTTATAACACAGAACAGATAAACTGGATGAGAAGTGATCAACAATAATTAACTGAGCCTTCTTGCACACTACCACACACTGAAGCAAGAGAGGGTAAATCACAGCCTATGATTTAACATTACATTACTTCATTAACCCTTTACAATTTCTTGCATTAGGAATTATCTTTTTGCATACCCCAGCTTGCTCTCCATGAGACACACAGATAGGGAGAGAGCCTGGGGTCAGAGCACAGGTTCTGCCATTGTACAGTGCCCCTGGAGCAGTTGGGGTTAAGGGCCTTGCTCAGGAGCCCAATGGAGTAGGATTCCTCTGCCGGCTGCAGGATTCAAACCGGCAACCTTCCAGCCACAGGCGCAGATCCTTAACCACAGAGCCACCGCTCCACCCCAAGACTACCAGGGTCCCTGGGTGGGCTCGAACCACCAACCTTTTGGTTAACAGCCGAACGCACTAACCAAAGCTATATAGTTTTCCTCAAGCAATATATATTTATTTGAAATATATATGTACCAGTAATGCAAAGTTTAGAGCATTAGGAGATTCAAGATACTTTTTGCAAAGTATGTAGCAATATTTTAAAAAATAGCCTTGTGAACTTTCACAGTCTGAAAAAGAACATATGTTATTGCACTTTTTATGTCAGTTTTAACATTGCGACATACAACTTAAGATTGTTCGAAATAATTGTGCCAAGAAACTTGTAAAAATCAAAAACCTTTACGGATACAGAAAAAAAAACATACACAAGATAATGTTAGATCATTATAACTGCAAAAGCAAGAACAAGGACTCAGACATCTTAAAAATGTGAATATGAACATTTTCCCTGTTCAGAACATCATGCACTGCTGTGCTTAATCACATTTTAAAAAAAGTACACCCACATGCTGAACTGTATAAGATTTTGAAGCTTACAATTATGTCTTTAAAGTGTGAAAGAATGCATTTACCAGTCCTCCTGATGAGTCATAAATTGAACATTTTAATTATGAACATAAATATTGGCAAGTGGTCTACAAAATGGTGTTTTTAAAGGACAGAAGGAATTATTGAGTTTAATTACACGCAACTGTAGATGTACAGTATGCCTGCTAAACAACAGAAAAGAAAAATGGACAATCAATAAGCCTTGTTTGAGTATCTGTATAGGCTGGTTTTGATCTGATTAATAACAGCAAGGGGGAGCCACTATATTCCTCTCTGAGTCCATGTATTAATTCCAAAAGTGGAATTTCAGGGAATATGTTGTGAAACATTTAAAAAACAAAACAAAACATCAGAATCTCATCCATAAAGCAAGATTAATAAAGGTTACTCACTTATAATACACAAGATACCATACATTTATGATGTATCAAAAGTAATTAGTAATTCCTGTAGTGTTGTCTACAGTACTATTATTCATATCTTCCAAATTTCCATCAGAAGTGATGAATAGTTACTAAGAATTACTGTCTAATCAGTGCAAAAAGTAATACTATTTTTTTTAAATAACAACATTCTTCTGAATTCTTTACAGGTGGATGCTGCACATTGGTGGTGGTGGAGGGGAGTCCCCATTACCTGTAAAGCGCTTTGAGTGGAGTGTCCAAAAAAGCGCTATATAAGTGTAAGCAATTATTATTATTATTATTAAACAACTGTATTACATTGCAAAGCACATTCATTCACTAGTTGTTTTTTTACAATGTACAAAACATGGATTGTTCTCACAGCACTTCATTTTCCCTCATTAATGTTCTGAAGAATGGATGGTAAGCATCCATCTTCTCCATTATCTTCACAGCATATTGTTTTTGTATTATAATCTTCAGAAACATCTACAGAAAGATTATGATTGCTGATGCTATATATAAGCTTTTTGCTATCAACTGGCTTCATCTGGGCCAAATCAGTCTAATAAGTTAGAAAATACTTCCAGTTCTTTGCAGACTACTGGCCACTTTCTAGGACTAACATTAGTACATTTAGAATAGCACATGTTGCATTTAAAAATAAATAAGACCTGAAAAATGTATTTATTCCATGTTTTTCAGAGTGTTTTAACCAGTATTTTAGAATACAAGTTCCCAGCTCTACAGAAGTAACACACCTACAGTACCTGCTGGTTTTTGTTTCAGATGAGCTCTCAGCTACATAACTGAACTCGTAAGTGACACAACAGGATTAATTTGAAATGCTAAACTGTTTTCAATACCTTATAATATCAGAGCCTGCTGCCTTTTAACTACTACATTTCATAAGTAATATATCCCAATTTATGGCCAGCAGCCATATCACGGTCAGCAGCCATATCACCCTGCAACTCACAACTGGCAACCCACTGAAGCTAAGCCAGTGTGAGCCTGGTCAGTACCTGGATGAGAGACTCCTGGGAAAAACTAAGGTCACTGCTGGAAGAGGTGTTAGTGGAGCCAGCAGGGGGCACTCACCCTGCAGTCCATGTGGGTCCTAATGCCCCAGTATAGTGACAGGAACACTATACTGTAAACAGGCGCCGTCCTTCAGATGAGACGTAAAACCGAGGTCCTGACTCTCTGTGGTTATTAAAAATCCCAGGGCGTTTTTTGAAAAGAGTAGGGGTGTAACCTTGGCGTCCTGGCCAAATTTCCCCCAAACATGGCCTTCTTATAATCCCCATCTATGAATTGGTGGTGGTGGAGGGGAGTCCCCATTACCTGTAAAGCGCTTTGAGTGGAGTGTCCAGAAAAGTGCTATATAAGTGTAAGCAATTATTATTATTATTATTATTATTATTATTATTATTATTAATAAATAGCTATAAACTTGCAACTAAACAGAGAGCACAACTGAAGTGAAACCCAGCAGATGTACTTCAGGCATCCCCAGGACCAGAGATGTTAACCCAGGTTTTAGACTGTAATTTGGAAAAATTGTAACCTGTGACAACTGTTAAATCTAATAATATCAGAATTTTGTCTTTTTATTGCTGGATTAAAAATATGTAAATCATTATTTTTTGCAGGCATGTATGACAAAATGCACAGTTATAATGTACCCAGTTAAAATGTACGCTGTTATAAATTACACAGTATATGGTCAGTAGCTGTCTATACATTTTGATGCCATATTCCTTTCAGTAATAAGCAATTATTTGTAAGTGATCATAGTCTTAATATATTCATATTTTATGATATATGAGAAAATAATAACAACCAAATGCAATCTAGCTGTAAATTTTATACGTAATATTTTCTGTCTTTCTGCACATCTTTCATTCATTTGAGATCTGCCATGCACAAACAAACGATTGGACATTTCAATATACCTTAGACCTTATGAGTGGTGAAACATAGAACCAACTAAAATCTTTTTCATAATATTAAAAAGTCTTCAAGAAAATCAAAACACACATTTTATTAAACATTCCACCAATAAACATTCCCTGTGTGCAGCACAAGGCATTCAGCCTTATCATAATCTGAAAAGGTTTGTGCCTTAACTTAATAATGCATTAGCATGAAAAACTCCACAGCTTTGATAAAATGTCCCTGCGTCTTAGTCAGCTCTTGTTTTTTCACATTTTGCTGCCAGGCATGTTAGAAAAACCTAATGGACATTTATCATGCCTGGAGGTTTCTCCACTGTTGGTGTGGCCCTTTTATGTAATAGTAAGTTAAATGGAATGTACAAAATCTGTATATTCTGCAGAATCCCAATTTTGTATCAAAAGCATTTCCTAGAGGGAAAGTTAATAGTTGCCTTCTATTGTCAATGTGCCTTAGTAGGAAGCTGAAAAGAGAAAGCTGTATCTTATTGTACTGAATGACATGCCTGAAACAGAAAATTCATCCTAGCCCCTCTGGGTTGATGCTTTTCAGACAGCCGTACAAGCATATTTCTATGCTCCTTGTGAGTCCATTAACAAGATTACTTTCTTGTACAACATCTTTCTGCATAAAAATATACTTTCTTCAGCTTATAAAGCTTGAGGTTTTCCTAGCAAATCAAATGCATTTCAGCAAAAGTATAACTTAAAGATGTTTCTATAAATAGACTACAATTGTCATAAAATATAATTTTATCCTTTGTACGTTTTCATACATTTTCTCTGATATCAGAATTAGTCTGTCGTGTCCTAGACACAAAATTCAACAGCAACACAAACTAGGGTTTTCATACATAGAAGTAGCGAACATCGAAAAACAAAACTGATAACGTCTACCTTAAATGACAAATTTAAAACCTGTGGAGTGGTCTGATCAAGTATATGCATGATTTCAGATGTCAAAAACATGTCCTGAGGTTTGTTAAATATATATTTTGAAATAATAATAATTGTGTATTATTTGTAAGTACTCTTCAAAAATCCCAGTACATAGATTATACACACAGTATATCTGTAAAAAAGTGTACAGTAAATTACCACAATTTAACCAAGAGCAATGTAACATAGATAAAATTATATCCTAGTTATACTCTCGGAATTAGTTTCAAATAACAACACTGTGTAAAAAGTAATGTTCTATTTTCTAACTTCCATTGAGAGTATAATTTCAGTACCACCCACAAAAGCACTGAAATCACTTACATTGTGTCAGTCTGTGAGCATAACCTACTCTTGTCAGAATTTAGCTAGAGAGTTCTATCCAAATCAACAAGTGACCTTGGCACCATCAGTATTGCAGTGAAAGATGGTGTGTGTATAGTTTAGTGAGAAGAAGCAGCTTAGAAAGCATTACCTGGACACCTCTTTGGGAAAACAGTGTATTTCATTAAATATTTATCTTCACTTTGACAAATAACACTTCGCATGAAACATTTCCCAAGGGAAGGCTGATTAGTCCTGAGTGTTTTTGCTCTTGATATATTCAGACACATACAGGAACTGATTTCAATTTTATTCCTCTGAAAATGAAGTAGAATATTGTGCATACTGTATGTGCATATTTATTGAGTTTTTTTATTATTTTAGTATATTAGTGTTTTACTCCCTAAACAATATGCAGGGTGACCTAGGTTCAAAGGTATAGGTCTCTAACATTCTAGATAATATCCCTACTGTATGTGTCTCCACATAAATGTCATTTTGCTACCTGCTGGAAGCTGTGGTTATTTTTAAAAAATGGATAATGTTTTATTCATAAATCGCTCTATTCCTGTCAAACGTATTATCTTTTGAAGGCATCCCCTATGTTGCACTTTACTTCAGAGCATATTCTTTAAAATTTAGGATATAGCCCTGAATACTGTGAGGTTAAATATTGGGTGACATGTCATCTTTTCTTTTTTAGTCACATGTATCATTATTCATTATGTTTAATCAAAAATTGCAAACCTATCTGAATGGTTTTTGTCTTTGATATTAGAGAGAACATAGCAGTAGACGAAAGCAATATATTTCAGTTTCGTTCTTGGACAATAATAAATATACTAGTTTGAGGTACTATTTATGTGGAGTCTGAATACTATATACTTCCTTATTTGTTTGGGATTCTAACAGGCTATCTACTGTAATTACCTAATACCTTCCAAAGATATGTGGCTCCAAAGATATGTCCTGTGTCTGTGGACCCTGTGATGGACAGGCTTTTTGATGATGGACAACATGGAATATTCTAAGTAGGAATGGAAAAGAATAGCTATTTACTATTTCTATTTAGATATGTTAACTGTGTTTTATGTGTCTCTGAATCCATGTTATCAGCCATTCTGAAAGGAAAGTAACATACAAAATCCTAATCATAATACTGTATATTTGTGTATACATACACTAGACATACAGTACATAATTGTTTTTCAGTGTATTCTCGAGTTCCTGATGTATAATTTTGCATTTCCAATACAATTTTGTTGTTATTGTCTCTTTTTTTAATGTAATATAAAATTAGATACTACTGGGTCAAAGAGCTAGCAATTAGGATCTCACTGTTATTACCCTAATAACTACTGATGAATATAATTAACTATATTTAAAAGTACAATTGCTAACAAAAATGTTTCCTGACTAGTCACCATGATGTACAGTAGACTAACAATGTCAGCTCTTGCTAAACACTGACACTAGACAATAAAAATGTTATGTTGATTTCTCATGTGACATTTAGTATTTCAGCAACTTCAATATGATAGTAAAATATCTTCTAAAACACAGTGCAATATTACATTTTTTAACCTTAGATGTATCAAGATTAATAAAAAAATCTCTTTCTGAAATTGCTAATTATACATCTTAACGTTAGGTATTTAATAACTAAAACAGAACTACTATTCCCATGCCTGTTACAAGCAAAGTTTCATAATTAATTCCTAAAGCTCACTGTAAGCTATATGGTTCAAAGCATAGTAACTATACAGTACCATAATCATGCAAAGGAACAAGTAATAGGTTTATTCCATGCTGAAAAAAAGAAGAAAGAAAACACAACGTTTCGGCCGTGGAGCCTTCTTCAGACAAAATTCAAGACTGGGTAAAATCCTGATTTGGAGAAAAAGTTAAAAGTGTTACATGAAAGTACCAAAAACATAAATTGGGAATATAAAATGGGAATCACTGAACTTGAATTAGCATGAATAGATTCTGGTATTTCTGTTGACACTTAATTTTCCTGCTCAGTACAGTAAATAAAAAAACATGACCAACTGAAAGTTAGTCTAGATAGAAACTTTAATGACCTCTGTTTTTACAAAAAAACAAACAAAATACTGTACTTAATCAGTACTTCCAGAGTAATACTTTTCCTGTGAGTTTTTGATCTTCTCAGTTTTGACACTTGTGTTCAAAATAAAGCGCTTTACAGAAAGACAACAACAATAAATAAAAAGAATACACAAGATAAAACAAAATCACAATACACAGAGGAGACTGTGGATGGTGGAACTTGTAAGTAGGGGTAAAGAATGGAACCAGTTAAGTAAAGGCTCTTCTAAAGAAGAAGGTTTTGAGTCTGGATTTGAAGGAGTTTAGAGAAGGTGACTCTCTGATATCCTTGGAGAGAGAGTTCCAGAGCTTGGGGGCATAACGGGAGAAGGCCCTGTCAGCCATAGAATGTAGACAGGCTTGGGGGACAGTTAGAAGACCAGAATTAGAAGAGCGAAGGTTGCAAGACAGGGAGTAGGGCAATACTAGTTCAGACAGGTACTGAGGTGCTCAGCCATGCAGAGCCTTATAGGTGAGCATGAGGATTTTAAAGTCCACATGGAATTTGACAGGGAGCCAGTGCAAGGACTCCAGGATAGGAGTAATGTGATCGCTTGTACTAGATATGGTCAGTATTCTGGCTGCCGAAGTTTGGACATACTGCAGTTTGTTCAATGTGGATTTAGATGTCCCAGCAAGTAGAGCATTACAGTAGTCAATTCAGGAAAACACAAATGTGTTGATCAGCTTTTCAGCCACACAGTGATAACATAAGGCTTAGATAACATAATCTAACAATATTTCTGAGGTGAAAAAAAGATGTTTTGACAATATGCTGCACATGTGGTTCGAATGTTAAACCAGAATCGAATATCACCCCAAGGTTTTTCAATTTAGACTGAATATCAAGTACAGAACCATCTACAGATAGGGTACAGGATTGGCTTTAGGAAGTTGATGGGGGGTGCCAATAAGCATGACTTCAGTCTTGTCACAGTTAAGATGAAGGAAATTTTGAGTCATCCAAATTTTATGTCAGAGATGCAATAAGATAGAATAGAGACAGCCACATCAGTGTCGGGTTTGGTATGGATGTATATTTGAGTATCATCAGCACAGAAATGATAGCTGAGGCCATATGATCTTAAAAGCTGACCAAGCGGAAACATGTAAATGCTGAAGAGAAAGGGGCCCAGTATTGAGCCCGGAGGAACACCAGACTTAACCAGATTGGAGGGGTTTAAAAAGGTTATTTGGCATGAGGTGGTTACAGTAACTGAAATGTGACAGCACATTCTAGTGAGGGGATAATGGCAGCAGTTTTGAGGACCGTTGGTACAATGCCAGAACTCAAGGATTCATTTATAATATTGAGGACAATATGACAGAGAGAGGAGAAACAGGACTGAAATAGAGTGGTGGGGACTGAAATAAAGTGGTGGGGATGGGATCTAAAATAGATGTGGTGGGGTTCATGTGTAACTAGTTTATTGAGGGATGTTGAGTCAAGAAGAGAGAAGTTGGAGAGAAGGGAATCCAAAATGTTGGATAAAGAGGGAGGAGGTATGGAAATGATATGCGTAGTGGAGAGAATGTGATGCCAGATGTTGTCGATCTTGAAGCTAAAGAAATCTAAGAATGTGTTGCAGAGTTGCGATGAGGCGGGTAATGTGGTGGGGCAGTTTGGTTTTAGCAAACTGTTGGTGGTGGAGAAAAGATATCTGGGGTTGTTATGGTAATTTTCAATGATTTCAGAGACGTAGGTGGATCTAGCTGACTCAATTGTAACCTTATATTCAGACAAATAATCTCTCCAAACCTAATAATGTACATTTAGGCCAGGAAGACACCAACTACGCTCAAGTTTGCTGGAAGCTGCCTTCATAGATCACAGATGGTCAATGTACCAGGGAGCAGGGCCAGAGAAGGAGGTGGTTTGAGTTTTTAGAGGAGCAAAGGTGTCAAGGGTAGATAAAAGAGCACTGTCAAGTAACTGTATTTTATCCTCTAGGACAGTGGTTCTCAAACTTTGGTACGCGTACCGGCAGTGGTACGTGGAGTGCTGCCAAGTGGTACGCCAAATGACCCTGGAACTGTGTCGTGTGCGCTGAAAAATTGGGAAGGGTTTTCATATTTTGTATTTTAATACGTGTCGAATACGCAGCCTACGTACTACGATACAGTGCGTGCTAATACTTCAGTGGACACAAGAGATACTCTGTAATTCTATACCACTCTATAGGAATGTGTGCTACTGATGCAAGTGACCAATTGTATTTAAAAAAAGCTACTGTATCTCCAGCAAATAGGGAGAAAGGAGAATGTGTGTGATTTTGGAACTATGCCAACGTTCTAAACGGTTCTAAACACAGGAATGCATAGAAATACGTGATACGAACGCAGGCAATCTTGTGAGCACACGAAAGCGTGATAACAGAAAAATATTTAAGAACTGTTCTAATTTGAGAAAAATACACCGAGCGTCTCTGTGTTTTGCTCCCATGCGCATGAAATAAAAACTTTAAATAAATACGGAAATAAAAACAGAAACGCGGAAAAATGCAAGCGAAAAAGCTGCTAAACAGCTCGACCTGCTGCCCCCCTCCCCCTGAAAGACACAGTCATTCATAGAATTATTGAAATGAAGAGTTGTATCAAAAGTACACTGACAGAGCGTGTTAAGATGAGCAGATGTTTTTCACTGCAATTAGATGAGTCTGTAGTCGATTTGGCCAATTTGCTCGTTTACCTTAGATACGAGTTTGAGGGCATGTCCCATGAAGACTTTCTGTTCTGTAAACCGCTACCAACAGGAACTACAGGAGAGCACATATTTCAGCTTCTGAATGAATTTATCGAAGAGAATGGCCTCGACTGGATAAAATGCGTCTGAGTTTGTACAGACGGTGCTAGAGCAATGACAAGCCGACATAACGGTGTAGTTGCACGAATTAGAGAGGTTGCTACAGAAATTAATGGTTTCATTACAACATCCACCGCGAGACCTTTGCCGTCAAGAAAATGCCTGACGATTTAATATCTGTTAGACTTGTGAATTGTATCAAAGCTCGAAAAATTAATTCACATCTGCTTTGCTCAACTAAACAGGCTCACCTCTCTCACTGAAATGGTGCTTTTTTATTAGTTGTTGTTAATGTTTTTTTTCCTGTAAAACACTTTGAGAAGCCACCTTTAAAGGCGCTATATCAAATAAAGTTTATTATTATAATATTTATTATATGTATGTGTGAGTGTGTGTGCACGCCCGCTCATGTTGGTCATTGAGAATTTCTGGGGTTCCTATGAGATGATGACTTGTAGGTGGTACTTGGATGCTTTGGTTGGATTAGGGGTGGTACTTGGTCCAAAAAGTTTGAGAACCACTGCTCTAGAAGGTCAGAGGAAGAGAAACAAGATAAGGAGGATAGAGCAGAATTTGCAAACCTTGGCTGATCAATTGTTAGAAACAGGTCATTCTAAGATTGAAGAGAATAGCTAAGTGGTCAGAGTGGTCAGAGAGGTGTGTCCTTTGTTATGTGTAAGGTTACAAACAAACCGAGTAAGATCAAAACATCCCAGTAGAAAAATTAAGTCTTTAGCCACACTGGAACACCTTGAGTCAATGTGTATATTAAAGTCCCCTAGAATAAGGATCATTTTAAACTTAAGGCATAAAATGAGTGTAAATCAGCAAACTCACCTAAAAAGGCTTCACTTGGTTTGGGTGGTCTACAAACTGGCTAGAACTACTTGTCATTCCTACAGTATACTCTATACAGGACATGTATATGTGATCATAGCAGTGCCTTGATACTAACATTATTTAATTATCTTTAAACTCTTATTCTTCTATTTAATTCTAAGTTTTTCGAATTTTAGATGTTTATAGAATTAAAAGAATTACTGACAAGTAAGCTACTAAATAAAATGGTTAACTGTAACTCAAATGAACTCTCTGGTGCTTAGCACCACTAAGAGTTGAATCTACAATTCATACTAAAACCAGGATCCTTCCACAGCTACAGCATTATCTGCTAGGAAATGTTTAATAATTATGTCACATCCTCTGTTTTTTTACTTAAGAAAGGTTTCTTCATAGTCCAAATTATTTTTATTTCTTTGTAGTAAAATTGTGTGAGCCAATTGCAATAGGCATCTGCAAATAAAAATAAATGATTGCATGAGTCTATTACATGTACATTGGAAATAATAATGTAGCATTGGAAATAATAATGAAAATAGAGTAGTTACATTATGCAAATGACATCAAGAAATATATCCAAATATAAATACAAACACACTCTGTAAACTATTACAGAAAATATCAAGATAAAAACCCTGTATAGGACATTAATATTTGTTATGTAACTCCTTCACTTTACACAGAGCTTGGTATCCTGGTTTCTTGTACTCAGACTATATCAGTGATGGACACTGGAATGTTGTTACTAATAACTTTTTATAATCTATTCAGGTTGTTGTCATTTAGCTTTCTCTGTAGTCATGTAACCCTATGCCCCATGATGATGAACACTGCAATCAATACTTTGTGATTACTCAATCAGTCTTATGGACTAAACCAAGTTTTCACTACATTGGGTATATGCCTGGTGTCACTGTCATGACGGGTGTCATGAGTGCTATCTACTGTACATTTATCTTTTGGCAGTTAGGGTACCTTCGATTGTTTTGGGTCAATGTAATAATGCTGTTCCACAGGACTCAATATTAGGAACACTGCTCTTCTTTAATTTTTATAAATGATGCAAGGAGGATTTGCAAACACTGTGAAAAATTATAAAGAATATTTAAACAGACATACAGTAGATAGAATCAAATATGGGGCAAGCTTCTGGCAAACAAACAACTTTTAAATATTTGGTTTTTCTTCCTCAACAACATCTTACAGTTCTACAAGCCCTTTTCAGGATCTTGCAATTGGCTCTGAGTGAAATGTGAAGTCATTTTGCAATTTGTTGAGAGGAGTAGTCTTTCTTAATACTTTGATTTCTATGTCCTTTTAGTGTGCAGTTTCTCCTTCAGAAACCAAAGTACATTGTCTAGTGTGTATATCCGGCTTACTTTGTATTATATACCAAAGTTTTGTCTTCTGCTTTCATCACCATTTCTGTACAGGGTACAACATTTCCTCAGAGGTAATGTAGATCTGTGATTAGGACTGTGGATTCATAACTGGAAGGTTGCAGATTTGCATTTAGAGTAAATGCAGTATAGTACATCCTAAGGGCCCTCTAAATACATTTCCTATATAACCCATTTCTACACAAACTTCTCAAAAGCTTTCTGAATTAATTTATAGTTTTAAAAGTAAAAAAAAAAGGTAAGATAATCTGAGATACAAAAGAGTATTATTTGATCAGGTTGATTGACCCAAATACAATCACAAGTATATTAGCATGTTTAATAAACTCAAACCTGTGAAACTATTTTTATGAGAACGTGAGACAAAATGTACAACCTTTTTAAAAACTGTTACCAGGAGCCAAAATGGAAAAATTCAAGAACTTTGATGTCTACAGAATTCTGCATCTAGAAATTCTCTATAGGATTAAATGAAAGGAACGTTCTTAAATGTGAAGAGCAATAGTTCAAATGGTTCATATTCCTAGTGAGAATATTAAAATTTAAATTACATTAAAATTTCACCCACGTGCTCTCCATGCAACCTAACTTGACAGGATTTATCTTATAACGTCTGATTTTTTTATATATATATGTAGGTAAGGAATTATTTTCTTTAATTCACATTTGTGTAATATAGCAGCTTGTTTGAATATTATATTGCCATTTTCAATGAACGGCGGTTCTATCAATGCCAAATAAATTGAACTCTGGGCAGCTCAGGGTTAAACCGAATTCTTCAGCACATTTACAGGACGTCTCAAAGCCAGCCAGACGATTTACCAATACAGGTTGTTTTTTTTAATTGTATAATCGTTCCTTAGATATTCATATGCATCAAATCTGTTGAGTAAGCATTAAAACTAATAAGCAAGAGACTGAACGCAATGATCAAAGATCGGATGCTAGGTGAGTAACAAATGCGATACAACTGAAGCATGGACGGATGACCACTCTGACTGATGTGGACAAGAATACAAAAGCTGGTGCATTTTAAATTGTTACGTTTCTTAACATTTTGATTAGAAAATAAGACCCCAACTCAAAGCGCTGTGGAAATTTACTTAAAAAAAAACATTATCAGTTATACTATAGACACTGGATGTTTACGATACATACATCAACCTGTTGCGTTTTCCAGTACACCAGCTATCGCCAAAGGTGAAATGAAACAACATTTACTGTATAACCTACCTGTCGTCATTCTGCCAGCCCTGGTCTCCAAGTAGCAGATCCCGAAATCTATATCTGGGTGGAAGAGGGGGTACCTCGTTTTCCAAATCTACCATCTTCTCCTCTAGCGTGCTTCAGATAAACAACGAAATCGAAAAACACCGGAAAATTAAAACCATTAATAAGAATAAATGATTAGAAAAACGGAAGACGGGTGTCTGGTCATATTAGCAATGAATATACTGCAACAGTGTCCTAAAATAAAAGAAATCGGTTTAGGAATAACAGTAGGACAAGTAAATATATTAAGGTATTTTTGTGCAATTAGACGATTGAATGCGCAGCCAAGTTTTTTTTTTTCTGTTTGCCGATGTTAACTTAAAAACTGTCACAAGCAATGATTTTTTTTCTCCTAATAGTAAACATCTACTGTATATGCATCCCTTGTGTGCGCTTCACACACCCAGTAGCCAATAGCATTACATCACCGGCAGCTGTATTAGTAACATCCCCAGCACGCGACAGATGGACTCATCTTTGCTTGTAAACGCTGTGTATTAATTTTGGTGTAAATCAGCTTGTAACATTCATCGGGAGGACTACAAATTTAAATTGTGCCACTGTACTCTGTGTCAAATGTGAACTATTCAAAAGTAGTTCGAAACATACTTGTGTTTTCAAAATATATAAATAATATAACAGTGTCAGTCCTTCTTTATGTTACTTACATGATGTTTGGAATATTTTAGACTTGACACCTTTTCTGTAGGATGTATTTTAGCAGTGAGATTGTACTGTATATATATAAGGCGGACAAGGACGTGTTCTGTTCATGATAAAAAAAACAGTTGTTAAAAGTAAATACTGTAGCTTTGATTTAATTACAATGGATTTGCCTGTACGAAACCAAACAAGGGGACTGCAACTTGTTGAAAACTGTTATAGGAAGTGTAAATAAAATTTGCCTTTAAGTTTCATAAATTAAATGTAATAGTATAATTTTACATAGTAAATCTGTCTTACTTTTTTTTGCGGGGAGGGGGTTATTATTTAGAGCACCGTTAAAGCCCTTACTGACATCTTGTGGTAAACTGATATTTTGCATTTGTCTGGATTTGAAAAGGATAAGATGTTTGGACCGTATAATTAAAAAACAATGCCTTTTAAAATAAAAAATAGATAACCTGTAGACAGATTGCTAAAAATTCAAAGGAATCAAATCAAATGTAAGGAGTTGTATTTTAAATTAAAGCCAATATTATATTTTTTCCAAGTTTTCACAAGTACTTATTCATTACACAACCTTATTCATTACATACAGCATAGTATGCGCTGCTTAATGCAGATTAAGTGTTGCTCTATAGGCATGTATATTTGTGTTTATTACATCCCATATACAATATTATTAGTGACAGCACATGCAATTAGAATGAGAGCTATAGCAATGTGTTTATTCTGATTTAACATGGCTCAGCATTCTACCAGTGGTAGTTAAATTAATTTTGTAGAGCTTGAAGAATGTATTATTCTTACTGTACATGTTGTGTTACAATTACATACAGTAACAGAATTTGTTTTGTTTTTTTACCCCTTTCAGTTTAATGTTTCTCTGGAAGTCAGTGTTTGAACAGCAGATTGCTACACGGACTTCTCTAGAAAATAATTAACCTACAAGAGCCTATTTTATCCCTTGTACTTTGCTTTTACTTCACATCTCAGGTTCTCCAGGGAAATCACATCTTACTTATGGTGAAATAAATTCCAATCATGAAACTAAAGTTCATTCTTACATTATGGATTTTCATTTTTGCTGTAGTTTTGGTTGAAGGTAAGAGTCCTGCTTTATGTTTCAGGTGTAAAATCCAGAATTAATGTGAGTTATTATGACATAATAAGGTAAAGTGTTGTCAAAATTATTTTTTCATGATATTAGGATATACTGTATAATCAAAATATATGCTATAGCAATGTGCTCAGGGGTTGCTGTATTTTGCTTTAATTCATTTTTTATTTATTTGCTTTAATCCATATTGTTTTGTTGTAATCTTGGGTGGGACACTTAAAAAGCTTCAGAAGATACATTTTCCAAGTAATTACAATACTTTTATACAGTATATTAATCTGTAAATAAAAGTATGAGGAGAAACCAGCTTAAAGGACTTAATACAAGTACTGTATATTACTGCAAAGAAAGTGTGTTACACTTTATGTGTCTCAACATAGTTGTTTGAATTTTTTTAACAGTTCAAATTGACACATTTGACTTACAAGAGAAAATACAACAAAAATACAGCATGCACGTGAATTTTGCTTTACTGTAAACACTTACAGTAATATTGGGTTTCCCGTGTTTTTATTTCATTATGTATACATTATCATTAGAAGGAGTTTCATGAAAAGCTGTACAACATACCTGCAATTTTTACACTAGCATTTTTACATAGTTTATGTTAAGTTAAAAAAGATAAGTGAGTCTGAGGCGGTGTATTAAGGCTCTAGTGTCTTCAGAGGCATGAATTCAAATCCTACCACTGCCAGTATCTCTAGTTTAAGGTTTGCATATTTTTCCAGCAGCCATATCACCCTGCAACTCAGGATTGGCAACCCACTGAAGCTAAGCAAGTGTTAGGCTGGTCAGTACCTGGATGAGAGACCTCCTGGGAAAATCTAAGGTTACTGCTGAAAGAGGTATTAGAGGGGCCAGTAGTGGGTGCGGTCTGTGTGGGACCTATTATCCCAGTATAGTGATAAAAGGCAACTTCCTTCAGATGAGATGTAAAACCGAGGTCCTGATTCTCTGTGGTCATTAAAAATCCCAGGGTGTTTCTGGAAAAGAGTAGGGGTGTTTCCCTGGTGTCATGGCCAAATTTTCCATTGGCATTTATCAATCATGCCTCCTAATAATTCTCCTAATAATGAATTGGCTTCATCACTCTGTTCTGCTCCCCACTGATAGCCGATGTGTGGTGAGCGCACTGTGCGCACTATGGCTGTTGCATCATCCAGGTGGGGCTGCACAGTGGTGGTGGTGAAGGGGAATCCTCATTACCTGTACAGTGGTTTGAGTGGAGTGTCCAGAAAAGTGTAAGGAAATACTATCCACGGCTCAATCTACACCATTGATCCAATAAATAAATATGGTTATACATAGAAGAGAGAAATAATTAATCTTTCTTTAAGCAATTATTGAGTTATGAGTCTGAAATAGAAATCTGTGATGAACACTTTCAGCAGTTCCGGCTCTAAGGTTAGGTGGAACTCGCCCTACTCAAATTTCTGTATGTCTTATGGTCCAGCATTACATTTCGAAAAGCTATAGCTAACTCTGGAAAAGTGACAAGTTCCTGGTGTCTGTGGTTATATCTGAAATTAGGGGGTGACATTATTCTAATATATGTATTGGACAGAGACAAGAGTTGTATTTGAATTTGTTTCCCTGATTTTTTTACAGGTTGTGACAATCCTCCTGACATGGAAAATGCTTTCATACCTGAAGAGAACAAAAAAGCTGTATATGATAATGGTGATGTTGTAAAGTATCAGTGCCATGCAGGATTTATTTCCAGAGGATCAGTTCAATATAAATGTGTAAATGATGTTTGGGAACGTGTGGGATTTAGAACATGTCAACGTAAGAAAAAACAATGTTTACTAATTGTCTTGAATATTCCTTTAATATTAATCGATATGCATCTTAGTTCAGTTGGCATGGTGCCACAGTGGTTAGCATTGCTGCCTTGCGGCACTGGGGCCTTACATTTAATTCAGGACCTGAGGTGCTATCTGTGTGGAGTTTCCCCTGTGTTCATGTGAGTTTTCTTCCGGGTGTCCCAGTGTCCTTCCACAGTTCAAAGATATACTGGAACAGTAGGTTAATTGGCTTCTGGGGAAACTAGCCCTGGTGTTAGTGTGTGCGTGTTTGTATTTGTGTCTGTGTGTCTGTGCTGCAATGTACCGGCATCCCATGCAGGGTGTAATCTGTCTTGTTTCTTGCTGTAATAGGCTCGAGCTCAAATGCAGCCCTGCGTTGAGTAAAAGGGTTAGAAAATAGATGGATGAGCATTAATTGATTGCAATTGTTTTTTTCTTATCTTTAGCAAAACCATGTGGTCATCCTGGCGATACGTTAAATGCGGCATTCAGGCTCATAAAAGGAACAGATTTTGTATTTGGATCCACAGTTCAATATATCTGTAATGAAGGGTATGTACATAACATAATGCCTTGCTATAGTTTTAGGAGGTAGCTACGTCAGTATGCATAGGCTGCAAAGGAACAAGTAAAAGTATATTCCATGCTGCAAGGAAAAGAAAATGAAAGGAAAAGAGACAATAAGGCTCCATGGCCAAAATGTGTCTCGTGACAGGTGCAAATTCTTTTCAGCATGGAACAGATCTTTACCTGTTCTTTTTCCCTTCCTGTTACTATTTTGAAGTTGTTTTATGCATTAAGTATTAGCTTGGTTAATAGTGTTTTCAAACTATTTTAAATCAGACACATAAAGCATCTTTAATTGTTGCTTGGTGTGAAATAAAGAAGATCAAACTGAATTATATCCCAGGGAAAGTGCAATTAAGAGAATTTAAAATGAACCCCACTGTGAAGACGCTGAAGACAGAGGTCCCAGTATTGTACCTTATAGGGAGAATGGAGTGTGGGCACAAAAAAGTGGTCATACTAAAAGATGAGGGGCAGAGAGGGTGTGGACTGGAAAGCATGGAAAGAAAAGAGGCAGGCAGAGAGACGGCAATATGTGAGAACTAGGATTTTGAATGGAATGAGTATGCAGATAAAGGGCTTAAGCAGAGGAACTGAAGTAATGGAGCAGTTCTTTAAGTTGGAAAGGTAAGATTAGTATGGAGGCTTGGTCATGCTGTCACCTGCAGCCCACATGTCATTATTGGAAAAGGATTTTTAACAGCACATGCAATGAAAGCAGCAGTGCAGTAAATGTCTAATAAACCACAAAGGAATTAAGTTTTAAAAATAATAAAAACTATGTTTGACTGATCTGTAATTCTCTACAACATGCTACTAAATCAAAGTTTTTTGGTGTAGAAAAAATGATTAATTTGGTTTACTTACTGCATTTTTAAGGGGGTTTAGCCTGTAGTTTTCACAGAAATGTATTTCACAGAACATTCACATGTGAGTGTAAGTCAAACATGGTAAACATACGGGCAGGTTTTGGCATGCTTTGTGGAATGTCTTGATGCAATTAAGATCTTTTTGTCAGAAAAAGGTCAGAATTACCCCCAACTGCAAAATGAAAAATGGATTTCAAAACTAATGTCTCCAATCGACATTACCACACATGTGAATGAACTCAATCTCCGTCTGTAAGGTGCAGATCAAACTGTTTTGGGCCTTTTAGGAAACGTGGAAGGCATTTCTTCATTTCTTTCATTTTTTCTCAGGAAACTAATGCCTAAACTTTCCGCTATTTCCAACACTTTAAAGCACTTTCAAGACATTGCACAATCCATATTTCTGAGCTTGGAATGCACATGTGAGAACTGGCATCAGAATTTTCTGTCTGAGTGCAGGATTTCCAACATTTTATCTCAGTTTTTTTCAATTAAACCAGACAGCTTTGATACCAGCAACAGGGATTTTTCAGTTTTTCAGTGGATGGGTTTTGAGAAAACTTTTGCTCTTAACATTTAAATTCCTATTTACTTTTGAGATATGATATTTCAGATGTTACTAACTGTGCGAGGAACATACACAAAGATTTCAAACCACCGAATTTTAAAAGATTGTGGTGGGATTTTTTTCAGGATCTGGATTAAATACCTTATACCATACAGTATACAGTTGTCTGTATATACAGTTTCTTTGCCGAAAATACCAAGTTTTCAAATTTTATCTCAGTTAACTATAGTGCATGGTCCTTCTATATGTGGGAGTCATCTACTGTATTTGCTGTTTGGCAAATTAGTTTTGTCTCACAGACAACATTACTTTATATACAGTATGTAAATGTATACATATGTACCTTCTTCCAGGTACGGAAAAAGCTATTTTGTTAGCCTTAGTTTCATTATATTCTGGATTTTATAAAGCTCTCTTAGACAATGAAGTCACATTTGATACACATACTGTACACAACACATATACTGTATACATGCAAATACAAGCTCTACTCATCTGATTCCACTGTGTCATCAAGAATATTGGAGGCAAACCAAAAACCTGGAGGCAGGAAAACAATTGTTTCTGTTGTACACAAGGCTTTCTTGATTAAAAAAATGTATGGATCATTTTACAGAAACATTCTTCTTTTTACTTTCTCTCAATCTTCTACAGAAACATTGTCCTTGTAGACAAAAATGTTTCTTATTCTTTAGACTTTAATTTTGTATGTTCCTTTCAAACTCCAAGAAACATTTTTCAGGGATATGTTGTTTTAAGAGCAAACCACTGCTGTGAATTTCTGGAATTGCAAATATTTGTGAGCAATGTCCATTTCACGGATCTGGAAAGCACCACCATCTACAAAGCCTGCTGTTGCTACTTTGCATACACAAAATCATAGATAAAATATGTGGAATGTTTGTTCACAAGGTTTTGAAATATTTATACCCTAATCGCATGCCATTCTTCTAGAAAAAGAACAGGAAACTATTTTACTAGAGACTACCTTGTGTTTTACATTGTTTTAGTGTAGTTTGAATAGTCTTTATTTGGTACGTGCCTGTTATCCAAAAGTGGTGATCAATATGATTATTGGAGGAAATGGTAGTGGTAAATGTAAGTGCAGTCATTAAAAAACCTGTATTTGTTTCAATAAAAAAACTCTGTATTTGTTTCAAGTTCCAAATCTATTTTGAAATGTAAACCTACAAAGGAAGAGTGAAATTGACAATTGTGTGGTTTTCATTTACACTGTAGATACCAAATGGCAAGTAGGATCAGTACCCGCAATTGTCGAGAGAATGGTTGGGATAACGATCTTCCTCATTGTGAAGGTAAGAATATATAGCATGCATAAGCTTAAGACCACAGTTGTCATGCTTTGCATTCGCCCTCGCAAACGCCGTTATATTCCCAAACCCACTGTTTCACGATCTCATTCCTCACATTCTCACAGGTACCAGATTCCACAGATTCTCACTCCCGAATCAATTATCCAGCCATGTCCCTCTCCCCTCATTATTTAAAGTTCCCTCACGCACCAAACCATGCTCGCTATTGAGAAGCCTCCTTTAGAGTTCTCTAGTACGCATTTTTGTATTGTTGGATTTCCTGGTTTTTGGACTTAACTTTTCCCTTTCGATCTCATCTCTTGGATTTCACCTTTTGGATTGTCTTCTCGGTTTGTCTTGGCTCTTTCTGCTTAACTGATCTCTAGCTTCTCCTGTCGACCTTGCTTCTGGATTACAATTTTGGATTGTTTGCCCCTGCATCCCGCAGGATTCATGGCTACGCACAGGATCACAGAAAAAGTACCTGTCCCTGACAACAGTACTTATAGTTAATCATTAAAAATAAAGTGGAAAAATTGAAAAATCAACTAAATTTCCCTTTCAAACTGCTGTAACCTAAAATACAAAGGAGAGCATTTAGGGAAAAGAGTATCTGAACTATTAGCTTATTTAAAAAAAATTGCTCCCATTAGTGTTTTAATATTTATTTTTAAACATGATACTATGCCAAACATGATGAAATTAATGTAAAATGGTATTCACTGTTTATTTTTATACAACTATGACAAAAATCTTTAACAAAACTTAGTGGTCTTAAAAAAATAAGACATAGAATAGTACAGCTTAGAGGAAATAATGTATTCTTTCTTAAATATTTTTTAAGTTGTGACATGCGTACCTGAAGAACTCACAGAAGGTGTAACGTCAAATGTTGGAAGCGATCCAGTGACGTATGGAGGTGTGATTCAATTTCAGTGCAATCTTCCAAACTCTAAACTTGATGGATCTGAAGAAATATTTTGTACAGCCAATGGACAGTGGAGTTCCAAATTCCCAAAATGCATAGGTAAGACAAGTATATGAAAATATTTATACAGATACTGTATGTGTATTATGCAGATGTATAAACAAGGCTGGATGAAATAAATCAGTCCATAGTTCTCCTTATATTACTCTGGAATGAAAGTATCTCAGTATGACACAAATAAATGGCTCCTAGGTAATCAACAAAATACAGGATTTCTTAATCAATAATAATCGTAATGTTGGTAATGCAGGCAAAGAAACGGTCTGAAAGTTAAGATGGAGACTTCACAACAGTGAAGTTTTTCTAGGGTGACGGTTTCTCATTACTTTAAGCTATTTAGTCAGTGATTATTTCTGTCCACTTGTGCCAGATTATCATTTTAGCCATCGTAAATGATAGGAGTGTGATGTTTTATATCTGAAAAGAGTCTGAAAACAACAGTGCGAGTAAAGTAAGTCATAGAGAAACTGTGTAAAGGAGTATTCAGATATGTCGACCTCTACCCGGAATGCTGTGTGATCTTATCCCAGGTTGAGCACAGCACAGCTCCATGGTAAAATGTAACTCTATATATAAATGGCTGCACATGCTCATTTTGGATATAAGCATTAGCTAAGTGATGATTTTATCCAAAACTGAAAGATCCCCAATAAAACAGAGAGTTGAATGCCAAAATCCAAGATGAGATTTAATTTCTCTCTGATTATTTTCCTGTATTGTAACTGATGAACAAAAGTGCGGTTATGGAAAGAATAGAAATAATCTTCTGGAAAAATACCTGTAAATGTGTGCATGTCTCTAATGTTGAGAGATCCAGTACATAACCTTGTCTGGTAAAATGCACTCTGTTTATTAATTTGTGTTGGATTACTTTTTGAATTAAAAGAAACAATATTATTAGCACCTACAGTAGCACCTATTATTAGCACTTTTTCACTTTAATTGTTTGAAGGGAGATGGTATCCTCTCAGTTTTTACCGTCACCAAGGAGATTAAATATATTGTGGTCTGTCAAATATAGCATTGAATATATGTATATTATGTATATGATTTATATAAGAAGTGCCTTTTGTTTGCATAATTGGAATGAGCTGTGGAGCCGCTCCAAGGGTGGATATGGGGTGCAAAAGTAGTATGCAGAGAGAACTCCGGAAGGTGATATGTGTATTAAAGTAGGAGAGTTTATAAACTCTCCTTATAAATAGTTACAAATGATTCAAGTATGACCAGAAGTTATTTAGAAAAATATTATCACTTTAAAAGGACCAAAGTTCCTTAATTACAAACATAACTGGCTTAATAAATCAAGACATAAAATAATCACCATCTTCAAAAATAGGTGGTTAAGGTGATCTATGAAAAGTGCTAGATTAGGTCTTTCCAGAGGAAAGTTTGAAGATGATTATTTAGAGTTATTACTGGAGCTGGTGACAAAAAAGACCTGCCTGTAAATGTTACACTGAGATTCATTCAATCAATCAACAGCTTGGACATCTGACCATGGCCATGTCCTAATTCTCCCACTGCGCCCTAAGCTCTTCCTCCAAGTCTGCACTTCTGTGACGAAGCTCAAGTGTCGACTTAAAGTGCGCAGGTATTAGAGGGTGCAATTTTATTAGAAGGGTAATAGGACACCCTCGTGTGACATCACTCGTTGGTTACATGGCTCACCTTCAAAATACTTCATGTTGATGCTCCTTTTCCAGTGGCGGACAGTTTTAATTTTCAGCTTGAAGTTCGATCAAATTGAATGTCATCTCGTTTATCCCTGCACAAAAGTAGCAATACATCATGTTCGTTCATATTGTGCAGGCTTGACTTAAAACAGGTGAATTAAACTAGGTAAGCCTTGACAATGTCGCTGTTTATTCAAATCTTTGTGTTACTAAATACATTTCATATTGTATGAGGAATATAACTTGTTCATTCACTAAATAAGGAAAACTTGGCAATACCTCAAAGCTTTGTACTATTAAATATTGCATATACAAATATACCACAGGTAAATGAATATTCATATTTATATAATAATTATTATATACTATTTATTAATATTGTTTCAATATTATTTTTACATGAAATATTAAGACTTTTAAAACTATAAATAAGTTAAACTTGAATGACACATAAATATTTAGTTCTCAATGACAACTCCTCTCCACTTTGATAGGTTAGAACATGAAGCATCACTGTTCCACAAAGAATTGAGGACAATTCCCTTCAGCACAGTCTGCTCAGATGGCCCATTGAGGGTGCACTGGGGGCACTCATGAGCACCCTCGTGAAACACAAATTTAGAAATAGACACGCTATGCCCTTGCAGATTTGAGCAAGAACGCGCATACGAAGGGCGCAAGACCGCAAGTGTGCATATTGGGACACGTCCAATGAGTATTTTAAACCTGGAGAAAAAAATGGGAGAAAAAATGGTTGTGTCCTTCCTAGAATTGTAATGATGCAATGACACAACTCATTGGAACCTATTAAATAAAAAAAACGACACTAGGTGAAGCAAAACTATGTTACATTGCTTTACATCTGATCTGATCTTCATTCCAGTAAATAAGAGTAGCATAAAATTGAATATTCTATGTTCATCTAAAGCCATCATTCCATAGGCATATTCTGAATGTTTTTTAAATTTTACTTACCCAGTCTTGGAAGATCAAATTATAGGTCATTCAGTATGCTGTAATATCAACCTCAGAATGGCCCCTGCCAATTCAAGAAAACTTTCAACTTGATTATCAAGTAAGTTTTAAATGAAAGCTTGGGAGAAGGTCAGACCCTAACGTTGCTTTCTGCCCATCCACCTACAAAATAAAATCAGTTTCTATATTACCCACTTGCATGTTCCTTTGCATCCCTTCCTTCACCCCGTCTTCACCCTTGCAGAAGGTCCCTAGCTCATTTCTCAAGAGAAGGGAGGGTGTTGTGACACTCCTGTCCACATGGAAAGGTTGTCGTTCATTCATCCAGGCATTTTATGCCAAAAAAGCAAATGAATTTACATTAAGCCTCACTCTCTACTTCCAAGTGACACTTTTGAGCATATAACAATCAATAACCCTAAATAATGAGAAATAACATTTTATTAATACTGTAATTCTGATGTGAATTCACAATGCAAATTCTAAAACCTCAGCTGTATAATATGTTTCACACTGAAAATGTGTCCTGTAAAGTTGTAAATGATGTGTTGTTTTTTTTTATTTTGAAGAAATAACGTGCGATGCTCCCACATTAACACATGGCACCATACTAAATGATCAACCAACTTACAGAAATAATGATGATCTTAGATATAATTGTGACAAAGGCTATAAGCCTCTTGAAAGACCAATTGCAAAGTGCACTAAAAGAGGCTGGAGTCCACAACCACAATGCCAAGGTAAAATTTTCAATGTTACATATAGCACCTTACAAAAATGTTCAGACCTTTGCACAGTTTTTTACTTTAAAGATTGCAGTCATGACCCTTTGAAGTAGCAATCTGAAGGAAGTACTACTTGTCACTTTAATTTGGGTTCAGAAATTTATTTTAACAAGCCAAAAATTAGGTAAGTGGCCTTTGTTTGTAATAATTTTATTCTCATGATTTCAGAATACAAATATGTCTATCTGTGAGCTTCCTAGAACAGGTAGTAGATTTTATGCAAAGATTCAGCCATAACATTTACATAGCAAGTGAGGGATTAAGTCTCTGAAAAGAACACATCAAGATATGGTAGAAAAAAAAACAAAGTTGATGAATACCACAATGCGTACAGTTTATGTACGCACAGTTTACAGTTAGCGTAAGAATATGTAGGGGATCAGGGGATATCCTTGAGTGGTCCAGTCAAAGCCTTGACTTGAAACCTATTGAGAATCTGTGGAAAGACTTCTGAAAAAAATTGCTGTCTTAAACCAATTCCCCACCAACTTGAAAAAGATTGAACAAATGACATGCAATGCTGGTAGGAACTTACCAAAAAGACTTGTGGATGTAATTGCTGCCAAAGCTATGTCCTCTTAATATTATGTTTACAGATCTGAATACTTGTGCAATCAACATGTTTATTTTTTTCTATTTAGTTAATGCTGATATTTACTATAACTTATCTAACATTTAGAAGTCTTAATTTTGATTGGTCAGCTTTTGAATAACAGTTTTACAGCACTGTGCAAAAAGGGACAACATTTGAAGGTAAATGTACTGAATGTGGCACAGTGTATCATACTGCTTATAGTATATTACATATGAATTCTAATCATATTTCTGCTGTATCCTATTTCTTCCTTATCTGAATTTAAAATACCTTTCTTTTTACAGAAGTAACATGCGAAAAACCTGTAAATTCAGATTTTGGAGATTATAGCAAAAGCATCTATCATGTTGGAGAACAGGCTATCTTAAAATGTCAGTCTGGATATAAAACTATTACTAACACGAGGAGTGTTACACTGACCTGCACAGACAATTGGACAAGTGAAACTAAAGGGTGGTCAATGAACCCCTACTGTTACCGTAAGAACAATTAACATAACATGTTTTTTAAAGACATCCTGGAGGTTTGAATACATCTTGATTAATCCCATTCTGAATGCAATCATTATGTTAAAACTGATTTACATTTTTTGAAATTTTTGACCGGTTTAAATAAACATAATTAATTATAATGTACATCACTTAGTGAAGCCATTAAAAATAGGTACCTTAAATAGGAACTTTTTTTTGCAGAGTCAGGTATTTGACCTTGTAACAAGGGTCCTTTGATTTTTATCTTCTAAAGTATTAACTTACATTTCCATGTGTAGTTTCAGAATTGAATGATGACTTTGAACACAATGTATTATGACATCTTAGAATGTATTAATACATCATTAGTTGCAAAGAATTAGTTAGATTTAGTTTTTCATTTGTTATGTGCTTCCATTTCATTCACAGATGAAAGATAATGCAAAATCAAAAATACTGTAAATAGTGTATACTATGTGTTGTATGTATACATTCACAACGGAAGTCATTAGCACGGCTACCTATCTCTCTGTACAAATGCACATACAGTGTAACCTAAAAACAGTTCTTATGAGAATACATTCCTTAACAGAAGTAGCACTTGAAGATATTAGAAGAAGCTCAAGCAGGTAACTACACACATTCAAGCCCCCCTGGACAATTCCGGATCACCCAGATGACATCATGTATTTCCAGCAACCCCATTTACTGCATCTAATCCAGAAGATGCACAGCCATTTACATTGGTGAGACAAGAAGAAGCCGGACAGACAGTTTCAGGGAACATGTCAGAGCTGTGAGGATCAAAGGTCTCTCCAAATTGATAGTTCCCCATTTCACCTCCAAGAGCCAAAATCTTTCTTACCTCTCCATTTCCATCCTTACAGAAGGGTTTCAGAATGACTACTGCAGAAAGACACCCAAAACCAAAATCTTAAAATGACAGACTCATCTCCTTCTAAATCCTCTATGCATTTGCAGACTTCATCTTTTCACCCCTCTCCTCCTGTTGTCCCTGTGTTTAGACACTCATTCTCATCTGCTTCATGCCCTACCCCTCCCTCTTCCACATCCCTTCTCAAATACTTGGTCTTTTGTTCTCCTATGCCTTATCCTATCCCTTCATACAGTAGCTCCACAGCCAAAACATTTTTGTTTTTTCATGTTTCTTCTATACCTTATTTTCTGTTCATTTCCTTCCTCCCGCACACCAGAAGATGGCTCCATAGCCAAAACTTTGTGTTTCTTTTCTTTACCTTTCAACATGGAATGAACCTATGCCTGTTCCTGCTAAGATATAATCTGTCTAGGTTTAATGATGTACGTCAATACCACTGATTATAAATGGGAAGAGACTGGGAATGTGGAGAAGTAATTTTCTTAATCCTTTTTCCTTCAATAATAGTATTTTTCTCAAATTTTAAGGAGGGCCTCCATGTTCAGATGAACTCCTACTGCAGAGTAGTTTTTTAAAGAAGAATCTAAAACACATTCATACATTCAAATATGTACACATGATAGGTTTGGTTTAGAGTTCTGTGAACACCACATTCATACTGTTACCATTTTTACTTTTGTCTCCATCAGTGGTTCTCAACCTATGAAATACAATGCTCCCCTTTCAGTTCACATGAAATCACACACACATACACCCCACAGTGTATGGGCTAATAATTTTATTTAAACTATTTTTTAACTTATAGTATGATTCAAATTCACATTTGAACATAGTTTATTGAATTTAAGAGTTGACCTCTTAAATTAAAGAGGTCAATGTTTTTGATAAAACATTATCAAAGTGAGTTCTGATGCAGCATATTTACCACATATTTTGAGAGTACAACGCAAGTCATTTTCAACAGCTAGTCTGTTGAGGTGCATATTTGATATCACTGAAAGTGCAGAAACCCCAGCCTCGCATGTACTATGTGCAGTAGGCGGATGAAAATGGATGCACAGAGAATAATAAATTACTGTGATTGGATCAGAATCTTTGTTTCAAAGAATTTGGTGGTTTGTAGCAAATGCAAGTCAGTGACTAAATAAATATCGGAAGAAGCTCGATTAGAAGCAGAGTCTGATGTTTCTACTTATAAAATACTATAAAAAAGTTGGCTTATATTAATAGTTGCAAAAAATTGGCATGTATTTCAAATAAGCTGTAAAAGCTTTTGTGACCCTTTTGAAACCTTATTTTTCCCACCAGTTGAGAACTTCTGGTCTACATAATGTGCATGCATTTAGCATATTCAACATGTATAAATTAAATACCTGCATTCAGCATATTCAACATTTATACATTTCAATACCTGCAAAATTTTACATGTTTGTGTACAACATTTTATTTCATGGTTTGCGCATTTCATTATATGTGCATAGTCTTTCTCCCACACACTTCTAACCACGTTGGGATGTTTGTGAATACTAACCTAAATATTACACAATGTTCTGCACATGATATTTCAAATGGTGTTGCCTTTTTGAAGAAACGAATGAACTTTTATCTTTTTTCTTTTTTCAGCTATTACTTGTCAGCGCCCTAGAGGTAAAGGCTTACGTGTCAAGGAAGTAGATAGTTGGGGTGTGTATCCAAGAGCTGTATTTAATTATGACCAAGAAATAGTTTACTTTTGTGATTCAGGATACAAACCAGAAACACATCAAAGAGCAAAATGTAAATTCGATGGATTTGAGCCGGAACCAATTTGTCATGGTAATTTCTTTTCTTTTTTTACTTAAATCACTTTATACTGGATGAGAATTGTTATATTTAATTGATTCAAATTTAAATGCCCAGTAACAACATGCACAAACAAATTATTGTATACTGGTATTACCATAAGAATTTCATATTACAAGCTTTACTGCCCTGACTACCTAACAGCAGCTGTGAACTGGCAGTACACTCTCATTGTTTAGACCCAGTCACTGTTGACTAGTGACCTGACCTAAGGCTTGAAGTTAGTGCCTTTACTAATGGTGCCACCTGAAATGCCCTCATAGTACTTTTTACAAAAAAAACGTAGCATTTCCTATGTTCAGTCTTTCTGAATGTGTGGCTCTGAGTTTTAAGAGAGGGGAGTTATTTGTTAAATGGTCTTACAGTCACAGTTCTATATTCTGTATTTTTTAGAAATTGTTTGTGACCTACCGATTATTGAAAATGGAAGAGTAACCGAAAAAGCTAAAACACAATATAAACACAACCAGGTTCTTAATTATCGATGTGATTCAAATTTTGAACCAGAAAGACCACAAAGGCTCACATGTGGTAAAAATGGCTGGGACAAACTTCCTTCTTGTACAGGTAAGTTTAAAAGTAATTCACTCACGGGTCTTTCTGCTTATTTACCCTTATTTGTCATCCACCTTATATATTTTGATTTTTGAAAATGTAGAATTCATAATTTTCGCACAAAGTCACCAATAAGAACATAAGTGGAGGCCCTTTGGCCCACCTAGTCCATTTGGTAGTTAGTAGTTAATTGATCCAGTAATCACACCCTACTATTTCCTGAAAGAAACCACTGTATTGGCTTCAACAACACGGCTGGGAAGCTTGATCCGTATTCCCACACCACTTTAGGTAAAGTAAAAGGTAAATCTATACTTGTTTATAAATGCACGTTTAAATTCATAGAAGCCATTAGACTGGCTTTACACCAATCTTGTGTATGGGGTTTAACTGAGATGCAAATGCATTATTCTGTTTTGAAACTGCCAAGAAGATGCTGGGTAACAGAAAACAGAACCCTGTACAGTCACAAGGTCAAAAAGAAAAAAAAAGAAGACTTGCTGTAAAAACTGTTTAATTCGAAATACTTTATACAAAACTATTTTTGTGAAACATATAATTTAATTGTTTTTTTTCTTCACAAAATACAGAAATAGCTACAGTAGATAATTAATACAGTATTTTCTTTCACAAAGCCGAGATGTATTGCCAGTACATACTTATTTTTCTGCACAAATTCTTAAGTAAATTAATTGATGATTTACAGTTTCATTTTTGCTGACATTTATTTATTTTCTTTAGCAAAACATGGAATGTGCACTAAGCCCAATTTACCTAATGGATATTTTTCTTCAAAGAAGGAGGTTTATGACAATGGAAGCAATGTTTTGTATGCCTGCAGTCCAAAATATAAACCCTCAACAGAAGGGTGGTGGGGAACAATTCAGTGCATCAGTGGCCAATGGTCAGAAACTCCACAGTGCATACGTAAGCGAATACTGTATGTCTTCAATATCATAAAATCTTGATGTTGAGTCTGATGGTATAAAAGCTTTTAAACTCTTCACATGTGTACCTGAGAATCCAACTAGAAATGTTAATTACCTGTACAGTAAATGTACTGTATATACTATATTTGGAGGCAATTAAACTGGAACAAATACTGGAAAAAATTATTTTGCTTTGTATGCCTCTTAAAATGCATTTTGTCTCCAACAGGAATAACTAATACAATGTATTATGACATTTCACATTAATAATGTGCATAGTTTGGATTGTGTCTGAACAGCAATTTACATTTCTTTATTAGCTGAAGACAGTTGTGCCACTCTTCCAACAGTCAGAAATGCAAAAGTGAAAGATAATAAGTCATCATTTTTTCCACATGGAAGCTTAGTACACTACGAATGTCTTGAACCATTTGAATTTGAAAAGGAAAGCTTTGCAACATGCATTGAAGGAAAATGGAAGGTTCCAAACTGCATTTGTAAGTACAGTAAAGCAAATGTAGAAAACATTTAAAAAAATTGTGAACAGAATCTGTTATTTGTAATGCTTAAAACATAATCACTCAATTTAAAACAGGGATTAAGAACATTTGTGAGAAAAGTACATAATAAAATAGTTTATATTGTTATATTGTTATACAGTCTTAAATTATTAGAGAAAATATGTAGTAAGAACAGAGTGTACTTTCTAAAACTTGATTTTAACATTTGCTATTTATACACTTAATGACACTCATAAACAATACAGTATGTAACATTTTCCATACAGATGCAAGCAAAGTTAAGATGAAGCTAAATTTGTATTCACTTTTAAATGGTGTTTCGGTGCATTGAAACAGGTACAATGTATTGAAGATGGTCTTTCTATACATATGTAATTTCTTTAATGTATAGAATTTTGCCAAGCAAGTTTCCAAAAATGTTTTAAAGGAAGGAATGATTTAAATCTGTAAAAAATTACTATTTTGTCTTTTATCCAGTAAGAGTTAAAGTTTGTGAAACCCCTCCACGTGTTGAACATGCAGTTATTATGGAACCGTTTCAAAGATTTTATCGTGATGGTTCCAGAGTGGAATTCAGATGCGAGGAAACATATGAAATCAAAGTAGAGTACATGTTCTGTGAAAAGGGAAAATGGAGCCAAAAGCCACAATGTATACGTGAGTAATGTCAGCATTACTTTTTTCTAATCTTTAATGGATTTTTTCAGATGATAATTTAGTTTCCACAGTAGTTGACACTAGTATAGAGAATACAGAAAAAACCTGTCCCATTCACACAAGGCTTTGTCCATGTTCTTCCAAACATTATGATCTTCCTCTAAAATTATCTAAAATTAACAGACGATAAAGAAATTTAATCCTTTAATTTCTCTTTGTATCTCATATGAGATGTCTCGTTTTCAAGTGAATATGCCAAATGTTAATTGTGGAATTTTGGCCTTAGTTCTAGGGTGTCCATACTTTTCATGGGTAAGCATAAATCGAGCACTCTCAAGCACAAACACTCACACTAACTTGGTCCAGTGCAAATATAGAACTGGACACATTCATCCAGCTTATTCACAATGTGACAGACAATACAGATCTAGAGCTCACTCAATGTGGTAACCTGATAAAGACAGGTATTGTCATTTGCCTTTATAAATCCTGAGTAAAGTCATACATCAATAGACTCCCTACTCCATGAAAGCCCTCATTGCCATGGTAGATGGAATCCAGGATATGCACACAAAGGCCTGGGAGGAGCAACAAAGTGTTTATGGGGGCATTGCTACGTTCATCATGTCTGGTGTTTGGCAACAGTCCGCCTTTATGAAAAAGAAGGGAAAAAGCATCTGAAGAGTTAATGGGAACCAAATTGCTGGCACAAGTAATGTCTCATGGAGAACTGACAGTACCTCAGGCCATTTAATGGACCACAGATATGTCTCACATCAGATGGTGTGACTGGTGCAGAGACCATGCTCATCACTGCACACAGCACAGAAAATGTAAAAGAAGTAAGAAAATACGAAAGAACAACAAGAGAATGACTACCACAAATTGATTTGGAATCAGTGTGCACCGTAGGATTAGCTTGACCCAGTTAGGGTGTCCAGCATAGAGGCAGAATCGAGAGACAGATGGGCATAGATGCAAAGTCTTGATTCCTAATTCAGCCAGGTTGTTACTGAGCCAAACCAGCATCCACCTGGATGATGCGACAGCAGCCATAGTGCGCCAGAACGCTCACCATGCATCAGCTATCAGTGGGGAGGAGAGCAGAGTAATGAAGCCAGTTCATAGATGGGGATTATTAGGAGGCCATGATTGGTAAGGGTCAATGGGAATTTGACCAGGATGCCGGGGTTACAACCCTACTCTTTTCGAGAAACGCCCTGGGATTTGTAATGACAACAGAGAGTCAGGACCTCAGTTTTACATCTCATCCGAAGGAGTGCCCCCTGCTGGCCCCACTCACACCTCTTCTAGCAGCAACCTTAGTTTGTCCCAGGTCTCCCATCCAGGTACGGACCAGGCTCACACCTGCTTAGTTTCAGTGGGTTGCCAGTTGTGAGTTGCAGAGTGATATGGCTGCTGGTTCATCAGAACAGTTCTGGATGAAACTGAAAGCAGACTGAAGCATCTTCAGAGAAGTGTAGTGCAGAAGATGGAGGGGCTACAGTAGCAACCAATCGACCACTGGAGGTCACTAAAGTGCCTCTAACAATTGTAGAAATTTGTGTGCTAGGTAATGCAGGTTATCGGTGATGGGCTTGAGGGCCCATTCTCACATAAGGGACATTAGTGGTGTGTTAGCATACAGTATAAAAGAGAGTTGCATAGCGATAGTGGTGGTTTGGTAGTAGTCAGGATAGTGAATTTCTTGAATCTAGAGAACTTATACTTAGATTTGATAAAGATACAAGTTCACAACATTGTTTTATTACCTTGTATTACTATACTGTATGTTAAAATATGTTAATATTAAGTACTTTTAAATTAAAACCAGGACAATCCCTTAACTTTGGAAAAAATATATTCTGAGTGTGTTATTTGTATAGATCTCTGGAGCCACAGTTTTAGAAGAGGAAGTACAGTATGCACAATATACTAAAGATCTCAGTTTTGAAAAACACAATTGCTTATTGTACTTAATAAGGTACAGATAATCAAGGATTCCTGATCACAGCAAAAACTAAGTTGCATTTACTTTACTAATATTAAAAGTTTTTAAGGATAAAAAAACCTTTAGATTAGATCATTCCTAATGAAAGTCTAGTGAAAAAATTAACGTTTTCTCAGAAGAATGGAAAATTGCTGACATTTATTTTTTCTCTAACAGTTCAGACTAAACCTTGTGATGAGCCTCCTTATGTAGACAATGCAATTAGCCCACCACGTCAGTCTGTCTATGAAAATGGTTCTAAAGTGGAATATAAATGTCGTACCAATTATAAAATTAAAGGGGACAAAGACGTTTTCTGTGAAAATGGACAGTGGAGCCAGATTCCAGAATGTACATGTAAGTAATGCAGGCTATACGTTCATTATTAATCATGTCCTTATCCACAACGAAAAGAAAACTGTCTTGCAAAATGTATTCACTCCTGCCAATAATATAGCAAGTTCATGAGTTTTCAGTAACGTTTACAATTTTTGTAATTTATCTTAATTATTTTCTTCAAAACATGATTAAATTTAACACATATGTGATGAAGGGTAAATGTCTGCAAACCTCTGTAAATATATACAAAATGGAATTCACTGATTATATAAGTATTAAGTCTTCTAAGGCAGTACTTGGTGGAAGGAACTTCATCAGGAAGTCATTATTTTTAGATGAGACTGCACCCATTTGCACACTGGGAGGTTGTAATTATGTGTATTCATCCTTCCAAAAATATTGTCCTGACAGGATTGTTGTTAATAGTTGATGGACTATAACCATCATGTCTCGCCATAAATATTCTTGGCTTCAAGTGTTAGACTCTTTTTTCAGTAAACCACATGACTCTGGTAAATCATGCTGGAGATTTCTTTATTGCAATAAAGAAAGGAGGACTGTCTGAGTTAACAGGTTCACCTTATATCTCACTCACTTTTCTAGGAACGGCAGCATGCTTTTAATCTTGAAGATGAGCAACATTTTCATACAAAAACATACATTTATGATTGGTCAGTAGCAGTTTCTTACCATACAGATCCAACCATCATTCAGAATGCGTGTCGGATACCGCAGCACTTTGCATTGCACATGCCCTAACGCACTGTAACACAACCCTTTTTAAAAAATAAATCTGTGTTTGGACTGTACCATTTTGTACAACTGCTAGGTGGCGCAATGAATGCTTAACGTGGCGTATGGAAGCCAAAAAACACCTGGTTTCAAATCCCTGTCAATGCTGAGCCCCTTGAGACAATCTTTTTCAAGTTATAGAATTTAGATTGAATACTGTTTAAACTTTTATTCATTTTAAACTGTATATTACAGTATGTTAAATATTAAATTAATTAAAGAGTAGGTCTATTTTATCAAAACAGAATTACTCAGTTGGATATATAAAAAGAGTTTATTATTATACTGTAGCTTGTTGTGAAAGCAATGTGCCTCTTTCAGATTTACATCCACACATCGAGAAAATCTAAAGGTAGATTTTGGTAGAGGAAAATAAAATCAGAAGAATAATGTAATATATACCTAATGCACATGCAATAGATGGTAGCGGTAGCTAAAAAAAAGTACGCAGCAGTATTCCAACTTTTTCATGAATATTTTATGTATCAAAATCATAAAATTTTAACTTGACAACCCCTTCCTCCCCGCATCAAATAAAGGAGATTCTCCCTACCTTGTAATGCCAGTTGGTGTCAGGAATGTCCTCTCCACAGTGACACTCAAAGCCACAAAGGTCCTGGGTTTCAGCACCTCTTTTCTCAGTAAACCACATGACTCTGGTAAATGGAGCTGGAGATTTCTTTATTGAAATAAAGAAAGGAGCACAGACGAAGTTACAGGTCCACTTCATCTCTCACTCACTTTCTAAGGACAGCAACAGGCTTTTATTCTTGAGGTTTCGCACAAAAACATACATTTATGATTGGTCAGTAGCACTTTCTTACCATATAAGGTGTAAACAAGGTCAGAAAGTTAGGTCAGCCTATGCAATTAACCAAGACCCTAATCAGTTAAGACCCTATTCCTTTTCATGTAGCTTATCACGTTTAGAATACACAAGTTACTGTACACCTCCACTCAAGAGAGTTTTAAGAAATCTGGCCATTTGGGAGTGTACAAAACAGTGAAACCTAATTGTTAACTCAACTGTTAAGTCAGGCTTCCTTCTAAGTCAAACCTTTGTCTGGGCCACTGAAGAACATTCATTCTCTTTTTGTCATACCCCTTCATTGTGCCTTTGGGTTTGTGCTTCAGTTTGTTTTTCTACTGAAGTGTGAATTTTTAAACTACTTTTAGACTTTTAGCTGACTCAAGCAGGCTTTTCTCTAGGATTCAAATATGCTACTCACAATCCCTTTTTCCTTACAAGCATCCACATCTATGATGATGAGTGATGTGCTATGTTTGGCTTATGCTAGATATAACGCTTTGCTGTTAGACCAGTAATTTCAATTTGTGTCTTTCCTTACCATAAAACCTTCTGCCATTTGTGTTCAGTGTGTCTTTTATGAGATTTAAGAAGTCATTTTTTAGGAAGTTTTCTTGTTATAACTTGTACATACTGCATAAGGCCAGGTTTATGTCAGACCAGGATATTGTCTTTAGGAACAATGACTCCCATTTTCAGACCTGGAATTTTGCAAATTTTCAAAGTGACTGTTGGCTTCACTGTAGTATCTACAGTATGACCAGCTTGGTGTTTCCTTAGCTGCTTAGTTGGGAAGGAGGGCCTGAATGTCTGGATGGTATGATTCCCATTCCTTCTCTTCATTGTACTCAAAGGAAAATATGATATGTGCTGCTCTTCCATTTTATCCCCGATGTGTTTTAAGTGATCAGTGGTCTTCAGCACATCAATATGTTATTTCACGTAGTGAGCTCTTGCTTTAATTATTTGAGAGAACACTGATTTGAGAAATAAATAATGCTTTTACTCGGAAGTCAAACTAAACCACTTTAATTACACACAGAGACTATTGTGTTAATTTAGTGAACTAAATATTCTTGTACACCTAACCTTAGATTTGCCATGCTTATGCAATTTAGAATCTCATTTTATTAAAAAAATAGAATTTATAAATGTATATAATACATTCATATAAATGCATATACTGTATACTATATATATGTGTCCTATTTGATTTTAAATTTATATAACAGCACACTTTGCAGAGAGTAAATGATTATAGTATTAATAGTCTTGCAAAAGTATCATTCTCCTTTTCATAAGACATTTGACATTGTAAAAGATCAAGCTCTTTATGACACAGTAGTCACATATTGCCATCACAATAGCTACTGTATTGATCCCGTGAGGGAAATTGAAGTGCAACAGCAGCTTAACACAGACAACACAGCAACAGTGTAATGAATGATACAATAATAATAATACAGTACATACAATACAATCAGTACAGTGAGAAGTACACTAAGAAGAGTCTAGAACACACAAAGAACAAAACAGAACAGAACAGTACACAAAAAAAGTTGTATTGCACAATATAAATATAAATGTATTGCACAAATCCCTGCACATATATTGTAAATGGGAAAAAGAAAAAGAACAGATGTATCAGTTTACTGTTCAGTCCAGAAACAGATCACTGTCAATGTTGCCTCTGCCCAGACGCAAGGTGGATCTGTTGTACTTATAGCAGAAGGCAAGAATGACCTCCTGTAGTGCTCCCTGTTGCACCTTGGATGGGTCAGTCTATTGCTGAACATGCTCTTCATTTCTACAAGCATGTCATAGAGGGGATGGGAGTTGTCCATGATGGCCTCTAGTTTGGACACCATTCTCCTCTCAGCCACTACCTCCAGGGGGTCCAGGCCAGACCCAATGACAGAGCTTGCTCTTCTGATAAGCTTGTTCAGCCTGTTTAATAATCGAACTGTTAGTTGTTTTCAATTGCACAGCTGTTAACGTGGCCAGATAGTCAGTGCTCACAAGCTTAATTTGCAACCATCAAATGAAACTCCCAGGTTCACAGATTTTGTTGTTCAACAGGTTTTAAAATCTTGGGTTTTAAAAAGGCATTTACTGTACTTGTTACATTGAAACTGGTACAGGAGATCAAGGACTCTTTACTACAAGAACAATTGCATTTAGTTTACAATCTAAAATGTTTTTTGATTCACTGAATATGTTTTGATAGGTTTTGATCATTACTAGTTAATGTTTTAAAGATGAAGCACCAGAAACTCATTGTTCTCTAAGAAGGATAGAGAAATGTAAAGACTTTTACAATTTTGTCTCCTATACAGTACAGACTAAACTTTGTGATGCCCCTCCTCATGTAGAACATGCAAAAATTATTACACCCTTACTGGATGAATATCGTGATGGTTCCCAGGTGGAATACAGCTGTGAGGAAACATACGAAATTCAAGGACAAAAATTGATTTTTTGTGAAAAGGGACGGTGGAGTCAAGTTCCAGAATGCATAAGTGAGTAAAGCAATGTATAATTTCATATAACTGCCAGCTGTTCTCTTTGTCACAAGCTTTTATCAAAAATAAAATAAATAATATGATTACCAATCCCCTACAATATATATATCCTATGTGAAGCAAATATGTTTAATATCAAAGACACTAGTTTTTTTCAAAACCTTTCAGTATTAATAAAAAGTGTGACCCCAGATACATGGTTTTACACAAGAAAATACATTATTCTAAGAACGATATACCTAACCAGGTCATTATCTCCAGTGTGACTTTCATCATTTTCCTTTTTGATAAGCTATGTTTCTGTGATCCCTTACAGACTGTGAAATAGTTTAAAAAAGTAGTGTTTGTTAGGGATTCGGTAAGAGAAACCGAAACCAGTGAATGAACCCACTTCCAGGAGCTGATAAAGCCTAGCCGTGATCCAAAGAAAACAGTAGTCGAAGAAACGAGCCGAGAATCCAGGGGAAGCCAGAGATCCAAACAGGGAACGAGTTACCAAAGCCAAACCATGATCCGAAACCGTAGACGATAGAGCAAACCGAGAGTCCAGGGGAAGCCAGAGATCCAAAACAGAGAGTGAGTACCGAAGCCAAGCTGTGATCCAAAAAACTGTAGTCAAAGGGGGAAAAACCGTAATCCAAAAACCAAGAAAAACACAAAGCAGAAGAAGGAGTAGCGCAACTAGGAAGCTCGAAAGGAAAACCAATACTGAGCGAGGAGGTAGGAAAAGACAGGTGTTTAAGTACAGGATGAGACGGGGGTGTGGTGGTGAATAAGTAAACTGATAGGTAGACTGATGAAGTAAGGCTACGCCTTCTTCTGCCTCTTCCGTTGCCGGGAGGCAGGGATCGTAACAGTGTTCTCAGTTATAGTCTCATCTTCATTCCTTGTAACTGTGTGTTGCACACCTGGTCCTTCTACCTTTGCTCTGATAGGATGCAAGTACTCAGCACTCCTAAGATTCACCTTCATAACTGGCTGTTCCAACACTTTTATATTCCATCTACAAGGATTATCCAGTTTAATCACCCACACACTACCTATTACACAAGGATTCCAAAGGCCCTATCATACTAATGCAATTTTCTTTTAAGTCAAATGTTTATATTATGTTTACACTAAACTTGACACAGAAGTGCCTTTCATAAGAGACTCAGGTTAACTTTGGCTTTGTGCTTTGAATCTATGTTTTGCTGTTCTGCTAAGTGATTTTATGTTCCTAAATTAAATCTGAAGGAGGATTTAATCAGATATTATTCTTTACATATATTTACAATGATCATATAAATATTTAAGGTATTTGAAATGTATGCCCTTCTCATGTTCTTTGTCTTTATATAACTTTAACTATAACTTTTTTTAAAGTTTTTTTTAAAGTTCCTTGCTCTTCATGGTTAAACCTTTGCTTAAAAGTTACTGAGTAGTCACTCAGTTACAGTACACATGTACAGTAGGCGTATTAATTCTGGAATCATTTGAACCACTATTCCTGCAAACAGAAAGATGCTACACAACTAATTGTGTGGCTTGTTAAGGTAATTTTGCATGCTTTAATTTAGATTGGACCACAGCAGTGTATGCAATGATGATGTTGATATTCAGCTTTCATTTCTAATTACATCTTTCTTTTTGTTTTTTTGCTTTGAATCTACAGAGTAGGTTATCTGTATAACAGAGTTTGCTGCTTCAGAGTGTCACAGATGCAGGTTTTAAAGCAATTATATGAAAATTGAATACTTTTTCAAAGTATTGGATCCCTCCCATTGGATTTTGTCCTAGTCTTTCGAGGTTACTGTCAATTAAAAATTGAGGGAATCCAACAACATGTAAAAGAAAGTAGCAGTAGAATTTCTTCTGAAGGAGCAATTCTAAATACCTATTACCCGTTTCAACAAGGAAGGTATTTGGCTGTTATTATCAGTTCTGTGGAAGTTGGTAATGATTATTTCTTTCTGAGCAGACTTACAAAATATGAGGTATGAAGTAAAATTGACTAAATGCCACCCACATTCCTTAAAATAAGGATGACTAATAGGGTTTTGCTGGAATTCTTAGAGAATTCATAGGTAATTTTATAACTCCCACTAGTTCATCTCATCTATTACAGTAATCGTTGAAGATCATTTGTAAAGCATTATTTTTAAATGCTTATAATATTATAGAGCATCTTTTCACAAAAGGCAGGTTTATTAATGAAAACAATTCCCTAAACGTTAGGTTGAGCACTCTATAACAGTATTCTAAAACTATATGTGGTGACTGCTGACCCCTGGGCCACAATATGTGAATCAAAGCCAGCAAATCACTGCATGACGCATGTGTGTTTTGTGGTCTTTCACTGTTAATGGCTTGTGGAAGCCCTCCGTGCTCTTATGATATACCAAAGAAAGGAGGTTTTTCTGCCCCCTTGCAGAGAAACCTGCACAGACCCAACATCAGTTAATTTATCAGACGTTCTATTGGCATAGTCAATCCAGCTTCTCTTCCTCTCATATTGATCCAATCTTAATCCAAAAATGTATTGAATACTTGTAAACATTATTTTAACATTTCCTCACAAAGCCATAATCTTATTAATGTCATGTTAAATAAGAATACTTAATAGCTTAATAACGAGAACAGACCACATAGCCCTTTGTGTTGTTAAGGAAATACTATCAATTTTATTCTACTGATGCTATAGATTTTTTAGATATGTAGATATTTTCTGTCCTAATTGTATACCAAATAGGACATTAAAAGAGTCACAGGAAATTTTAATAAGGTGTGAATTTTTAATATAGTGAAAAAAGTTTCAGAAAAAAGCAATGATTAAATGCCAGACAAGCATGTATGTTAACTTAAAGAGAGGAGACCGTTGTGGAATTCTCTGCTTATATTCTATAAGGAACACTGCATGAGTAAACAGTTTATTTTATTTTACAGGAAGCACTGATATTCATTCAAATGGTAAGTACTGAATTTCTAACACTAGTAATAATAATGATATTTTCACTTGTGCATTTAAACCTGAGTATTTATGAATCAGCATGTATTCAAAAGTATATCAAAATTATGTTAATTATTTTAAAATTCCAATTTAAAAGCTTATGTTTTTAAAAAAGGCTTGAAATCAACTTCCCTGTTCTAAAACCTTTTGGGTTGAACTCTGAATACATAAGATCCTTGTCTAGCCAAAGGTGTATGTTTGTATGTACCACATATCGATGAGTTATAATAAATAACTTTGGAGCATAGAAAGTGTGTGTCCATTTAATTATAGTTTTTTTCTTAAATGAAACATTTTCCCAAAACACGAGTGGACAATCTACAATTACACAGTTCTGTAAACTTTAATTACAAGCACGATATTTTTCATTGTTTGTTCTTGATATATTTCAATATATTTTTCCTCACAAATTTCACATTTTATCAAAGTCTTATTTAGAAACCTGTCTCTTACCATGGCTAATAAGTATACAGGGTAAAACATTGGCAGCGCTTTATGAACCCTAAGACTACACGAATACAGTATGTGACATTAGTGCCATTTGTAATTGCATTTTATCTAGTTGTGGCTTTAACTGACAACTCTTCACTGAAGATTTCACAAAAAAAGAACTTGTTAGAGCTTTAGAAGTGTGAATTATTATTGTTTATGTAAAATATGGTAACAAATCAAAGTTACAAAATGATGAATAACAGGAATTCAATGAGCTGCTTAGTCAATAAGTTAAATAATCATAACTTCCAACTTGTGAGGATTTTGCCATGAATAGTCCTGAGCAGCTGGCACAATTATACAGGAGGCACGTGAGTTCTTTATTCTCTGGTAAAAATAATAATAATTCAGACACACTGAGTTAAACAAATATGAACAGTTACCATACACAAACTACACTATAACATAGACATACAACACGCACGTTTATAGACAAGGCATCCCAAAGGCCTAATGTCGTAACCAACTAGAAAAATCCCAGACTCTTACCAAGTATTCATCTTTTAATGACTACAAATGCCAGAATAAGAGATAAGCTGCCTACTAAACTAGATATACATAGAATACAACCTATAATTAAATCTCTCTTTGCAAACCCAGATGCCACAAAATAAATGGAAGCCTTTTGCCCTGTTCTAAAATGCACACACTAAGCAGGAGAGGCTGTTTTAAACTGAATTTTTCTTCACTCAGGAACTCTAAGTTCCCAAATAGCTACAGAATAGCAACCTCTCTTAGTAAGGTTCAAATACTGTACTTCTCCAGAACTATTACTGATTCCACTCAGCTCTTCTCTCACCTGACACACTCTCTCCTCCTGTCTCCCTCTCTGTCTTATGGTCTTTCCTTTTTCTTTGTCCCAATCTGATCTTATATGGCGTCTTTTGGACTTTTGGACTTTCAAAAACGTAATTAACTGAGGTAAACCCAGATAAACTTTATGATTGTTTTCATCACAGACTCTGGACCCCCTATATCTCAGCAAACATCCCCCTTGCTTTAAGCTGAAAAGGTTTACACTGCTAGGTGTTACATACTTTATCTAGACTCTTAGAGACACTTCCTAGTCACCTATAACTGAAGCATTCTTTTTGTAAACTAATATTGTAAATAAAGTTCATACCCTGAAAAAAATAACTTTATTAAAACTTATTGTATGCTAGGGTAATTAACTTATTTGAAAATTTTTAAATAAGGATATTTTATAATATGAAAAACCTTAATCATATTTTCCAGATGACAATTGTGGAGAACCACCAGCACTTCTAAACGGTGATACCATTTCAGAGAGGCCACAAAACAATGTCTATAAGCATGGTGACAAAGTTAAATATCAGTGTACCCGATTTTATAAGATCAGTGGTTCCAGTGAAATAACTTGCCAACAAGGACAATGGACAAAACTACCCACATGTCATCGTAAGTACTTCAAATACAGAAAGCACATTTAATGCACTGGAGATGCTCTGTGTGTACTGTAAGTGCAGAATATGCGGTATATCTCTAAGAATACCTTTGATCAGTCACGGATATGAGGTCATCATCAAAAGATAACTTTTATTTTTAGATTTTGTCATCGGATTCTAAAGTAAAAAGTGATTATACTTTGTAGTCAGTAAAGGAACAAGTTAAAGGTTTATTCCATGCTGAAAAGAGAAGAAAGTAAAGACAGCGTTTCAGCTGTGGAGCCCCTCGACAAAGGCCCCACAGCCAAAACATTGTTTTCTTTCTTCTCTTTTCAGCATGGAATAAGCCTTTAACTTGTTCCTTTACAGCCTACGCATGCTGACACAGATACCTACTTGAACTACTTCGTAATCATATAGATTTCAGGTTGACCCCTCAGATCCCCTATTCAAACCTGCATCAGGGTGGCCCTGCATCAGTGGAAATAGTAGGGACTGTGTGGACTGCAAGTGAAGTTTTCAGGCAAATGTCAATTCTATTTTCAAAAAAGGGCAAGTGTCCATCATTTTTCTGATGAGAGATTAAGCATTTTAAATGTTGACAATTCATTATAAATCATGTTTTACAAGTCTTTTTTTTCACATTTTTGATAATATTTAATGTCTTTTACCCATAAAAGTGCGCAGTTAGTACACTCATGTTTTGTTTAAAAATGTTAAAATATGTATTTGTCTTTTTTAACTCAACAAATTGGGACATTGGAAGTAAATACTGTTGCAAGATATCATACGTATAATTAAGTGCCTAAACAAAAAAAGTATTTGTTTTGAGGTGCAGTTCTTTTGAGGTGCATAATTTTGACCGTACTGGCTTCAAAGGCTCTACTTATTAGACCATGCCCCCAAATAGAACCCAAGTTCAATGTCCTCAAGGAATGGATGCACCTTTTAATCATCTTAATTATGTTAAAAAGTATAAACAGTACAGCCCTGTTTAGGGTCTTAAATACAAGGGAACCACATGGGCTTCAAATGCACAATAGAAAGAAATATCCAGAACAAAAACAGAATAAAAAAAGAAACACATTTTATAAGTTGTATTAGACATAGGATGTACATTTCTACTACTGTCTACTACAGTGGATAACAACTTTCAGAGTCATTAAACAAATAACATTTTTCCAGAAATTCTATAAAGACAGGCCATGGAATTCTTATCTACTGTATGCCTTAAAAAAAGAAAATGTATATTAATATTTTTGTTTTAACATTAATTAAAGATAATGATAACAATTCCAGGTCCTGACTGAAAAGAATGAAAGAATTAATGAAAAGATTAGAAAGTCCATCATTACTATTTATTTTATTTACATTAAGTATTGCTTGATAAGTTATTATGGGCATGGGTATATATTATGCATATATATTGCTTTGGAAGGACTTGATAAAGTATCAATACACTTGGGAGTTTCTTAGAACTGCTACACCAGATAAAAGTTCTTATGAAAAAATATTGCATTGCATTGTCATGTTGTATTTAATTATGAAATACACTGCTGTGAAGCTTAGGTTGTCTTGTGTCTTATGAGGCATTCTGTGTTTGATTTTGCTGGTAAAAAGTAGTGAAATTCATCAGCTGTGCTATATTCCTTGTTCTATATGCCTTGACCATATTATGGTCAGCTTTACTTAAAAATAGTTTCAGTGCTGTACAAACAAACTTAATGGTTGTATTTTTATTATTTTGGAGATGCTTTGGTGCTTCTTTGAGAAACAATTACAAATATGGTGTTTAAGGTAATGAAAAGTATGCTGTAGATTTATGTGTTGGGTTGTATATGGCTGTCAAGTGTGGAGGACCACTGGCACATGAAATGGTGATGTCATTACAGAGAGACCTCAAAACAATATATATAAGCATGGTGTCAAAGTTAAATATCAATGTAAGCAATTTTATAAAATCAGTGGTTCCTGTAAAGAAACTTACAGGTATGGACAAGGGACAAAACCTATGTACAGTACATATGTACTTGATACAGTATGTACAGTACATCAAATACATACTGTAAAGCATATTTAATGCACTTGAGATGCTGTGTGTATTAGTGCAGAAAAATTGACATAACACTGCGAATAACATTTATCAGTCATGTACATGATTTTCTCATCAAAAGATCACATAGGTTTAATTTTCAATTTTATTATAAGATATTCCACAATGTCTAGGATGAGACCCTTTCATTTCTAGGGGAAGCTTCACAGATATGTCTGTTTACTCCCATTGTGGTAATGAAGATTTCTGTCCTGGGAGGTCAGGATTTAAATTATGATCAAATAGGAAGGATAGGAATACTATACAGTATCACACCATATAAACTTAGTCAATTCAATCCTAATATTCCTGACTTCTGTATTAAATGCAAAGATAACAAAAGCACTTTATTTCAGTGCATGTGGGAATGTTCAAAAGTTCAGGGTTTTCGGAAGAAGGTAGTGCATATAGTTTCACAGATTATTGGTAAGAAATTGCCTCCTAACCCTAAATTATGCATTCTTAATATATACCCAGAAGAGTTTAGGATGACTAAAAAGGAGTGTTCGTTGGTAACCATCTGACTTTTAGAAGCAAAACGAACGATAGCCTGTGTTTGGAGACAGGAAAAAAATGTCCTTGTGTGTCACAACGGTTGAAGGGGATGAAAAATGAAAATCAGAAATGGGGGAATTCAGAGAGATACAGGATTCATGTCTAAATTTTCTAGAGAATCATAGGGCTAACACCTAGAGAGAAGGGGAGTAAAGGGTTAAATTAGGGGAACTATTTTATGAAAGGTAATATATTTAAAAATCAAATCAAAGTTTATTTATCAAATGCACAACAATACGGCGTGCAGCAGTAGTTTCTGGCAATGAAATGTCTTTTTCTGTGAGCTCACAAAAATTACAAGAATCACAAAAATCACAAAAAATCACAAAAACACAAAAATCACAAAATTGAGGTTACATTTTTTAAATTGAATAAAACTCAATGTGAGTAGAGCTGTTATGTGTCCATGGTGTATGCAATATATACATGTAGTGCAGTTATGCTGAATATAGTGAGAATTGTGTGTCCATGTAGCCATTACAGGTGATTTGCTAAGGAGCTACAGGTTGGCTATTTTGCAGTCTTATTGCCTGGAGGTAGAACCTGTTCCGTAGTGTGTTGGACCTGGACCTAATGCTTTGGTACCGTTTACCAGACGGTAGAAGGGAAAACAGTTTATGACTGGGATGACTTGGGTCCTTGAGAATGGACCTGGCCTTCTTCAGACATCTAGCTGAGTAGATCTCCTGGATGCTGGTAGCTCACAGCTGGTGATAAGCTGCGCTGACTTCACCACCCTCTGCAATACTTTGCGATCCCGTGCGGAGCAGCTCCCATACCAGGCAGTGATGCAACCAGTCAGGATGCTCTCAATAGTGCACCTGTAGAAGTTGGCCTGGATATGTGATGGCATGCCGAACTTCTTTAGCCTGCGGAGAAAGAACAGGCGCTGCAGTGCTGTCTTGACCACGGTGTTGGTGTGGTGGGTCCAGGTTAAATCCTCTGAGATGTTAACTCCCAGGAACTTAAAGCTGCTGACCCTCTCCACTGCAGTCCCATTGATGTGAATAGGTGTGTGGTCTCCACCTTAATGTTTCCTATAGTCCACAATCATCTCCTTAGTCTTACTGATGTTCAAAGAGAGGTTGTTCTCCTGGCACCATACTGCCAGGGTTTCAACCTCTTCCCTGTATGCAGACTCCTCACCATCTGTGATCAGGCCTATGACTGTTGTATCATCCGCAAACTTAATGATGGAGTTTGAGTTATTCCTGTTGACACAGTCATGGGTAAATAAGGAGTAGAGGACAGGACTAAGCACGCAGCCTTGGGGGGCTCCAGTGTTTAGAGTCAGGGTAGAGGATATGTTGGTGCCCACCTTCACCACCTGTGGACGTTCCGTCAAGAAGTCCAGGATCCAATTACAGAGTGAGGTGTTCAGTCCCAGGTCCTTGAGGTTGATGACGAGCTTTGAGGGCACTATGGTATTGAATGCTGAGCTGTAATCAACAAACAACTTATCCAGGTGTGAGAGGGCAGTATGGAGGGCAGTGGCAATAGCATCTTCTGTTGACCTGTTCTGGCAGTATGCACATTGCAGTGGGTTTAGGGTGTCAGGCAGTGAGGAGGTGATATATGCTTTGACCAACCACTCGAAGCACTTCATGATAACTGATGTGAGTGCAACAGGGCGCTGAGTCATTTAGGCAACTGACTCTGGATTTTTAGGAACAGGGACAATGGTGGTTTTCTTAAAGCAGGAAGGAACTATAGACTGAGCTAGGGAGAGATTGAATATGTCCGAGAAGACATCTGCCAGCTGGTCTGCACATGCCATCAGAACGCGGCCAGGGATGGCATCAGGGCCAGGAGCCTTGCGTGGATTGGTCTTTTTAAAAACTTTACACACATCCGCTCTGGATATGATCATGGCTTTCCTGAGGTCGTATCTGGATTTTTGGTATTTACCCATATCGCCAGAATTGAAAGCAGCTGTCCTAGCTTTCAGTTTGGCGCGTATCTCACCATTTACCCACGGTTTCTGATTTGGATATGTGCGAATAGTAATCATGGGAACCACGTCTTCAATACATTTACTGATGTAGCCAGTAACATTGTCCGTATACAGACTGATATTATTTTCAGCAGCTTCGCGGAAGATCTGCCAGTCAGTGGTAGCAAAACAGTGATTTAGTATAAAATCTGATTCATCCGACCATCGTTGAATGGTTCTTAACGCTGGCCTCTCCTGTTTAAGCTTCTGCTTGTAAACGGGAAGTAGCAGAACAGAGGCGTGATCAGATTTGCTGAAAGAAGGTCGGGGGAGGGCTTTGTAACCATCCCGGAAGGGAGTGTAAACATTGTCCATCGTGTTTGTTTCGGGCGTCAGGCAGTCGATGTGTTGATGTAGATTAGGCTTTTTTTTTTCAAGTTCGCACCGTTGAAATAACCCGCTATGATGAATGCCCCTCAGGATGTGTATTCTCGTGTCTGTTAAGGTGAGAGTGTAGTTCATCCAGTGCCTTTGTGTAATTTGCCTTCAGCGGAATTACACAAAGGCACTGTGTAATTCCTTTCTGTTATTTTTATTTTTATTCTGTTATTTTCTGCTTCTTTTATTTTTATTGTCAGCTTTTAGTTACAAAATATTATTAAATATAGTATCTATATTAAAAATGATAAACAGTATGGAAACAATAAATGAAGCAATCGTTTCACTAACATCTAATGGACCACAAGTGTCACTTGGAAGGTCTCAGTGCAGAAATATTTAGAAAGGTTTACTTTTGTTTCACAGACTGTATGAAAGACTACTCTCTCTGCTAATTATAATTTTTGAAAACACCAGTTTTATTGACATTTTACTATTATTCTTTAGGTCCTTGCATTATACCAACACCTATAGATGACCGTTACAACCTTAAAAATCCAAGGAACACTGAATATGTTGAAGAAGGCATGAAATTCAGATTTTATTGCAAAGATAATTTTGTTTATTATGATAGCTGGAATAATTATTATTATTCAGTTTCTGTCCTGTGCATTAATGGAGACATTGAATATCCAACATGTAAGTATAATTCATTTTCATTGATATTTAAAAACTGATTTGTTTTGTCAGAAATTCTACAGAATTCCGTTTCTTACACAATCTATAGTTTTCATTGATTTGACCTTTAATTAACACCGTTGTGTACTTTGTCACATATGCTAACTTTTGTTTAAAAAAGGATCATGTAAATGACTATAGAACTCGAAAACCGAAATGATGTTGCAAAAAAATGTCTTCAGTTTGTTTTCTTTGTGGATACATTGTGGAGAGTGTCAAATTTAGAAATACATAATGTAGCGTATTTAGGCTCTTTCAGGACAAAGGACTGGTGGAGACGCATTAACTTAACCAAGCGACTGTTTTATTCTTTTATCGAAACCATACAAATCCAAACACAGGATATACACACACATGAGGAGACTGACAGTACAGGTACACATCTTTAGGGTGGTAATTACTTAACAACAGGCCATACACTATTATTGCTACACAGGACACTAGAACTACTATAACGTTATTACACATGTAGGGTCAGCTGCTGGTCATCGTGCTGACCCTCAGACTCTCCCCGGCTACAACTCCCAGCATGCCCAGCAATACTATGAGCACCTACTGTAGGGGCGCATCCTCCTCACCACTGGGCGAGGGTGTTACAATAATTACAATGGGCCCAATAAACAGTACTTTCATAAAGTTCACAATTTTGTGCTTAATTCAAAATGTGTAAAATTAATTAATTGGTTTTGTTTCTGGGACTTAATAACCGGTTTAAGAAATTGTGTCTTCAGTTCCCCTTTAATGAGGCTGATCTAATTTGATAGTATCTGAGGAACATCGCAAGCCAAGGCATCCCTACTTGCCAAACAAGTGGGCTGCACACCTATTTTTTAATCCCTTCATGCTGATTGTAAGACTTGCCCAAGTGTATAGCAGGAGTTTGCATAGTAAGCTCTCATTTCCTTGAACAGGCCATCAAAAAAAACAATAAAAATTAGCTTTGATTTAACAACTTACTTCTTGTCACCTTGTGATTAGGAGGCATGCCTCAAGTGATAGTGACATTTTGTGAATTTAAGTATGAGGCTTCTCTGAAATCTCAGGTACAGTTTCTGCTTTCTATATCGTCAATAAAATTGCATAAATCACTCCCCGTTATCCATTCAAAAAACTGTTTACACCTCTAAAGGTCCTTAAGGTTCATCGCATCCCTGACCAAATCCTGGAAGCACAGGTACAAGACAGGACTGTATTCCTAAGCAGGACACCGGTCCATCACAGGGCATGCATGCTTGCACACAAGGTCGGATATACTTGAGACACAGAAGTTAACCTTACCAAGCATATCTTGGGAGGCTTTTGAGAAAATCAGATCACCCCCAGCAAACCCTAACAAACACCAGGAGAACATACAGTTCACTCCACACAGAAGACATTCAATCAAACCTGGGCCCCAGTAATTACAGTATGAGTCAGCAGGCCTAACCAGCACAACATTATGCTGCCCATTATGCTGCCCATACTTTCTATTATTAAATGGATCATGAAAAGCTGAATGTACTTACAGAAAAGCGTTGCTTATCAGTACTTGTACTGGGATTGTGTAAAAATGTATGAAGTAACCAATGAAGTTTGTGAATTTATCGTGGACTGAATATGATCTGTGGACCACAGGTTAGGAACCGCTGTTCTCCTTTACAGTAGAAAAGAAACATAAAAATGAGATGTAAGCAGCATTGAAAACAACATTATGTAATTGATCAAATTGCTGATGTCATTTAGACTCCTATTTGAGTAATTTCATTAAGGTTGATTTTATTTTCTATAGGAAAACAAAAGTAGAAAATATCTGTACCTTACATTATTTTAGATCATCTTTGTGTGTGTTAAATTAGTGTTACTGGAAGGAGATATTTTAGCATATAAAAGGAAATTATTGGGTTAACACATAAGGTCTTGTCATTCACAAGCTCTTATTAATGTTAGATACTCAATTCATGCATCATTTAAAATTAAGTCATTATGCATATGATAAGAATCAGATGGTACAATTGAAATCAAACAATGGGAAATTCATTGTTAAAATGATGTTGGATTTTTTTTGTTTGTTTTCTTATGCATACAGGTGAAAGATACAGGAGATATTGAGGTATTGAAGAACTGGTGAGTGTTGCTTTTACTTTTGTTTAATAAATACCCGTTCAGTTTTCAACATTTTCACTAGTAATTACTTTATAAAATTGTTCTTTTTTCAACAGACTTGACTGTCCCATCTTATTAAGAGTCTTAAGTGAAAGCCCTGTATTGAGAATATGAGCATATTTGATTATGATGCAGTTTTGGCCCACAACCCTGCACATGTGAATCCATTGTTCCACACATTGCAAATAATATCAAATAATTAAATTTAATAATTCAAAATGTATTTAATTTAAAGTGGATAAACAATAAATTAAGATGAAAGTATTGTCAGGGTGGGGCTGCTTGTCTCTTTGTTTAGCTGCAAGTTGGAGGCAAGGGTGATAGAATATCCAACAATGAAATAACTTGAAAAATGTTTAATACATTGTGTACTGCAACTTCTAAAGGTATTAGGACAGCAAGAAAAAAGCTGTTTCTCTTTAAAGTCATATTTGTGATTATGAGATTAATATGAATGATAAGCATAATATAATACAGTATATGTTTTATTTTTTCATAAAAGTCCATGATGTGACCTTCACCGTGCTTCACAGATGTCAAAGCCTAGAATGCATCACCACCTCTGGAACTGTCTCACTCATCTTTATAGATGATGTAACTTATGCTTGCTGCAACAGGAAGAGTTATGATATTTACAGAAATATTTTGCCTGTACAGTATATGTAGGAGAAAATACTTCTCATATTTTTTCCTTAATGATCCATATCATACCCAACCAAGCACCATGAAAATATTCCAAAATATATGATTAATTCAACCAAAGAATTCATCAGGAGAAAAAGAGGATTAAGGAGTAGCCAATGAAGTAAAGACACTGCATGTTATTCCAAATGAACACACATTTTACATATTGAAAAATATCACCCCTAATCTAGGCTAGAACTCAAACTGTCTGCAGCAAAGTCTTTGAAAAGAGCCTTCAATGATTATCTAAAGACTTCAGTCTAAAGACTTCAGTGAATTCAGTGGGATGCACCCTTCATGCAGTTCTTGCCTCAATAGGATCTGCAGCCATACACAGTACTAACTTATTCTGAAATTTACCAAAAGTGACTATATCTTAATACTCTTAATTGAAATCAAATCACGGGATTAAATTGAAGGTGTGTTGTTCTAATATGATGAAACATATGACTTACCCAAAAAACAGTATATGTGCCATTCATATTATTATCATGATCACAAGTACAAATAGGTTAACTGTAAAATAAACAGTTTTGACATTGCTGTTTAAGTACTTGTAGAGGGCACTGTATGTAAGAATTTTCAACTGATCGATATTGCTACCATTCTACTTGAAATAGATTCCTTGCTGCTCTACTGTTGAGCTGATGCAACTTTGGTGGTTTAACAGCACAATGGAAGAATATGTACAGTATGGTATTAAACATCTTAATTTTATTATTATCATTAATAATTATTTATTTGAAAGCATAAGTATAAACCTTAGTTCTCCATATATTAAATATTGTACTAGTTCAGCATTTTTTCTTTTACAGGTGTGGGATATGGATATGACTACTCCACTAAGAATCTAAAAATCATGTGACATCTGGAAATCTTTCTTGCTTTGCCTGGATACAGTGATTTTACTCTGATTATTTCGAAACATGTTTTTATTATTTACTGTAATTCTGAAATACACCTCTTTACTCATGGTTATTGGACATTTGATTTAACAGCTGTATCTTTTCAAATATATTTTCAAAAAACAAAAACTAATTTCCTATGCTATTTTAAAGTTTATTTTTTCATTTGATGCTGAGTAATATTTCTTTACAATAATAATCTTGATCTTTTATGGAAGATGTCTCCTCTTCTGCATGAAAATTTGTAGTGACAAACTTGGACTCAAACAATATATTTAGTTCTATACACGTATTGGTCATATTGACAGCCGAACAAAGCATTTTCAAACCAAAGGCAATAATTGCATCTCTTACGTGATAGAATTGTAGTGATCTGGAACTGCAGTTGAAAAATAATCCAAGGTCATGGTATAAAAACAAGCTGGGAGCCACAGAGTCAAAGCCTAAACAAACAATGTGCCAAAGAAAATCAAAAACAAGGTTATACCAAACACATTCCCAAAACCAGAAACAAAACACAGTCAAAGGGGAAATCCAAGTATGAAGTTGAAACCAAGAAATTTCAGTAACAAGGTGAGTGTACACAAACAAACACCAGGATCAATGAGACTGGGCATGCACATGTCATAGATGCTGGCCTTAAATAACCCAGTTAAGGACCAATAGTATTGATTTCCATGCTGATCTGGTCATCACGGCATCAGGTTGAGTGACAGGTCAGCTGGTAGTAATGGTAGTGTAACAGTATTTTGGCCAGACCAAGCATGACAAAAGGTTGCTGTAATTTTTAGTAACAATTTGCAGCTGCATTGAAATACAGTATATAGTAATGCTTAAATACTCTGTAGTTCCAAAAAAAGGAGGTACACCTTCTGGTCACCACCAGGTGAGGAAACAACACATCTCTAAATATTGGGACTCTTACAATATAAAGTGAATGGATAAAACAGTAGACCCCAACATGGGCAATTGTCCCTTCAGGACTACAGATGAAGTCTTGTGGAAAAGATCTCAGGAGCAGTGGACACTACCATCATGCTATGAATAAAATAGAAAGCAGTGCTAGTTTATCTCTCTGTGTCCTGAGGATTGCCATCTGTCTGGGCCAATGTCAACCTCATGTAGTGTGCAGTTAGACAAGCTACTTTACTTGGAAGTAGCTTCACTTAGGTAAGTGTAAGAAGCCGACTATTATATAAATACAGGGACACTCTATAAGCCAATCCAGAATATTATAGAATCAAAAGGAAATCTCCTTCTTTAAAGCCCTTAATACACACATTTTTCAAATACAGTATACGTATCCTATTTCTTTCACAGTCTTTATTTTCTTACTATCCAACTTCAATGAGGAAAACAGCTCTAATGCAATGAAAGGTTCTTGAAACCAAAAGCCTAGAACTGTTCTGCAATTTTATACAATTTTATACCACAAAACACCTCATATTTGCCAACAACTTGCTTCATAACCCAGAAAATAATCTAACAATCCTTATTTTGCTCACTGGAAAATGCAGCTTCTTCCTCCCTTTTCCAGTGGAAAGACTCCAGTCTTTATTAAATAAGCTTACAGTGCCATAACGCTGTAAAGGTGTGGGGTGTGTGCAACTGTAGTGGCTGTGGACCATGCCTCCTCCCTCCTGCCTATACTGCACCGGTTTCTGAGGAGATAATATAAATGTACACATAGCACCTGAATGCAATGAGAAATCAGTCTGCAGCAGGTGATACAGATTATGTAAATCCTGTCCAGTCTCCTTAGGAGTCCTGCATTACGTTGTCAGGCCTTCTTATGCCCTGTGCCAACTACCAGCAGTTTCCCAGTGGAATTCTCCCTGCCTTCATCTTTCCCATCTGCTCGTGCTTCACTGGGCCTGCCTGAGCTTTCCCTGTTGCCTGCCTGTGTCCTGACCCACCAAGATTCCACCTTGGGAGCCCATCCTTTGCTGTGCTTTCCTCCACAGCTGCCAGCTCTGGTAGTCTTCCCCTTTCTGCACTCTAGCCCTGTGTTCTGCCAGCCACACAGTCCAGCGCTGCACTTTCCACAGGATTCTGCTGCTTCAGCCTGCCAGCTTTCCTGCATTTCCTGTGTAGTGCATGGGACTTTCCAATGGACCTGGACTTCAGTGGGCACCTCCCCATTCTTCCCTGACAGTGAGTGCTTGGCCTGGTCTCTGGAGGAGTACCCACTGTGAAGAACATGTGCACTGCTCAGTGCAATACCTGGTACATCTCCCGAAGGTCTTCCCCGATTACATGCACCCTGTCCTGCCTGGCTCCAGGTGCAGAATGGCCAGCCATCCCTGGTCTCGCTTTCTGCACGGCCCTGTGAAGCAGAGTCCATTCTGAAGTGTGCCATCCACTACCCTTGGACTGTGACACCCTTGCTCTTGGGTCCTGACACTTCCTTGCCTGCCCAAGCCATTCTGGTGGGCGGCGCACAATAACATATAGAGGGTAAATTTTTCTTAATGTTCTTGGCCCAAAACACAATCACCAGAAACACAAAACTCTGGAGATTCCATCAACACTACTAGTACGCTGGGCAAACGTTCCGAGGTCAAATTCTTCCAGCACAGGGGTACCTTTAAAGCGGAGATGACGGCACCGAATTTTTTTGGCGCGCCTTCTCTTTAAAGCCCTGGCCAAATATGAAGACAGTACGTACAGTTATAATTCAAACGGAATTAAAAACTACACATCCCAGTTACCATGGTGGTGCTTGTGATCATTGCGTTTAACCAACGAAACAGATTCGATTTATGAGCAATCTAATTTCTTGTTCATTTAAAACAGTGAAATGTCAGCTGCAAAAGATCGCACCAGAAACAGCACTCTCTCTGCCTGTCATAGACGTTCAGGAAAGGGTGAATGAAGTCGTGTCAAGTACAATACTTCTGTGATCAATAATAACAGTTGTAGGACAAGAAACAAAAGATAGTGAAAACTTTTTAAGGCTAAAACTCAAATTCATTCTACAAATTAAGGCAAATGAAAATTCAGGACGTTAAAGTGCTAGAGGTGTAAAAAATACAAAAATGCACATGAGCAAAAAGTTTTAGAAATGGAGCAGGTGTTGCTTTGAAATAAGCAAACAGAAAAAAAGACATGACTATAGTGCAGAAGAGGGATGCAGGAACACTTGCTTAGATATACAAAAAAATCACAAAAAGGTGTATGTTACAAAAGAACATGCAAACATGTTCATCATGTACATGAACATGTACATCAATTTCCCTTCGCGATCAATAAAGTCTTATCTATAAACATGAAACAGAGTGAGGAATCAGAAAATTAGCATGTATAAAAAACAGCAATTCTGTCAGTGAGCCCTAAATGAATTAATAGCAACCATGGTTTCATGGAGGGCTTCTCAGATAGTTGGGCATTCAGGTAGATTGCCAGGTGAAAGGATTTGTAAACAGATTTTGTTAAAGCAAGTCAGTTTTTTCACCAACACATAAAAGACATTTTTCCAAGAAAGTTTAGCCTTTGTCACTAATGAAACCACTAAATAAAGACATAAATATAGAAATCTTAAGATTTTTTTATTCAGTGTTGGTAGCAGGATGAACTGTCAGGTTGAGCTAAGTGTATATTTTGTCGCAGAGTTGCTGCAAGATGTTAACAGTGAAAAAAGATATTTAGAAATGAGTTATTTCAAGAAGAAAATTTTCAGAATAATTGCAAATCTAGCAGGATAGAGAAAGCACAGAAAACAGGCAGTTAGACTGATCAGATTAGTATGAAAAGTCATTTAGCAAAGGGAATGAGAAGAGTGACAAACTAGTATACTTTAGATCTTTTTTTCAGAACCAGGGAAAATCTGATCATGTTTCTCTATAACAATAATAAAAAACTTTATTTATATATCACCTTTAAAAGTGGCATCTCAAAGCAATACAGTAGATGTAAAAACAGATAAAAAGACCACAGATTACAAAGTAAATACATATAAGAAAGACAAGCAGTTAGAGGTGCTACCAAAATTAGAAAATGAAGCAGATACAGACACTAAGTCTTCTGAAGGGAAAGGTTCGGAGGTTAGATTTAAATGCACTCAGGGTACGTGACTGATATCACTGGGAATACAAATTGAGAGCCCTGGGGTGCAGCTAGAGAAGACCCTGTCACCCACTGAATGTAGATATTCTTGAGGACACCTAGAAGACCAGAGTCAGACGGACAAAGGTGGGGAGTAGACAGATAATAAGCCAATGCTGTAGGTACTGAATGAGGATGAGGATTTTGAAGTTGACTCGAAACCTGATAGGTAACCAGTGCAAGGACTTGAAAACATGTGTAATGCATCCCTGATAGGATTCTCGCTGTCATATTCTGAACATATTGAAGATTGCTCAGTGTGGATTTAATTTCCCCAGTGAACAGGGTGTGCATTTATTAATTCTAGAAAAAAAAGCTTTTCTTGATTTCTCTAGTTCCCTTTAAAATAAACTATTATTCCACAATGCAGAGTATTACATGGCCAGTATTTACACATGTTATGTGTGATTTAAAGAAATTAACACAAGCAGCTTTTGGAGATTTAAGTGTTGGCTGAGTTATTGCAGGATAAAAGACTAGAGATGTTGGTAAGAAGAAGATAATTTTGGGAAAGCTGAGGAATACACTGATAACAAGAACACTTCCTAATGGGGTTAGGCATACTTTTGATGAAGATGATGAAGTTAACAGACTGTATGTTTACATAGATACTGAAATGAGGATTGTATTTTAGATTTTGTGTAGTTGCTAGCATTGAACTGTGTGTTGGATGCACATGAATTGAAGGAATGGGCAAACCTAAACCTCGGTTTACGGTCAACCTGGTATCAGTGAATCCAGGACAAATTAGACTCTGAATTGATACAATGCCTGTAGTTTAATTGTATTACCACTTTATTGAAATATATGACTGTAGAACGTTGTATGAACGTTGTTAGAATGTCATGCTCATTGACAGGTGGGTGCAAATGACATGCCTTTATGATAAATAAGCATGTGTTTGCTTGTTACTTTTTCACCAGTAAAACAGATTGCAACATGTTTGTTCTCAAATTTTCCCTTTATGAGGCCTTTTATGATTCTTAGATTTCTACACACTAATATGCTTCTCCTAAACTATGCGTGAGGGAAGGACCTAAGATTAGAGGAATAGCATGTAGAAAACAGTGAATTTGATTAGTGAGTTTGTTCTCCAGATAGGAAATACTGTACATCCTCACCATTTCTAAGTGAAAAAGGCCAATTAGGTGCTTTATTAGTTTGGCAGTGTGGGATCATTAATTATTTAGTAGCACATCCCAATCAGAAAGAGATTGTCCCAATGAAACAGAAAATTAAAATCCTGACACAATACCAAGATTTGTCTAAAAGTCAAAGAAAACAGTCAAATAGTCTAAAAAAAATTAGTCACAATTATTTTGCATGGTTTGTTTTTGCTATTGCTTTTTCTGTTCTACAATTTTTTGTGTATGGAGCATTGTGAAATAACTATAAAGTATATGCATGAGAAATCAGATATTTTTCACATTGTTTATATTATTATAAAATTCACACCACCACTTTGATGAGGGTAACATAGGCCAAAAGGCACCAGAAAAGAAAATATCAATTCTAACAAAGGCAAGATGTAGAACCCCTGCAATGCAAAGATACTTTTATTAGTGCAATATATAGTGAGGGGGAAATAAAAACCAATAGGCACTTTGTATCTCAGCTTACACTGCTCTTCAACTTCTCTCTCTCATCAAACAAGACCCCCATCTACAGTATATCTCCTCCCCCTCATATCTCCTCAGTGGTGCAAACCATTGATGGTCTTTCTCACAATAATTATAAAAATGGCCATTTTACAGTTTCCTTAATCTATGCATAACATCTCAAACATACTATTTTTTATACATTTAAACAAAATTTTGCTACATTTGACTTTAATGCATTATTTACTTTTACTAGGGATTAGCTGGTCTCTCCATCTCTGGAAAGCATTTTCCATCTGGCACAACGAGGATACCTGTTTTGACTCTGTTCTGATTTTTCAGGTTCTTCAAGTAGGAGACAGTATCATTGCATCTGTTATTGTGTAGAAAATATTTATAAGGATTTTAAAGAACTTTTGAATCACTGTTCCTTAACTTTGTGTCTTATGTTAACATGTGTGTCCATCTACAAAGCAATACAGCAAAAGGGAAGTATTGTTTTATTGTACAGTATGTGCATGTTAACCATTATCTAAACAGTGTTTCTGTTTTATAATATAGTGGTGACTGTGGGAAAGAGCCTGCTTTGTCGCAATAAAGTAAAACGGCTTCAAATTTTATCAAGAAAACACATTGATTACTAAAACATTGACATTATTACCCAATTTAAAAATTTAAAGCCAGCAACAAATCTAAACGTGTTTGTGGATCAAAGTCAAATCATTCACCTTGCCCATTTAAACAAAGGAATTAGCATAAATAACTCCTCTAGGAAATAATTAACTCAAAAGAATAAAATCTCCTTCATTTACTCTTATATTTCAATGTTTAAATTCATTAGAGGAAGACATTTTAGTAAGACTGGCATTGTACAGATATTTAAACATTTGCTTGTTTACTTAATTTTTACTGGATATTAAACGTACTTACAAATAATATGACTGAGTAAATATTTTTATTATGCAGGCACTTCTATCTATAAAGAATAAAATTTTGACATCCAGTGTACACAGCATTGTTAAATCATGAGAGGGTGAGTTTGAAAAAGATCAGCAATCTTCCTCTGAAAGTTAAAATTAACTGCAGCATGGTGGCGCAGTGGTTAGCACCTCTCAGCACTGGGGCCCTGGGTTTAGTTCCTGGGATGTTATTTGAGTGGAGTTTGTATGTTTTCCGGTGTTCTCATGGGTTTCCTCCCACGGTACAGTTCCCCCTGCCTTATTCCTGCTGCTTCCTCGGATAGGCTCTGGTTTCCCTGCGACCCAGAAATGGAAAAGCGCTTAGAAAATGGATTGACGGATGGATGAGAAGTGTCCACTGAGCTAAAGCTCACATAGTGCATTTCTTCTTAGTGTTCCTACATTTTCCATGTATGACAGACAAGTAATGATATGTGAAACTTTTCCATGGATAAAATAGAACAGAATAGCTTTAGCCCCACCATGACCCTGAATTGGATAAAGCAGTTAGACAATGGGTGGATGGAGCACAGTTTATACTTGGGGAGTCTCACAGTTGTCACTAGAACATTGGTATTCATTGGTAAAGTCATATAAAAAAGTGAAGGGAGGAAAAACAAGTTATACCTAATGTAAATTTATATTCATATATACAGGTAACAGGTAACGGTTTATGCTTAAAATCACTATGAAAAGTATTTTTCCAGGAAAAGTACATGCATTAATACATACAGTAATTATAGGTTTAGTTACTCAGAGAGTAGAGCATAATGTCAGATATTAAACAGTTAAATTTTTATCTTTTTGCCCTTTGATCAATGTGTTTATACTGTATATCATTGAAAGAGGAATCTATTTAAACAAAACAGAAAATGTTGTGACATTCAGTGTGGTTAAGAGTCGCAAAGTAACTAAAATGGCACTTTCACACATTGTTGTGTTTTTTCTTATTTCGAGTTATACTGATGTTTTAACGGAAACTTCAGGTAAGTGATTCTAGTTATTCTGTTACTAATTCTACTTCTTGACTCTTTAGCCTTTTATGGGAGTTTCATATTAGATCAAAAAGATAAATGAAGATCATATTGTTCCAGCAGGTACACAGAATCTCGTGGTCTTGCGGTGACAAGAATCTTTATACATTTTGTCGATCATAAAGGTATAGGTTTCAGCAATATATTTTTAATAGGACACTATTTTTCTCACAACGCTCAATTAGAAAATTTTCTGGCTTTATTCTGCCAAACAAATGCCATACTTTTACATTTGTTAACCTATAAATGAATGCCACATTCAGAGATACAAATTTAATAGTTTCGAACATAGTTTCATTAGGAATAACAACACCCAATGAAGTTTTAAGTGTACGAAAATGTTCCTTGAGTGTTTTAATCACAGAAAAATTGAAATAACCAAGGTGGAGGAGATGAAAGACAGATGCAATAGAGAAATGTGTGGGCTTATGTATAGGAGTTATAATTTTTGTAACATGAGGATTGATCATGATTTAGGACAACTAAGATTGATTAAACATGGCTGTGGTTATCCCTCTCAATCTTTTTTTCTTTTACTCCATTTAAAACCTTGACAAAAGAAAAGTCAAGAAAAGAATACCAATCCAGTTAATTCTGATTTTTTTCCCTCTTTTCTACACTTCAGTTTCCCTTTTGTATGACAAAGATATCAGATTTTGTGCCATAGAATTACAGTTTCATACAATACAAAGCTTGTATGAACACAGATACCTATGGTACAAGGTTTAGAAATAAAATAAACATTTTTTAAACAAAAACAGATGACTACTGTATTACACAGAATGTCAAGACTTAACTAAGATGATGGCGCAAAATGACATGAGAAAACTGCTATTTTAAAAACATGTGAATAGTATCCTAAGCCTTGCACCTCAAATACAGTGTCAACACAACAAAGGGAGCAAGCATAAAAATGTAGCTACTCAATTATAGGTCTACCTTATGAAGTTTATCATAGAATGAAAGTGGTAGTTCTCATCACTGCTTCTTTTATATTTATATGAATTAAGAGAAGCACTCCTCCTGCTCCCCATGTATTTATTTTGTATCTCCACACAGGTTCAGGTAAAATTTCCCTTCCCCTTATGTAAAATCTGTAATCACTTTGTTAAATTCCCACTCACACAACCCCAAGTATTGGTTCAACCATTCTTATGGTTCTTATGACTTTCACTCAATGGGGCAACTAAAGCCAATTCATTCAAATTACATCTTATTTAGCATTTGTCCAAATTGCTAAAGGAAAGTTTGGGGCTCAAAACAATCAAAACCATGCACAAAAAATTAGAAACAACATTTTGTTAATATTTGTCTGACTCAATGATGCAATTTTAAAACCACAGATTTGTAATACTGTAATAATATTGCACCCAGAAAATATATCTTATATAGTTGTTAGTTTTTAGGTTTTATTTTGGAAAAAAATGATATGATGCACCCATTTTTAAATGGCAGAACACTAAATGAGAAAGAGACTAACCACAATTTAAAACGTCTTAGATGTGTTTGTAACTGAGGCTGTAAACTTGTTGACAAAACTCGTTCAAGCTTCACTAAAACAGGCTGGAGTCTACAACTACAATGCTAAGGTAAATATTATCAATATATTATAAACAATGCCTTGCAAACATATTTAGAACTGCACACAGTTTTCACATTTTTTTCCTTAAATCTTGCAATAATGACACATTGAATTAACAATTAATACTTGATTAATATTAATATTTGAATTTGATTAATATTCTGTTTAAATCCATAGAAGCCCTTAGGCTGGCTTTACACCAATTAGTGGATGAGGATCAATTGAGATGTAACCTGTACAGTCACATGGTCAAAAAGAAAAAAGAAGACTGGCTATAAAAACTGTTTAATTCATTATTGCTTAATACAAAACTATTTTTGTGAAAGGTGTGATTTCATTGGGTTTTTTTTTCATAAAATACAGAAAATACAGTATTTTCTTTCACAAAGCCAAGTTGTATTGCCAGCACATTTTTATTTTTCTGCAACAATTTCTTACAGTTTCATTTTTGCTAACATTTATTCCTTTTCTTTAGCAGAGCAAGAACTAAGCCCGTGCACTAAACCCGAATTACCCCATGGATATTTTTCTCCAAAGAAAGAGGTTTATGACAGTGGAAGCACTGTTTATTATGCCTGCAGTCCAAAATATAAACCCTTAACAGAAGGGTGGTGGGGAACAACTCAATGCATCAATGGCCAATGGTCAGACTCTCCACAGTGCATATGTAAGCAAATACAGTATGTCTTTAATGTCATGAAGTCTTGACCTATATTTTCTTTTTTTATTCTTATATATATCTACCGATGCTCTCCTTAGTCAATAGTTGTAATGATTATTGCTGTTGGTCAGGAAATCAATGTCATCAGATGGAACCCAACTTTCATCAGGCGTTTCAACCTTTATCCATAACCAGTCAGTGCTCATCTCCTCTTGGCCTCCAGCTTAACTCCACTATCCACTACCTGGCTAGGAATTGCTGTCTTTCTGTTCCTCCCAATCAGCCCAAAAGCTGTCAGCATTGTCCATCCTGATTGTGCAGGGAATCCTCTGCATACACCCTTTCCCTCGGCCCTCTTGTACCACATATTCATATTTGACACGTTTCCCCTCAAAAGCCTCCTCACATCTTTTCTCCCATGTTACCTCATGAGGAAGATCTTCCTCGCCTCTGGGGACCATATAACCACATCTGGCCTTATAGATGTTTGTACAAAGTTAGGGAAAAAGCAGCCTTTTTCCAAGTTCAACTCTCATGTCCCATCCAGTATAGAATCCTTGACTTTCCTTGACCTTGTCCACTTCTCACCCTCCCCTACAAATGCAACTACATTTTTAGATCCTCCATGAGCTTGCAGATTCTTCCATCTCTCTTTCTCAAGGCTCTTGTCATGGCGCAATCTGTATCTCTCTTGGGAAAGTGCTACTCTGTGCCATGGCACTCCTCTCTTCACAAAGCCTGCGTAGTGGGTCATCCCTCATACAATACTTGTGCAGATTTGTTGGTGATGGGAGAGTGTCGCAGACTGCCCCCAGCAGGCAAGAGATGCATAAGCCCTTCAACCTCCACAATTCTGCCCAAGTTAATCTTTTTTTCAGGAATATTACACTTTGTACATACCCCCTGCACTTCCACCTTCACTGCTCTGGACCTTTGGCTCTCCTCCTCCTAAGTCCTCACATCTTCCTGTACCATACCTCTCCTCCCTTTTAAGCTGGCTTTTTAGCATTGCTGGAAGTATGTTCCCAGGCCTTGCCTTCCAATAAATAAGTTCCTAATGATGTCCTGAAGTTTTAATGTGCTCTCTGCTTGGGTCATAGAGTCCACAGCAGCCCCTTCCTTCCTGATCTGGTAAAAACGTTGCATTTTGCCACCTTGATTTCTTCTACAATGGAAGACAGGGGAAATTGCAGCTGTTCTGATCTCACTAAAGCCCACACTTATGTAAACACACTGATGTGAATGTTGGAGGGATTCCCAGCAGCTTTCAGAGATAGTTCGGGTGGGTAGCTGTGTCAGCATGCATAGACTGCAAAGGAACAAGTAATAGGTTTATTCCATGCTGAAAAAGCGATACATTGATGACTGCGTCGGTGCCGCCACATGCTCCAACGACCAGCTTGAGTGCTTCCTGCATCATTTCACCAACTTCCACCTGTCCCTCAAATATACGGTTAACATATCTTCTACTACTCTTCCGTTTCTAGACATCAACTTCTCCATCAACTACCCCCGACTCTCCACTTCGGTTTATTACAAACCCATGGATTCACACAGCTATCTCCTGTATAGCTCATTTGACCCCAAACACACTAAAAACTCTCTCCCTTTTTCACAGTTCCTTCGGCTACAACGATTATTCACCGACGACATCGACTTCCAAAACCAAGCCCTGAAAATGTTCTCCTTTTTCATCAACAGAGGATACCCCAGCAGTGTTATTGAGCCAAAAACACCGCTCGGACCATCAACTCAATCAGGAACCCCAACCGTAACAACTGCATTCCTTTGGTGCTTCCCTACCACCCCAACACACTTCCTATCCCCAGGACTATTAACAACAACTTTTCCATCCTACAGGATGATCCCTCCATCGGGGCCCTCTTTTCTGACCACCCCATCATCTCATATCGCTGATCACCTAATCTGTGCAACCTTCTTGTTCACAGCTCCCTTGACCGCCCTCAGCAACCATCCACACCAGGCACTTTCCCTTGCAACAGAGCTTGCTGCATCACCTACAAGAACACATCTAACACCACACTCATTCAAGGCCCCTCAGGACAATTCCTGATCACCCAGATGGCATCTTGTACCTCCAGCAACCTTATTTACTGTATCTCTTGCAGTAAATGCCAAGCTATCTACATTGGAGAAACAGGAAGGAGAATCGGAGACCGCTTCAGAGAACATGTCAGGGTTGTGAAGATTAAAGATCTCTCCAAGCCCATTGTTTCTCATTTCACCTCTGACGGCCATGACCACTCTAATCTCTCCATCTGTGTTCTCAAAGACGGTTTTCCGAACTCATACATCAGAAAGACTACAGAAACCAAAATTATCCTGCAGCTAGGATCACACCTTCCCCCTTCTCTTAACAACAGACTAATTTTCTTCTAAATTTTCTCCATTCATTGGAAGTTTCATTTCATACTTCTCTACACCTATTCTGACTTCACACCTCTTGATTGGCCTCTCTTTCTGTCCCCTGCTCCCGCCTCTCGCTCCTCCTCTCTCCCAGCCTTTGTTCTCCCGCTACATTACCTTTGCTTACTGCCTTGTCTTTCTCACACCTGAAGAAGGCTCCACGGCCGAAACGTGTTTTCTTTCTTCTTTTTTTTCAGCATGGAATAAACCTATTACTTGTTCCACTTTCAGAGATGCTTGTTGATCTTTTTCTCCACTCCTTTCACCATTGTCAGGGGTACTCATACACCGTTAGCAACAATAGGAGTCTAGACAGTAGCCCATGTTGATAAAGCCGTGCATTGAATTTCCCTGGGAGTCCTGATCCATCAATATTCTTTAAAAAGTCATTTACCTCAGATTTTGTGTTGCTGATATTTTCCCTGTCCGATAATGTCTTATTGAACCACTTACTCAGTCCTTTTACTGGATCTACCTCCATTTATGTAATGGCTTCACTTTGGATCTATAGTTTGAATCTATTGGTCACTCTACCTTTCCTGATTACCATGCATCTTGACTTCCTTGGTTTGAACTTCATTCTTGCCCAGGTTGCCATATACTCTAGTGCTTTCAAAACCCACCTTGCTTGCACATGAGATGTAGTAGTTACTATAAGATCACCCATGAACTCCCTAATGGATGGTTGGCAGGTACCTGATTACATCTGAGGTCCCTGAGCTTGTTCCCCTGCTGTTGTTACTAAGAGGTTCATTCCCATCATGAACAAGATACAGATGCAGCCATTCAAAATAAGTGAGGCACACTGCGGTAAAACGCAACCTGTCAAAACACGTCATATTGCATCATACCGCAATTATAATAATAGTATCTTGTAAAACCACCAGGTGGAGCTAATAAACCTTAACCTCTCATGTACAGCATTTGAGCTGTAGCCAGAAAATGCCTGGTTTCAAATCCCAGTCACTGCTGAAGGACACTCTTTTTCCAATTAAGAATTTAAGTTGTATACTCTTTACAATTTTAATAATTTTAAACATCAAAATGTTCAAATGTTTAATACACATTACAATGTGTATTACAGGATGTTAATCATTAAACATTAAAAAGTCGGTGTATTTTATAATAGCAAGATTGCTCAGTTAGACAAAAGTACACAACCTACCACCTTTTAATATTTTAATTATGCAGAAATATTCTATGCATCAAAGTCTTTACGGAAGATATTACTAATAGTATTAATAATGAATGACCTTGGATAGGCTGTAAGCTCAAAGTATTACTGTGGTCCACTTTCTTTGTAACCATCCTTGTATACGAAAATACTTTATTTTTTCATTGACAAAAAGTAACACCACAGAATTTCGTTGATCCGATCACGTATTAATTTCCAATCATACAAAGTAAGTTTTGAGAATCTCCGATTCACCATGCCTTTCATCTGCTCATAAACATATTAAGTAAACTGTATACTGTATGGGTGGTATTGGTAGTTTAAAGAAAAAATACCAGCATTCCACTTTCTTCCTAAACATCTTAAGCATCGAAGTCTTACATGTGGTTATTTTGGAAACGTTTTTACGTGCTCCTTCTGACTATATTAAGTTTATATACTTTGTAAAAAGTTATAATGTGTTAACTTTCTCTGCAAATATGCTTGTTATCGGAGTAAACAAAAGCATACTTTTAGAATTTGATTAATAGGGGATATAATATGGAATTGCATATCTATAATGATATATAATTATATTCATGTACTGTAGCTCAAATTATCACAGTAGTATGTATAATTTATGTCATTTTAATAATATAAAATTTTATGATAATTTTTAATTTATAATAAAATTAAAATATATATACAGTAAATCCTCGATTTAACAGACCCCGATTTAATGGATTTAGGATCTAATGGGCAAAATTCTACGGTTCATATGTTGGTACTTCCCTGTTCAGTACTTCGGTACTTCCCCTTAATGGTTTTGTTGATAAGCGATGATGATGAGGAAGAAGGGCCACTAATTTGCAAAATCAAGCTGTCTGATTTAAGATCTCATTTTGACGACTTGATCATGTTTATCGAATCATCATCTGATCCTGGAGTTCAGCCGTATTACTCTCACTTTCAAGCTTTCAGAAAGATTTTTATTCGTAAGCAGAAAATTTCCAAAACACAATTGAAATTGGATGCTTTCTTCAAGCCATTTAGGTGACCAAAACCTGTGTCATCTCAACCTAGCAGCTCCTCAGCAAGTGGTGTCAATTTCTTGCCAGGATTGACATGAAACATGGAAAAGGAGCAAAGTGATTCCTCTTCTGAGTAGACTACGTAATGCTCAGTTTTTTTTTCTTGTTAAAAGAACGTGGGTAATTTATTATTATTTATTATTTTCTAATGAATGATCTGAAATATATAGTGAAACGTGTCAGTTTTCACTTAAGTATGGGTTATGCTTCAAAGTTTGTTATTTAACTGACTTTTGCTTTCATATGAATGCTATTTAACAGACATTAGGATTTAACAAACTTTTTGCAGTATTGTACAACCCCTCCCCCCAATTAGTCATATTCATATTTCATATTTTCAAATTATATACATGATAGACACTCATACTGTAAATAATACATACATTTTCTATACATACTGTACTGTATGCAAGCAAAATTAAGGTAAAGTAAGTGGTGTTTTGGTGCACTGAAATGGATACAGCTTATTAAAGATGGTCTGTCTATACATATTTAATGTCTCTGATGCATATAATTTGCCAAGCAAGTTTCTATTGAAACCACAGTAAATACTAGGGTAGTAACTTTAACTAGAATAAAATAATAAAAGAAAAATATTAATAAATTATTTTTGTCTCATATCCAGCAAGAAGTTATCATTGTGATGCCCCTCCACACATTGAACATGCAGTTATTATTGCACCATATCAAAGATTTTATCAGAATGGTTCCAGAGTAGAATTCAGATGTGAAGAAACATATGAGATAAAAGGAGAGTATATATTCTGCGAAAATGGAGAATGGAGCCAAAAACCAGAATGTATACGTGAGTAATGCAAGCACTGTTTTTCTCTCTTTAATGGATTTGTCAGGTAATTTAAACATAGTTTCAAAAGCAGAACTTCAAAACCTACAGTATAAAACACATTTAAAGAAAATGTTCCATATGCACAAGGTTTTGTCTGTGTTCTTCCAAGCATTATGACCTTCCTCCAAAATTATCTCCTTATTTACAAACAATGAGGAAATTTAATTCTGTAATTTTTACTTGTATCTCATTTGAAATGTCTCATTTTCTGGTGAATGTCAAATGTTAATTGTGGAATTTTGGGCTGAGAATTTGAGTTCTAGGCTCCCACTCACCATCTGCAATGGTCACTTAATTTTTTCACTCCTTCAGTCATTCTCAAACATTACCTAACAATCGTTTCAGAATTGTAAATAATACAACTTAAAACAGGGACTAAGTGTTTGGTAATAATGGAAAAATGAGGCAAAGGACATACTGTAGAAACACCTAAAGCTACCTGAGGAAGGAAACTGAAGAGGAAAAGGGAGACTGAAGTAGTTCTCCCCAGGCGCAATGGTTTGTAAGGTGCCAATTTGACAAATCTGAAGACTGTGATTCCCCAGTCAGCCTAAAAAAAAACTTTACTGAACTAACAGACTGCAGAAGGGATATTAATAAAAAGATCATGTTTTACTGAAGAATTTAACAAAATCAATAAAAGGATAAACAACGTGGAGATGTGCATTTTGCAGACTGAGGCATGGGGTGAAAAATCAGATAACATGCTTTTACACCTGATCCAAAGGCAGAAGCAGCTAGAGGCCAAACTAGACAGAACCTGTGGAGCTACTGGGTCCCTGAGGAGAGCAAAGTGGGGATCAATAACCCAGTTTGCTGAAAAGTTCATCAGAGAGCAGCTCAAATTCCTCCCAGACTATGACCTTGAAAGGAGATTGGAAGGGCCCATACAGCCCTTGGTCCCAAACACTCAGACTCCTGGTCCAGACCAAGATCTATTGTCATCAGGTTTCTAAGATACTACTGTATGTGGAATTTGGAATTGACTGATTATATAAGTATCAAGCCTTCTAAGGCAGTACATGGTGAAAGGAACTTCATCAGGAATTACTGGTGTCATTATTTTTAGATGAGACTGGACCAGTTTGCACAGTGGGAGGTTGTAATTATGTTCATTCATCTTGGCAAAAATACTGTGGTCCTGATGACTACAACCATCAGACCTCGTCATAAAAGTTATTGGCTTCAAGTCAAACCGTTGACTGGGCCATTGAAGAACATGCGTTCCCTTCATGTTAGCCCCCTTCATTATGTCTTTGGGTTTTTGCTTCAGTTCATTCTTCTATTGAAGTGTTAATTTTTAAGATACTTTTAAACTTTTTAGCAGGCTTTCCTCTACAATTCAGCTATGTTTCCACAATCCATTTTTCCTTCAGTCCTGACAAGCATCTGCATAACCACCATGCTTGACAGTTAAGAGAGTGATGTGCTATGTTTGGCTTAAACCAGATATAATGCCTGTTATTAGACCAGTAATTTTAATCTGTGCCTTTCCTGACTATAAACCCTACTGCTATATGTGTTTAGTAGTCTCTTGTGAGATTTATGAGAGCCCACTGGGAAAAACAAAATACTGAACATTGCTGTGTCTGCAGACTTTCCCTAAGTATCCTAAAACCGGAGGTGTGGTGGTGAACAGGAACGGTAATTGGATACTTCTCGCTGGAGTCTAGGCCTGAGGTTGAGGTCTGACTATGGGAGGCTGATACTGTGACACTTTGTACAAAATGGTATAACAATATCAGTCTTCCATCTCAGAAATATCACCAGACTACATCCTATTGTATGTTGTCTCTGACTGTAGCTGAAAAGCTGGACAACACAATTGTGTTCTCTAGAATTGATAACTGCAACATCCTATTCACTAGGGTATCTAAATTTTAGAATTTTTAGAATTTAGCAGCCAGAATCCTCACCAGGTCACGTACAAGTGTTTACATTACACTTGTGTTCGAGTCCTTGCACTGGCTTGCTATCAGGTTTTGAGTTCAAATCCTCTTGCTCATCTAGAAGGTTGCACGTCTTCTTCAGGAAGGAAACCCTGGTTTTTAAATTGTATTCATTTTCTTATCTCCTCTCCTATTTTTTTCTCTTATTGTAAAGAACTTTAAGAAGCTTATTTAAGGGAGCTATATAAAATAGTTTATTTTAATGGTGTTCCATTTTGCCAGCAGCCATATCACCCTGCAACTCACAACTGACAACTTACTGAAGCTAAGCAGGTGTGAGCCTGGTCAGTACCTGGATGGGAGACCTCCTGGGAAAAACTAAGGTTGCTGCTGGAAGAGGTGTTAGTAGGACCAGCAGGGTTCGCACAGAAGTCTATGTGGGTCCTAATGCTAAAAATGCTAAAAACCACAATGCCACATAAAAACCACATAAAAAACATATCACAAAATATACACGTGTTTTTTTTTCCTGGAAACCGGGACATTGCCTGGTGGTAGGGACACTATACTGTAAAAAGGCGACGACTTCGGAAAAGACATAAAACCGAGGTGCTGACTCTCTTTGGTCATTAAAAATCCCAGGGCGTTACTTGAAAAGAGTAGGGGTGTAAACCCGGGGTCCTGGCAAAATTTCCCAAAGGCCCTTACCAATCATGGCCTCCTAATAATCCTCATCTATGAATTGGCTTCATGACTATGTTCTCCTCCCCACTAATAGCTGATGTGTGGTGAGCATTCTGGCACACTATGGCTGCTGCCGCATCATCTGGGTGGGAGCTGCACATTGGTGGTAGTGGAGGTTACAGTACCTGTAAAGCACTTTTAGTGGAGTGTCCAGAAAAGCGCTATATAAATGTAAGCAATTATTAATTATTATAATTTTATAAAATTACAAAATAATGAATATACATTTCTTTAAACTTAATATTTCATTCAAAACCTGGATACTCTATATGAAGATTTTAGAGAACAAGATAAGTTAGAGAATTGCCGACAAAACTAGAGAGAAATAACGGAAAAATATTGATTGTATATATATTTGGTATCACTAACTCGATATTTGGTGGAAACAACTTTGGCAGTAATTAGACAATTATTGGGGGGTATATCTCTACTGACTTTGCAGAATGTGGTAATGCTAACCCTAGGCTACAAACTGTAGCTCTGAACCAGCATGTCACCAAATTCTGCGTCCACATTCTTGATGTCTGTTATTCTTGACTTGAGGAACCCCTCTGGGCTCCTAAGATGTAGTTTGGTCCCCGTTCAGTGAAGCCTGCTCAGTGAAATTGAGTGACAGACAAGCATGCATCGTACGTATCTTCAAGGGAGGGGACAGTTGTGGAGTTCTCTGCTTATATTTTTTAAGGCACACTGCAGGTGTAAAGGGTTTCTTCGGTTTTACAGGAAGCACTGCAGGTCATTCACATGGTAAGTATTGAATTTGTAGTACCTGTAATAAAAGTAATGACATGTTCACTTATGTTTTGTAATTACTGTACCTATTTTCAAAAGAAAATGAACACACCCAAAACATGTTAAGGTTTCTTCAGTAGAAATCTGTAAAGATGATCTCTTCTGCAAAATAACGTATTGTATTAGAACTCATCCATGTTTTGACATAACCAAACCTTCATTAGAATACATACCATTGGCAATACTAACTAACTGTTGGCATTGCACAGGAGAGAAAGTCTCCTTTTTTAAAGTCCATCTTTAAAAAATCCATCTTTAATACGTATTGACGTATTAATCATTGATCTTAAGACCCATGTATTAGAAACTTACGTACTTGTGAATCAAAATGGATTCAAAAATATAATTTTATAAAAATAAACCACTTGTTTTAAAATTCCAATTGAAAACTTGTTTGAACAGCTTATGTTTTTAAGAAAGGCTTAAAATCCAATCCTGTGTACTAAAATGTTTTGGATTGAACACTGAATACAAAAAACCCTTGTCAAAAGTGTATATCCTGAAAAATATTTGTATATGCCAAATGCTGGCAAGTTCTAATAAAAACATTACATTGGAGAAGAGAAAGTGTGTGTCCGTGCATGTAAGGATTTGTATCGTTAGAGGCACGTGAGTACTTATTCTCTGGAACAGTATTGATGAAAAGAGTAAAAATTTGCGCACACTGGGTTAAACAAAAATGTATTAACAATATCCATGCACACATCACATCACAAATCATAAACATTCAACACACAAATTTCCCTAAGTACATTACCATTTTACAGTCAACCATTCCCAGAGGCCTAACCACCCAGGAAACTCCCAGACTCTTGAGATGAGCTGTCTTCTAAATTAGAATAAAATCTAGGATTAAGTCCTTTCTCTGCAAACTCAGATACCAAAAAATTAATGGAACCCTCTTCCCCTATTTTAAAAATGCACCCACTAACCTGGGAAGGCTGTTTCAAACCAAGGGATTTCTCATTTAGGCACTCCAAGTTCCCTTAAAGCTACAGAATAGCAAGCTCTCTTGGTACAAATACTTCTCCAATACTATTACTATTACTAGCTCCAATCGGATGACTTTTCGGATGATCTTGAACAAGGACCTCTCACCTGGCATACATATATAAGTTCTCTCCACCTGTCTCCCTCTCTCTTATGGTCTGGTTTTCCTTTTTCTCTTTCTTGATCTGATCTTAATGACCTCAATCTCAATGACCAACATGAGCACACGTGCCCACACACGTCCATGCGTCCATTCATTCCTGGAGCAACCTCTCTAATTTGTGCAACTTGCACCGCTGTGTCGGCTTGTCATCGCTCTAGCACAAACTCCGTACAAACTCCGACGCATTTTATCCAGCCGATGCCATTCTCTTCGATAAATTCATTCAGAAACTGAAACATGTACTCTCCTGTAGTTCCTGTTGGTAGCGGCTTACAGAACAGAAAGTCCTCATGGGACATGCCCTCAAACTCGTATCTAACATAAACAAGCGAATTGGCAAAATCAACGACATGTACAGACTCATCTAATTGCAGTGAAAAGCATCTGCTCATCTTAACGCATTCTATCAGCGTACTTTTGATATGATCCGCCCTATCAATAATTCCATGAGTGGCTGTGTCTTTAGGAGGGGGCAGCAGGTCGAGCTGCTCAGCAGCTTTTCTCCACAGCTCTTTTGCCAATGGTAAATAAGGTTCTTCAAAAATAGTGTGGGATCAAGGACTTTTTACTTCAAGAACAATTGCATTTAATTTACAATCTCAAATGTTTTTTGATTCACTGAAAATGTTTTGATAGGTTTTGATAATTACTAATTAATGTTTTTAAAGATGAAGCTCCAGAAACCCATTGTTCTCTAAGAAGGATAGAGAAATGCAAAGACTTTTTTACAATTTTGTCTCCTATTCAGTACAGACTAAACTTTGTGATGCCCCTCCTCATGTAGAACATGCAACAATTATTGGGCCCTTACTGAATGAATATAATGATGGTTCCCAGGTGGAATACAGCTGTGAGGAAACACACGAAATTCAAGGACAAAAATTGATTTTTTGTGAAAAGGGACAGTGGAGTCAAATTCCAGAATGCATAAGTGAGTAAAGCAATGTATAATTTCATATAACTGCCAGCTGCTCTTTGTCACAACCTTTTATCAAAAGCAAAATAAATAATATAATTACCAATCCCCTACTGTATATCCTATGTGAAGCAAATATGTTTAAAAACAAAGACACTAGTTTTTTTTCAAAACCTTTCAGTATTAATAAAAAGTGTGACCCCAGATACATGGTTTTACACAAGTAAATATATTATTCTAAGAACGATAGAATACCTAACTAGGTCATTATCTCCAGACCAGTGTGTCAGTGTGACTTTCATCATTTTCCTTTTTGATAAGCTATGTTTCTGTGATCCCTTACAGACTGTGAAATAGTTTAAAAAAGTAGTGTTCTCAGTTATAGTCTCATCTTCATTCCTTGTAACTGTGTGTTGCACACCTGGTTCTTCTACCTTTGCCCTGATAGGATGCAAGTACTCAGCACTCCTGATTCACCTTCATAACTGGCTGTTCCAACACTTTTATATTCCATCTACAAGGATTATCCAGTTTAATCACCCACATACTACCTATTATACAAGGATTCCAAAGGCCCTTTGTATTATCATACTAATGCAAATTTATATACAGAAATTGCAAAACTAAACTGGAGGTTTAGAGGGTTAGGGTTAAAACTATACAAGAAATAGTTGAGAAGTTGATTATGATAACCCTGAACAAAATAAAATGAAAAAAGCTCATGAGTGTCTTAAAGCAAAACTATCCCTAGACAACTACGTAGCACAGAAACTACCCTAGTTAAAGTCACTAATAATCTTCTGATGGCATCCCATTCCAGATATCCTTAATTGCCTTGACCTCATTGCTATTTTTGACAGTGTTGACTATGACATCTTACTTTCTCATCTTGACACAGTTTGGAGTTTCTGACATTAGTTCTTAATTTGTTCAACTCTTACCTTACTAATCACCTACACTTCTCCACTCTTGGGAATTTCAGTTCAGAAGTTTAGTTCAGTAACTCTTTTATTCCTCAGGGCTTGATACCCCCCTACTATTAAGCATTCACATGTTCCCACTTGGCCAGCATTTCTATGCTGATGTCAGTCAAATGTTTATATTATGTTTATACTAAACTTGACACAGAAGTGTCTGTTTCTGCTCTGTCTACTTGCATCTCTGACATAAAAACCTGGATGACTCAAAATGTCCTTAATTTAAACTACAATAAGACTGAAGACATGCCTCTTTGCACCTCCCATCACCTCTGTAAAGTCAATGCTACAACTCTATCTGTGGATGGCACTGTACTTATATTTCAATCTAAATTGAAGAACTTAGGGGTGATATTTGATCCAGGATTGATGTTTGACCTACTGTACATATGCAAAATTGGGTAACTCCATCAGTCTTCCACCTCAGAAATATTACCGGACTACATCCTATGTTGTCTCTGACTGAAACGCTGGACAACACAATTTTCTCTTTCAACTTGCAGCATCCTATTCACTGGGGTATCTACTACTGTATAAATCCACACTAACCACACTATGTCCAGAATTAAGCAGCCAGAATACTCACCAGTTCACATGCAAGTGTTTACATTACTCCTGTCCTAGAGTTCATGCACTGGCTTCCTATCAGGTTCTGTGTTGAGTTTAAACCCTCTTGCTCACGTAGAAAATTACATGGCTTGGCACCTCTGTACCTAGCTGATATATCTTCCTACCTCCAACCTTGCAACCTCTGTTTGTCCCCTTAGCTTATCTAGGTTGGTGTACCATGGGTACAACCAAAATATGGATGACAGGGCCTTCTCTTCCAATGCTGTAAAACTCTAGAATTCTATCCCCAAGCATGTTCTCCCTAAGCCCTTTGAAGTCCAGACACAAAACCTTCTTCTTCAGTGAGGGTTTTATTTAATTGCAAACCCTTGTTTTTAAATTGTATAATTCTCTTATCTTGTCTCTTTATATTTTTTTTTTTATCTTACTGTAAAGCCCAGTAGCCATTATAGAAGAAAAAATCATAGCTATAAAAGATCACAGTGTCTCTGGCCCTTCAATATTTCTCATAATTGGTCAAATACTGGTGTGATTTTTTCTTGGAACAAGTTCCTAACTGTTCATTTTATGCACAATTAACTCTAAATAATTATTCATTTTCACCTTACTTATTTCCTTTTCAATTCTCAAAACTTCAGTCAGGTGTTTAACTATAAATCATTTAAGTTGACAATTTCCTTCAATCCATCCACACAGTTCATCTCCTGAAGCCCCAAAAGGTGTCTTATGCTCTTTTGTAGACTGTTTTTTTGATTTTTCTATAGAGAACAAAAACTGTATTCCACAAGTGGGTAACTATGAGATTGTAGCATTTCAACATAATCTCTGTTAAATTGTATTGTTGCAATGTGGAGCATGGAGAACTGGTTAGAACTGACCTTATAACTGGATGTAGTAAGCACAAATCCTGGGTGTGGTATACTGTAGCTGCTGCACCCTTGAGCATTCTATTTCACATAGATTGTTCCATTAAAATGCCCTGTATATAAATGGGTGTTTTCCAAATTGTGATTGTAAGTAAAACTTTGTGTTGTTAAGGAAAAATATCAATTTTATTCTACTGATGCTATAGATTTTTTAGATATGTAGATATTTTCTGTCCTTATTGTATACCAAATAGGACATTAAAAGAGTCACAGGAAATTTTAATAAGTTGTGAATTCTTAATATTGTGTAAAAAGTTTCAGAAAAAGGCAATGATTAAAAGCCAGACAACCATGTATGTTAACTTAAAGAGAGGAGACCGTTGTGGAGTTCTCTGTTTATATTCTATAAGGAACACTGCATGTGTAAACAGTTTCTTCTATTTTACAGGAAGCACTGATGTTCATTTAAATGGTAGGTACTGAATTTCTAATACTAGTAATAATAATATATTTTCACTTGTGCATTTAAACCTGAGTATGAATCAGCATGTATTCAGAAGTATATTAAAATTATGTTAATTTTAAAATTCCAATTTAATACTTGTTTGAATTGCTTAGGATTTAAGACAAGGTTAAATCAACATCAATGTTCTAATACCTTTTGGATTGAACACTGAATATACAGTATAAGATCCTTGTCTAGCCAAAGGTGTATGTGTAACGCTGCTTTGAAGAGGTGAAAAGGATCCGATGCAGATGCAGGAGTCAATGGGAGGTAAGTAAGTGAACAGAGCAAAACCAGGAGCTGAGTCGTAGTCCGAAGGCGTAAGGTAGGTCGAGATCCCGTAAAGACACTGGTGGCGAACAATCCAAAATGTGAGACAGAATCGTGGTCGAAATGAGAGCGGCAGGGTCAAATCCAAAATAGACACAGATAGTAAACGATCCAAGGGGCGGGGCGAGACGAGATCCGAAGTCCGAAGTCCGAAGGCAAAAGGGCAAGAAACGCTAGGCAGAGCAACTCGTGTGGCGGCGCTTGTTAAGAGTAACGCTGCTGGTGCTGATTAGCTCGCGTACGCGTTGATCTCTGCTGGCTGGTGGTCGTGGCAGTATGTTTGTATGTACCACATATTGATGAGTTATAATAAATAAAGTACTTTGGAGCATAGAAAGTATGTGTTCATTTAATTATAGTTTTTTCTTAAATGAAACATTTTCCCCAAACCTACAATTACACAGTTCTGTAAACTTTAATAACAAGCATGATTTTTTTCATTGTTCTTGATATATTTCAACATATTTTTCCTCACAAATTTCACATTTTATCTTATGTAGAAATCCTGGTTCTTACCATGGCTAATAAGTATACAGGGTAAAACATTGGCAGCGCCTTATGAACCCTAAGACTACATGAATACAGTATGTGACATTAGTGCCATTTGTAATTGCATTTTATCTAGCTGTGGCTTTAACTGACAACTCTTTCCTGAAGATTTCACAAAAAAGAACGTGTTAGAGCTTTAGAAGTGTGAATTATTATTGTTTATATAAAATGTGGTTACAAATCAGAGTTATAAAATGATGAATAACAGGAATTCACCGAGCTGCTTAGTCAATAAGTTAAATAATCATAACTTCCAACTTCTAAGGATTTTGCCATGAATATGCCTGAGCAGCTGGCACAGTTATAGACACGTAAGTTCTTAATTCTCTAGTCAAAATAATAATAATTCAGACACACTGGGTTAAACAAATATTAACAGTTACCATACACACACTAGAAAACTAGACAACTAGAAAAATCCCAGACTCTTACCAAGTATTCAACTCTTAATGACTACAAATGCCAGAATAAGAGATAAGCTACCTACTAAACTAGATATACATAGAATACAACCTACAATTAAATATCTCTTTGCAAACCCAGATGCCACAAAATAAATGGGAGCCTTTTGCCCTGTTCTAAAATGCACACACTAAGCAGGAGAGGCTGTTTTAAACTGAATTTTTCTTCACTCAGGAACTCCAAGTTCCCAAAAAGCTACAGAATAGCAAGCTCTCTTAGTAAGGTTCAAATACTGTATTTCTCCAGTACTATTACTGGTTCCACTCAGGTCTTCTCTCACCTGACACACTCTCTCCTCCTGTCTCCCTCTCTGTCTTATGGTCTTTCCTTTTTCTTTGTCCCAATCTGATCTTATATGGCGTCCTTTTGGACTCCTGATTCATACTAAATCTTTTACCCACAAACTTAATTAACTAAGGTTAACCAAAGTAAGCTTTATGATTGCAAACATCCCCTTTGCTTTAAACTGGAAAGGTTTACACTGCCAGGTGTTACATACTTTATCTAGACTTTTAGAGATACTTCCTAGTCACATATAACTGAAGCAGTATTCTTTTTGTAAACTAATATTGTAAAATAAGTTAATACCCTGAAAAAACTAACTTCATTAAAACTTATTGTATGCTGAGTGTCAAGAACAGTTCTTTCAGGGCCCTATGCAGACGACACAATCCAGAATTGTGAGGAAACACTGGGGAAAAAGTCATGCAGGAGAGGGTATGGAGACAAGGGGCATGTCCAAGGGGTGCAGGTGTCCAGGGGGAGTGAACAATCCATGAAGAAATCCAAACAGGTAATCCAAGACAGAAGAGTAAGTCCAACATCGGAAGATCCATCCGAGGGAATTAAAACCATGAACCGGGTCGGGACCAGCGAGGGGGGAACAGGAACAGAAGGTAAAAACCATGATGGAGCCAGACGCAGCAGGACCCGGGCTCTCACGAAACAGGATTCAATGAGGAGCTTCGAATGACGTCTGTGTCTGGCTTTTAAGGAGGAACTGAAATAGGGAACAGGTGTGGGTAATGGGAAAGAACGAGGAAGGGCTGGAGCGCCCTTAAGAGGAGGAGTAGCGATCGTGACACTAAGGTAATTAACTAATTTGAAGATTTTTAAAATATGAATAACCTTAATCATATTTTCCAGATGACAATTGTGAAGACCCACCAGCACTTGAAAATGGTGATACCATTTCAGAGAGGCCACAAAACAATGTCTATAAGCATGGTGACAAAGTTAAATATCAGTGTAAGCAATTTTATAAAATGAGTGGTTCTAGTGATATAACTTGCCAACGAGGACAATGGACAAAACTACCCACATGTCTCCGTAAGTACATCAAATACAGAAAGCACATTTAAATGCACTGGAGATGCTCTGTGTGTAAGCGCAGAATAAGCTATATAACTCTGAGAATACCTTTGATCAGTCATGGAAATGAGGTCATCATCAAAAGATAACTTTTATTTTTAGATTTCGTCATTGGATTCTAAAGTAAAAAGTGATTATACTTTGTAGTCAGCAAAGGAACAAGTTAAAGGTTTATTCCATGCTGAAAAGAGATGAAAGGAAAGACAACATTTCGGCTGTGGAGCCACTCGAAAAAGTCTCCACAGCCAAAACATTGTGTTTCCTTTCTTCTCTTTTCAGCATGGAATAAGCCTGTAACTTGTTCCTTTGCAGCCTACGCATGCTGACGCAGCTACTACTTGAACTACTTTGTAGTCATATAGATTCAAGGTTGATTTCAGGAATACCCCTCAGATCCCCTACTCAAACCTGCATCGGGGTGGCCCTGCATCAGTGGAAATAGTATTTAGGGACTGTGTGGACTACAAGTGAAGTTTTCAGGCAAATGTCAATTCTATTTTCAAAAAAGGGCAAGTGTCTGTTTTTCTGAAGAAAGATTAAGAAGTTTAAATGTTGACAATTCATTATTAATCATGTTTTACAAGTCTTTTTTCACATTTTTGATAATATTTAATGTCTTTTACCTATAAAAGTGTGCAGTTAGTACACTCATGTTTTGATTAAAAATGTTAAAATATGTATTTGTCTTTTTTAACTCAACAAATTGGGACATTGGAAGTAAATACTGTTGCAAGATATCATACGTATAATTAAGTGCCTAACCAAAAAAAGTATTTGTTTCCAGTGTTTTTTAGATGCATAATTTTGACCGTACTGGCTTCAAAGGCTCTACTTTAAGACCATGCCCCCAAATAGAACCCAAGTTCAATGTCCTCAAGGAATGGATGCACCTTTTAATCATCTTAATTATGTTAAAAAGTATAAACAGTACAGCCCTGTTTAGGGTCTTAAATACAAGGGAACCACATGGGCTTCAAATGCACAATAGAAAGAAATATCCAGAACAAAAACAGAATAAAAAAAGAAACACATTTTATAAGTTGTAGTAGACATAGGATGTACATTTCTACTACTGTCTACTACAGTGGATAACAACTTTCAGAGTCATTAAACAAATAACATTTTGCAAGAAATTCTATTAAGACAGGCCATGGAATTCTTATCTATGCCTTAAAAAAAGATAATGTATATTTATGTTTTTGTTTTAACATTTTAAAGATAATTAAAGATAATGATAACAATTCCAGGCAATGACTGAAAAGAATGAAATAATTAATGAAAAGACTAGAAAGTCCATTATTATTATTTTATTTACATTAAGTATTGCTAAATAAGTTATTATGGGTATGGGTATATATTATGCATATATACTGCTTTGGAAGGACTTGATAAAGTATCAATGCACTTGGGAGTTTCTTAGAACTGCTACAACAGATAAAAGTTCTTATGAAAAAATATTGCATTGCATTGTCAGGTTGTATTTAGTTATGAAATACACTGCTGTGAAGCTTAGGTTTTCTTGTGTCTTATGAGGCATTCTGTGTTCGATTTTTCTGGTACAAAGTAGTGAAATTCATCAGTTGTGCTATATACCTTGAAGCTTTATGGTCAGCTTTACTTAAAAATAGTTTCAGTGCTGTAAATTGTATTTTGATTATTTTGGAGATGCTTTGGTGCTTCTTTGAGAAACAATTAAAAATATGGTGTTTAAGGTAATGAAAAGTATGCCGTAGATTTATATGGCTGTCAAGTGTGGAGGACCACTGGCACATGAAATGGTGATGTCATTACAGAGAGACCTCAAAACAATATATATAAGCATGGTGTCAAAGTTAAATATCAATGTACTGTAAGCAATTTTATAAAATCAGTGATTCCAGTAAAGAAACTTGCAGGTATGGACAAGGGACAAAACCTATGTACAGTATATATGTACTTGATGTAGTATGTACAGTACATCAAATACATACTGTAAAGCATATTTAATGCAGTTGAGATGCTGTGTGTATTAGTGCAGGAAAAATTAACAGAACACTCCGAATAACATTTATCAGTCATGTACATGATTTTCTCATCAAAAGATCACATAGGTTTAATTTTCAATTTTATTATAAGATATTCCACAATTTTTGGCATGAGACCCTTTCATTTCTAGGGGAGGCTTCACAGATATGTCTGTTTATTCCCATTTTGGTAATTAAGATTTCTGTCCTGGGAGGTCATGATTTAAATTATGATCAAATAGGAAGGATAGGAATACTATACAGTATCACACCATATAAACTTAGTCAATTCAATCCTAATATTCCTGACTTCTGTATTACAAGCAAAGATAACATAAGCACTTTATTTCACTGCATGTGGGAATGTCCAAAAGTTCAGGGTTTTCGGAAGAAGGTAGTGCATATAGTTTCACAGATTATTGGTAGGAAATTGCCTCCTAACCCTAAATTATGCATTCTTAATATACAGTGCCTTGCGAAAGTATTCGGCCCCCTTGAACTTTTCAACCTTTTGCCACATTTCAGGCTTCAAACATAAAGATATAAATTTTTTATTTTATGTGAAGAATCACCAACAAGTGGGACACAATTGTGAAGTGGAACAAAATCTATTGGATTTTTGAAACTTTTTTAACTAATAAAAAAATGAAAAGTGGGGCGTGCAAAATTATTCGGCCCCTTTACTTTCAGTGCAGCAAACTCACTCCAGAAGTTCAGCGAGGATCTCTGAATGATCCAATGTTGTCCTAAATGACTGATGGTGATAAATAGAATCCACCTGTGTGTAATCAAGTCTCTGTATAAATGCACCTGCTCTGTGATAGTCTCAAGGTTCTGTTGAAAGCGCAGAGAGCATCATGAAGACCAAGGAACACACCAGGCAGGTCCGTAATACTGTTGTGGAAAAGCTTAAAGCCGGATTTGGATACAAAAAGATTTCCCAAGCTTCAAACATCCCAAGGAGCAAGCGATCATCTTGAAATGGAAGGAGTATCAGACCACTGCAAATCTACCAAGACCTGGCCGTCCCTCTAAACTTTCAGCTCAGACAAGGAGAAGACTGATCAGAGATGCAGCCAAGAGGCCCATGATCACTCTGGATGAACTGCAGAGAACTACAGCTGAGGTGGGAGAGTCAGTCCATAGGACAACAATCAGTCTTACACTGCACAAATCTGGCCTTTATGGAAGAGTGGCAAGAAGAAAGCCATTTCTCAAAGATATCCATAAAAAGTCTCGTCTAAAGTTTGCCACAAGCCACCTGGGAGACACCCCAAACATGTGGAAGAAGGTGCTCTGGTCAGATGAAACCAAAATCGAACTTTTTGGCCACAATGCAAAACGATATGTTTGGCGTAAAAGCAACACAGCTCATCACCCTCACTGTCAAACATGGTGGTGGCAGCATCATGGTTTGGGCCTGCTTTTCTTCAGCAGGGACAGGGAAGATGGTTAAAATTGAGGGGAAGATGGATGCAGCCAAATACAGGACCATTCTGGATGAAAACCTGTTGGAGTCTGCAAAAGACCTGAAACTGGGACGGAGATTTATCTTCCAACAAGACAATGATCCCAAACATACAGCAAAATCTACAAAGGAATGGTTCACAAATAAACGTATCCAGGTGTTTGAATGGCCAAGTCAAAGTCCAGACCTGAATCCAATCGAGAATCTGTGGAAAGAGCTGAAAACTGCTGTTCACAAACGCTCTCCATCCAACCTCACTGAGCTCGAGCTGTTTTGCAAGGAAGAATGGGCAAGAATTTCAGTCTCTCGATGTGCAAAACTGATAGAGACATACCCCAAGCGACTTGCAGCTGTAATCGCAGCAAAAGGTGGCTCTACAAAGTATTAACGCAAGGGGGCCGAATAATTTTGCACGCCCCACTTTTCATTTTTTTATTAGTTAAAAAAGTTTCAAAAATCCAATAGATTTTGTTCCACTTCACAATTGAGTATTCAAGTGGGTATATTCACACCTGAAGAAGGCTCCACGGCCGAAACGTTGTGTTCTCTTTCTTCTTTTCTTCAGCATGGAATAAACCTATTACTTTATACTATATATATTTATATTCCTTAATTAATATAATTCATGAGGTTCAGAGATGTTATGCATCTGTTATTTTTATTGTCAGGTTTTAGTTACAAAATATTATTAAATATAGTATCTATATTAAAAATGATAAACAGTATGGAAACAATAAATGAAGCAATCGTTTCACTAACATCTAATGCACCACAAGTGTCAATTGGAAGCTCTCAGTGCAGAAATATTTAGAAAGGTTTACTTTTGTTTCACAGACTGTATGAAAGACTGCTCTCTCTGCTAATTAAAATTTTTAAAACACCAGTTTTATTGACATTTTACTATTATTCTTTAGGTCCTTGCATTATACCAACACCTATAGATGACCGTTACAACCTTAAAAATCCAAGGAACACTGAATATGTTGAAGAAGGCATGAAATTCAGATTTCATTGCAAAGATAATTTTTTTTATTATGATAGCTGGAATTATTATTATTATTCAGCTTATGTCCTGTGCATTAATGGAGACATTGAATATCCAACATGTAAGTATAATTCATTTTCATTGATATTTAAAAACTGATTTGTTTTGTCAGAAATTCTACAGAATTCCGTTTCTTACACAATCTATAGTTCTCATTGATTTGACCTTTAATTAACACCGTTGTGTACTTTGTCACATATGCTAACTTTTGTTTAAAAAAGGATCATGTAAATGACTATAGAACATTAACTCGAAAACCGAAATGATGTTGCAAAAAAATGTCTTCAGTTTGTGTTCTTTGCGGATACATTGGGGAGAGTGTCAAGTTTAGAAATACATTATGTAGCATATTCAGGTTCTTTCAGGACAAAGGACTGGTGGAGACGCGATAACTTAACCAAGCGACTGTTTTATTCTTTTATCGCAACCATACAAATCCAAACACAGGATATACACACACATGAGAAGACTGACAGTACAGGTACACATCTTTAGGGTGGTAATTACTTAACAACAGGCTATACACTATTATTGCTACACAGGACACTAGAACAACTATAACATTATTTACACATGTAGGGTCAGCTGCTGGTCATCGTGCTGACCCTCAGACTCTCCCCGGCTACAACTCCCAGCATGCCCAGCAATACAATGAGCACCTACTGTAGGGCCGCATCCTCCTCACCACTGGGCGAGGGCGTTACAATAATTACAATGGGCCCGATAAACAGTACTTTCATAAAGTTCACAATTTTGTGCTTAATTCAAAATGTGTAAAATTAATTAATTGGTTTGGTTTCTGGGACTGAATAACCGGTTTGAGAAATTGTGTCTTCAGTTCCCCTTTAATGAGGCTGATCTAATTTGATAGTATCTGAGGAACATCGCAAGCCAAGGCATCCCTATTTGCCAAACAAGTGGGCTGCACACCTATTTTTTTATCCCTTCATGCTGATTGTAAGACTTGCCCAAGTGTATAGCAGGAGTTTGCATAGTAAGCTCTCATTTCCTTGAACAGGCCATCAAAAAAAACAATAAAAATTAGCTTTGATTTAACAACTTACTTCTTGTCACCTTGTGATTAGGAGGCATGCCTCAAGTGATAGTGACATTTTGTGAATTTAAGTATGAGGCTTCTCTATATCGTCAGGAAAACTGCAAAAATCACTCCCCATTATCCATTCAAAAAAACTGTTTACACCTCTAAAGGTCCTTAAGGTTCATAGCATCCCTGACCAAATCCTGGAAGCACAGGTACATGACAGGACTGTATTCCTAAGCAGGACACCGGTCCATCACAGGGCATGCATGCTTGCACACAAGGTCGGGTATACTTGAGAGACAGCAGTTAACCTTACCAAGCATATCTTGGGAGGCTTTTGAGAAAATCAGATCACCCCCAGCAAACCCTAACAAACACCAGGAGAACATACAGTTCACTCCACACAGAAGACACTCAATCAAACCTGGGCCCAAGTAATTACAGTATGAGTCAGCAGGCCTAACCAGCACAACATTATGCTGCCCATACTTTCTATTATTAAATAGATCATGAAAAGCTGAATGTACTTACAGAAAAGCATTGCTTATCAGTACTTGTACTGGGATTGTGTAAAAATGTATGAAGTAACCAATGAAGTTTGTGAATTTATCATGGACTGAATATGATCTGTGGACCACAGGTTAGGAACCACTGGTCTCCTTTACAGTAGAAAAGAAACAAAAATGAGATGTAAGCAGCATTGAAAACAACATTATGTAATTGATCAAATTGCTGATGTCATTTAGACTCCTATTATTGAATTTGAGTAATTTCATTAAGGTCGATTTTATTTTCTATAGGAAAACAAAGTAGAAAATACCTGTACCTTACATTATTTTAGATCAACTTTGTGTGTGTTAAATTAGAGTTACTGGAAGGAGACATTTTAGCATATAAAAGGAAATTATTGGGTTAACACATAAGGTCTTGTCATTCACAAGCTCTTATTAATGTTACATACTCAATGACTAAATCATGCATCATTTAAAATTAAGTCATTATGCATATGAGAAGAATCAGATGGTACAATTGAAATCAAACAATGGGAAATTCATTGTTAAAATGATGTTGGATTTTTTTTGTTTGTTTTCTTATGCATACAGGTGAAAGATACAGGAGATATTGAGGTATTGAAGAACTGGTGAGTGTTGCTTTTACTTTTGTTTAATAAATAACCGTTCAGTTTTCAACATTTTCACTAGTAATTACTTTATAAAATTGTTCTTTTTTCAACAGACTTGACTGTCCCATCTTATTAAGAGTCTTAAGTGAAAGCCCTGTATTGAGAATATGAGCATATTTGATTATGATGCAGTTTTGGCCCACAACCCTGCACATGTGAATCCATTGTTCCACACATTGCAAATAATATCAAATAATTTAATTTAATAATTCAAAATGTATTCAATTTAAAGTGGATAAACAATAAATGAAGATGAAAGTATTACCAGGGTGGGGTTGCTTGTCTCTTTGTTTAGCTGCAAGTTGGATGCAAGGGTGGTAAAATATCCAACAATGAAATAACTTGAAAAATGTTTAATACATTGTGTACTGCAACTTCTAAAGGTATTAGGACAGCAAGAAAAAAGCTGTTTCTCTTTAAAGTCATATTTGTGATTATGAGATTAATATGAATGATAAGCGTAATATAATACAGTATATGTTTTATTTTATCATTAAAGTCCATGATGTGACCTTCACCGTGCTTCACAGATGTCAAAGCCTAGAATGCATCACCACCTCTGGAACTGCCTCACTCATCTTTATAGATGATGTAACTTATGCTTGCTGCAACAGGAAGAGTTATGATATTTACAGAAATATTTTCCCTGTATATGTAGGAGAAAATACTTCTCATATTTTTCCCTTAATAATCCATACCATACTAAACCAAGCACCATGAAAATATTCCAAAATATATGATTAATTCAACCAAAGAATTCATCAGGAGAAAAAGAGGATTAAGGAGTAGCCAATGAAGTAAAGACACTGCATGTTATTCCAAATGACCACACATTTTACATATTGAAAATATCACCCCTAATCTAGGCTAGAACTCAAACTGTCTGCAGCAAAATCCTTGAAAAGAGCCTTCAATGATTATCTAAAGGCTTCAGTCTGAAGACTTCAGTGAATTCAGTGGAATGCACCGTTCATGCAGTTCTTGACTCAATAGGATCTGCAGCCATGTACAGTAATAACTTATTCTGAAATTTACCAAAAGTGACTATATCTTAATACTCTTAATTGAAATCAAATCACGTGATTAAACTGAAGGTGTGTTGTTCTAATATGATAAAACATATGACTTACCCAAAAAACAGTATACGTGCCATTCATATTAATATCATGATCATGAATACAAATAGGTTGACTGAAAATAAACAGTTTTGACATTGCTGTTTAAGTACCTGTATAGGGCACTGTATGTAATAATTTTCAACTGATCGACACTGCTACCATTCTACTTGAAATAGATTCCTTGTTGCTCCACTGTTGAGCTGATGCAACTTTTCTGGTTTAACAGTACAATGGAAGAGTATGTACAATATGGCATTACACATCTTAATTTTATTATTTTTAAAAGATCATTCATAATTATTTATTTGAAAGCATAAGTGTAAATCTTAGTTCTCCATACATTAAATATTGTACTAGTTCAGTTCTTTTACGGGTGTGGGATATGGATATGAGTACTCCATTAAGAATCTAAAAATCATGTGACATCTGGAAATCTTTTCTATCTTGCTTTGCCAGGATACAATGATTTTATTCTGATTATTTCAAAACATGTTTTTATTATTTACTGTAATTCTGAAATACACCTCTGTACTCATGGTTATTGAACATTTGATTTAAAAGCTGTTTCTTTTCAAATATATTTTCAAAAAACAAAAACTCATTTCTGGCACTATTTTAAAGTTTATTTTTTCATTTGATACTGAGTAATATTTCTTTACAAAAATAATCTAAATCTTTTATCGAAGATCAATAACTTCAATAAAAATTTGGTAATAACGTGGAAGGAGATGTCTCCTCTTCTGCATGAAAATTTGTAGTGACAAACTTGAACTCAAACAATACATTTAGTTCTATACACTTATTTTGCATGGTTTGTTTTTGCTATTGCTTTTTCTGTTCTATCATTTTTTGTGTATGGAGCATTGTGAAATAACTATAAAGTATATGCATGAGAAATCAGATCTTTTTCACATTGTTTATATTATTATAAAAGTCACACCACCGCTTTGGTGAGGGTAACAAAGGCACCAGAAAAGAAAATATCAATTCTAACAAAGGCAAGATGGAGAACCACTACAATGCAAAGATACTTTTATTGGTGCTATATATAGTGAGGGGGAAATAAAAACCAATAGGCACTTGGTATCTCAGCCTACACTGCTCTTCAACTTCTCTCTCTCATCAAACAAAACACCCATCTACAGTATATCTCCTCCCCCTTATATCTCCTCAGTGGTGGAAACCATTAATGGTCTTTCTCACAATAAGTATAAAAATGGCCATTTTACAATTTCCTTACTCTATACATAGCATCTCAAACATACTATGTTTTGTACATTTAAACAAAATTTTACCTAATTTGAATTTAATAATAATAATAATAATAATAATAATAATAAACTTTATTTTATATAGCGCCTTTAAAGGTGGCTTCTCAAAGCACTTTACAGGATGACAATAACAATAAATAAGAAGACTACAACAATAAATAAGAAAATTTCACAAGACAGGACACAATTATAATTACAACAATACAACAATAACAATAGAGGAGACCGTGGAAGATGGTATTAAGAAGAGCAGAGGGGTGAAGAGTGGAACCAGTTAAGTAAAGGCTTTTCTGAAGAAGAAGCTTTTGAGTCTGGATTTGAAGGAGTTTAGAGAAGGTGACTCTCTAATATCCTTGGGCAAAGAGTTCCAGAGCTTGGGGGCATAGCAGGAGAAGGCCCTGTTGCCCATACAATGTAGACGGGCTTGGGGGACAGTAAGGAGGGCAGAATTTGAAGAGCGGAGGTTGCGAGGTGGGGAGTAGGGCGATAAAAGTTCAGACAGGTATTGAGGTGCCAAGCCATGTAAAGCCTTGTAGGTGAGCATGAGGATTTTAAAGTCTACGCGGAATTTGACCGGATGCCAGTGCAAGGACTCCAGGATAGGAGTAATGTGAACACTTGCACTAGACCTGGTCAGGATTCTGGCTGCTGAATTTTGGACATACTGCAGCTTGTTCAGAGTAGATTTAGATACCCCAGGGAGTAGAGCATTGCAGCAGTCAATTCGAGAGAATACAAATATGTTGATCAGCTTTTCAGCCACAGTTAATGATAGCATAGGGCGTAGTCTTGCGATATTTCTAAGGTGAAAAAAAGATGTTTTGACAGTATGCTGTACATGTGGGTCTAATGTTAAGCCAGAATCAATAATAACCCCAAGGTTTTTCAATTTTGATTGAAGCTCAAGTACAGAGCCATCTACAGACAGGGTTACAGGACTGGCTTTACGAAGTTGATGGGGGGTACAAATAAGCATGACTTCAGTCTTGTCACAGTTAAGATGAAGGAAGTTTTGAGTCATCCAAATTTTTATGTCAGAGATGCGATTAGATAGAATAGAGACAGCCACATCAGTGTCGGGTTTGGTATGGATGTATATTTGAGTATCGTCAGCGTAAAAATGAAAGCTGAGGCCATGTGATCTTAAAAGCTGACCAAGTGGGAACATCTAAATGCTGAAGAGCAAGGGGCCCAGTATTGAGCCCTGGGGGACACCAGACTTGACAAGACCAATTTCAGACCTGTACCCATTGAGAGAGACAAAGTTAATATGTATAATTAACTTAATAAATACATAATTAAATAGGGATTAGCTGGTCTCTCCATCTCTGGAATATATTTTTCCTCTGGCACTACAAGGATACCTGTTTTGACAAGGTTCTGTTTTTTTGGGTTCTTGAAGCAGGAGACAGTATTGTTGCATCTCGCAATCAATGTTGTTAATTTGTTGAAATATTTATACGGGTTTTAAGGAACTTTGGAATCGCTGTTAATTTATGTCTTATGTTAATATGTGTTTACAAACACAAAGCAATACAGAAAAAAGGAAGTATTGTTCAGTTGTATGTGTATGTTTACCATTTTCTAAACAGCGTTTTTGTTTTATAATGTAGTGGTTACTGAAGGCTGAAGCCTGCTTTGTCACAATAAAGTAAAAAGGCTTTACATTTTAACAAGAAAACACATTGGTACTAAAACATTGACATTATTACCCAATATAAAAACCTAAAGCCAGCAACAAATTTAAACTTGTTTCTTGATCAGAGTCAAATCATTCACCTTAAATGTTTACTTTTCCAAATTGCCTGTCTAAAGAAAAACATTACCATAAATAACTCCTCTAGGAAATAATTAACTCAAAGGAATAAAATCTACTCAACGTCCAATGATTACTTTTATATCTTGTTGTTTAAGTTCATTAGAGGAAGACATTTTAGGAAGGGATTGTACTGATACAGATTATCTATTTACAGGCTTAATAATAATGCAGAATTAAGTGTTTCTGAGCTTCCCAAATGAGGCCCCATTTCTCTGTTCATCTCTGTGGTACAGCCACAGAGAAACCATTCATGCAAGATGTTTTCTTTTGATAAGGACAGCTCCCAAAGGGGGATGCACTTAGCTAAGCCTGGCTATCATGATCAATGGTCATCCATTGGCGCCTATCTGTCTAGGGAGTGCGAGTTGGACATCTGGATTGCATTCCTAAGTGTCAGGACTAAGTGACTCATATCTCACCTTGATCAACCAATCAGGGACTGGTAGGGCCGAGTAACCCACGTGGGACTCTGATGCCCATGGAACTTTCAGCCAATCAATGAGCTAAAGTTCCTCCAGGTAAAAACAGGCAACACAGAGAGCCTGGGAGATTGAGATTCAGATTCAGATTCAGATTCAACAATTCTAAAGGGAATTCAAAGGAGAATCCCAAGGGCAGGACATTCTCGCAGCGCGCCTCCTGACCATCCTGAGACTCAGCCCGGACAACCACGGAACGGCCAGTGTGTCCGAGTGCCAGAACTTTCCTTTGTTCTAAGAGTCTAGAGTGGAGGTTGCCAGAGAGTAACCAGCAGCAGGCCTCGTGAACCGGTCGGAACTGTGGACAGCTGAATTACTATTCAGAACTAGCTCTTCATCAGGAACGAACCGGTCCTTTTCCTGACTTGCTGGGACCCACAGTCATCTTTTCTCCTGTGCACAAACTTTGCTAGTTAAAGCCAACAGTGAGCATCAGCAGCGCACCGTCGCAAGCCGCACAGCACAGCCTGGCACCGAGGCAGAGAGCGCGGATTGGACAGCAACAGCCTGCAACTGTTTCTTTGTGCCCGCAGGAGATCTGAATCCCCAAAAATTGAATGAGTATTCAACTTCAATGCATTACAGCTCGAGAATTCAATTGTTATCCCAACCAGTTGATATCAATTTAATTCCTAAGAGTTATGTACTTGTTTTGAGTATCTAATGTAGAAGTTGTAACCAAGTTCACTTTACGAAACGGTCTTAATGAATGATATACTGAACGTATGTCCTCTTGATATGTGTAACTCTTTGTAACTGACCGAATATACCTTTTGTATTCTGATAACCCTCTCGATAAGATCTGTTAGGTTTATATGCATATTCTATGTATTAATAAATGTATCCTCGTATATTAGTACCTGTGTGCGCGTTGTTTGAGTTATGTCGCATGGTTGGATTCTAAAGCCATCAAAAGAATCAACTTTGTGATTTACTGCTACAATTAATAATTGTCTCAGTAAATGCCCAAACCCTACAGAACTGGTGCCTTCAGAGAGCCACTATGATTACATATTTGGCGTCCCTGAACCGGTTTTCCCTACACCTGCAATTGACTGGTATCCCATCTAAGGTGTACCCTGCCTTGTGCTGTTGCTTGCTTGAATAGGCTCTGGCTCCCCTGCATCCTTGAAATGGAAAAGCGGTTAGAAAATGGATGGACATATGGATGAGAAGTGTGCACTGAGATAAAACCAACATTATGGATTTCTTATTAGTGTTCTTACATTGTGCATGTCTTGCATTATAATAATAATAATTGCTTAAACTTATATAGCGCTTTTCTGGACACTCCACTCAAAGCGCTTTACAGGTAATGGGGACTCCCCTCCACCACCACCACTAATGTGAAGCATCCATCTGGATGATGCAAGGGCAGCCATAGTGCGCCAGAGCGCTCACCACGAGCTCTCAGTGGGGAGGAGAACAGAGTGATGAAGCCAATTCATAGATGGGGATTATTAGGAGGCCAGGGCCAATGGGGATTTGGCCAGGACACAGGGGGTTACACCCCTACTCTTTTCGAGAAATACCCTGGGATTTTTAATGACCACAGAGTCAGGACCTCGGTTTACATCTCATCCGAAGGACGGCGCCTGTTTACAATATAGTGTCCCCATCACTATACTGGGGCATTAGGACCCACATGGACTGCAGGGTGAGTGCCCCCTGCTGGCCCCACTAACCTCTTCCAGCAGCAACCTTAGTTTTTCCCAGGAGGTCTCCCACCCAGGTACTGACAAGGCTCATACCTGCTTAGCTTCAGTGGGTTGCCAGTTGTGAGTTGCAGAGTGATATGGCTGCTGGCTACTGTATGGCTATGGCTATCTATGACAGAAAAACAATGATACTTGAAACTTTTCTGTAGATAAAATAGGATACTTGGCTTTGGCCTCATCATGACCCTGAATTGGATAAATCAGTGAGATTGAGAATGAATGGATTGAGCACAGTTTATACCTGGGGATTCCTGAGAGGTTGTTTTACTGGGACACCCACAGGGTTTGTGCTCAGTGGTGTTCATTCATGGTGAAGGAGCGAGTGACAGTATTTCTGACACCATAATACTCTTACTATACATCCATGACACAGGCGCTGTAAACTTTTGTAAAAACACAACTTTGTTCGGAAAAAAACAACTTCCAACACTATTTTTAGGAACGGACAAGCTTTTATTATTTTCTCATTAGATTAGCTTATTTGATTATTTTCTCTTGTATTTAAGATCAAAAGAAGAAAACAAACCCTGATTTTCAGGTCACTCTACAGTATTGTGTCACCTTTCAATATGTCACAAGGTTGTCACTATAACATTGGGATTTAAAGTCATATAAAAATACATGTTCATATTTAACATTATTCATAATGATCTGTGCTTAAAATCACCATAACTATGAAAGTTTTTTTGGGGAAAAAATACATACAATAATACATAATTATAAGCTTGGACACACTAACAGAGAATAATGTGGAACATATTGTTAGATATTAAACAGTTTTTTTTTCTTTTTGCTCTATGATCAATAGTGCTCATATTACATTGATACAGAAGCCTATTTAAACAAAACAGAAAATGTTCTAGAGTGGTGAATGCAGAAACAAACTAGCAGAGATGTACTTTACTTTCTGACAGGCACTTGTTGACAGGCCAAACGTGCTTACCCACACCTATTCTTTCACTGTATGATGTTTGCTTTTTTTTATTGAGCACTGAATACATAACCTTTTTTATATAGTACATGTTATACAGTTTACATATAGCACAGGTGATCATTCAAATTGTACATACTGTACCAAATTTGAAATACCAGTAAAAATAAATACAATTTTCTCTTAAGACAATCATATTAGATTGACCTTTGCAATCATATTAGAGAGATCTGTACACATTATTGGATAAATTATTTTTCATTGTTTATTCCTGACATATTTGAACACATTATTCCTCATTACTTTTCATCATAATAATTTCGTTCTCACTTCACAACTTGCTTAGTATATCAATGCCATAAGTGGAAGATGTGTATCACAGCATGGTTGAGAACTTTGCATTGGCAGTTTTTTGAGTGTTATAATCCAGTGGATCATCAGAACATTTCTATCTTTCTTAATGTGCATCCAGAAGACTGAAGAATGGTCAGCGACCAGAGTTAATTTGTGCCCCTGCTGATAAAATTGAAGAACGTCTGTAGCCAATTCAAATTCCAAACACACCCTTTCCACCACAGTATAGTTCTTCTGAATGGTTTACAACTAAAAAACAATATGCAGCCTGCAAATAAAGACTCTCCTTTAAATTGGCAACAAGAAGAACAAAATCATTTCAGCTTTGCCTAATGCCAGCTGGGCTTTATGGGTTCCAAAAAACTTTATTTGACAGCTTGTTTGGTGAGGTCAACCAAAACAGCTATTTGTTAAAGCAGGATAAAGCACAGGTAGTACATTATGAACCATCAGAGTGCACAGACCTGTTCTTTCATGTGGGATTGGGGCCATTTGTAATTGCAATCGCTTTATCTAGTTGTGGCTGGACCTCACCAATTCCCACAGCATCTATTTCGGTGGAACACCACCTTACAATTTCCAAAATTTAAGATCTCATAAAAGCATATTACATTGTATACTGATGGAAAAAAGAAACACAACATCTCCTCCTCCACACTCTGTCCCTCCCGTCTGTGTAGAACAGGCTGAAGAGTGACTCATCTGTGAAGAGGACCTGATGCCACTGCTCACAAGTCCATCACAGCCACTGTCTGGCCCAAGCCAGTCGGGTGTGACGTCTTGGAGGTGTGAGCAGACGGCCTCTTACAGGTGGCCTTGTTCTAAGACTAGCAGCATGGAGCCTCACTGTCCTGTCACTGATGTGGGCATTGTGTCTGCAGGCCGTTTCAGCAGCTGTACAGGTGGCAGATCTGAAACGATCTCTCAGATGGACCAGTCTGATGTGTCATTTCTGCTCTGGTGTGGTCACTCGAGGGCAACCAGGTCTTGGACGGTCATCTGTCCTGAAACCTTCTCTGCAGTTGGGACATAGTGGAGCAGATAACTCCATAGTGTCTGGCAACGGTGGCACATGACATTCCTGACTGCAGCATGCCAATGGCCCTCTCCCTTGCTTCTGGTGACATTCAACGCATGGCTTTTTTCTTGCAGTGACCTTTATAAAGGCCTTTTTAAAGGTGACCTGATCAGGCATTGTTCCACCTGGACCTCGTTGGGTAAAAGTGCACCTAACAACCTTTTGTGTGATTGGCAAGTTGCAATGCCTCACTGCACAAGCTGTATTACTGGTCAGAGGGCTTAAAACAAATTGACAACTTTGTGTGAAAGAACATAAGCTATAACTATAGTATTCTTATTCCAGAAAATGTGCGTTTCTTTTTTTCATCAGTATATATATTACTGCTTCACATCGCTGGGGCCCTAAGTTCAATTCTGTGGGTTTCTTCCAAGTGCTCTGGCTTCCACCGACATTCCAAACATACTGGTGGGTTGATTGGCTTCTGGGAAAAATGTTCTTAGGCGTGAATGTGTGTGCAAGTCCTGTTCTGGACTGGCATCGTTTTCAGGGTGTACTCTATCTTAATCCCATTGCTCACTGGGTTAGGCACCAGCTTCCCTGCAACCCCGAAATGGAAGAAGTGGTTAGAAAATGGATTAAAATAACGCAGAGCTTAATGCTCAAACTGAAGGCTTGTAAGCATAATAGTTGGAGTAAATGTCAGCAACAATAAGGAGAAAAAATAAAAGCACTTTTGGCAGCAATTACAACCTCAGGTCTTTTTGGGTAATTGCTAACTTTGCACACCAGACTAGTGCATATTTGCCCATTCAGTTTTGCTCAATTTCACTTAAGTTGCTTGAAAATCACATATGGACTGCAGTTCATAAGTCATTTTACAGATTCCCAGTAGGATAACAGAAAGGACTTTGTCAGGGACATTCAAGGGCATTCACTTTATTATTCTTTATTATTCTTAAGCCACTGCAGTGTAGCTTTAACCAGCTTTCAAACGTTGTCCCGTGAAAGGTGAATTTTTGCCCCAGTTTAAAGTGTTTAGTAGACTAAAACAAGTATTCCTTTAGTATTTACAGTACCTGTACTTTACTTTGTCCATTTTTCCTTGAAGATTTCCAGTTACCACCATGCTTGACAGTATGGTTAGCGTTGACTGAGAGAAAAGCTATCCTAGGTCTGCGCCAAAGGTAATGTTTGGCATTTAGACCAAAATGTTCTAATTTTATTTCATATTGCCTCAACACATTTTGCAACATCACTCAGGTGCTTTGTTGTACACCCCATGGAGGATTTGAGATGTTTTTCTTACATTTGATATGTTTTTATTACAATTCCATACAACCCCTCTTTGGAGAGTGACTGGGATATCTTGTTCATTTTTTATCCTGGTTATGACGTTTTGAGAGGAATATTTAAGGTGAAGATGGCCACTTTTACAATTAAAATTAATCTAGCAGCTACCATCCATACAAAGATTTGATGGGTTTGATTCCTGATGTTGTCCCATGTGAGTACTGCTTTTATTATAATTATGTTTTTGGAACTGGTAAATTTTATTTAGAGTTTTACATTGATAGTACCAGGCTCTATGTGTTTGACTGTTGTGGGCTTGTCAAATGAGAAATGAGTAAATCATTGTCAAAAAGGCTGATTCCCAAGAAGCATCACTTAAGGATTTAAAAAAAATTACCTTTACAAGTGTCAAATATTACAATTAAACATAAAATAATGAAATGTAAAAGTAAATTAAAAATAAAAATATATCAAATGTTACATTTTTAAGTTTTTTAGCATACTGGTGGGAGACACAGTGGTGCATTGGTTAGCATTGTTCATTATTGGTGCAGGAGCCCTGATTTCAATTCAATTCTGCTGTCTGTGGAAGGGCTGTATGTTCTTCCCATGTCCAGATGAGTTTCCTTTAAAGAAGTTAGAAAATGGATGGATTGTACTGTACAGGTTCTGCTGATGTTTACATGATCTTTACTTTTTAAAGCTAATATTGGAAATTTTACTATTTTTATCTAAGCTTACTATCCAACTTTTTTTTTTGTGGAAAGCAGCTCCAGCAGCAAAGAAAGGCCCTTCCAACCAAAAATCTTAAGATGTTTTTTCAAACCATTTTATACTCCAAGACAAGTTATTTGGCAATAACCCAGAAAATAATCTAACAATCCTCATTTTGCTCACTGGAAAATGCAGTTCCTTCCCTGATCCAATGGGAAGACTCTTATGCTTATGTAAAATATAAAGGTTTCTTAATACTCCTTGCCAAAAAACACAATCTTTATGCAGCCCAGACCGTGCTCTGTCACACATCCTCCCCATAACCAGACCTGCTTGGAAGAGCCACCAGAACAGTGGAGATGCCATCAGCATTACTGGATTTAAGTCCTTATTAGAACTTAGATTAAGATCTAATAACATTTTAGGTTTCAAATATGTGAAATATGTGAAAGTCCTCAGGTGTTTTTGAATGTTTTCTCATTAATTACATTACAGTGAGTTTGTTTAGTTATCAAAGAAACCCATGAACTGGTAATATTTCTGCTATCTGAGGAGTAAAATAACATGAGCAAAGGTATAAGGGGACATAGGAACAGGTAATAGGTTGGAGGCTCCACAGCCAAAATGTTGTGTTTTCTTTCTTCTCTTTTCAGCATGGAATAAACCTATTACTTGTTCCTTCACAGCCTACGCATGCTGACGCAGCTACTGTACGCACCTGAACTATAGGTGAACTAGAGGTAAACTACAGTTTAGCTTCTTACTGTTTCACTAATACAACGAAGCTACAGAATTACCAAAATAATCCAATTTCCTGACCATAGTACTGTAACTACTGTAAGATGCCTCAGTGCCAATACCAACAAGCAATAGCACTCAAAATATAGTAATGAAAATCACCAAAAACAAGATACTTGAACTTGAACTTTATTGCCATATGTAACCTGTACTGGTACAATGGAATTCTTACTTACAGAAAGTCTCTCTATTGTAAAACAAGTGTAAAAAACAAGACAAAGTGCAAACAGTGCATCAAGACAATGTACAAACAAACAATAGACAATGTGTAAGTAAACATGTAGACAGTTTGAATGTAAACAATACAGACGTGTAAACAATGACTGGAGATGTGCAATAGATAAGAAATCATAAAGAGGTAGATGGTGATGGTGTAGGTGTGGTCCGAGGGGGATGGCTAAATGTGTTCGCCAGTCTCACTGCTTGTGGATAGAAGCTATTGAAGAATCTAGTGGTAAGTGTCCGTATGCTCTTATATCTCTTGCCTGAGGGCAGTGGGGTGAAGAGCTCATGCCCGGGGTGGCGACTGTCCTCTGTGATGGCCACAATTCTTCCACGGCAGCGGTCCTCATAGAGCTGTTTAATCTCAGTGAGACCGCACCTTCTGGGCCATATTGACCATTCTCTGCAGTGCCTTTCTTTCTCGCGAAGAGGTGTTGCCATACCACACAGTGATCCCGTTGGTGAGGACGCTCTCGATGGTGCAGCAGTAGAAGTTCACCAACACATGTATTGGCATCCCCCATCGCTTGAGGCACCTCAAGAAATAAAGGCGCTGCGGAGCCTTCTTCATGATAGAATCAGTGTTCACAGTCCAGGTTAGATCTTTAGAGATGTGAATTCCCAAAAACCCAAAGCTGGTGACTGTTTCCACTTCCGTTCCATCAATACTGAGTGGGCTGTGAGTGCATGGCCTTTGTCTCCAAAAGTCAACTATTAGCTCTTTTGTTTTCTTTATGTTCAAGTCCAGGTTATTGCTATGACACCACCTAAGCAGCTGTACAACTTCATCCCTGTAAGTGGGCTCGTCATCATCACTGATCAGTCCTATTATAGTGGTGTCATCGGCAAACTTGATGATGCGGTTGTTGCTGTGTCTTGCTGTGCAGTCGTGAGTAAATAGGGAGTACAACCTTGGACTCAGACAGCAGCCTTGTGGGGTTCCAGTGCTCAGGGTGAGTGGTGTTGATGTTTTATTGCCTATCCGCACCACCTGTGGTCTCTCGATAAGAAAGTCCAGCAGCCAGTTGCAAACAGAGTTGCACAGACCTAATCCCCTGAGCTTTGTCACCAGTTGACTGGGTATGATGGAATTGAATGCTGAACTGTAGTCCATAAACAGCATTCTCACATACGAGTTCTTAGTGTCCAGGTGTTCCAAGGCTGTATGCAGAGCCAGGGAGACAGCATCATCCACTGATCTGTTGTTCTGGTAGGCGAACTGCAAGGGGTCCAGGGACTCTGTGATGGAGGAATTGATGTGTGACAACACCAGCTTCTCCAGGCATTTCATCACCACAGATGTTAATGCTACTGGGCGGTAATCATTGAGGCATGTCAATTTTGTCTTTTTGGGGGTTGAACAATAGTGGTTTTTTAAAGCAGGTGGGGACCATGGACTGTGACAGGGAGGAGTTAAAGATGTCCGTAAACACTGTGGTCAGCTGGGCTGCACATGTCCTCAGGACGCAAGGTGGTATCCCATCAGGCCCTGCAGCCTTACGGATTTTCACCCTGGTCAGAGTCTTCTGCACGTCCTGCTCTGAGAGTTTCAGAACAAACTCGCCCTGCACACTTGGGGTCTTCTCAGCATTGCCCATGTTCAGAGCATCAAAGCGGGCATAGAAATGGTTCAGCTCGTCAGGCAGGGATGCGTTGTTCGTGTCAATCTCCTGGCTGCAGCCCTTGTAGCCTGTGATTGACTGTAATCCCTGCCACAGCCTCCGGGTGTCAGCGCACTCTGTTTCAAGCCGCACTCTGTAGCGCCGTTTGGTGCGTTTTATGGCTTCCTCTAATGCATACCGTGATTTCTTGTACAGCTCTTTGTTGTACATTGTTGATTAATATGAAAACAAATAGCAATGACACAATAAAACAGAAAATGTTTACTAATAGTTGTAATGGGTGATGGCTGTCTATTGTAATGGGTGAAGTCTGATGTAGCTTAAATCAAATTAGTTTCTTTTTTTCTTTGGCAAATAGCAAAACTATTTTTGGCCCGAATGTTTGGACTGAATTATGCTGCAGTTGTTTATTCCAAATATTATTATTCATCAGTAATTATGCTTCATGTACTCAGATGATGACCTTTTGGTTATGCACCACAAAAACATTTTAGGGCTTATTGGAGTGTGCTGTTTGTGTTACACACAAAATCCTCGAGGCCCCAAGGTACCCGGTGACTTTGCTCGCTGCGGCAAGATAGAGTCCGGTGGTCCCCCTCCTCGGCTCACCCCATGCTGGTGAAATCTGGACCTGACTGCTCCCCGGGCTCCTCCACACCCTCCCATTCAAGCAATCCCTTTCCAAGCCCCGAAGGGAGCCAGACAGTCTCGGTGCAGAACCACCACCCTGCCTTGCTTCCCGAACCAGACATGGTAGCAGACTTCCCCCATGACCTCCAGGACTCTCCCATGCCTCCACGTCTCTCCCATGCCGGTGCCGCAAGGGCCTCAGCCCATTGAAGACTCAGACGAGGTCCCCCGATCTGAAGGGGGTCCCCCTGCAGTGCAGATCGTAGCACTGCTTCAGCCGTACCTCCGCCTGAGGCACTTGGGTTTAGGCAAAGCTGTGTATTCGCAGCATCCGCTGCTGCAGGTAATCCGGCCCAGCTGTCTGCGCCAGCTCTCCTCCCAGCGGTGAACTGAATGCCAGATCCACCAGGTTACGCAGCTCCCGGCCCAGCATGAGTGAGGTCCTCGTTTTCTTAATCCCCAGGCGCTGGTACATCCCCTAGCCTGACGAACATTCCCTCCAACAGGGCCTCAGTCATGGTGGTCGCACTCTGATCCAGGAGGGCATATCCCTCCGGCCACTTCATAAAATAATCCACTGCTACCAGGATGTAGCGGGTGCCCGCCTTGGTGTACGGAAATGGGCCCAGTATGTCCACCCCCACTTGCTCCATGGGCATCCCCACGTGGTGCTGTTGGAGGGGTGCCCGGGCACGCTCGGGTGGGCTCTTCTGGACCACGCAGACTGCACACATCCGGCAGAAACCCTTCACGTCCTGGTGGCAAAGGCCCCAATAGAAATGGTCCTGGAGTCGCTGCAGGGTTTTTCGCGGAGCCGAAGTGCCCCATGCCCCTGCTGCCTTCCAGTGGAGCACCGTTCCAATGTCGGGGTCCCCTTTCTGCTGCCACGCCAGGTCCACCAGTTCCATATGGCAGTCCGCTGCTCGCATTTCGGTGGCGAGACCCCACACGATGCACGACCATCAGAGTTGTACTCCTGCAGAATCTCAATCCATCTAGCCATTTGGCCCCTGGGCTCCTTGAAATTCAGCAGCCAGGTGAGGTATGCATGGTCCAACCGCAGTTTGAAACGAGACTCAAACCGGTAGGCCTTGAAATTGCAGAAATTGATGACAACCAGCAACTCCCTCTGGGTGTCACAATAATTCCTCTTGGCCTGAGCTGAAATACACGACCACCTGTGCTAGTACTGCTCCCACCCCCATGTCACTAGCGTCAGTATCTAGTACATAGGGCTCCATCGGATCCGGGAGACTCCCACAGCCCCCGGAAGGCCTCCTCACGCTCCACATCTCAAACAAAACGGCGCCCTTTCTCCGTGGGCCGGGGCAGCAAGGCTGGCGAAGTCCTGTACAAACCTCCGGTAGTAAGACGGCAACCCCAGGAAACTGCGGAGCTCTGCCACAGTGCAGGGAGTCACCCAGTTGAGCACTGCGACGACCTTCCCCAGGTTCGTAGTTGCCCCTTGCGGGCCAACCACATGCCCCAGGAAAGTAACCTCCTGCCTCGGGAGCTCGTATTTCCCGGGGTTAAGCTTCAACCCGCCAAATGCAGGCCAACACTAACCGGAGGTTTGCCAGAGCCCACTCGAAATCCCAGGCATGCACGAATAGGTCATCTAAATACCCAACACACTTGCTCCGGGGGACTGACATCAGCACTCGCTCCATCAACTTCTCAAATGTAGCCAGGGCATGATCGTCCGAACTGCCCCTGGCCGATGGAGAAGCTCCCCCACAGCACGGCTTGTCTCCTCCCTGTGCTTGCCCCCCGCATTCCCCCCAGCGGACGCTCCGCCAACCATCCCACCAGGCCTGCTCCAGTCAGCCAGTATGCCCCGGACACCCCCCTGTCCCGTCCCCTGCGAGACGGATCTATTCCCTCTGCCCTACCAGCTCCAGCCGGCCCAAGTCTAGGCAGCCACCCACCTGCTGCAACCAGTACAACTCCAGAATGCAGTCCTCAGGGTTTTAGGCAAGATTAAAGGGGTGTTTCACCCTCGCTGCCCCAAACTTCACGGTCAGCGCCCCCTTGCCAAGGACCTCTGCGCACTGTCCCGTCACCGTCCTCGGGCACAGTCTGGTGGTCTCCTATCCTGGGAGTCTGGCTGTCTCGGTTCCCAGCAGGACACCAGGCCGGAGCAGGGTGATGATTGAGCCGGTGTCGACCAGGGCTTGGCAGTGTCTGCCATCGATGAGGCAGGGGAGGAATAAACCCCAGCCATGGTCAATCCGTCCCATGGTGGCAGGCAGGGTGTAGAACTCCTCTGGGCTCACCGGTGCAAGGGTAGCTTTGTTCAAGGGCAGCCTCCCACCCTTTAGACTGTCACGCTCCCATTTCTGAACAGCTTCTGGCGGCCCCGGGACTCTGGTGCCTGGCACTCCTGTGCGAAGTGTCCCCTCTCTTCACAGCGGTAGCAGGTGACCTCTCCTTCTCCCCACCCAATTCCTCTGTTGCAGCCTCCGCCACCTGGCAGGGAGCCCCCTTCTGGCTGTGCCCGCCAGTCTCCTCAAACATAGTATCGGCCTGCTCAGTCAGAGCCAAAGCCTGCTCCAAGGAGATCAGCGCGGTCAGCATCACATGGTGCTGCAACTCTGTCACTGCCAGGGCCTGGAGCGCTATCTCCCGCCATTTGGAACTGGCCCTCATACAGTTTCCACGGTACCTCCCCGTTGTAGCGGCTCAGCCGCACTGGTGCCCACTGGTGCATGAATAGCCAGCTGGTCCCTGCTGGTCCAACTTCCCTTTCCTGCCACTTCAGCTCAGGGAGATAGTCCCTCTTCCACCAGGCAGGCCACCACTGGCCCTCAGAAAGGCTGTGGTCGCCGATGGCGCCGAGGAGCTGGCTGCTGCTTGCCCCCAGGAGGCACTTAAGGGTGTCGCTTATCTGCTGAGGGAACCAGTGCTTCTCTGAGTCAGACAGGTGTTGTAGGTCTCTGTCAATCCTTCCCACTCTAACACCAATTGTAGCGTGGCAGGTTCTGAACTCAGGCTCTTTTAGTACAAGACTCAGTGCTTTCTTAGTCAGACATGTGTCTGGCACAGCAACAGCCACACAAGAAATACGACAAGACAAAGCAGGATGCAACACACAAGGGTCATTTCGGGTAAAGGTACATGGGTATAGGGTGGTAAGTGGGTACAGGTATAAAAGGGGTGCAAACTAGGGATAACTATTTCACCTTACACAGTGTACCCCCATTCCGGATGGTCAGTGGCACTGGCCAGAGGCTCCCTTAGTCCCTGACTTGGTTGCTATTCCCGTCCTGCCCTTCGCCGTGCACTTTAGCCGGGCACTCTTCAACTGCAATGCCAGGCAAGGGTGCCACAATATTTTCTATGTTTAGAGAGCATTGTGAAATGACTATATATGGTACATATCAGTGGTTCTCAAACTGTGGTACGCGTACCGGCAGTGGTATGCAGAGTGCCGCAAGGTGGTACGCCAAATGACCCTGGAACTGTGTCGTGTGCGCTGAAAAATCCGGACGAGTTTTCATATTTTTTATTTTAATATGTGTCGAATACGCAGCCTACGTACTACGATACAGTGCGCGCTAATACTTCAGTGGACACAAGAGATACTCTGAAATTCTATACCACTCTATAGGAATGCGTGCTACGGACGCAAGTGACCAATTGTATTTAAAAAAGCTACTGTATCTCCAGCAAATAGGGAGGAAGGAGAATGTGCGTGATTTTGGAACAATGCCAACGTTGTAAACGCAGGAATGCATAAAAATACGTGCTATGAACGCTGGTAATCTTGTGAGCACAGGAAACCTTGATAGATAACAGAAAAATATTTAAGAACTGTTAATTTGAGAAAAATACACCGAGTGTCTCTGTGTTTCGCTCCCATGCGCATGAAGTAAAAACTTTAAATAAATACGGAAATAAAAACGGAAACGCAGAAAAATGCAAACTTGCGGCTTGCTAAAGCAGGTAAGCCACACTATTTTTGAAGAACCTTATTTACCGTTGGCAAAAGACATGTATTATGTGTGGCGAAAAAGCTGCTAAACAGCTCGACCTGCTGCCCCCCCCCGAAAGACACAGTCATTCATAGAATTATTGAAATGAAGGATTATATCAAAAGTACACTGATAGAGTGCGTTAAGATGAGCAGATGTTTTTCACTGCAATTAGATGAGTCTGTAGTCGATTTGGCCAATTTGCTCGTTAGATACGAGTTTGAGGGTACATCCCGTGAGGACTTTCTGTTCTGTAAACCGCTACCAACAGGAACTACAGGAGAACACATATTTCAGTTTCTCAATTCATTTATCGAAGAGAATGGCATCGACTCGATAAAATGTGTCGGAGTTTGTACAGACGGTGCTAGAGTAATGACAAGCCGACATAACGGAGTAGTTGCATGAATTAGAGAGGTTGCTCCAGAAATTAATGAACGCATTGCAACATCCACCGCGAGACCTTTGCCATCAAGAAAATGCCTGACGATTTAAAATCTGTTAGACTCTGTTGTGAATTGTATCAAGACTCGAAAAATTAATTCACATCTGCTTTGCTCGACTAAACAGGCTCACCCTTCTCACTGAAATGGTGCTTTTTTATTAGTTGTTGTTACTGTTTTTTTTTTTCTGTAAAACACTTTGAGAAGCCACCTTTAAAGGCGCTATATCAAATAAAGTTTATTATTATAATATTTATTATATGTATGTGTGAGTGTGTGTGCACGCGTGCTCATGTTGGTCATTGAGAATTTCTGGGGTTACTATGAGATGATGACTTGTAGGTGGTACTTGGATGCTTTGGTTGGATTAGGGGTGGTACTTGGTCCAAAAAGTTTGAGAACCACTGGTCTATATAAAACAATTAATGGGAAATAAGATCCTACTCACACTACATCAATAATAAACACTGATTTAAATTTAATCAAGACAATATGTTGATTATTAACACACTGTCATTATTAAGCAATGTGAAATGTTTTTACCATGACCTATACTCTAAGTACAAAACTAAGCTGAAGTTGTTTGCAGATCAAAGTCAAACCATTCACCTTAAATGTTGTTTTTGAAGATTTTTTTTGTTTCCAAATAGCTTGTTTAAACTAGGCTATTATCATAAAAGACTCCTCTAGGGAATAATTAACTCAAAGTTTAATTTGCTGCATTGTTTAGTCAAGTATTTAAAATGTAAAAATTCAAGCTTCTTGAGAAAGATATTTTAGAGAAGCAGCTCTACAGATATGTATCCATTTACGTTTTTATTAATTTTATTTATAGAGAGTGTAAAACTATGACTGCCAGCGTACAAAACAGTGTACTGTACATACCATGATGCACAGATGTGTGTTAATAAGATAGGCAATCCTCTTCTGTGAGATTTACTGTAAGTCTATTTGCAGTGCAGTATATTTGGGGACTCCTGGGAGTGCCATTTACTGGCATATGGTAAAGGAACAAGTAATAGGTTTATTCCATGCTGAAAAAAAGAAGAAAGAGAACACAACGTTTTGGCCATGGAGCCTTCTCCAGGTGTTGACACCTGAAGAAGGCTCCATGGCCGAAACGTTGTGTTCTCTTTCTTCTTTTTTTCAGCATGGAATAAACCTATTACTCGTTCCTTTGCAGCCTACGCATGCTGACGCAGCTACCCACCTGAACTATATGGTAAAGGGACAGGTGTCAATAGTTCTAATTCCTTTAATCTCCTATCATACAGTACATATACAGTATGGCATGGGCACTGTGTGGAACTTCTGTAAAAGCACATCTTTATTTGGAAAAACAACCTGGAACACTATTTTCATGGATGAACACTATATTTAAGCTATCATGTGAAATGGACTGGATTGTTTACTTTTGTATTAAAAGGGGAATTGCAGTCCCAGTTTCACAGTCCAGTTATTAAATCTCGGTAACAACATAAATTCATTGACAGTATAGAAAAAACTGACAAATAAGTGTAAGTCCAGGTTGTGCAGCAGATATTTCACCACAAAAAGTTTCCAATGTAATCTGCATGTAGAGTTAACAAGTAAGTTCCATTTATCAGCAAAACTGTCTTGAAGTCTATATTTAAAAATGTTATATTTTAGATATAAATATAAAATATAAATATATATATATTTACAAGCCTGCTTGTGTACAGTGTAATAGGAATGCTTCACATCATCGAAAGTCTTGTTGCCTCATTTTGAATCCCAGAACATGGTGCTGTGCGTAGCTGGACATTTTGTCTGTTTTGTGATGTAAATTGGAGGTTTGACAAGTTACATTGTAGATTTTACTTTTAGTGTGGTTTGAAATGCACTCATCAATACTGATTCTGCACTTATCTTTCTAACCCTGAAATATAAAAACAGCATTGCAGTTTGCCTTTAACACCAAGGGCATAAAAAAATCTTGCTTTCCGATCATTTTCATGTCTCACATTTCAATATGTATATAAATCCATATCACAAAGTTATCACTATTACCTTTGCATTTAATGTCATACAAAAAAGTTAAGGAGGAAGAATCAAGGTACCATTCCTGCTAAATATATATGCATATATCATATAATTCATAGCAACTTTTTCTTGCTGTTAAAATCACTCAAACCATGAAAGGTGTATTTATAACAACAAGTTAACAACAAGTTCAGGTGGGTATCTGCGTCAGCATGCAGCATGCTGGAAAGTAATAGGTTTATTCTGTGATGAAAAGAGAAGAAAGAAAACAAAGTTTCTGCTGTGGAGCCTTCATCAAAACCTATTACTTGTTCCTTTATAACAACTATGGACACATGAATACATAATCACAGGTTTGTGATCACTGACAGATAGAACACATTGTTGGGCATGTAACAGTTAAGTTTTTTTTCTTTTTGCCCTATGATCAATGTGTTTACATAACATATTGATTCAAGGAGCTATTTAAACAAAAGAAAAAAAGTTATGTGTGGTGACTACAGAAACTAACTAGCAAGCACATTCTCTCCTTTGTGTGGGTTTTTGTGGGTTTTAATGTGTGCTATTCAGTCTGGTCAACAGAGTTGCACAGTAACTAAAATGGTCTCTTCACACGTTGTTTTGTTTTTTCTTATATGGGGTTGTGTTGATGTTTTAACAAAAACATCAGGTAAGTGATTCTAATAATTCTATTATTCTACTCTTTAGTCATTAAAAAAGGTTTAGTACTAGATGAGAGAGAAAGATAAAAGTAATATTGATACAGTTCTTATAGATATTAATATTGTGTGGTTTTGTAATCACAAGAATCTTATTATTGTTTTTTGATAATGACTTTTTTTATAAAGAATTTCAACAATTATTTTTCATAGGGTATCTTTCTCATAATGCAACAATAACTATATATTCTTCCAAATAAATATCATACTGTATATTTCACTTATGCAGTAAATCTCTACATCTATAACTAGCATATTAATTTTATTTGAGAAAGTCAGAAAACATATGTACCAAGTGCTGTGTTTGAAACCAAATAGGATTCTGTTACTTTTCAGTAACACATTTATGTTACTTTTATGTTACCTTGAGCTTCTAATTGGAACGTTTTCGCTATTCTTGTGCATTCTTGCAGCCTGCTCATACATCCCAAACGTTGCCAATGCTTATGTTTCGAAAGAATATGTGAAGGATAACTACACAAATGGAGATTTATTATATTTCACTTGTCACTCTGGATATGTTTCAAGAGGAAGAATTAGTTACAAGTGTGAAAAACAATACTGGGTAGTACATCGTCCTGGAAGGTGTGAACGTAAGTACGTAATGAAATTTGAAAAAATAAAACTATAAAATTAATATAAAACTATATGATATTTATGCATGTATAGTACATTTCTAAGGCTAAACAGCATCCAGTTGGTTGTTCCATTAAAGGCAAAATGCATTTATTGTACAAATACCAATACATTTTGAATATGATCAAAATTAGTCTGAAAAGGAAACTCCATGTGATGACAGACACTAAGTCTCTGTGATTAACAAACAAATTGTTATGGGATGTATCCAACAGAAGCCCTTCTTTTTAATAAATGTTTTTTTTTACTTTAATTTTTGTGTGTTGCAGTTCAGATTCCTCTGAAGTTTTTTCATTCGGAAAATACAAAATCATATTTCCTATGCAGAATTTATCAAATTAATTTCTCCAATGTGTTTCACTTTTTAGCAAAGCAGTGTGGACATCCTGGAGATGTATTAAATGGGCGTTTTCAGTTAATACATGGTGCAGACTTTGTATTTGGAGCTGAAATTCAATATATCTGCAATGAAGGGTAGGTTTTGCACACATATCAGCATTTCAAACTCTATTTGGTGGTTCAGATACACTATAATTAAGACAGAAAAGATATGTGACTGTAATGAATGAACATTATTGGCATAAATGACCTGGCCGAGGTGAATTAAAACCCATTCAGAAGGATAAAGTTGTCAGATCCCTTCCTTTTAATTGAGGATGAGCCAGGGTGAAAATGGGATGGAAGGAGGGATGTTAAAATGAAATGCACAAGTGAGTAAACCTGATATTTATACATAGTTGGTAGAAGTGGGTGAGATTAGGGCTTGACCTTTTCACACACTTTTTTGAAACATGAACAGAAAATGTGACAAATGTTGTGATTAGATTTACCAAGGTATATACCATTTGTATAATGCATTATTATTCCCATTTTCTAGGCAATTTTGCGCAAAGTAGGTAATTATAGGTTATTATAATATTCCTGCACATAAGAATGATTTTAGCAGACTTCAGTATTTATACTGTATTTATGTAATGCAATGCAAAGTAAAAAATAAAAGTTACTAGACATACACTTCTCATTAGGATCTGAAAAAGCTGTGACTGGAAAAAAAGCGAGTTTAAATTTTGTGCCTCTGCATCTGTCCAAGCAATAATAGAAACAAACAAAAATAATTAAACCTCTAATTTGAATTTTCATTACTCAGCTATCAGATGGCAAGCCAAAGGGATACCAAAACTTGCAGAGCAGATGGATGGAGTCAAAATACCCCTCATTGTGAAGGTAATATTTTCATTACAACTGAAGCAACAAAGGTCCAATTTTTATTTAAGAAAATAAAAGTTTGAATGATTAAATTGGACACTTTTATCCCTGAAAGAAGATAAATAACAGCAAGTACTGTTATGAAGAATACAAACTATAACTTTAACATTAATTTAAAAAAGAGCATAAATGGAAGAAGGTGAATATTCTTTCAAAATGTTGTAACACTTTTGGCGACATTTTTAAATGAACAAGAGTACCCCTTTAGTAAAAATCACCAACAATATTAAAATGAATCACTAAGAACACACGTACATAAAATAGCTAAACAATAATGTGATATTTCAGTTGTATATTTGGTAAATCAGGAGTAGATCCTAACTAAAAGTTAATTTTGTATTAAATAGATTTTGTGTTTAAAACTTTCTCTTTAAAGATCTGTTCAAGAAATTAGACTATTACATTTCCCAACCAATCTCAAAGAATAGTTTAATGCTTTTATTCCAATCAATAAATGTTTTCACCATGTGAATGTTTTTCATTATTGTTATTTTAATATACAGAAGATAAGAAAGATTATGAATGTGAATAATCTGGTTTGTTTTTTTTCTTGTTCCTTGGATTGAGTCATTTCTGGATAAAAGCTTATATGTCTATTTCAACAACTTGGATAGCTTGTTCTAAACTTTCACAACCCATGTTGTATGAAATACTTAATACTTGATCTAGACAAACTTGCGTGAAAAAGAGTTGTCTTTATTGTTTTCATTATATATACTGTATATCTTCTTTGTCTGATTGTTATTTGAACATACCTTAATATTTCCCAGTTTACAATTTAGTAAGTAAACATGACATTTAAAAATCAAATCAAATAATAATTTCCTGAGCTGTGTAAATTTATTATCTTAAATGTAATTTCTATTAGTGGTCAAGTGCATTTTGGAAGAAACAACGGATGACATAATTGTTAAGGGAGTGCCGGAAAATAATGAGCCCATTCCATATGGAAGTGCATTGCTTTTTGAATGTGCTTCTCCTGATACACACTTGAATGGAGTTGTCTTTATTGTTTTCATTATATATACTATATATCTTCTTTGTCTGATTGTTATTTGAACATACCTTAATATTTCCCAGTTTACAATTTAGTAAGTAAACATGACACTTAAAAATCAAATAAAATAATAATTTCCTGAGCTGTGTAAATTTATTATCTTAAATGTAATTTCTATTAGTGGTCAAGTGCATTTTGGAAGAAACAACGGATGACATAATTGTTAAGGGAGTGCCGGAAAATAATGAGCCCATTCCATATGGAAGTGCATTGCTTTTTGAATGTGCTTCTCCTGATACACACTTGAATGGAGAATCTCAAATTTTTTGTACCACAAATGGGAATTGGAGTAGCCCATTTCCTACATGTAAAGGTAAGGTTTGTGGCTTTTACGTCACCTTTTATTCCTGATTTCAAACAAAAAACTCAAGAAGCCTTGGCTGTTTTGTTTTAGTTTCTCTGTTTTACCTCAATCCACTTGATTGGGTAGTGAGAGACAATACAGAGTAGTGGCTAGGGCTCCAGACTCTTAGTTGGAAAGTTAAGAGTTGAAATCCCACTGCAGACCCGACTGAGGAAGGTACCTTATCCCCAGCCTGTGCAGCCCAATCAGCTATGCAAATGGTTACTAGAACTGTTGGAGACTGCGGTTTAATTGACTAGTATCCCATCCAAGGGGAGAAGGAGTTATATCACCTAAGTATGCTTAACAATACAGAAGCCAGGATAAGATCCAGCCTGATGAGACTCTGACCTTAAGTATGGACATTTGCCAGGTGAGTAAATTACTGTGGGAATTATAAGGTGGAAGGTAGACCACAGACCTTTCATGGTTTAAAGATTGATATTTTAATGCAGCACCTATTTGTTCTGTTTTATGTTCTTTTTAAATCTTAGATGGGAGACAAATGCAAAACAATGTACATTTATAATGTGCAAGTTTTAATTTCTGTTTTGACTCATTACCTGATTGTTTATGTTATGTTATGTTTATACAGACATTGAAGAACAGCCATTTCCATCATAACTATTAAAAACCAGGAATACTGCAGATATTAACATTTGAATTGACATTTTAATAAAAGATGTATTGTAGCTATAATTGAAATGAATGAGGGTGCTGTTTTACAAATAACAGTTTAAGTACCTTTTTCATGTAACATTTGAAAATACAGTAAATAGAAATTGTTGTTTTTACTATTGACCAATCACTATTTGCCTTCAACTCCTTAGTTTTGTCCTGTGGCAGCCCACCAGATGTACATAAAGGAAAATTGCTTTCCCCAAGAAAGAAATCCTACAGAGAAGGGGAAAAGGTGGAATATGAATGCGAAAACAAGTTTCATTTTCAGGGACAAAGTTATGTGCAATGTAGGCGTGGGAGGTGGACAACAACACCAGTGTGCTGTGAGTAACTTTGATGTTTCATTGTGAAAACAGAATGATATGATATTGTGGCAATGCAAATTTTAAGCTTCAGGCAATATTGTTAATATTGTTAATCAATGTTGGAAAATGTCAAAAGTGTGGTAACATTGCAATAGCATTGTACCATTATAGTGACAATAGAATAATCTTGTAATGCTGTACACAATAGGGTGGCACAATGGCGCAATGGTTAATAATAATTAATTACACTTGTATAGTGCATTTCTGGACACTGCACTCAAAGTGCTTTATAAGTAATGAGGACTCCCTTCCACCACCACCAATGTGCAGCACCCACCTGGATAATGCAACGGCAGCCACAGTGTGCCAGTACACTCGCCAGCTATCAGTGATGAAGCCAATTCATAGATTATTATGAATAGGGGATTATTAGGAAGCCTAATAAGACACCTCGGTATCCAAGACAGGAAAATATCCAGAAAGCACATCATTGTTGTTATACAATTCTGGAGGAAATCCTTTGTGATATTTTACAGCACTCTTTTGTAGTCTTTAAAAGTGATTCTAGAAATGTTTAATTAATTTTGTGTCACACAAAAACTAATATTTTGCATTTTCACAGCAACAAAGTTCCAATTACTGTATAAAACAAGGAGACATGTCCACTCTGGTGCAACAGAAAGACATTTACAAACATAAAACACTGCTACACTTCACCTCATAATGGCTTCTCTTGTCTTTCACCTTAACTGGCACTCATGCTCTTTGTGAAAAAAAGCACATCTTTCGCTTTGTTTTCTGGAAGAAAATTGAAATAGCAGTCGAAAGATATGGAAGTGACATGCAGAAGATCACAGAATTGATGTGGAACACTGAAAACGTAGCTTGTAAAGCCTCAATTATGGTTTCCACAATGACACATTAACACAATGGTGTTGCAATGGCTCATATTTTTAGCTGAGAATTTGTAAATTAGTTGAATTATTTGGAAATTCTGACATGCTAATAACATGTGAGTTATAAAAATATTTTATTTTAGCTGGGTATAAGTAAGTTCATTTTAGTATTAAAAAATTATACTGCAACAAAAAACTGCAAATCCTGAACCGAAACTGAAAACGAAAACATTCCATTATTCAAAGAACAAATGGTAATCTCCATAAAATTTGGTGTTTGTTAGGGGAGGTGATAACATATTTTCCTGTTTCAGTCTATTTCCTGACATTACAGTTTCAATCTATATTTTATGTTTAGCACCAACATTTTGTGGACAGCCTCCAGTTGTCACAAATGCAGATATTGAAGGCTGGACAAAGTCTAGCTATGATTCTGGTGATCGTGTTACATACAGATGTCAAAAGTTTTACGAAGTGGAAGGATCAAATACAATTACATGTACAAGAGGAGAATGGACTACTCTACCTAAATGTTTAGGTATGTAATTATTTTAACCTTAATATTGACCTCATTATTTTCCTTATTCACTAGTGTTAAATATGTTTTAAACAACAGTGAGAGAAAATAACATTAAATTTCAGTTCCAGGTTTCAATTTAAATTCAAATCAATCAATAAAAATGATCAAATCGGTCTTGTTTTCTGAGGTGGCTCATATGATAGCTCAACCCTCTACTGTAGATTTGTAATCATTCTCCATTTTGCCAAATCCTTTTTTAAATGCAAGGAGGCATAGCTTGTCTTTTACAACAATGTAAATTCATACATGTCATTAAGAAGAATTGCTTGCAGAAAAACAGCTCAGTCATGGAGTGGTGGACAATTACTTCATGCTGCTATAGATAACCTATTTATTACATAGCAAAAATAGCAAAAATGGTGTGATATTCATGCGCTATGTACTGTACATGCACAAATGAAATTAACTGTCATTCCTGATTACAAGAAGTAAACTAACATAACCTAGTAACCAAGCAAGTATATAATTTCTATTGTTAGAAAATGTTTTTCCCATCATCACTGACAGGGAAGGAAAATTTACGTAGATTGAAAATGATTAAAATGAAGACATTGTGCACGTTTTTAGCACATTTGATCAGGGAAGGCACTTGTTTGGAAGACAAGTCAAGCCCCATATCCAGACATTGTGAGTTCAAGTCTGGGATGTGTACAAATCAGCACAGTACTGATGAATAACCTTGAGCTGGACACTGTATCCCCAGTTTGCCATGGAACAGTGACCACTGTGACTTCTTCATTGTAAAGAGTTAGCTGAAAGACATGTGCAGCTACTGTATATCAGCAATGTTATTGAATTGTACAGTATGTATTCATGTTTCTTTCTGCATGTACTGATTGTTTCATTTCATTTTAGAACCATGTACTGTGACACTGGATGACATGAAGAGAAATAATCTGAGGCTCAGATTTAGAGAATCAGAACTGGTATTTATCAAACACAACGAATATTGTGAGTTTGCGTGTATTGATGGCAAATCTCTAAAAGGAAATAATCCACTTAGATTAAAATGCAATGATGGTAAAGTTAATCTACCTGTTTGTGGATAAAGGCTCTGAGCATTGTTGCAGAGTACCTTCAACATAACTAATTAAAAAGTAGACTGCTTAATTTGTCTTTAAATAAAATTCGTGTTTATTAATGCATATCACAGTATTTGTTGCAATAAATACATGAACCGTAATTCATTGAACAAGATTGGAAACTACCATTAAACTGTTCAAAGTACAGTAAATGACAAAGCACAGTATGTTCCTGCAATAAACTTCTTGCAATATCAAACATGTATTGTCACCCAACATTGTGAATATTTCCTTCATATCTTGATCAACTGACATGTTATGTAAGCACCAGCATTTTTTTTGGAACTGTTATTGTTTTGAGAATTATCATACTGAAACGTTATACTTCAGAAATCTTAGTCCTTGCCAATAAACTATCTAATCTCAAAAAGTGTTGCATTCTTCAATATCGCTGTCTAAACTGAAATATACAGTGTATGTTTAGGAGATACCAGTGATAAACTTATGGCAGAGTGATATGAAACATCAAGCTTCCCAAGAACAGATTCAGAAGCCATTCAGTAAACTAACTCTGTGTTGCCCAGCTTATTCTGTCTACATAAATCACCAGGCACTGAAACATGCATATACAGTACATACTGATGCTCAGCTATTCCCCCATTCTTCATCAAAAACCAGGCCTTCACAAATTTCTGTTCCTGTTTGGCCTAGGATGCTTCCCAATAAACAACTCCTGCATCCCAGACACAGAATCAGGTGGTTTGCTGTTTTCTCTCTCTCTCACTCTCGGAGATCTCCCATCTATCTTTCTGTCTGCTGGTGTTAAGACACAGAAGTACCTTGGGGCTCAACCAGCGGCATCTATACTGTTAAGAGAAGATATTCTGCTACAATGACAAGTGATGCCTTAATGCACAGATGCTAATTCTTCTATTAACTCAGAGCAAATTACCTCGCTATGTTCCTCGGCAGCACACTTTATTCCCTTTGAACCCAGCAGATGAACTATCGCATAGCCCACCTTTCCAGCACCTGTGACGCCCCTAATAGAGTATAAGTTGTATATTTTCTCAAGTCTCCCAAGTAAAACAGCCCTGTTGATCACAAACAAGAGCTCTCACTCTCTCAAGATGAAATACTAAACACATAAATAAAACCTACAATAATGTTTTTAATTAAATAGAAATATAAGTAGTCGTCTTAAAGATTTCCCATGAACAATACATTGAACCGAGTATAGCAGGTATTATTTCCAAAAGCTAAAAAACAATATTAAAAGATTACTAGAAACAGCTGGAGGGAGTTCCAAAGTTCATACATCACATACAGTAATTTCTTCAAATAATCAATTACAAACCCTCATCGGATCATAAGTTGTCAAGCTTTTATTTGAGAAATGAAGGTGTCTTTTGTAAACAATTTTCAATAATATTATAGCACACTCTAAATTGATTGAAATTGTCGAAGTAGTAGAAAAAAGCATGGGGGGGGGCACTGTCTTTATGTTAAATAAGCATAGGTTTCACTGTGCAGAGGAGTCCGATCTCCCTGGCCAGGCAGGAAAACGCCAGTCTTGACTGTCCAGTAGGAGGACTGTCCATTTGGACTGGACTGACAGCGATCCATCTCTGTTCCCATGTCAGCTACTAGAAGGCTCTGGACAGCACAAGCATGGGCAGAGCTCCCATAGAGAGAATGAGAAAACTAGACTACAGGAACAAGAATGGTTCCATGGGTTCCACTGGGGTGCTTGGAGGTGGCTCAGGAGTGAAGAGGAAAAGAAAAGAAAAAGAGGGTAACCAATGCACTGCAAGTGAGTTAGATGTGGCTGAGGCATCCCAAGATGAGCCCTGGAATATAGAACTAGTCAGCAGTGAGTGCTGAGGACTGCTTGCATTGATCAACATTAAATCATAGCAATTTTTGTTAATTTAAATTATACAGAGAGGTATTAAAAATACAACAAATGCTGTTGGTTCCAGTACTCATTTGTCACCCTTTCAGTGCCTCTCAATATAAACAAAAAGTAGACAAAAATGTTCCCAAAAATCATTGATATTTGCTCTAAATGTGATTGAACTCTGAGTCAATGAACAACTTCAGAGTTTCATGCTAGTATTGTGCCAAGGTGTTTGACATTGTTTAACTGCTGATATCAACAGCAGTGCAGCACAGTTGGCCCAGTGGTTAGCAATGTGCCATCATCTCTCATGGGTCCTGGGTTTGAATCCAGTCTGTGGCTCCATCTACAGGGAGCTTATATTTTTTAACCATTTTAAATGGAGTGCACTGGTTTCCTCCCACCTTACAAACACATGCTGAGTATATCTCTTGGTACATAAACAAGGTGTCCTCCAGAGCATCACTGGAATTAAGAATTTGTTCCCTTTCATTTCAGAAATTTATCATCAATCAATGGAGAATCACCACTCCAAAGCCTTTAGGACTGAACATTCATACTAATACAGCTCACAGTACATCTTATCTCCATCTGCTTTACTGAGTTGTACTTTTCTACCATTTGTTCCTCAGAGAAGGACAAGGAATTAATGTATTTTATTTTTTTTATATCTTTCTTATTGTTAATTGTGTGTGGGATTAGATTTTCTGTATCGATTCACACTCATGGTCTCTATCACCCTCGCAAAGGGTATATAATAGAACCAGTTAAGTAAAGGCCCTTCTAAAGAAGGTTTTGAGTTTAGATTTGAAAGAGTTTAGAGCATACCAAGCCTTGTGGAGCATTTAAATGAAATAGGATCACTTATCAGCCATATACAATTTCTTGTATTAGGAATTTCTCTTTTCGCATACCCCAACTTGCTCCATCAGACACACAGACAGGGAGAGAAGCTTGGGGTCAGGGTCTAGGGTCAGCCATTTATACGGCACCCCTGGAGCAGTTGGGGTTAAAGGCCTTGCTCAGGGGCCCAACAGAGTAGGATTCCTCTGCCGGCTGCAGGATCCTTAGCCAAAGGTGAGTATGAGGATTTTGAAGGTCTGATAGGAAGTCTGATAAAATCTAATAGGAAGTCACTGCAAGGACTCCAGGATAGGAGTAATGTGATCACTTTAGCAAATGAAACATGTCAAGCCTAAGACCTCTGCTTAGAAATGTCAATTTTTGATGTGGATTTCATTTCTCCTCATTTCAATGAATGTATGTTGGCTTGGATCACTTTTCAGTTCTATCCCTTAGTTAGCTTCAGCTTTTTAGCACCCATTAATTATCTCCAATCTAACCTATATTTGTTCTACCAGTTTTACCTCAGTATCTAGATCCACACTCGTAAAAGCAGCTAAGGTAATCCTTTTAAAGCTCTGGTGTAACATTATGGATATGTGATAATCATGTTGAGTACTCCTACCCTGGAAACAATGAGCAAATATTTTGCTTCTTGTTTGGCTTTTACACTCCATAAAACCAAATGGATATCTGATGTGTGGATGGATTGGAAAAACCTGTTCACAATTCAATCCATACAGAAGTGAGGAAAGTCAGCTGTCATGTTGATAACTAATTCCCTTCCAAAGTATACACTTTTTCTAATTAGATTTAGAATTCTTCAATATAACGAATATTTTGATTGCCACTGCTTCTTTAGTTAAAACACAAGCTTGAGTTATAACAGCCAATAAAAATTGTATATAAAAATGAGAAGAGTAAATTTAATTTGGACTCACTTATACAGTTGCCCTTCATAATTTCACAAGATCCAACTATTATATTTTACTTGAATTGCATATTGTTCTTCATTCATTATTTCTTTCAGGTCCTTTTTTTGTAAACTCTTTCAGTATTTAATACAGTCACTTGCATGTAGTATAAAAGAAAGCATATTAATATAAATGTAATGTATGTTCTGTAATATAAAAAAAACTATACATATACAGTATATAGCTTATTACAGACAGTAATATTTAAATTGGAATATTTCAGAAACAACTACTAAGTAGATACAATTGCAACAAATAGATTATTGCTGTTTTAGGCTGAACATTTTCTTAACACCTCTTTTTACTTTTGCATAACACATTAAAATTCCTTTTGAAAATACAATACCTAAGAACTGGTTAAAGTGTTAACTTAATTAAACATTTCTTTTAACTCTTCAATGCTATCACAGATCTGTTCGAGGCCACCAGAAGTAAGCAATTGACAAATGATTTCATTACAAAAGACATCCTATGAAAATGAGGAGAAAGTTGAATACATACAGTATGTCAGAAGATTTATAATTTTAAAGGACAAAATTATCTGCAATGTCAGCAGTGGATGTAGACTACACACTACACACTACACCATTGTGCTATAAATATTCCATTGGCTAAATAACTCTCCAGAAACTTTGCAAAACTGTTAATCTTCAATATTAGTAACAGGTTACAAGGAATATTTCTACATAAAATACTGTAACGCATACGGCCACCAGTGAGTGTGTAAGAGCCGGCTTACCAGAGCGGTGACATCACTGTCGTTCCCTGTGATAGCACTGGCCTGAGGGGAGATCTCTCTTTAGCTCAACTGGCTGGGTCCCTGTTGAGTGACGCCAGAGGCCCGGGTTCGAGTTCCCGACGGTGGGGGGCCGACCTGAAGCTGCAGCAGGCGAGGGCGCCCACGTGAACCCCGTAGCATTACAATACAATATTTTTTTAAAAATGCAGAATTACTATTACAGGATGCAGCAATATTGTACCTTCATGACATAGGGATTATATGATGACAATACAGACATCTACACAGTTATACGGTCGAAATTTAATCATTTACATTTATATAGTGACATTCCAGCCAAACTCTAAATACCCTAATTTAAAACAATCTGCTCAACCAATAATTAGTAATATCTACATCATTAATTGGTTCACTGTAAAATGAGCAAATAATTATGTTGAGCACCTGAAAGCAAAGTTAGTACGTATGAGTACCAAGCTCCCATGTTTTCACATTACATCTTTCTATTATTAAAAGAAAAATGTTGAATTTTACAACATGAATTTGCACTTATCATAATACAGATTAGTTTTGATATTAAACTGATACAATTACAGCATGAATTACTAATGATGTGGTAATACAAGTAACAATTTACAGCACTTAGATAATATTATCTAAATCAGGGGTCTGAGTTCATGGATGGCCTAATGTCTTTCTGTTTTTTAGCTCCACATATGAACTCAGTTACTTAGCTACAGAACTGTAATGCTTCTAACCTGGCTCTCCGGTGAATGATAGATAAACATATCTTAAGCTTACATTTCTCCAATATACAAAATAATTAGGTTTTATTGTTTTTGCTAAATTTGCCGCCAAATCCTTTAATTTTACATTTTCACAACAGCCTAGTGTTAGCACAATCTTATTTTTAATGAGGAGAAATTCTGGAAATCCTATCCTGTTAATAACATGTAATCTAAAATATTTTAGTTGCGCAGCTTACTATCAAGAACTGATATCCTGTTACATCCCCTTCTTTGTTCATTAACATTAAATATTTATTTATTAACAAACGGTAAACATTTCTAAAAATGTATTTTTTCAAATACTTTTAAGTTAAATTGACTGATATTCCAGTTTCTAGCTTTTTTTCTTATGATTAGCACCAAAATTATGTGGACCCCCACCAGCTGTCAAAAGCGCTGATACTGAAGGCTGGACAAAGTCCAGTTATGAATATGGTGAACTTATTTTTAAAATGGGAGGTTCAGATACTATAATATGTAGGAGATGAGAATGGTCTACACCCCCAAAATGCTTTGGTGTGTATTTATTTGTCCTGTATTATTCTCCATTGTAACAATTTTATATTACAACATTGACAGAAAATTTAACTAACATTCCAGTTCTATCATATGAAACAAAAATATGAACGACATGAGTAAGGAAGTCACGTTCCTAAATATTTATTAGAATAATATGGCATAAATAGTAAACAACATTAATGATACATAAGATTTAGATTTTCCTTCTAGCTTTTAAGATCAAATCAGTCATGCTTAACAAAGAAATTAGTAATGACAGGTGTGAGACCTAGGAAAAATCTTTGAAATAAGTGTTTGTACTATACTATTTACTATATTTCAAGATTTATTATCAATCTCCATTTTACATTTAACATTAAAATTAGAAATAAATTAAAATAAGGAATTTACTAACTCCTTGATAAATATAAGTTGTTATACTACTGTATGTCAATCCACGTGTCAGTACAAAGCATCGCTGGTAGAAAAAGCAGAAAAGGAAAATAAAATTAAAGAAAGAAACATAACATCTAGAGATTCAACCAGGATTTTTAAACGGAGTATAGAGGAGCCATAAAATTAGCTTTTATCCCACTGGCAAATCTGTAGGTGGATTATATTACTAAAAGGGTTTTGATAATTGTCATGTTTTAAAACATTAATCAAACATTGATAAAAACCGATTTTACCGTAAAATTAACCATATTTTTCTAATCTATACTCCACATGGCACTTTGTCCAGTATATGCTGCCATGGAGTAAACTATTTTCAGCAGGGGAAAATTCATTTCAGATTAAGGCACCACACTACACAAGTACACAGAAAAATTTTAATTTGCAACTAACAAACTACCACAGCCTAGTAACAACACAATTCTGATTGTTACACTTTCCCCGTTATTGAAGGGCACTGGAAACATTGCCTAGATTGAAAAGAATGGAATCTAGGAACACTTTTAGCATGTTTGATCAGGAAAGGCACTCATATGGGACATATTGAGTCCTGCCGTCCAGATACTGTAGTTTGGGATGTGTACAAATCAGCATAGCACTGAGGTGTGACCCGGCTTGAGCTGGATATGGTGTCCTCAGTTTGCCAAGGAAACTGGCAAACTGGCAAAGGCACTGAAGACCGATTTCTTCAGTGCTGTTAACAGAAATAAATATACAACTACTGTATACCAACGTTATTGAATTGTTTCTACAGCACAAGGAATGTTTTATTTCTTTTCAGAACTGTGCTTGTGACACTGGATGACATGAAGAGCACAAATATCAAACTAAAATATGGAGAAAGAGGAATGGTATTGATTAAACATAATGAACCTGCTAAGTTTGCATGCATTGATGGAAAAAAAGACCAATAAATACTCCAATTAGAACAAGATGCAGTGATAGTCAAGTTGATCCACCTTTTTGTGTTTAAAGGTTGCGAGTGATTTTGGAAAATACCTTTAGCTCAAACAGTAGATATTCTACTAAAGTGTTTTTAAAACAAAAGTGAGTTCTTACCTCATGTCATGGTATTTGTTGAAACGGGTAATTGAACTTTTAATGAATACATTTGGAAACAATGTTTACATGTGCAAGGCAAATGAAAAAGGTTTTCCTGGATGCGACTTCAGTCGCCAACATGTACTGTATTGTCACCTAATTTCAGTACACTGGGAATAACACCCAAGAATTAAGCACATTTAAAGGAAAATTTGACTCAACTCGCTGAGCTCAGGGTTAACCTCTTAGCTATAGAACGAGGAGTGACCAAGGGGAAACCTGCAAAAGGTGGAGATACGGTGGAGGTGGGATGCAAAATGATGTATGCAAAAGGGGATCACAGACTGTATTTAGTGTTTTAGAAGAGGAATAGATGGCAGGAATGATCGCTCATTACCAACTGCCGAGGCCGATTAAACTTGGTTGTTGTCATCTCTTCTTAACGTTTGTTATCAATAATACTGCCTCTAAATTCAGGTCAACTGAAAAGAACCATCAACTAATTCAAATACTTAAAAGTGCAATATTTTGGCTCGAAACATTTATTCATACCTGAATCTTAGTCTCTGCCAATAAAGTAATCCATCTAAAAGCATTGTATTCTTAAAGAACCTGAAAGTTTAGTTTCTTTACCCACTATAAACCATCTGCATTCCTTAAAAATATTCTTTTTCCCCAAAGACTGTCATTCCTAAAGACCAATTCATTCAAGAAATGATTGCAGTGCAAAAAGAAATTAGCTTTTTTTGACTAATTGACTTTCATTTATGCACCATATTATATGTTTAGTGTTCATTGTGTGATACTAACAAAGCCAATATTAACATCTCAACTGGCTCACCAGAAATTATATTCTCACTTGAACTTGAACTTGAACTTTATTGCCATATGTAACCGGTACTGGTACAATGGAATTCTTACTTATAGAAAGTCTCTCGATTGTAAAACAAGTGTAAAAAAAACAAAACAAAGTGCAAACAGTGCATCAAGACAATGTACAAGTAATGCTCTTATATCTCTTGCCTGAGGGCAGTGGGGTGAAGAGCTCATGCCCAGGGTGGTGACTGTCCTCTGTGATGGCCAGAATTCTACCACGGCAGCGGTCCTCATAGAGCTGTTTAATCTCGGTGAGACCGCAGCCGATGATCTTCTGGGCCATATTGACCATTCTCTGCAGTGCCTTTCTTTCTCGCGAAGAGGTGTTGCCATACCACACGGTGATCCCGTTGGTGAGGACGCTCTCGATAGTGCAGCGGTAGAAGTTCACCAACACATGTATTGGCATCCCCCATTGCTTGAGGCACCTCAAGAAATAAAGGCGCTGCTGAGCCTTCTTCATGATAGAGTCAGTGTTCACAGTCCAGGTTAGATCTTTAGAGATGTGAATTCCCAAAAACCTAAAGCTGGTGACTGTTTCCACTTCCGTTCCATCAATACTGAGTGGGCTGTGAGTGCATGGCCTCCAGCAGCCAGTTGCAGACAGAGTTGCACAGACCTAATCCCCTGAGCTTTGTCACCAGTTGACAGGGTATGATGGAGTTGAATGCTGAGCTGTAGTCCACAAACAGCATTCTCACATACGAGTTCTTAGTGTCCAGGTGTTCCAAGGCTGTATGCAGAGCCAGGGAGACAGCATCATCCACTGATCTGTTGTTCTGGTAGGCGAACTGCAGGGGGTCCAGGGACTCTGTGATGGAGGAGTTGATGTGTGACAACACCAGCTTCTCCAGGCATTTCATCACCACAGATGTTAATGCTACTGGGCGGTAATCATTCAGGCATGTCACTTTTGTCTTTTTGGGGGTTGGAACAATAGTGGTTTTTTTAAAGCAGGTGGGGACCATGGACTGTGACAGGGAGGAGTTAAAGATGTCTGTAAACACTGTGGTCAGCTGGGCTGCACATGTCCTCAGGACGCGAGGTGGTATCCCATCAGGCCCTGCAGCCTTACGGGTTTTCACCCTGCTCAGAGTCTTCTGCACGTCCTGCTCTGAGAGTTTCAGAACAAACTCGCCCTGCACACTTGGGGTCTTCTCAGCAGTGCCCGTGTTCAGAGCATCAAAGCGGGCATAGAAGTGGTTCAGCTCGTCAGGCAGGGATGCGTTGTTCGTGTCAATCTCCTGGCTGCAGCCCCTGTAGCTAAGGTCCAAGTTGAAGAATGCTCAAGAGAACAAATCTTGTAAAGCAAACATTTACATAGAGCTGTAGTTACAAACTTGTCATTTGCCTGAATGATCAGTGGATATCTCATAAGACTGAAGCACTCTTTGAAACCAATATTGACATTGAAGAATAAAAATAACAACACACTCAGGAAAGGGTTTCCAAAATTCGATGTCTGTATTTTAGAAATGAAAAACAACAATGTACAATGTTTGAATTATGTACAATGTGTTTTTTAAAAGAATAAAATACAGGTTTTAAGTTTATGAAAGCATAAAGTCCACATAAAACTAAAAGGCACATACTGTAGGAGAAACTGGATAAAAAACTTCTACTTACATCTTTGTAAAGCTCTAACACAGGATGTTTGATCTAAACTAACCTCTTTAATGAAACATTGCACAAAATAGTTTCATCTTTGTTAAAAAGGTCTGGTCTGAAAGGAAGGTCTGAAATTTCATTTACATAGTTTTGCTTTTTCTTTAAATCACTTATTCAGTTTTCTAAGGCACTATAGCAAGAGCATCTGCAACCATCTGAATTGCTTGAAGAGGATCCACTACTTCTTTCATGTTGTCTTTTCTTAAGACCCAGTCAGGAGCAATTCTGAAAAAGAAAGATTTGTAGGGTTGAACAGTGAAAATGTATATCTGAAGGTCCCTTGCCTTAAAAACGAATGTTATAAATTTTATTTAGATGATTACTACCACCCTACAGCTCATCATGCAATTATGCAAATGTGTTGCTTCAATCAAGGATCACTCAATTTAATTACAGTGTTAAAAATAGCATTTATGACATCTGCTGTATTATAATTAACCTAAAGAGGCCTACAGTCTGGTCTGGATGACTTTTGCTATGCCTGCTGAAGTATTCACTCACTGGGAAATCAGAATAAGCTCACACTTGAAATGTTTTTTTTTTTACTAGAAGGCCAGTTTAGGTTATCACAAACTATGTTGTGCAGAATATCTAACAAAGAAAAATAATGTTTGAAAAAATGGTAAAATTATTACATTTTAATTTACATGGGTGTTAATTTCACAAGTAATACTTTTATACAGAAGCCTGAGAGCACTTAACATCAGGCTGCAAAAAACCAAGGGCAGCTATGGCAATTGGGCAAAGCTGCCTCAGAGCCCATCTCCAATCCTTTCCAATGCATTCAGCAGTCTTCTGGAAGTTACAAGGGGCAGGACCTAGGCTGACTGAGAGGATGGCTGGATGCATTTGTACTAGTAGCATCAGCACAGCACAGATTCTGATTCAAGGAATCAGAATATGGTGGTTCTCTGCCACCATATCCCAGAGAACAGAAGCAGCAAAGGACCTTTTGCCTCCAGTTGCTCCCTTTACTCTCTCCAGTCCTCTTTTTCCCTTCTCTATCCTTCTGTCTTTTTATATTGTTTATATTGTTGATGACTCTTAACGATTACCACAAACTTAATTAACCAAGGTAAACCAGAGGACCACTTTGCATCTCAGGCCGCCTTACAACTCAGCAAACACCTCCTTTCTTGCTTTGAACATGCTAAGAAATGCACATGTTGTCACTAGATATTTGACCACTGTCCCTTTTTGAGACACCTTAACTACTTCCAATACCCATGCTTGAGTATTGTGTTATATCGTATCAGAATCCATATTATAGCAGAAACCACAAGAATATTCAGGTTTCTCAGAGTAACATTTAACCTAATTTCTACTTGTCTTTTGTAATGCAGATAAATGCGAGACTTGAATTTGAAGTCAGATGCTCTTGGTCATCATACTCCGTAATGTTTAATACAATTGTAAGCTCAATTGGTGTCCCATTTTACATTCACATCTTCAAGCACAGACCACAAGTAGTCCACCATCACCATACGATATCAAAGCCAAAACCCTATGGCTCTATATCATTATTGCAACCTACCTAGGAATTGCCTTTGTCTTATGGGGAGTTACTTGGGAAAAGAAGCTTCCATTGAGTGAGACATTCATCTTCTGTCTAGTAAGGGTCCTTGCAGCATCCATCTTGTGCTTCCGAGCAGTAAGCCGATAAATGCTGCAAATACGGTCCACTGCTTTAGGAAGATTACGGACCTCCTGCATTGAGAGAAAAACACATGCATGATATTCCAAGTCACCCTGAACTAAAAACTAAGTTATCAATCCAGTTATCAGGTACTTGTGGTGTTGCGATTACTGCTTGTTATAAAATATCATGCAAATTTTCCAGTAGGAAAAATCAGATTACATTGGACATTAAGCCTTTTAATTTGCACATGGCACAACTGCACATGTAAACTTGGACGCGAATTTACCAGATTTCTTGTAAAAAAGACAGATGTGATTTTGAAAGTTGGTATAAATATTGACCATAAATTGCCATCCTTAAAACTTCAATGTTTCATGAAACCAAACACGGTAAGCTTTATTTTTAACCACAGAACACAAATATTTACCACAGCCCGCTGTGTGTTTTGCAGCAGGATGACTAAAAGGAAACAGGTTTTGGCGAAAATGCTTCCTCCTTTATCTGCCACTTTGTCTCCTGCTTTGTCTCTGTAGATCTGCAGGAGGTCTAACAATGTGTCAATGGAATGGTCCACATCATACACTGCATCCGTTGTTTTATCATACTAAAGACGACAAAAAGAGACAAACATAAAATGAATGCTACATATTGCAAAAAAAAAAAGGTGACAGCAAAGTCTTCAGAAATAAACTCAAATCAACTTAAAAGAAGCACTCTGGATAATCAGTTATTTTAATTACTTCAACTATTAAACACCCAAGACTCAGTAAGAGAAAATTCATTTCAAGTGTTACTACAGAAAGAACCATGGCTTTTGTGAAAGCTTCTTTTACGGTACAGCAGTATTAAAGAGCACCGCATCGACCTCTTCAAATAAATCCAAAACATTTATGAAAGACCCACAAAGCATACCTTTGACAAATTCAGGAGAACTTGGACGGCATAAGTGATTACTTCCATACAAGGGACACTTCGATTGCAGCTCCTGATCAGAGTGAAAATAGTTAATGTTGCTCCACTGTTCACAAGATGTTCACAACACTTTGATGAAAGCCTTGTTGCAGTTTCTGAAAAATAAGAAATAGATCATTTTCATATTAAACATGATATTTTCCTCAAGTCCCAAAATGAACTCAACATAAGGATTATCATCAATAGCAATGTGTTAAATAGGTAACTCAGTAATGTAATTAAATTAATTACTGGAAAGAAAACCAAAGGATTATCTGCCAAGACCTGATCCACCCATCCCTAAGTTACAGCACAGGTGACCTCCTTGTGGCATTTTGTCGCATTTGCTCCGAGTTCTGGCTAAGTTGTCTGTTTGATCAATGCTTTTAAATTGGCTTTTAGTTCTTAAAACAAGGAATGGGTCCAGTATCAGTCCTGTTCTAATGGTAGAGTTTAAGAACTTCACAGGCCTGTTACATGAAAAGTAAAAAGGTAGGCAAGTCAAACAAACAAGCCAGGAGAAAAACAAAAATATTCATTGGGGGGTTTGATACATTGTCATTCTCACATGTTTTTGTTCATCATAAAGTAGTCACCCATGAAGAAAGTGTCAAGGCAGAAGGGAGCAAAGGTTAAATACACATTGACGAAAGGCTACATAAAGTTCTGTATGCTGACGCTTGACCCTGAATGAAGCTGAATGCAGAAACTAAGACTAAACAAGACAGCAGATCAATTTAACGCAAATCATTAGTGATGCATATCTCAGTTTGAACAAAAACCAGTGGACACAGAGGTCCTCCAGAAGCAGCGCTAGGAACCTCTGGACTATGAAATATTAATACTAGCGCAAACATGAACATTAAGAGTAAAATAATCAAAAGGCAAGACTCAAAAATAGTGGAAACAGCCTTACCTAGGTGTTTCAAAGCTGCAAGAATATATGAAAAGTGCTTGTATTTTAAAAGGTAGTCAATTGCAATCGTTGTCTTGTTCCAAAGCTTATCTTCTTCTCTGACGCCTTGATTTACACTTTCGAATCGACATCTCATGGCAACAATTTCAGAAGTATCGCTCTTCTTTCGTGAACGGAACCCTCTCCACAAGGCCTTAAATTGAGAGAAAGCAAAAAAAGTGAGGGGTCTTTTATTTTTTTTTATTTGATTAATCAAAAGGTAATTACTCCATGGTTTAAACAATGTACCTGGAACTTTATAATCCCACGCTGTGCCCTTTGCTGTCGTCTCTTGAACAAGAATCTTTTCACTGCTTGTTGAATGACAGTGGCAGCTTCATTTCGCCGATGGAGCCATGCTCTGACTGCTCGCTGAACCTTTATCATTTTTTCCCTCTCCTCAAGATATCTTTTCCTCTGTAGCTTAGATCTAATCCACCTCTGCAGAAAAAAGCAATTCAAATATTACGGCTGATCCGGATAGATTTTTCCATATATTGAGCTGCAAACAAGAGGGAGTAATTCTGACCACCTTTGGAGGTTTAATAGTTTAGTAAACCTGATTTAATTCAGCTATTTCTTGAATAACCCACATGGCTGAGAGGATTGTTGCATACACCCACAAATCTTTGTGTAGTTTTCTAGTCTCAATTTAACGTCACTATTCTGACCCCATTTTCATGTCTTGCTAGAGTGCTGACCCTATTCCATACCCCTTAGAATTATATATACTGGGATCCAAACTCCTCCTAATCCCCTTTGCTCTGAGCGCAAGAGATTTAGCTTTGTTGACCTGTTTGTATTTGATAATCCCCCTAAATCCAGGAATATTTTTTCTTGCTACCACTCCAAATGAACTTCACACAGAAAAGCATAATTAATCTTTATAAAATGCCAATAGGCAATTATATAAAGTGAAACAGCATTTAGAAAGGCATTCATTACAATGGGCTTAATATTTCTGTTAAAGGTAAACTGCACTGTTTTTCATTATTAAAGGTGTGAGGAGAAAGAGTTATGATAATACAAGAAAAAAAATGGAATTTGACCAACAATTTAATATTTAAGATCATATCAGCAATTTATTTTATTCACTAGTTTGTGAATAATAACAATTTGCAACAAATTATTAATTTACTTATATGCCGCTAGTCGATAGATTTGGTCAATTGGATTTCTTTTTTTCTCCAATTGTTTATGAACAGGTACAGAATTACTTTTTGGTAGAATGTTACTCAAACACATCCTGACACAAAGCCTATATTTTTTATTTTCTAGCCAATTTAAAATATTAATATGGGCCAGGATCTAGTAAGAAACAGCTGGAAAACGCTTATTTTTTATCCAATGGAGAAGGCAGCTGACCCGACTATGGAAAAAGCAAACTACAAAACCAATTTTGTAAACTGTAAAACACGTAGAACTGTAAAACACATGATAAAAACATGCAATTAAAAGCTCTCAAATTCAATCACATAATTCTCTTCACATCAGTGAAGCCTTTGACTTTTTTAACCGAGTCCATAAAAGCAACTTAATATAAAACCTGGGTTCTGAGATATGACTTAGGAAAGAGGTTAATTGGCATGGAAAACAAGGGATCCAGGCAGAAAAGGTTCCCGACTCCTGCCATAGGATATTGGCTTTGTAGAATATTACCACTTCAATTTCACAGCATGCCATACCATCATTACTGTACCTGTAAAGAAATCACAGAATGCATTTGCTGCTTTGCAGACTTCAGGGCCAAATAAGCTCTTAGCCTTCGCTGTATCTTCATAGCACAAAGATGATGATACACGGCTGCTGAGAAGCGTAGTCTCCTTTTGACTTCCTTCTCCTCTGCAATCTGTGCAACAATTTAAAATTGAAATTTAATGTGGTAAATGTTGCTACTGACAGCAAGGTTGTTTTTGAAAAGTTAATACAAACAATATTGAAAGATTCACAAAAAGGCCAAAAAAGGTCAGAAAGCTACAGGCACAATGTGATTTTTATAAAACGCTCCGCCATACAGCTGTGACTCCCACTTACCCTTTTTCTCACAAGCCAGCCACGACAGAAGGCTTGCAGGGTGATAGCAGCCCGTTTCATTCTCTTTTCCTAAATTAAAAAAAAAAGAAAATCAGCTGGCTCTTCCAGTGTAAGTATTCGGAAGCTGGCTTATTTTGCACAATGGTGGCCACAATCACATACACTTCAATTCTATTAAAGAAAAAGTACTGCTGTACAACTGGTAAATTCAAGAGATGTGAACACTGGAAAAAAGCCTAAACGCATCAGTTGCAGTTGTCTGCGCCTAAGCAGACGGTTAAGTGAATTTTTTAAGTGAAAATGTTAAGTGACTACAACCGAATGGCTGTGCAAACCTACTACACCTGTGTTAGAATGCCTTGATTTAATGCTCCTGTGATGGCAAAGGGGAGTATTTTCATAAGAAAAGTATGCTCCGTTATTTGTGCAAGTCTATAAAACTGAACAGAAAACAAAATCAGGGGGATCTACCTCTCCCTTTTCTGTTGCACCTTTGTACACATTAAAGGGGAACTGCAACATCATTTTTGATATTTCAGTGATATACAGAATCAGCATTGATGAGTGCACTTCAAACCACAATGAAAGCAAAATGTACACATTTAAATTGGAGGTTTTACTGTATATGTTAATCACAAAACAGACAAGATCTCCAAGTATACGCAGTGCCATATTATGCAATTCAGAACAGGGCAACAGAACGTCTAGTGATGTGAAGCAGCCCTATTACATTGTAAACAAGCAGGCTTGGTTAATTGTGCCAACAAATACTACTTGTTAACTCTGCATGCAGATTGGATCATGTCTGTGGTGAAATGTCTGCTGCTGTCCTGTACTTATTTGCTTGTAAATCGCATAACATTAGTTATTAAAGTGACTAGTGAGCAGGAAGGGCAGCTTCATATCACAATTTGCTCTAACCCTCGCTCGTGGCAAGACCAGTAGTTTGTGACAAAATGGAAACCGTGCAGTACTTTCACAAAGTTGCAGATTCTGTGCTAAATTCAAAATTTTGCAATACTGTCAATTTGTTACCGATCTTGCCAACCAATATAACCAGTCTGAGAAATTGGGACTCTGGTTCCCTTTTAATTACATAACCCTGTAATAGCAAATATTTGTTTAGTTAAAAAATAAAATGTTTTACCCTCAAAAGCTTTTTCCTTGTACAGTATCCTTTCCACGTAGCCTGAATCTTGATTGAAGATGATTTCATTTTTAGGAAATTGTGGTGCTCTTTCCTTGCATAAAGGGTTTCTCTCCACCTTTTCTGAATAATGCGTACACTCTGGCAGATCTTCAGGTATCTATTGAGAAATCAGGAGTGTTCGTTCTTTCTGTTCATGATATACATCCATTTCTTATAATAATAATAACTTTTATATAGCGACTTTAAAGGTGGCTTCTCAAAGCGCTTTACAGAATGACAACACCAATAAAAAATACACAAGATATGCACGACGAAAATACACAGACAGAGGAGACAGTAGATCGTGGTACTAAATACAGTAGGAGCAGAGGGCTAAAGAACAGAACCAGTTAAGAAAAGGCTATTCTAAAGAAAAAGGTTTTGAGTCTGGATTTGAAGTTTAGGGAAGGTGACTCTCCGATATCCTTGGGGATAGAGTTCCAGAGATTTAGGGTGAAGAAAGATATAAGATGTGAAAAAGGGGTTAACCGATTTCTTTCTGCACAAAGACCTCTTGTACCACAAGACATTCCAGGCTTAGGCACCTTTGAGTTATGGTAGGGATGGGAGTTAATTGATGTGAAATTCCAAGTGCAAGATATAGACTCCTTAACTAAGGAAAGATAAAACCAACCATTAAAAGTGTTCAAGGTCTTGGGAATGTCCAAACACAGATGTCCCCCCGTTACCATGGTAACAATTTGCGTCAGAAGCAGCTGAAATATGCTATATAAACTGGAAGTTTTGTACCTATATATTTCAAACAATACTTTGATCTTATTGTTCCTTGCATGCAATAAACTCAGTTCAGGGTTCCAGAACTTATTTGTCTGTTACTAAAGGGGCATAACAGGAGAAGGCCCTGTCACCCATAGAGTGTAGACGGGCTTGGGGACAGATAGGACACCAGAATTAGGTGGGGAGTAGGGCAAGAATAGCTCAGGCAGGTACTGAGGTGCTAAGCCATGCAGAGCCTCATAGGTGAGCATGAGGATTCTGAAGTCGACAAAACTTGACAGGAAGCCAGTGCAAGGACTCCAGGATAGGAGTAATGTGATCACTTGCATTAGACCTGGTCAGGACTCTGGCTGCCAAATTTTGGACATACTGGAGTTTATTCAATGTGGATTTAGAAACCCCAGCGAATAAAGCATTACAGTAGCCAATTCTGGAGAAGACAAATGTGTTGATCAGCTTTTCAGCCACAGTTTGTGATAACAGGACGTATCGATATTTTTGAGGTGAAAGAAGTTTTGACTTCTTTATGCTTCACGTGCGGCGAAAGTCAAGCCTGAATCAAATATCACCCCCAAGTTTTTCAATTTAGCCTGAAGCTCAAGTACATTGCTATCCATAGATAGGGTTACAGCATTGGCGTTACAAAGTTAATGGGGGGTGCCAATAAGCATGACTTCAGTCTTTAGATGAAGGAAATTTTGAGTCATCCATTTTTTTTTTATGTCAGAGATGCAATAAGATAAAATAGAGATGTAGATTTGAGTATAGTCAGCATAGAAATGATACCATTTGATCTCAAAAGCTGACCAAGCAGAATCATGTAAATGCATTTATTACCATATTTTATAGAGAGTTTTTTTTATTAAATCTGAAACTTGAAAATAGAGTTGTATTCTGGGGGTGAAGTGTTTTTCTTTTTAACTGTACAACTTTTCATTATCACATTTTCAAAATCATTACTACAATCGTGACCTAAAACAAAGGTACTCAGTCCTGCAATTTCTGCTCCTAAGAAACTCCCGTTTCTGCATCTGCAGATTTTCATTATGGGAAAATCTGTAACCTGTTGTTTACACTTTAGACTATTCTGCACTAAGCCCCGAGTTTAAAAAGCTTGAAATAACTGAAGCATGTTATTTCCAACAAATCAATAAACTCCAATTTTATGCAGATTTGCCTTCATAAAAACTCCAACAAATTGTTCACTCACTTTAGCAATTGGTCATATTTCAGCTAATACACCAGAATTTCAACATCTCTGAAATTCACACATCAGAGCTCATTTATTATAGATCTAATTCAACTATTTAAGAGCTAAGTGCAAGACTTAAAAATAAATCTCAATTAACCTATGAATACTTAAAAGGTTGCAAAAAGGATAAAAAACCATTCCAACCACTGGCATCCTTCAGACCCATGACTAAGAATCTCCAATGCATATACAGTGTATTGTATGTAAGTGTGCATATATATATATACACATGGTATCCTGCTCTAGTTCTTAAACTGTACAGAAGTAAATTCAATTACCCTCAAATTTTGTTTGGTTACCTGTTTCTTATTTGCCTTGTTTGAATACAGCGATGAACTGTCGCAATGGCTTTCTTTGTTGCCAGAAGATCTCTGCGCACAAGGACGCCTTTATACCATGCTTGGATAGCACGTGCTGCCCGCATTTTCATGGCAAGTTGTCTAGCCAAGTAGCCTCGGATCACAGCCTGCAACAAAGGGTCACGATGGCAGAAAATCCTGAGCTGAGCATATACAGTTAGATGGAATAATTCATAAGATATTTTCTTCACATATTCTAAAGTTCAAACGGCGGGTTTCATACCTGTACAGCAATTGCAGACTTCTTCAACTCCAAGAATTTAGCCCTCTCTGTTTTCTGAAGTATATGGGCTCTGTAATATCTCTGTATTTTTGTGGCGGAAGTCTTATACTGTAGGAACACCAGCCGCTGTACAAAGCCACGGTAAAAGGCCTGTTTAATAAAAAAAACCACGTACAATCCATACTTTATTAGTTACTCAGAATTTCACAATCTCTAAATTGCATGCAGAAAATATTTATACAAAATGAACATAGCTCAAACATTGCAAATGTAAATATAAGTTAAATGCTTGTATATGCTGCAGCAGGACTACCAGATGTAATTCTACATATCCAAAACAATATTTGACTGTGTTTTATTATAGGTAAGTTCCACTGACAATTTTTTGTCATCTTATATTTGTCATCTTATTATAAAAAACACCTATTAGGAGAAATCCCACCAATATTAAGTGTCAGCACTTTGATCTATCAATTGACAGGAATGAAAAATGACTAATGAAAAAAAACCCAATGTATCCATATCTAAGAATATAGAACGGTTTAATCTGCTGCACATAACTGAATCAGTAAAAAAAAACAATTGAAGAAAAACTCCAAATTATACGTTAAGAATGATTTTGCCAATTAAGTAGATTTTTTATAATTCTCCTATCCGTAAATAAACAGTTATTGTTTACCTGAATAGTTACTGTACTCTTCTTGATCCTTTGGAATCTCCTGTACTCAAGGTATCCACGCACTCTTGATTGAAGCTTTCGGATACTTTCCAAAGTCTTCAGGTAAGTGGATCTCTGTGCTTTCTTTGCTTTGTGGGCCTTGTAATGCTTCTGAATAGTCAGGGTTGCCATTCTGTACCGTCTGAACTGTTTCATAGCTGCATAAGCTCTAAATGAAGCTTGTAATCTAACTGTAGCTGATCGAAGTTTTAAAAATCTCCTACGATACATGACCATGTGGAGCACAGACTGAACCTTGACTGCAGCTCGCTTATGTTTTAGGAACTTTCTTGCAACCATCCCTCGATAAGCAGACTGCAATGTAAGTGCTGCTTGCTTCATTGCATGATACTTGGCTTGTTGTTTCTGAGCAACTCTGCAGGACCTGTACCACCTTTGGATTACTGCTGCAGAGACCCGCATGGCTGTATAAGAGACTCTTGCTCTGTAGCTCCTGTATACAGACTGAATTACAACAGAGGCAGCCTTCTGCTTTAAGAAATGACGTCGCCTCAGAAACATCTTTAAAACGGATTGAATTTTTCGGGCAGCTCCAACTTGTTTAACCAGCTTCCTTGCTCTTTGGGCACGGAATGCAGCCTGGATGCACACCACTGCCTTCCTTATGCTTTGATAACGGAGCATCTCAGAATTTCTTACTCTATGAGCCCTGAATCTTTGCTGGAGTACACTGGCTGCCCATCTCATCCTCTTGAAAGCCATCCTTTGTCTATACATTCGGTAACTGGCTTGTACAGTACTTGCAGCTTTCTGCATTTCTGCTACATTCTGTCTAACCCTTTTACCCCTGAACATTGCTTGAATGGTCACGACAGCCAATCTTAATTTTAAATATTTCTCTCTATCCTTTCTACCTTGAATGTAAGCTTTGTAATGCTTCTGAATTATGAGAGAGGACATTTTCATTGCCTGGAATTTCACGGTTTCCCTGTGACTTCTGAATGCAGCCTGGATCACTGTCGCTGCCAAATGTTTTTGACGAATTTCCTTTCTTGTTCTAAAACCTCTATAAGCAGCTTGTATGGTTAAGGTTGCATGACGCAAAGAACTGTAGTGCTCTTTCTGTCGCTTTGCAGCTACTGTGGCACGATACCTTTGCTGAACTGCAAGGACAGACAATTTAACAGAAAGATACCTCTTGCGTTCTCTGTACGCTTTAAAACTACTCTGAATAATACTGGCAGCTTTGTGCATGTCTTTTACACATTGTCTGGACTTCATGCCACGAAAAGCGGACTGAATCAAAATTGCAGCGTGCTTCTTTGACTTGAGCATTTCCATTGCAGTCTCCCTTATTTTGTTTGCTCTGTATCGCTGTTGCACAAACTGAGCAGCCCACTGCAGCCTCTTGTAATAAGACTTATGCAAGTGCATTCTAAATTTGGCTTGAATAACTACAGCAGCTTTGCATTTTGCCTGTAACTGTCGTCGCTCCTTCATACCTCTGTAAGCTGCTTGTATCAGTACCGCACTGTTTCGAAGCTTTATAAATGCTTGTCTTTCATTTTTTCCATTTACATATGCCCTGTAATACTTTTGTATTAAGGTGGCTGCAAGCTTCATTGCTTGGAATGGTATTCTAGCTCGGTGCATTCTGAATGCAGCTTGAATTACGGTGGCCGCCTGATGCATCTTTCTGATCGTTCTTCTGTCCTTCATACCTCTGTAGGCAGACTGTAAGGCAACAATGGCACAACGGTGCATCAGATAGACTTTTCGATCTGTTTTTGCAGCAACAGTAGCTCGATATTTCTGCTGAATTACAACAGAAGCTGCTTTAAGTGAAAGAAACCGTCGGCGCTCACAGTAAGTCCTAAATGTCCTTTGGATAATGGTTGCAGCTTTGTGCATTTCCATAACTTGCCGTCTAGATTTAAAGCCACGGAAAGCTGACTGAATGACAACAGCTGCGTTCTTCTTTGCTCTGTATTTTTTAACTTCAATATTTCTGATTTTATGGGCTTTGTATCGTTGCTGTATAACACTTGCTGCCCAGCAAAACCTTCTAAACACGATATGTTGTTTGTACTTTCGGTAAGTTGCTTGAATCACGGTTGCTGCTCTGTGCATTTTCTGAATTTGCAGGCGAGTTTTCATACCTCTGTACGCTGACTGTATAACAACAGCAGAGCTTTTCAGTAACAGATATTTTTTACGTTCCTGATTTCTTCTTGCACAGGCTTTGTAATGCTGCTGTATGATGGTTGCTGCCAATTTCATTGCACGGTAAACAATTCTTGCTTTGTACATTCGAAAATTCGCTTGAATGACTGTTGCTGCTTGATGCATGTTTCTCATGTCTTTCCTTACTTTGGACCCTCGATAAACTGCCTGCAGTTTCACAGCCACTTGTTTTAGCTTAATAAATTCTTGACATTGATGCCGGCCAACAGAACATGCCCGATACCATTGCTGGATGAAAGTTGCCGCCTTTTTGAAAGACGCAAGTTTTTTCTTACAGCTATAGGCTTTAAATGCTGCCTGAATTGTAGTAGCTGCTCTGTGTTTTTCTTTCAGTTCTCTCCTAGCTTTCATGCCACGGAACCCTGCCTGCACAGCTATCACAGCTTTTCTGATTTGCACATACTGATAATGCTGTTTCTTCCCTAAATAGTAAGCCCTGTATTGGCGCTGCAATACAAGAGCTGCCCTTTTCTTTGATCTGTACATAGACTGCGCCACATGTGTTCTGTAAAGTGATTGTATTGCCACAGCAGCATCATGCCATTTTCTCATTTGTTTTCGGACAGTTTGCCCTCTCCACAATGCCTGAAGTCTCACTACTGACTTACGAAGATTCTGATATTTCCGTTTCTGGTTCTGGCCTGCTATCTTAGCCCTGAAACGTTTCTGTACAGACACAGCTGCTTGCTTTAAACGGAGGAAGTCTTTGCGAATCACAAACATTCTAAAGGCTGCTTGAATCACTGTTGCTGCTCGATGATGTTTCAACATTTGCTTACGTACTCTGTGACCACGATAAGCTGCCTGAAGAGTAAGAGCTGCTCTTTGCATATTCAGATAGGTCTCTCTAATCTTCTGCCTCTCTTTACAAGCCCTAAACCACCTCTGAATTACAGCGGAAGCTTGCCTCATTTCTACAAACCTTCTTCTGTGAATGTGAGCTCGGACTGCTGTTTGGATAATAGTTGCAGATTTGTTCTGGTATTTAATCATTTTGCGCAAACTATAGCCTCTATATGCTGCCTGTAAACATATGGTTGCTGCTTTAAATTCCAAAAATTGGTGTCTGCATCTGACACACTCCCTATACACCCTGAAGCGTTTCTGAATAATGACAGTGGCACTACACATTTTTAGGTACAGACTTCTTGTCTTGTACATTCTGAAAAAAGACTGAATTTTAGTTGCAGACTTTCTCCAAGTATCCAAACGTTTCCTCTGCAAGTGTCCTTTAACAGCTGCTTGGAGACAAATACAAGCATCACGTTTCCTTTGATACTCTGTCCTTTCCAGATGACAGAGTTTATTGGCTCTGTACAACGTCTGCATTTGAAGTGTGGCTTTCTTTAAACTGCAGTAATGCTGACGAGCTTGCACCATTTTAATATAAGACTGGATTTTTATTGTGGCTTCTTTTACCATTCTGAATTTCTTTCGAGCACTGTAACCACGATACCAGGCCTGAATTTTGACCACAGACCGGTGCATCTGTGCCTTTCTTCTGTCTTGCCATTTTCTGTACGCTGATTGCAGAGAAATTACAGCAGACCGAATTCTGTTGTATTCAGCCTGCACTTTTTTGCCACTAACATATGCTCTATAACGATTCTGGATCACGATGGCAGACCTTTTCATTTTCTGGTACCTCTTCCATGCATTCCATCTTCTTAGGCAGGACTGCAAAATGACAGCACTTTGCTTTGCATTTAAAAATTTCCTTCTCTCCCTCTTCATTCTCCAAAAAGACTGGATGACAGTAGCTGCCTTTATTTCCTTGACATGCCATCGCGCTTTCATTCCTCTGTAGAAGGACTGGATGACTGTGGTCATTCTCTGGGTCAATAAGTATCTTTCCCGATCAGCTCTACATTGTCTGTAAGCTCTGTAATGTCTTTGTATGCACACGGCAGCCCATTTAGTTTTTTGATACAAGCGTTGTGTCCTACTACCTCTATACCATGCCTGTATTTTGATCATTTTCTGTTGGATGTCAACGTATTTTTTCTGGTATTTGCACATGCGGTACCATGACTGTATCTTCACAGCTGCCTGATTTTTTCTTTCAGCTTTTCGTTTCTGCCAGCTGCGGAATGCAGCCTGTATTACTGCTGCAGCACTGTTCATCTTCTTTAAAGCACGAGCCTTCCATCTCCTGAACCCTCGCTGGATAATGACCACTGAACGCCTCAGGGTTAAATATTTTTGGCGTTCTGCTCTTTCCAACTGGTGTGCCTTCCAGTGTTTCTGAATTGTTTTCGCAGCTGATAGAACGTTCTGGTATGCAACAAATGCACGTTTCATCCTTGCATAGGCTTGGATTACAATAGTGCAGCACTTCAATTGCTGGAACTTTTTCACAGCAGAATATCTCCTCCAATGTGCCTGAAAAAAAGAATAGCACTTTAATTCCATAACAGAACAATTATATAATCGAAAACATAATTCATACATGTACTACTTAACAGAAAATAATCTAGTCTTGATAACACAAGTCTAGCAATGTTTCCTTATCGCCTCATGCTGTAGCCCTCACTGCCTGTTAACTCTTTCTGAAGAGGTAAGTGACTCGTGTTCCTAGGGAACAGGAAAAATCTGATTCACATGACTTTCGCTGACAAAATGGCAGAACAACTTAAATTGACTGAAAGCCTTTTAAAAGAAATTAAAACTGCACCACTAAATTCTTCCCCATGTTAACTAGCTCCGGTTTTGATTGACAGTTCACTTTAGATCCTTTAATTGAAAATTTTATAATTGAATAATTAAAATTAATTTAGGGATATCTGGTAAGGCATTGAGCTTTCCTTGCAATATTGCAGTTTCCTTGCAAAGAGTGGGAGATGAAATGGTTTAATGCAATGCCAGAACGTCGTTTTATACATAGTAAGACAGCATCTAAGGAAGTTTAAGAACAACCAAATTAGACTCTAAAAAATAAAACATTCAATTGTTAGCAAGGCTAATAAAAACAAAGCACCCTTCAAATGCATCACCTCTAATATCAACTGAGACAGACTTAAGAAGCAATACAATCTATACCTGGATAGTGGCTGCAGCAGAGTTCTGAAGAATATGAAGCTGTTCTCTTTTCATCTCTCTGACTTTCTGTCTTCCAATATATCCCCTCCAGGATGTCTGGATGAGAAGTGCAGCCATATTTTTCCTCTCATTTCTTCGACGCTGAAGAAACCTCAGAACAGCTGATTGAATTTTGAGTGCAGCTTTGTTTTTTGCCTATAGTTAAGAAAATACGAAACCAGTTTTAAGAGAACAGCACTTCAAAGTAAAAAAAACACATCACTAGATTGTAACTTGTAATCACTAGGTACACTAGATTACAAAGATGACAAAATACAGTATTCAAAATAAGATTTTTGTACCTCATAAAGCTTTAGCTCCATTTGCAGTCTGAATTTCCGCCATGCTTCCTGGATAACTCGAGCAGCTCTAGTCTCTTTACGAAGATCCAGAAGCCGGGCACAAAGAAAAGAGAGGTAACAGACAACAACCTGAAAAAGAAAAAACATCTTAATGGTAAAACCTGAAAATCATAAATTGAGCAATATAGACAAAAAGTATCATGAATAGTAAAAGTTTATCAGTGGTGCATTAGTCCAGTTTGGGTCTTCTGCTTGATTGAATGAGAAATGTGCAGAGAGAGATTCAATTTGTTTATTGCAACTGTATTTTTATATTTTACAATGAATAATTCTAAAGACCAACTCCAAATCCCAGAGACTAAAAGCTATATGTGCTACATCATGTCAACATTGCTTTTAAATGCAAAGACATTTAAACACTAAATATTATGCAAATCAATTCAATTAGTAATTTTAATTAATTTACATGTCAAAGTTTAACTCAATGAATATGTATTACAATTCTGTAACTAGAAGTGTCATGTCTATTTTTTTTATGCTCATGCTCGGACTCGGAATTTTAATACAGTATTCTACATAAAACATCTTCATCTTTTCCTTTTTTCTTAGAAAAGGACAAATACCAATTTAACCTATCCAATACATAGTTTAAAATGTATAACTGTCCCAGAGCTTTCACTACACTATGCATCACAGGCTTTGAGTAGCTCATTGTAAAAATGAATGTAGCACAATAGTATTTTGGCTCTCTGAGAAACAGGACAAAAATAAATTCAAAATATCTATAAAGTTCACTAAAACTGAGAAAGGGTAATGTAGAATTTAATAGTAAACACACCTTTTCATTTGGAATAGTATTAGACATATCAGCAGGATCTATCATTGCTGGCACTCCTCCAAGGGAAGACACTGCTGTATTCACCAACTGGAAATTCTTCCTCTCCTTTTCCAAGAGCTCTTTGAAAAGCATCAATGTCGAGGTGCCTGTTTTTGAAAGTAACGTGAAAATTATGTTCTCTTCTTTCAACCGATTAATTTAGCACAAAATAACTAAAGTAATCAAAGGATAATAAGTTAGTTACAAATATACATTACCAATGTGAAGAAAAAGCTCAGACCACAGATAAATCACATAGAAGCCAGATGCAATGTACAAAGCCTACTCAGGTATTAAGATGTACTCAGTATTTTCATAGTGTCCTTTTTGCACTTTTAGAAATCAGTAGACGAGCCACAAATGCACATATTCAGCTTTCATTTGCCTTAGAACGTCTAGTGGCAACTTAATGAATACTAATAAATTTAACATCAAGAAGTCCTCAAGGTAAGCTGAAATTTATTATTAAAGCAAACTAGTTTTCTACACAACCCCCTAGTACAGCAGAACTTATGAAGAAAAAGTGCTATTTGTATTAAAATGTAATCATAGCACAAATCTGAACCCCTTAGATACGCAATACATAAGTGGTCACAAACTTAATTACCATTTTGGGATTCAGGCCAAACATCAAAGGAGCTCTCAGAGTCACTAGTTGAACTATTTAGTCCAACTGTTCCACGCTGACCACATTCTACTGTCTGTGTTGTACTCTTACTAACAGCACTTAAAGGTAAATAGCAAGGATGATAGTGATGGATGAGGTAGCAAAGAACTCGCCCATCAGAGAACGAGACAGTGAAGTTCTCAACCTGGAAAAAGAAACAGAAAGAACAATGATAAAAGGTACACAAGGTGTACAATTCATAATTACATTTTGGGAAAACAAAAGTACAAATTATTCACAATCAGCGATGTTTATCACACAAACATGAAGAAATACTGAAAAGGTTTGCAAGCTTTAAGAAAAAGTAAGCGACCTACTTTTGCATCGTAAAATATGCATACAGCATTCACCCAGTCCATCAATAGATTCATCTTCCTGCTGCCCTTCAAAATGTTATTGCTTTCATTTTTTGTTTTCTCCACTAGGCCATGGTTGGACTGTAGCGCTGTAAGCTTTTGACGTGTCCTCCATGCTCTTCTGAGGAAACCAATTTCCTCCTCCAGCTGGGTCTCATCAAGTAAAATATCAACCTGCAGTAAATACAATTTAGTTAGTGCAGTCTCTGCAATTGAGATCCTGATGAGAACAGACGAGAGGACATTAAATATGGGTAAACTCAAACTGCAGTTTAAAACTACAAATATAAACTCACACATGACTTACCTGAAAAGCAAAAATGATTGTCCACAGCAGTGTCAGAGTCTTCTCTCTGTGCCCATCCACTATATCTCTTGAGTCAATTGTCGCTCCTTGGAAAAAAAAAAAAAAAGACCATGCTCAACACGTGAACTAAATATAAGGCCTACATAAATAATATGAAATACAAACTCACCATGTTCGTCATTTAGATCAACTCCTCTTGCTTTGAGGACCTGAAGTGCAACATCAACATTGTGTATCTTCTGAAGGCGACTGATGGCAGGCACCCTGAGCTTACGTGACAGGCTCCAGTCCTGTGTAAAAAGCTCCATAACTCGCCTGGGTCCAAAAAAAAAATATCAGTAAAAAAGGAAAGGCTTCGGGATTTCCTTTACAAATAGTTTCTTTGCACAAAAAATGCAACTTCCCTTTAAAAGCAGAGTTTTCTTCTGTAAATTCTTTAATAGTACTTATGCTAAATATTTCCTCATATGGACCACCTGTGAATGCTACATTTCTGTGTGCAATGAAAAACTTTATGTTCTCATTTTAGGAAATAAATCACGGCTTACTTCAGAAATAAACTATTAAACAACAGTATCTTATTTTCCTTGACTTGTTTCCAATACTATGAAAAGAGTATTAAAAGGTTAAAAGAAAAAAAAGTGCGTTCTAAAGAAAACACCACCTTTTTGCAGAACTATGCACTTAAAAAAAGAAAACAAAAAAGCAGATCATTGTAACTTACACCAAGCGGATTCCACATCTTAGGTCAACAGACAGTTTTTTCACAGCAAAGCTGAACTCATCCAGTGGAGTTTGGACATGAGAGACAGGTAAGCCCAAGAATCCAAGATGGCGAGAAAGAATTCCTTCTCCACTTAGAAAATCCCTTGAAAATGCCAGTAGGAGGTCTTTGCTTGACTATGAAAATATCAAAGAGCAATAAATAATTATAAAATGTCTATCCCTCAGCCAAGGAAAAGTTCAGAGAATTTTATCAAATACAAAATGATCAGTGAAGGACTACAACATTCTAAAAAAGCATATAATTACCCTAAAATACAAAATTATTTGTGCACATACACATTTGTACATAATATTACAAGAAACCTCCTATACTGACTTGGTCTGAAACCCTTCACAAATAAAATAGAAAACCAACCTTAAATTCTGCATCCATGCAAAACAAACAAGGATCGTGTTCAATTATCCTGGACTCTTTTGCTTTGTCAAGGAAACACACCAACAGGAGAAGCTTCTTCAAGGTGAAACGAGACAGAGCTTCCTCATGACCTACCCGAGAGAGAGAAAACAAACAAAAACAAAAATTCCACTTAATGAAGACCACAACACCACTATAATAACAAAAAAAAGGACATGATGAGCCAGGTGTCTTACCATCTCGATATAGATGAGGTACTTTGGGGTGTCTATATTCCGCAGCAATATCAGGGTTCCAAAGCAAGCGATTAAGAATAAACATCGCCATACCCATGACATCACTGTTGCTCTCTAAAGAAATAAGCTCCCCATAAATGACCTAAAACAAACAAAAGACTTAGAGGATGAGATCGATATGCAGCATGACTATTCTCAAACATAAAGCACAGCCAAAAAAAATGTAAAGGCAGTAATCCCATGATATGTGAATTTACAGTTGCATGGTGTTGAATATCCATGCAAAATTTTACTAATGTTGAGTATCCACATGTTCCAGAACCATCCATGTATTGTGATGCATGTTGACTCAAAAGAGTTTTCAAGAAAGAGCGAGCAACCATGCAGCCCAATATCATTCTTTCTCAGTCAGCCACCATTGCCAGTAGATGTCTGCAATTTCTCTCATTCTTAAAGTGTTCAGTGCATATTAGTGTACAATCATATCCAAAACCATCAAAGCCCAATGCAATTGTCAATATCAGAAATAATAATCAATAGTTAAATAATACATTCAAATGTCCAGTAATGCTAACTGATCTAGATCTGTGAAGATTAACAAAAAAAGATTGATGAATTGTGTGAAGAGCCAAGTAATACTCCTGATGATTGGTTGTTTGGCGTAAATCAATCTGTCATTCATACAATAAAAAAGTGAGGGGATTTTCAGAGAGATCTTAAGTAGTAAAACAGCATTGTCACTTAATGTCTTGTACATGCCATATGCAGTTTGGGAAACAAGCATAAGGTAAGAATTATGCCAGAAATGTATTTAAAAACTATCCAGAATACTGTGTTTTTCTTTACTTTCTTATATGAGAAAATGTTTTTATTCAAAGTCGTGACTTCAGTTCCCCTAACTCTATTTTTTCCCCTTAGGTCCATTGTTTACCAGCTGCATCTTTACCTACACACAAGAGTTTTCAGGAACATGCCTTGCAGGTGACAAGAGATTCTTTATATGAATTGAAAAACAAAAACTCAAGATGTACAATACCTCAAGTCCTATTCGCAGCCAAAGAGGATTGTAGGACAGCAACCAATTCAGAACCTTCTGGCGTTCCCCTTTAAAAATGACCACAAGGGTGTCAGGAAGCATACAAACACAAACGCAGATAACTTTTCAGGTAACGGCACAAATCAGGAGCAGCACTGACTTCTGAGTATGAATACTTATTCACGTTGTCAAATTTCAACGCTAAAGGAGACATTTGCACATATATTGCCAGCAGCCATATCACTTCGCAACTCACATCTGACAACCCACTGAAGCTAAGCAGGCCTGGTCAGCACCTCCTGAGAAGAACTAAGGTTTCTGCTGGAAGAGGCGTTAGTGGGGCCAGTAGAAGTGCTGACCCTGCTGTTTGTGAGGGTCCTAATGCCCCGGTATAGTGACAGGGACACTATACTGAAAAAAGGTACTGTCCTTCGGACAAGATGGAAAACCAAGGTCCCAACTCTCTGTGGTCATTAAAAATCCCAGAATGTTTCTCGAAAAGAGTAGGGGTGCCACCCTGGCATCCTGGCCCAATTGCCCTATTGGCCTTTACCAGTCATGCCCACTTAATAGTCCCCATCTATGAACTGGCTAAATCACTCTGTTCTTCTACCCACTGAGAGCACCATCTACGTGGGGCTGCACATTGGTGGTGGTGGAGGGGGGTCCCATTACCTGTAAAGTGCTTTAAGTGGAGTATCTAGAAAAGCACTATATAAGCATAAGGAATTATTATATCCGAGTCAAAGGTAGCTGATGAACTTATTTTCTTTGGTTTATACACACAAAAAGGTGGAATGATAAGACTTAGCAGCTCACATCTCCTGTAATTTCACAGAAGAGTCCATGCAAAACTTTTTTCCCCCGTTATGATGAGAAAGACATTAACATAAGAAAATAAGTGATTGAAAAAACAGAAGTTAATCACATAAACCTACCTATGTCCTTCCAGAGATGCCGGTCCTTCCGTACCAGAAGCCTCTTAGCTTCAATCTCGAGCTCTAGCCGCTGGATGGCCTTGACCATTGACTCGGATGTAAAAAGACAACAAGCAGCACGACGAAGGCGATTTAGCCTACAGCGGGCAGTATATGCTTTGAAAGACATCTCCTCTTTAGTTGGTGCTTTGGGGACACTGACTTTGTGTTGATTCTCAACTCCCATCACTAAGGACATGGCACTGACTGGAAAACAAAAACGTTATTTACTTTTGTATGCAAAAGTAATCTTATCATAAAAGACTTACATATTAATAGACTAGTACAACTGAAAAAAATAGAAGTCATATGGATAGTTTTGAGTTTACATACAAGCTCAGTACATTTACCTCAAATTAACAGATATGAAAAACCTAACCTGAAGTTACAATACAGAAAACAACATTCCATTCCTCACAGCAAATTATCATGTAAAACGTACCTTTTGAGACTTCAGTGTTGACTTTGAAATCATCAGGTGTGAGAACGTAATTAATCCACCATGTGAAACCTCGCTCTTGCTTTTCAATCCATCGCTCATCATAGAACATGTTTTTGGCAGCAAATGGTAATGGGTGTCTTGGTATTGCTATTTAAAAAAAGGTAAAAGTAACTTCCTTGTGTAAAAATTCAGAAGTTTGCCTTCCATCCCACAACAAAAATTTGAGACTTGATTAAAAAAATTAAGGTCTTTAAATACATACCTGTTTGTACTGGTTTAATGAAGGTGAGTTGTGACTGTGCAACTCCTGCTACAGACTTTGTAGTTTTCAAAGAGGTTTTGACACTTGATCTTACAGTACCTTAAATAAAAAAGGTGGAAAATTCATAATGAACATTTTAGGCTTACATTATAACAGGTATGAACTTCACAGCAATCCCGTGTTTCACAGTAGTGTAACGAATTTAAAACAAGCGCAGGGAGAAAGCACGATACAGGTGTCGAACTAATCCTTCCAATAAACATTTGCAAGTTACTCTGTATTTAAAGGCAGTTCTTTAACTGCAGTGCAATTTGCACAATGAACAGTTGCATTAGGTTTGATGTTTAATATCTTCGCTGATCAAGTCTTTGATCCTGTTACTGGTTTGCAAACATAATGACTCAGAAATCTCTACTGCATTTGAACATATGATCAACACTGTTTCACTTTGTTAGAAAGTTTTGGGGAAAAAAAACTAACATTACCTTTCTTAACTGGCTTTGAAAATATCAGCTGTGACTGAGCCACATTGAGGGACTTCATAGATTTTGTGGAGACAGTTGAATGGGAGTTACGTGTTGCTAAAAGAAAAAAACATTAAATGTATACCTTTGTTTAACAAACAATACACGCAGTATTTCTTAATTCAAATTGATAGAGAAAAATAAACATGCCAATAGTCCTCACAATAAGGCCACATCCCACTTAATGAAATATTTAGCATAGACTATAATCTAGAAAACTCTAGTTTACAAATACTAAAATAAAAAAAATATTCAATTTTGACCACAAAATATATATATATAGTAAATAATTATATATTCTTGCCTGCTGTCACTTTGTGAAGACTCTGTGATGTTCTTGAGCTGGGTCTTCTTTCCTGTACGGATTTATTTTTCTCTGTTTCAGGCCTAAATGATCGGCTTCTTTTAATCTGAAATGTTTCACACAAGTTGTCTTTTGAAAACTCGTCACTTTTTCTTTTTTTGCTTTGGTGATCAGGAGAATCCAACAGCACAGGAAGTGTAGGCTGGATTGCCGAAGGGGCTGTTTCTGACTGGTTCAACAGTATTGGACCAAGATCATGTTGTCCAGCCACCAAAGAGACATCAGTCCAGGTGGAGAGCAGAGAGCCACTGGTTCTGGTTGGGACTATTGGAGACAAACCAGGCTCCTCAGCCACATTTGAAGTCAAACTAAGTGGAGCCAACACTGGAGAAAGATGTTGGTGAGACACAACTGCAGAGAAATTTGACTGGACAACCACCAATGGGGATTGAGATTGGCCTGAAGCATTTGGAGCTTCTAGGCTCACATCAGAATCAATGACAGGAAGGCTTTGGAATTTAACAGCCTTGAATACTCTTGAAACTGGCTTCACACATTCATCCTCTATTAATTCCACTGTTTTGTCCATAAGCAGCCGTTTAGAACTTGCTTTTCGCCCATGTTCAGGTTTGCTCTCTTGGGAGGAACAGCTTCTGCTCTTGGTAACGGTTTCAGCTAAAAATGTGTGTTTCTTAGATTTTGTAGTTACCCGAGCGTGCTTCGTTTCATCTTTCGATTCATGCTCATGGACAGTTTTGGATTTTACAAAGAAGGTTAACCTTGCCTTGACAGGCTCAAAATCTGAAGAAATCTCAGGAAGAGCTAGTGGTTCAGCAGGTTTAGAAGACAGAAATCCCTCAGTGTCCGTCAACAAATCCAAAGAATCTGAAAAATCAAAACTTGAGCACATCGCAGGCAGGACATCACCTTCCTCACATCCATGTGTGACATCAGATTGAATAATTGCCAATGCATCTTGAACAGATAGGATTGGAGTCACTGGCGAAAACTTGAGGCCTCCATCAGGAGCATCTTCTCTTAACAAAGAGTCTGGAGCTCGTCTCGAGTTGATTCGTGGTGTAAGTGGGTTTACAACACGATCTGGAGTATAAACAGGAGAGTGTGTCCTATTCAGTACACTGACAACTCTCACATCACTAGTACTGGGAACAAGAGACGAACATTCAAAGGTTCGTGTTTCTATATGGTCAGACCTTTCTACATGATCAAAATCAGACACCAGAAAAGTAGGCCTGGGAAGAGGAACAGATTTGTCATCAAGGAAGGAATCATTACTCTTTGATTTGTCCAGTGCAGAACGCGTCTTAGATTTTTGCAAGGAGCCAGGTGTGTAATAAGACTCTTTTTCTGAAAGACCTGATCGACTCTCAGCAGGATTTGACATAAGAGTACTTCCAACTATCGGGGCATTACTGTATGACGAAAGTGGGCTTCGCCCCTTCTCCTTGACATACTGCACTTTTCGAGAAACATGGAATGTTTTGTTGGCAGACTTCTTTAATGAAGAATCAGTTTTCCTTCCCTTAGCTGGGACGGGACATTCTGAAGGTCTCTTAGTTTTTATCGAGTCCCACAAGCTTTTCTGAAAGACAAAAAAAAAATTCTAGGTTGCTACTTTTTACTTTGCTACATTACCATGGCTTGTTGTCAAGTGTCACCAGAACAATGTCAGAAATGTATTTTATTAAGCTAGCGCTTACATCTGAGAATAAAACAGAAAAAGGAACTTACTCTTTTCTTTTTGGGTGCTTCTGCTCTTCCAAGCAAAATAGCTTGATGCTTTACAATACCATTTGCAATAAAAGTAATTAGTTCTCTGACTCCTCCTTCCTCCACAGGGGTCCATGTTATTGACAAGCTGGTGCTTTCTTCTGGCTACAAATGAAACGTTAAAAATGATTCAGTTCATTAATAATGTAATTCACAGATAATGTAATTCGGTCATTTCTATATAAATTCCACGCTTCCCATTCAGTTACATACCATTCTTAACAAAAAGACTTCCATCGTAACCAAACCTAATATAGGGAGATGCATTCAGCTACTACTGCTTGTCTCTTCAGTTTTCCAAGATGGATTTTCAACTGAGTTTTCAAATGGTCACTTTTATGATTTCTTAAAATAAAAGGCACTATGAGTACACATGGATGGAATGTATAAAATCAGCTTATGTTTTTCTAGACCGTCTCTCAAGATTTTTGTACTGTGCATTGAACTTGATAAAAAAAATAACATTCGTTCCAACGCATCAGAAGGGCGAGCTATATATACACATGGAGAATGAAGCAGTCTTTACAATCTTGATGTATAAAAAATAAGGATGCATAAGGACTGTATATTCATAACAAATATATTCAATTTTATGTATATATTTTTTTAGAGTAAAAAAAACATTATATAAAAATAATATACCAGGGCTCTTCTCAAAAAGTTACCCTGTGTCCTGGCCAAATTTCACTTGGCCTTTATCAATCTACTCTGAAGCCACTATATCACTCTGTTTCCTCACCATTGACAGCTGATGTATGCTGAGCGTACAGGTACACTATGGCTGCTGTCGCATCATCCAGGTGGGTGATGCGCACATTGTTGATGATGTAGGGAAGTTCCCATTGCCTTTATGCTAACAGGCTGAACAAGCTCATCAAAAGAGCAAGTTCTGTCATTGGGTCGGATCTGGACCCCTTGGAGGTAGCGGCTGAGAGAATAATGGTGTCCAAATTAACGACCATCATGGACAACGTCTCCCATCCCCCCTATGACACATTTGTGAGAATGAAGAGCACATTCAGCAATATTCTGATCCAAACACGGTGCGGCAGGGAGCGCAACAGAAGCTCATTCTTGCCTTCTACCATAAGACTCTACAACTCATCCGCTGTGTGTCTGGGCAGGGGCAACTTTGATCTGTTTTTGGACTGAACATGAATTCTCACTTTACAGCTAGTTCTCCTGTTTACAAGTGATTTTTGTGCAATATATTTATAATGTGCAATACATCTTTTTGTGTACTGTACTGGTTTCTGGTTTGTCTTATATTTTCTGTACTGTGAGCAATTCTGTATACTCCATTTTCTGGAGTACTTACTGTATTGTATATTATTGTATAATTTCATTACACTGTGCTGTGTTGACTGTGCAAGGCTGCTGTTGCACTACAATTTCCCTCACAGGATTAATAAAGTATCTATATAAAGCACTTTGAGTGGAGTGTCCAGAAAAGTGCTATATAAATATAAGGAATTATTTCTAGTGTTACTGCATATACCAGTCTTTATATTTCCATATATATTTATTATATCATTTACATATATATTTATATAAACTCAACAGCCATAAAGACCCTTCAATAAAGGCAGGGAATAATGTATTAATCACTCATATGGTTTAATTCACCTTACTGCAACTCTGATTGATATTTGGGAAATTCTAAGTCACCAGAACAGGTGATTTCAAAATAGGACAATCCCAGTTCCAAGAAAAATATAGAACTTAAAACAAGGTAAAAAATGTTGGAAAAACAACAGTAGGACGCTATATTGCTATTCGGTTGCTCTAAAACAAATTACAGTATCTGTAAACGATCAGGTTTATCTGAAGAAAAAAAATATATTCCCATTTTATACAAGAGATTACAACTAGCATAAGGGCAAAATCAAGCGCAGACTACAACAAATTTACAATGCGTATAACGCTTTACAGTAGGTACAGTACAATATTAAAGTTGCTCAGATTGTTCGTATGGGAAGTGTCTTCCAGTCACATTTGAATATACACTATGCAGATATTCAAGCAGTACGTAAACTTATTTTTCAAATGACTGATATTTGCTCCGTATAAATTTGCGAATGATGTCATCGTCTATTCTGCAGGAGACCATATTCTACGATGAGGGATGAGCCCAAGTTCACTGGAGAGATGGACAGTGTCTACTTTTTAAAACTGACAAAAAATACCTTTTTTTGTTTTGCAGTTTGCATTAACCGTCCGGGTGTTTAGAAGAATACCAAAATCACCTAAATACACAAGGACGAATACATAGGCAACAAGGCATCGAACTTTCGAAACTTCATCGAAATGTAGGCAGCTAAAAAGACGAAATAAGAGGTAATATTTTCTATTGTGAGCAAAAAACGCCTTCAGTTATTACAACGACGCTAAACTCTTGTAATGCATGATCCCTTTTTCTGGGGCCAGTTTTCATATCAAAATATCACAGGACAAAACGAGATAATTACATGAAAATGTACTTTTGACAGACATTAGCACACACGACAAATAATAAAAAAAGAAATGACATTACCTTAAGAATGAAATGCCTGTGATCCACCGAAAATCCTTTGGCAGAAGGAAATTTATCTATTTTCACTTCGGCCACATCTTGATTTGGATTTTCGACAACCAAGACTGATCCTTTAGAAGATCCCAACTTCACGGTCTCGAAACTCACAAACGGAGCCCTTGAGAACTGCACAAGACTTAACACGGGGTACGAACCACTCTTGTTTTCCTTGTTTGCATCCCCAGATGAGAAGTTCGTAACAGCAGCACCCTTGCCTGGATTGATTTCATTATGGACACTGCACGTCGGACTGAAGTCCAGTAAAACACCCTTCTTAACAAAAGCGGACATCTTAAAAAAATCTATCCTACTGCTGTATAAAAATCGCTTTTATAACACCTAAAATTATTAACCCATTTCTTCTCTCTGTGGACTACAACTGCATGCACACGAAGACCCACCCAGTGAAACATTTCAAATTTCCCCCTTCAGCCAATCACAGAGGAGTCTGTGGATTCCTCCTATCCAATCAGTACGCTGCCAACAAAGCCAACCAGCAGTCCGGTTGCTTTTTTAAATTCCACAGTCGTTAACAAACTAATGTATGCTGGGGTGCAATTTAACTTACAAGGTTTATGTAGTTAAGAAACGGCGTATTGGTGTACCTCACACCCAGCTAATAATATAATCAGTAAATCACTTTAAATAACCGCCTATACCTGCCAATATCTTAGGACTGAAATTATGAATTTCATTACTTCTCTCATGTTCAGCTAAGATGATGGTGAGATCATACACGCCTGCACAAACTACCAGAGTCGTAAAAGAAAAAAGATTCAACAGGCGGAAGAGTCTTTCGGGGCTCTCTAAACCAGCTATGCTTCACAGCAATTGAATGCCGAATACTGTTTTTATTAATTTGCCTTTGGAGTAATTCTGAAAACGAAAGAACAAAGTTTTCAAATCTTTTAAACAAGAAACGCTGAACGCTAATTTAAAATATGAGCCTACCTATAAGTCGCTAATATTAATGTTAGAGGTAATAACATCTTCCATGCAAAAGTCACTTTTCATTCCGTTGTAGTTGTTTAAAACAATGTCCAGAGAGAAGAGTGCTATCTACTGGTTGATCAATACTAAGGCAGTAATCTTTTTTGCAGTCTCCAATTTCCTTAACCTATGGAAATTTGGCAAGATTAGTTAACAAGATTGTAACAGTACAGTCAAGTTGAAGTATACTGGTTGAAAATGTAACTGAATATATATTTTCTACAATCCACTGAGCCACTGAGTTTGTTGTCAAGACTAAGTTATTATTACATTCCTGGATCAATGTATGTAGGGATGTTACAATACATTCAGGGAACATTTAGTAGCATTTTTGACTTGTGTGTGCAGTTGCAAACTACACATCGAAGCATTTATGAGGCATATGAGAATTATATTTTTTTTAAAAAACAGACTACAACTGCATATGGATCCTTAAGTAAAGGTTTCAGGTTAAGTAAAAGATTGTGCATTTATATACTGAAGCTTGTGAGTATGAAAGTTGAAGCAACCTACCCAGTCCTTTAATGATAGGCTAGTTTATAAATAGTATAAAAGAAAACATTTCCATACCATTCTTTGTAATGTTTCTTACTGCTATAAACAAGTGTTACTTCAGAGTTTCTTATTTTTGAAAGAGGATGTTGTGATTCAGGAGATAACTGGAAAATGTTAATACGAAAATATTAAATAATTAAAAAAACTTTTATTTGCACATATGCATCCGAAATTCAGAATGATATACATCTTTACATTTGATAATGAGAGAAGCATTAAAGAAATATATCATTGACAACAGAGTATAAAATGTAGCAGCAAATCGGTTAAAATCATCAACATTAAAAAAAAACAATACATGCAAGCTACAGTTGGGAATGTTATTTAAAAAAAACAAATATTTGAACATAACATCTTCAAGACATTAAACTTTCAAATATATACTGTAAGCCACATAACTACACTTCTACTGGGGTGACTCCTAATAATATGTCATATATCTCACACATTGAGATTTGGTATTTCACATTTTAGAAAAAAGAAAGGATACCATAATCTTAGTTCACTGAAAAGAAATGTAGTTATTACCTCCTGGTGAGAGGTGCCTTCAGTACTTTTGCCCCTTTTTTTTAGCAATATGTTCTGTGAAGATGTTCAAATTGAACCCTGATACATCACCCCATGATGCAACAACACAGCAGCTCATCACAATATTTTGCTAAACCTGCAACCTTCTGAATCCCAATATTAATGAGCCAGAAGGATAATAACTGCATTTAGTTGGCAAATAACCAACTCTGCTTACCCTTTAAGGTGAAATGTAATTATCTCTTGAGGAATGACGAAGTTGAGCGGCCCAAGATAACAGTGACGGAGAGACATAAAAGGAATACAGAGCCTGACTGAAAGGCCCTGAATCCCATAAGAGGTCATGCTGTGTCTATGACATATAATCAGCAAGTCAGATGCCCTGATGGGTGCTGTCTGGTACATGCTGATGGGGAGTACTCCAACAGGAGACAGTACCTGCTCTTGGAACTAAATGTGGGGAACTGAAAGATATCCATCTTCAAAAGCTGGCAGAACATTAATACCAGGAGGAGTGAGCAACAGAAAACACAAGTCTGCAAACCGAAGAGATCTGAAATGCATGTCTGACACCACTGGAAGGTCCCACAGCGGTACTGCATCACTGCACAGTAGGTAAAGACACTTGGACTCATGCAGACCACAGCTGGGAGGGCAGTGAGTAAAATGGTCTCACATTCACCATATATTGGACAGCTGAGAAAGTTTCCAGGTGTGAATTGGAACACAATATTCAAGGACTTAAAACTGGTTTGACCAGTCAGGCTCATAGACATGCCAGGGGTACATCTTTTGCTACAGATTCAGGGTAGTTTAGGGTACATTCTCTATTCCAGGCCCCAAAAAGTAAAGGCTTACATTGAGTACTCAAGGCAACCAGGTCCCATTTTGAATCTCAAGTCCCCATTAAGATCTCGAGATCGTAATCCAGTTCTTCCAAAACTTTCAGGAATACAAATCCACTACAAGACATCATTTAGGCCTCATTTAGGCAGACCCTGTCAAGGCCTCTAGTTTGTATCAAGACCTGAGACTGTGAGAAGACCTCAAAAGGTTAAGATCTCCCAGGTTTAATGAATATTATGAAAATATAAAAAACCCTGTCTCAAGATCTCAAGAATGCAAAACATGTTTTAACCTCAAGATCTCTGGGTGTTTAAATACGCGCTGAAGATTAAAACCCTGAGACCTCAAAGACGCAGTCACGTGTGCAGGCTCAATGGCTCAATACCTCAAGGCGTTCTGGGCCAGAAATTTGCAACGAGGCACGAGACCTTGTTTGCACCTTGTGAAGCACAGCATCTATCACTAGAGGGCCCTACAGCTATTCAAAATCCACTGAGCTTTTGGCAGGGAGTGGGAGAGCTCCACCTACTGTATGTCCCCTGTTGTGCTGGTAAGGTCTATGTCTCCAGTGAAAGAAGAAAAGGCAAAGAAGAGAAAAGACAGGAAAGGAAACCTGTCAACTATGAAAAGTAGCAAAAGATATCTCTCAGCTGTGAACTAAAGCAGGGCAAGGGAGGTTCCAGATATTGTCAAAATGTTGAGTAAAATAATAAAGATGAGCTGCTAAGTCAGGTAAGCCTCATCAAAGGATAAGTCTTGTCTTGAGACTGAGGCATGGCCTGACAGAGTCAGAACTGAAGGCAAAATCTAACACAAAGAAAATGCCTACATTTACCACAAAAGGCAAATAATATTTTTGTGACGCATTCAAAGTTAAAAGTAACTGCTTTATTTATATGATCCTACCAAATGCTTGGTTAATTATTGTAAATTTCACAATAATAAGAGTTCAAAATGTCTGGATTTCATGGTTTGTGAAATTTTAATCTTATGTATCATGCTGTAGCACAACATGAACATGTATAAAACAACATTTAAAGCTCTCATTTTAATAAATGCATTGTTAAGTTATTGTTTCAAATGCCATTAATATACAATAACATTCATACATATCAAGTATTACCATATCAAAGTCTTTGTCTTGTTAGATCAACAAATCCAAAGCATCCTACAATGATGTTTTGCATCATTCTGTCTCTACACTGAACATACCCATTCTCATTCAGACATAGCTTTCTCTGCACCAGCAGAGATTTGTGGAATTATCAGATAGCTCCAAACTAGCCTTGCAAGATGGGAATTCTGAACCTAAAACTAAATGTTTTTATAATCAGGAATAAAAGCATTTCAGCTACAAAGAGTCACTATCATCATGCAGGAATTGGTTTGCAAGTTCTTTCACATGGTCCACTGCAATACTGAATACTGTCTTTAAAACCTTCAGATTTCTTTTGAGCACTCCCAATCACAAACAGTGAAGATACTGACATTTTATGAAAAGTGTATTTTCACTATCCACTATCCACTATCCATCCTCTACCCTGTATCCTCTATCCTCTAGTAGTGGGTAGTGGGTAAGATAGTGGATAAAAAAGGAAGAAATAATTCTTTGGATTTCAGGATACGAAACAAAAAAGACCACATTTTGAAGAGATGAAATTTAACTAGTTCATGGGATGTTTTTCATGCCCGAGAATGTGCAAGGACCTTATTTTGAATAGAAAGAGAACATGTAGGATTCAAGTACCTATACTGTACATTTCACGACTATAAACATGTTACTGACCATGGTCAGAGTTAGATATGTTTTGTACAGCTGCAGAGGTATCAAGTCCTAGCAGAGTTCCCAAGTAAGACTGCTCCCGGGGATCTAAAATCTGATCAGGACGAACTGGATGAACAATGTTTGCTGGCTGGGGAGTTAGAGTGTATTTCTCTAAAAAGACCAGATCTGTAGCTGGTTGGTACTCTGTCTGCTGACCCTGGGGCTGTGGAGAGAGGATGTTATGTGACTGGGCAGGCAGAGGAGTAGTGTGCCTTACAAGATCAGTCTGGCTGGAAACATCTGGCATCTGAACTGGGACAAGTGTCACAGGCACACATACGTCTGAGGATACATTTTGCAGTATTGTCTTTGGTTCAGGCCGATAGACCTTGGACTGCTCAGGATGATAGACTTTGCCGTCGTATGGCACAGGCAAAGAAACCATTTTGTCCTCCAATTGATCTGCTGTTGGCTGTTCTGCAGCTTTGGTTCCATGGACATGATCGATGTGGTATTTCAGCTTGTCTTTCCGTTTAAATGTGGCACTGCAATGCGGACAGTTGAATGGGCGTGCATCTGAGTGAATCACCATGTGTTTCGTTAAAGTCTTCTTAATTCTGAACATCTGATTACAAATGTGGCATCTATAAGGTTTCTCCCCTTTAAAACAAGACATTGTAAGGTATTAAAAAGTATTCAAAGGTATTATTAAGAACAACCACTTCTTTTGTGAGCCAGACTAAATCATTAAATATTTCAAAGAGCTTTGCAAAAATGGAAAACATTCGTCATAAAACTAATTTTTAAGACAATTTAAAGCACACATGTAAAACTCTTCTGGACCTCTACTGCAGTCTCAGATTCTCCAAAAAAGATGCTTAAAAGCTATAGAAATTGTACTGTATTATTGTTTCTATACTACAAAGGAGCTGCAAGAAATGGTTGTATTTACAAGGTTTGTGAGAATAATACCATACATGTCCGATATGGATGAAAAGTGTCATGATATTTGTAAAAGTGATTTTGCTGAATACTGTGAAACATTTTTTTATTTTTTATGACAGGCATTAGTGCATTTTCAGGGCATTTTCAATTCTAATTAAAGATTTACCAGTTACGAAAATATTTTAATTACATTTTTAATTAACAAAAATTGAAATGTCTTGATGCACTGTTTGTTTACTTGCCACAGAACGACCCTTTTGGGGCCCAACCCCTGCAGTTTTATTATTATTTGACATGACATCAATCAACTCATTGAAAAATCAATGCTTAAATTTCTCATTGCTAGGTTTTTAAATACAAACATCATCAATTATTTCAAGATAGAAAGGTTTAAGCAGGCAAGACATACTCACCTCTATGTTCCAATATCCTCTTTACATCAATCAAAAAAGAATACAGTACGCATGATATTCAAAATGCATTACCTGAATGCGTCCTGAAATGCATTTCCAAGCTTGACTTTCCTTTGAATTCTTTCTTACAAACTTCACATTGGTGGACGGCTGCTTTATATCTATTAAAAAACATGTTATGATCTATTAAGACATAGTTAATGCATTAAATCACACTACTTTATGTAACCTATTGTATTTACACCTACAACTATATTTATAAGTATCGCATTTATTTAGTCCACATACTGTACACTGTTGGACCAAATGGGCACTGGTATTCACAAATTTGATTCTAAACCAAAAGGTATTCAGTTTCCTCAGCTGGGTTACTTACTTCTGCCAAACCTTTTCACCTAGATGAACGCTTCTGTAATGAACAGTAAGGTGATCCCGACGGCCAAAGCACTTGCCACACTCTTCACACTGGTGAGCTTTTTCTCCTGCAAAGCACCAGTTGATACAGTTCTAATACACTGGCATGGTGATTACTGTTAAATGGCTATCATATCATTTTAAAAAGCCTGACAGCCATCCGAATGCCCATACTTGCCCTAATAATAATAATAATAATAATAATAATAATAATAATAATAGCTTACATATATATCGCCCTTTTCTACACTCCACTCAAAGCACTTTACAGGTAATGGGGACTCCCCACCACCACCATCAATGTGCAGTATCCACCTGTATGATCCAACGGGAGCCATAGTGCGCCAATACACTCACCACACATCAGCTATCAGTGATGAAGACAATTCATAGATGGAATTAGAAGGCCATGATTGGTAAAGGCCAGGAAAAACATTTGGCCAGGACGCCTGGTTAACCCTTACTCGTATCGAGAAACATCCTGGGATTTGGACCTTGGTTTTACGTCTCACTACACCACCTACTAGCCCCATTAACACCGCTTCCAGCAGAAGCCTTCGCTTTTCCCAGGAGGTCTCCCATCCAGGTACTGACCAGACTCGCATCTGCTTAGCAGGTAAAGTAAAGGGCAATGGGTGTCATTACAGAAGACTCCACAGTTTATAGACTTTCATCACCACAATCCAAATGAGAAACATTCCACTCTTTTCTGAATGAACACACCAACTAAAGATGTTTAAATATTATCTTATGAAACACTGAAATCTATGTACCTGAATGTATTTTTTTGTGCTTTGTGAGATGGTCGTGTCGTATGAAAGTTTTACCACACTCATCACATTCATATCGCTTATCATCATGGTGGACCCTAAGATGAAGCCTGTTGGAGAACAAAGAAACATTACAATATTGTAATTATATTATTAAAAAAGACCTGCAGGTAACTCAAAAGGAACATGGTATAAATTCAACAACACAAATACTGTTGTACTACAATACGGTAAAAACCTTATTCCTCCATCACAGAACGTTTTTTCTTTTACAGCACCTCATTTTCTCACAAGCAGATTGTAATATACCAAACAGAAAGTGTACAACCAGTTTGAGCTCTTTTCTTACAAAAATAATTTTAATTTACCGATAGGAGCTCCCATGTCGAAAACTCTGTCCACAGATACTGCAAAGATGAGGTTTTTCTCCACTGTGAATCCTCAAATGTTCCTTCAGTGTTGTCCTGTACAGAAAGAAAAACATTTTAGGTTGTTGTTAACTAACAAAAAGCCCTTTTTAAACCATAAAGCAAGTCAACATAGCTTTGGTTTTTCATTTGCTGAATAATATCTTCTTCTGTTTGATGGATTAGCAGTGTTTTTCCACAACAGCTGACATTTCTGAATTTTAATCAAGAACCAAAAGCAACTTAAAAGCAGCATGCTGCAAACTCATTACAATTACAATTCTTTTTATGTGTTCACTGTTTGAGAATACAGGTTTTTGACCTACCTTTCCCGGACAGATTTTCCACAAATGAAACATGTCCATTTTCTTTTTCCCCCATGCGTGCATTCAATGTGTCGTTTTCGATTTCCAGTGTCATTGAACTGTCGACCACAAATGTCACATGGGAACGGGCCTAAATCACAGTCATTGTATTTCAAACTTCAGAAAAAAATGATTGCACACAAATTTCTACATATACTTCAAATTATGTATGAATTACTTATTAACTATACCATCCTTTCTTTTAATATTCAGGTAACTCTGTGATAGTCTGTCTTCCTTTTCTAAAATGGCACAGGTTTTAGGAACATAATTTTTTAATTAACTAAATTACAATGTATATAGTATTTTTTTTTACCTAAATGAAACTTTTCTTGATGCTTTAGTCTTGCAAATCTTGACTTGAAGTGGTCATCACAATATGAACATTTGAAGGGTCTGTCTTGTGTGTGAAGGATCATATGCTCCTCTAAGTGTGGTCTACGTGTAAAGGATTTGTTGCAAATCTAAAGAAATTCCATGAAAAAAAAATGTTAGTATCAATAAAATAGTTGATTTTTTATAAAAACTAATCAGGCCATGTTCACCAGCATCTCTTTTTGGCCACATGGTTTAAAGGATCTCAACTAATTAGTAGAACAGAATAAATGCTGACCTATTTTTATCATTGCATTCTTGGCTTTTTCTTCATTAAAGCTGACGATCAATTAGCAGAACACATGTGTGCAGTGATTTAAATCCTTAACATCTGTACTTTAAATTGTACAATCACAATTACACAATACAACTCATACACAACAATATGGTCCATATGGTTTGGACCAAGGATAATGCAAAATGACTTACATCACATTTCCATCCTTCACTCTTTCTCTTCTTCATAGAAAGAAATTCCTGAATGTGATCTGGATGAAACCTAAAATCCAGCAATCAAACAAGTAAAGCCAAATGTAATGCAAAGATCCTTTAAAATGTATATCAGCTCTTAATTCAGGGAAAAAAAAAACTTAGATAGCATTCTTTGCCTGTAAATAAAAAAGTTATCAGTGACAATGAAGTGGTGAGCATATGGATCGGAGTTCACTGGAATACTTCAAAAGAGAATTGTATTTTTAAACTGAAAGATGAGTGAATTTAACATAATGCCATTCCCAAAATGAAAACTGGTGATAAGTGTCCATGCACTGTCAATGTGTAATACTGATCAGCAGTTCACTGTTAGTTAACCACCAGACCGTATCACAAAGTGAACAGTGTTAATGATTTGTTTAAATGTTTCATTTCACTGAAGATATTCTATTAATGACAAATAGACATTTTTTTTTACTTTAAAAACAAACAGCAACAATATAAATCATAAACGTGTATATTCATAGTAATCCATGTTCATATTTCTATAGAGGGCAATCAATGGTGCAGTTTAATTGAGTAGCTTTTGTTGTTTCCAGTATTTACATGTTAATTTTTTTCAATTTAAGGGCAGTTTTAAAATCCAGCAGTGTTTCAAAGAATCCCAGTGAACACAAACATTTTGATAAGTGCTTGACATAACGTAAAAGATTTCTACAGACCAAAAGTTGTTTTTCTAATGTTTTGCTGTCTATAGCACATACTGTATCTACAGATTGCATAATGATGGCTTTTACTCAAACCACAAAACACACAAGAGATAACTCTAGGATTTCTATTTGAAGCACAGCAATCCTTACCTCTTAACATGCTTAGCTAGAGTTTTCTTGCTTGCATGTAGCTTATTACAGAATGGACACTTGTGTTCTTTTTTTTGAAAGGGTGCTTCATTGTTATGTTTCTTCCTGTGAACAGTTAGGTTTGACTTAGTTGAATAACACTGATGGCAAATATCACATTCAAAAGGCTTCTCTCCTGTATGAACACGGGTGTGACTTTCATACTTTCCTGTAAAACAAAAAAAATACAATTCACGTACCTGTCACATACAAGGTTGCAGTTCAAACTTTCTTTTAAACCAGTCATGAAAGGAAATTATGATGCGCATCAAGATGTAGGTGAGCAGGACCCCATTGAAAACTATTAAAGGCAAGACTCAAATACCAAGTTCTGTACAAGAGTAATCACAAGTTAAGCATGGCAATATGGGCATGTTTCTTTAATCAGTAGCTTTGACCACCCACAGACAAGTTTTGTTTTGGTTCGCCTAATCTGGAGTTTCTTACCTGCTCTGTCAAATGTTTTATTACACTTAGGGCATTTGAGAGTTTTCTTGTTAGCGCTGTGAATGATGACTGGAGCCAGTCCTTCAGGGTAATCATGATCAGGGACTTCAGCATCAATATTCTGATCTTCTTCCTCATTGTTACTCTGATGTTCTGCTCCACTTTCATCAGAACTTTCCTCATTTTCAGCATCTTCCTCCTCATCAGACACATTCTCACTGTCCTCCATTTCAGTGGGGTTAGATTTCTCATCCTCACTGAAGACTCTGCTCAGACTGTTTTCATCCGACAAGCTGCCACTTTCATTGTCGATTTGGTCAAACTTTGCTGGGCACTTCCGGGTTCGTGCAGACCTTCTTGTCATCTGGAGTGAGTCTGTTTCTGAATTTCGGCAATCTTCTTCGGACTTTTCACCCTTGTTATGAGACTTAGCCAAATGGTTTTCTAATGATTTTCTGTAGCAGAAAGTTCGACTGCAGAAAGTACACTGGTTATTACTAGGAATCTTAGAGATGGACTCTAATGCTGTTTGTGATGACTCACTGCAAGGTATTTCTTCTGCAACTTCCTGTTCATGCAGTGAAACTACTGAATACTCCTTGCTGCTTAGCACCTTCACAGCTTCAATCATATCAAGAAACTTGGCTGCTTCAAGAAGAGAGGGGATTTCACTGTCATGAATTAGAAATTCTGATGTGTACAAAAACTGCAATAAATGCTGGAACACAGAATCTGCCACGTGATCCACCGTCACGTGATTAATATTTGGATTTTTACTCAAGTGAGCATGGAAATAGCTGCTGCCAAATGCAACCACCACCTTGTGTGCACTATATTGCTTTCCACTGACAATAATGTTCAAATCACAGAAAGATAACGACTTTTGTCGGTCATCATTTAAAAAGTTAAGCAAATCACTATTGTACTGTGTGTAGCTGAAATGCTTTTTTTGCTGCAATGACATTTCTTGAGAGCTGCTTGGATTTTTCAGTTGTTTCTTTGTAGTGGCCACAGTGATACTATTGCCACTTGGCAATAAACCTGGAGAAGTCTCTTTCTCAGTTGTGAGGCTCATAGTCCTCTTTTGCTTAACATTTTGTGATAAATTCTGTCTTCTTTTCATTTCCTTAGATGTGTTCTCACAGTCCTGAAAAACAAATAAACAATCTGAGCTATTGCAGCACCTAGATTGCGTAAACTACTCTGGGGAAGCACAAAAATACGAAAAACTAAAACTAGTTTTAGTACTACTAGTTTTTAGTAGTAAATAAAAGGTAGTGCATAATTAATACAGGACTAAATTGGACTAAACATGACTATACACTGCGGTGTTTAAACTTCTATCTATAGTCTATAAAAATCTTGTTTCAACAGCTTATTAGTACAACTATGCTTTGCTAACGTATTTCTGTGTTGCTACCGTTTCCTTGTCTGTCGTATTGAACATGTTTAATTTACAAGAGCATAATTTCAAACAATTGTGTAAGTGTTTACACTAATTTTTCATGTAATCAAGATTCTGTTTAGAAGTATACCATGCTCATACCATACCATGTCACTGTCATTTACCTAGAATTATAATCGACTTGCATACCTTCGTATGCGTACATCCAGGCCTACAATAACTGTTTTCTAATTAACACCTTATACATACAAGTGTGACTTAAATAGTATTAGAAATTGTGGCTAAGAAGAATGTCGTCCTCACCTGTGCCTTATGAAACTATTCTCATTTCATTCTAAATACATTTACTTTGAAATGCTTATTTTGAACTGTGTGCCCTGCGTAGGACTTTTTGATTTTAATGGAGATTTCAGACCGAACTAAAAAATGTACGACTTAAGCTGTCGATCTAATGCAACGATGCTCTGTCTCCAAATCGTTACCCTCCCTGTGGACCCCCTTTTCAAGCCCACGGGCCCCCCGTAAGGGGAGATCACTGACAAACGACGCAACGCACCTTATTAAAATTAAGTTATTTCAAAGAAAACTCTGGATATTTCCTACCTTAACACTTTGAATCAACTAAGGATTACTAAGTTCCCAAAGTAACATAACTGAACATAAAAACGTAAATATTTATTTCCAAAATAAGACAAAAAGCCCCACCTTTCTATTTTCCTTTTTTCACACACAAAAAACAACATCGCAATAACCTGCTATTCTATTGGTCGACCGGCGTATTATGGTTTTCATTATGAAAACATCTACATTGTGAAATTTAGGCAACCGAAACATATTTTGTTTCATAATAGTGTATACTTAGAAATAATTCACAATGTGGAATACGCTAATATTAAATTATTTGGCGCATAAGAATATTTTGTTGTTGCACGGAACTATGGATCTTGTAGTTCTTTTTCAAAGGGTATAAAATAAAACTACAAGAAAGGCCGCAAGACTGACGTTTCATTCCTTTAAATTAATGGATTAGGTTACTGTTGACGATAGAATGTTTCTAATTTTTCCCTGAAATTTGTTTCAGACACGGTATCGGTAGTTAAAAGAGACCGTCTGTAATCCTTTAAGTGATAGAAACACCTTTGTTTTCGTTTGTTTCCTTGGATTCCTTTAAATTAGCCTTTAGTTTAAAACGTGCAATTTAAAACATTTATAATATGAGCTCCCTCTCTACACCAATGATTTGTCATAAAGTTTAGATATATGATACAGATACAACATTTTTGGTTTACTCAGTCTTATTAGGATTAAATGTACAACACAGTTCGAGCGCAACAGTTAATACCTGAACATTCATTCACAAAAGAGCTTGAGAATGGTTCAGTAGTCATTTTCCTTAGAAACAGGGACAAAATAATATTAGGGAATTTCGTAGATTTCTTCAAAGGTTTTATCTAGAACCAGGAAACATATAACGTTTAGTTAGAATAATGAGTCTGATAACCCAGAAATGCATGACAAATCAATTATTTCATAATGCTGTAAAGTTAGTAAACTCCGAATACAAATAGTATTTGAAAGGTGTTAGATATTTTTACTCCATATATCATAAATTAATTATATTAACCTGTTGTAAAAACAAATCTCAATTTTAACTAGTGTTCTTTTTAGATCGTGATGCAGATACTTAAGAGGTCCTACAACTAACCCACAGGACTTCTTTAAGAATCCCAGAGGCAACCTCTTGAGGATCTAATTTCACAGAGAATACGAAATAGTCATGAAGGAGCCCTGCAGGATACTTCTAGGAATCCTGCAATACATTTTGGCCCATTTTGGCATATGAAGGATGTCTGGAATGACCTCAGTCTTCATGATTCAGAGAACTCTGAATTTGATGTAAATGGTTCAAAATAATAATAATAATAACTATTGTTTGCATTTTTGTAATACCAGAGGATCCCAAAGTGTTTCACATATAGGAGGTGACACACTTCACTCACTTCTGAAGCACAGGACTCATGTGGGTGATGCAGTACATACCAGCCATTATGCACCAGCAGTGCCTCTACACAGTAATCAGGTGTCGAAATGAGAAATTACTTTCCCATTCCAATTAAGGGGCAAATTTAGGGAGATCGTATTGTGCAAGCCCAAAATGTATCCAGAACGCTGGGTTTAGTACTCTTGTTCTAATAAACAGTACTACAGCATCATGAATGACTAAGTTGTAGTGACCTTAGTTAAATAATTGTCATGCAAATGATTGCACTTCCTGTGGTACAGTGACCTAAGATAAGAAATAAAAGCACCCTGGTCCATAGAGGCCATATTGGTCCATAGAAATCTGCCGCCTCTGTACTGATCAATCACAGAACGTTTAAACTCTACCAAGGTGAGGCTACAAGGTGGTAACACTGATAGAATTTAAAAAGTTCTTAAAAATGGCCTTGCTTTGTGGACAGCAGCATTGAAATTGTGTGGCCTTTAAAATTGATTGACCTACTCAAAACAAAAACTAACAAAGGGAATTGTTTCCTATCATTTTACTGAGAGTGTTTCACTAGAAGCCCCCTCTTTTGTTAGGAAGCGCAATTGCATTTTCTCTGGGCATTTTGTCATATACAGTATATTGAGACCTGTATACTATGGTTAACCATTGAGTTTAGGCAGAACTGTGACACCAGAACAATTCAATATGTTGGTTTTCATTTTCATTTAAGAAATTCAAGTTTTATTCCACCTGCAAAAGTCATATTGACATGGCAGTTTCCATTTCCAATACATATACAATTGTGTCATATATTTAGAAACAAAAAATCAATATTGTTCTGTTTATTAAACTAAATAGATGTAACATTTATCATGCTCACAATGTTGTATATGTGTTACTGGAGTTCCCTTGATCAGTGGATAAAACAATGAAAAAAATCTTTCTGGCAAATAATAGACTACAGACAACTCTTTGTGGGCCTATTTTATAGAAAATTATAGAAGCATTGCAGCATCTTTCTATAAATGATCACCTAGAAACAGTTGCCAAGGCAAGAATGGTTCTGTATTAGCAACCATTTTGAAGATAATGAAGAAAAATATTTCTGAAAAACATACAAAAGGTGCATGTGATGTTACTGCTGTCATTTTGCAGCAGTAGTAAATCAGACTGTGAATCACGGACACACCGAGTCCAAGTATTTGAAATAGCGTCAGTCTCTTTCTCACAATAAATAAGTTTTAAACCCATTTTAAAGAGTCTTTTATTCATGTCTAGGGTGTTTAAATGAAACAATGTATATAGCAGGCTTTATTTCCATGGTGATTCAATTTTGTGGCAGTATTTTTTTCTAGTTTGCTGTAAGGCTTTTGTTAACATTTTTATTTAGATTTTATTGAATGATAGCAGCATTTCTTATTATAGTAAGTGATACACATTTATAAATCAATATAAAATGTCAAGGGCAGTAAACATTTAAATACAATATGCTATAAACATACTGTAAGTTTTTTCTATGTTCATACACCCACTCATTTGCTTTTATACATTTTAGCATGGCAATGAAGCAAAGAAAGTTCAGTGCTGGTTAGAGGTGATCCCTGTGTCTCTTACTGATGCTACCACAAGCCTACAGGCACCAAGAAAGTCACAAGAGTCTGTTTCACCAGGTTCCAAGAGGGCTGTAATGAACTAATCTCAACTCCTCCCATTGTGGCACAGATAATTGTACTTTGCTGCTTATGGAATTCTGGTCACAACAAGCTAGTGAAGGAAGCCAGTCCCAAAGTCTTGGAACTGGGTTTTTGACTGTGAATCAATTTGTAAGACTCAATGTATAGAGAAAATCCCATAATATCCACGCATTGCTTTGCCAAAATAATACTTGATCCTGGTAGGGATTGCAATGAACTCAAGCCTACACCAGAAGCACAGAGCAGAGGAAGTGACAACTTCTTGGATAAGAGAACATGCAACATCCACATATAATAAACTTCTGCACATAAGGCTAATCTTCTTTGTTCAGACCCCCCTGTCCAGAATCAAAACCAAGACCCAGGTACTGAATTGTGAGGCAGCAGCGTTAACTTGCAACTGCACTGCCACACAAAACAAACATTATTGAGTCTAAATTGAGATATTGGCCCAATAAAGAGAGATTAATAATTGAAAAACTGGACTGCTATTTATTTTCCAGAGAGAGTATCAAAATGAACTTGTCACTTTCACTGTAGCCCTTAGATTGCACAAAACACATACAGAAACCTAAAATTCATGAGTACATATACAAAATCTAGTGATGTTTTGATTTTGTGACTTTTTTCAATATCTGTGATGCATATCCAGTTATGCAGAGCACTGGTTAAGATGGAAAACCCTTTTATACCTCCAACATACAACACAGAGCACTTAAACACATTCACAGAAAGTGCATCTTGTTTATTTATGCGAGATTTGACTTTCTTGCCTTTAAGAATCAGTCTTGCTGTATTCACATTCCTTGTCACCTTCTCTTCATCTGCCTCTTCCTCTGTTCAGACAAGTGAAACATTAATCTTCTTATGGACTGCTGTAGCTCAAAAGTCAATGATACAACTACAAAAAAATAAAATATAAAACAGTGTCAAACTAAACTTCTTTTCACATAAATTCTCCTAACTGACCATGTCTGACTTCACATCCGGTAAAAGTTTCCACCTGCAGTGCATCCTAGACAAGCCTGGAGTCTCAGAGGTTTGTGTGGGATGGAATCGACTGAGACATCTTGGCAAAAAACAATTAACACCTGTGCCAATGCTTGGGCCATTATTACTAAGGGCTTTATTAGTAAAGGCTATGCCAATTTGTCATTTCTGTTTCCATTTTTTTTAAACATTTCTATTTGGCCACTTCCACAAAAACAACAATAATAATAATTCCTTAAACTCATGTAGAGCTTTTCTGGCTACCACACTTTACAGGTAATGGGGACCCCCCTCCACCACCACCACCAATGTGTAGCCCCCACCTTGATGACGCAACAGCAGCCAAAGTCCACCATTATGCTCACTACACACTACGTATCGATGGGGAAGAGAACACAGTGATGAAGCCAATTCAACCATGGGGACTGAGTAATGAGATGGGTAAAGGCCAGCATTAAATGTAGCCAGGACACCAGGGTTAACAGCCCTACTCTTTTCAAGAAGTGCCCTGGAAGGCTCTGACATTTTACAACCTTCTCAATGCAAGGTCAAACAAGTCTTTTGATAGTTCTGCATCTCAGTGGACAGCCGATCTCTGAGTAGGGTCAGAGGACATAGACTGGGATACTGTGTGGCATAATGTTAGTTATCCAATTAGAGCTATACATAACAAACTGCTTCAGTACAAAATTTTAAACAGACTCTATTATACCGCAGAAAAATTGAAAAAGATTAAGTGGCATAATACAGGAATGTGTTCAAATGTAACACACACAAAGGGTCACTATTGCACTTATTATGGTACATACAGTCATTCTGGACCTCCACAGTGAGGACAGCTCTCAGGTACCTAAATATCTCAATTCCATTTACTCCCATTACATGTATCCTTGGTGATTTATCAAAGGTTAAAGTAAGGTTGACGCTCTGTATTATTACTAAAAAAATAATATTGTGAAAATGGGTGGACAGTACAGGACCGTCGTACAAAGAATAGATTAAAGAGGCTGTATAACAAGTTAAATTTGAAAAGATTTCATATAATTTACAAGAGAAACTTGGGTATATTGATGTTTGGAGCCCATTAGGGACATACTTGAATGGCACTAGATGTTAAGAATATTAGTAGGAAGTTTTTGAATGTTTTTTTTTAATGTAAGATTTTTTTTTTGTTATTGTCTAATAAGAACAAAAATGAGAGAGTGAAAAAAAAGTCCACCAAAGTTGGGGGGTGGAGGTGGGTTAAAAAGCATGGCCAGTCAGGGCCTCAGTTTTACACCTAATTAGGAGGACAGCACTTTTTTTTTACTCTTGTTTTGTGGTGTCCATATCACTTTACTGGGGTTTTAGGACCCCTCCAGACTGCAGGGAGAGCACCCCCTACTGGTCCCACTAACCTCTTCCAGTAGCAACCTTAGCTTTCGCAGAAGCTCTCCCATCCAGGTACTGGCCAGACTCACACCTGCTTAGCAGCCATCAGTTGCTAGTTGTACTGTATATTGCAGTGTGATATAACTGCTGGTGAAGAATAATATGAAGGATTAAATTACTTATCTGGTGCAACTCTTTTGCTCACTGATTTTCAGTATAATACCAAATTAAAATGAATCTAAGGTGCATATAGCATAAAATATTTGTCTTTGTACACCATACTGATACCATTACATTAAAAATTCATTTTTATGTGAAGCAGTAAAGATCATTATGGGAATCTGTGCTTTATTCTTAAGCTAATGTAGTCTCATGCAATTTTGAGATATTTGTCCAAAGCAAAATGAAATGTCTTAATTTTAGCTCTTCTTGTATTGATTTTTATTATTCTTTGTGCCATGTCATCAGATTTTTTCACATAACACATGCTAAAACACTTAATGAAACATTTTTCACTGTGCAAAGGATACAGAAAAGCTCACAGACTGCTGTGGTGAATACTCTTGTTTCTGAATAGACCTGAAGTGTTTCTTTTCTTGGACTGATGATTGTTCCAGTCCACGTTGTCTGTAAAGTCTGTGTCACTTTTCAGTAATCACCACAGCCGTCCATGGTAGTCTTAATAGGTACAAGGGCTCTGAAGTGGGAGCTCATTGGTGTGCAGCTGAAAGAGCCCTTAGTAAGCTCACAGATGGCATTCTGTGGATCCTGTGCCTAACACACAGGCTGTGCGTACCTCTGTGGTTTGAAAGAAATAAGAAAAGCCACAACCTGCTCAGCATGCAGTTTACAGAATGATTTCAAACACTAAAACATGGCTTTCCCCAAACCTTCCAGATTAAAGTTGATTGGCATAATCTGCATCTTTCTCACTCTTTTCAGGACAGCAAGTAAGTATAATTCTTTCCAATACTAGTTTTTACAGTTTTTGGACTGTTATCACTGATTTGGAAATATGGATATTGACTGCTGAATGGCCAATAGATTTTCTCAAAAATGTTGTAATCTGCTAATTGTTTTGTGACTGAGTTGTAGTTGGTTTACTTTTTTGTCTTTTTCACAGAGGATATTAAAATTTGTGATCATATTTAACAAAGGTGAATTATTAAATAGCATTATCCAGTTAGTGTAGTGCAGAACTACTTTTAGATCTGTCTGAACACAATTGTTCGAAAATATGTACTTTCATTTCTTAATGTAATTTTGCTTATCAATGTAGATTAATGTTAAAGTTTGACAAGAATCATTCATGCCACTGTTGATTAAAATACATCAAATGTGAAAAACAATAGGTTCAAAGCAGTCAACATTTCTTTAACCAGATTCAAATGATCAGACAGTCAGATTGCCTCTCTAGCAGAAGATGATGTGTTTTTCTGTGTGTGATTTCAGGTTGCTTAATCTGAATATCAATAAGCCAGAGCTCAGACAGCAGCTGCCATTCAAAAAGGGTCTTAACATTATTCTTGTAGTACAGCCCTTTCAATCTGGGTCACCTTCTGTTCATAGACACTTAGAACATGATTCAACAGTATTGCTAAAGCCAGAAAAGTGATACAGTCTACAAAATAAATATTTCAACTTTCATAATAAAGGTGATGTTCTGAAATGTTTTGAAGACATATACTACTGAGAGTATACATCTCTTTAATTGATAAATGTACAAATGTTACTAAATGTTTCTAAATAGCAATGTGATACAATATGCAAAAATAGGCTTTTTTTGTAGTTTTTAATAAGATTTCTAAGGTATCAAATTATTCTTATTTTGTCTGTATTATGCTCGTCATGATTAACATTATTTTCAATGGGAAAATGAAATCACATCAGTGTTTAAAATGTCAGATTCAAATTCAAATTACTGTCCTGAATTCCCATGAGTCTAATACTCTAATTGTCCACAGAGACAAACAAAAAAACACACAAAACATACTACTGACATCACGTGGATGCCCAGCACTTATTCTCCTGTCACTCAATATAATGGCTGTGATGAATAGGATATTTTTGTTATCACTTTGAAACAACGTAATGTAAATGTCCATAAAACACAAAGGCATGACACTTTCCATATGGGCAAGCAAAAAGGTCTTTTATGGGGCTAATGAATGCCTTAGTGCAGAAGAGACATACTTTTCATTAGCATCACAAAGAGTTCTGTGGACTGAAGGAAGGCAGTCATTTTGTTTGCTGGGGACGTGTGTAGCTAACGGGGGAAATAAAATATTCTATCGTAGTATTAGAGATATTCAATGGTATATAGGATCATTGAATTTTAAGCTATTGCCAAATGATTTAAAGTTGTTTAGATGTGAACGTGAAAGCATATCACAAAGACGTGCACTCTGTTAACACAGAAACATATTTTCCCCAGCAACAAAAAGGTTTTAAATGAGGGCAGCTAAAAAAAAACGTTTATGAGTCAAATCCAGTTGTTTTCATTGTATTCAAATTGGAAATTTATCCCCACTCAGTTGGTCATTATTTGTGAAAGCTTCTTGATCAACTGGTGGTTGTAAGAAAAAAAATCTATGAACATCTCCTGTACAGTAGGCTACAGTATATGTGTGTTGCACATGTACCATTTTAAAATTGCCCAGTGATGATAACAATGCAGAGGATTATGAATGTTACATCATGTGAACATATGGTAAGACAAACATTTGAACTGATTTGCACCCACACCCCAGCAGGCTACTATCTTATTATTCCAGTCCAAAATCACATTGAGACACAGTGGGCAATAATTACCTAATCCTGTAACAATCATGAGGCACAAAGCAATTGTATAAATACAAATGCTAGGTTTTCCAGAACTTATTGTTATAATTATTAAAAATCATTTTTTCAAGACAGTAATGAAAACATAAATAATCAGAATAATGTAAAGAACTGGACAAAAGGCCTTTTTCACCAGATTTAATGCAAACATTATTAAATTTAAAAATGAATCCCCAACCCCTTAACCTGAATTTGCAAAACTAAAATTATGGCCATATCACCCTGCATCTCACAACTAACACCCCATGAAAGCTAAGCAGGTATGAGTCAAGTTAACACCAAGCATTTAAATACTTAACTACACCATCCCATTTATTCATTGCCTTGTCACTTTAATTAGAGTTTGAAATGGAGTTGTCAACAGAAGTTGAGGAAGGGGTCAAATTGTACTCTTTGCGCTTCTCCTTTATTACACATTAATATTTTGACTTTTGAGCATCACTTTGCCTATACAGTACTCTGTCTTTTTGAGTTTAATTTTGTCCACCCCATCTCTACCCTTGTAGCAGCCTCCCTGGTTTATTCCTTGCAAGTGTGGGGAGGTTTGTAGTTATAGATCACCATAACAATGCCTGTTGTTTCCTCAGCCATGTGAGCTGTTGTGAAATATTAAAAAAATTAAAAAGCAATCCCTTTCTATTTGTTGTGTAATCAATTCGTTGTTAAATAGAATTTGAACAAACTATTGAAAAGGTAATTATCATATCTGGAAATTCACAAAAATTTTCTCAGCATTGAATATTACAGTCTAATTTTGTATATGTAAGGTTTTATTGTACTTTTTGCTTTTAGAGAGAAGCCTGATAAGGCTTTTTTCCCCTCCTAAAATTGTGATATCCAGACAGGCTGGTTATCTGAAATTTTATGTTTTTTCTTATTTTTGTCTCATTAATAGTAAGTGGTGAAAATTGCACATGAAATTAGTATATAATAGGACACAGGGTGTAAGAGGTCAAGGAAAGATCTGCTGTAAGTGTGTTAAAAGCTGCAAAGAACTGAATAAATTACACAAGATTGAAAATATTTATTTTCATTTTTAATTCATTTCCCATAAACATCTATCTGGAGCATTCCTGGCTGGTTATAACCTAACAGAGTTATTTTCAATTTCCTATTCACTCCTACCCCATTTTCTCAAAATAACTATAAATCTTGCAACAGACACTGTAGGTGTGAATTGGATGGGTTGTTTTTAAATTGAATTAATCATATGTTAGGTAAGTTAACTGACATTTAACTGGATTTTCAAATTAATTAAAAGCAAACAATAAAGTTATTTGATAATGCAATACTTCATTTTCCCCATGTTTGTGCGTGTGTTTGCTGTTGTTAATATTAAGCAGATCATATCTGCTGATTCATTCATAGTATTATGTCAAAGATGGTTTCTTCTCAGTTTTCTAATGATTCAGTATTCTGGATTTTCAGTTCTTAAATCACCTTTACTTCAATTCTATCTTTATACTGGGAAATGGTTGATTTCACTGGCCCAGTATCACAGTGCCTAAACAGATAATACATTTAAATAATAAAACTTTTAAAGTTGAAGTTATCGAAGTTCCAAATGTAATTATCATTAATGATTTTTCTGGAAAATACAGACTTAATAGAGACTGTGTATCTTCACACAGTTTTTTGTTTTGGAACTGTAAAAATCTAGTCATTATACACCACATGTGCCACAGTATATGTTCAGAATGAAAAAAAAAACATTGTAACATACAGTACTGTACCTATACAGTACATTTATTCAACATTTGGTGACAAACAGTACACAATATTAAAACAACAGAAATGTTGCATGACTACAACTAAATTAATATTTTCTTCTTTTGTTGTTTAAAACCATGCTAAAAAGTTAAGAGGGTGTTTTTGCTTTCCTACTCATTTTTTCTTTGCTGTCATGCTCATGCCAGTCATTCCATGCCTCATTGCTTATAATCTGGTCTAATTTGTTCTGCTATTTATGTTATAGCTGTAGGAATTTTAGTGCTGTTTTGAAAACAGTTCTTCTTTGATGTCATCTTACTTTCAGCCTCCTGAGGTCTCTTGACCTGTACAACATATGCTGAAGAAAGGGCACCTTTAAGTTTCAGATGGCAGGCGTGATGGCTTGAATAGAAATATTGAGACAGTAAAAGTCAGTGTTATATCACCATTTTATTGGTGTTAGGATTTTATAGGATTATGTCAAACATTAGTTGTGGCTACACCTATATTTCAGTTTCAAAAATAGAAATATAAGTGCAATGTCCACTTTTATATTCATACCAAATTATTTTTTCTTTCTAATTTTCATTTTTTAATTTTCTGCTAAAGAAGCATAAATTCGTATGGATATATATATATATTCTATTTCGGTTTGTTTTTTTACAATGTATCACACCTTGCAGTGGGTCAGTGTACTTTACTGAAACATTTGACCATTCAACCATGTGCTTCCAAATGTGTATATGAATGCAAAGCTAGCATTTAAATTAGAATACAACTGAGGGAAGCTGTTAAGAGCTGCCCCATGTGGTCAGAAAGTTACCGAAAAGTACGTTTTCTTCTGCATTTATATCTCTCCACATTTAGTATTTACATTGGATACATTGGATTTACATTGCTTATGTGAAAAGAATAAAAGTTTTATGAGATGGGAAATGTATTAATTAAAATTAAAATTAAATTTAAATTGAAATACTTTACTTATATTTTTAAAGATGCTCTAATTGTGTTAAACATGCAGTTTTTTTTCCAGTTCATTTCACTGTGAAATTCTAAGTGTTCATAATACCTTTAAAACAATATATATATATACAGTGCTGTCCATACGTATTTGGACAGTGACATAATTTGTGTTGTTTTGCTCTGTACTCCAGCACATTGGATTTGAAATTAAACAATGACTATGAGGTTAAAGTGCAGAATCTCAATTCTTTAATTTGAGGGTATTTACATCTGTATTGGGTGAACCATATAGGAATCACAGCCTTTTTTATACACAGTCCTGCCATTTTAGGGGATGATCAAAAGTAATTGGGCAATTGGCTGTTCAGTTCTTGGCCAGCTGTGTGTTGTTGCATCATTTGTTCATGCACAAGAGAGCTAACAAAAGGTGTAGAGATGATTCTAGATGTGGCATTTGCATCTGGGAGTCGGTCGCTGTTGTCTCTCAACACGAGGACCAAAGAAGTTTAAATGCCATCATGAGTGGGCCATTAAGAGGCTGACAAATCAGAATAAATCAATCAGAGACATAGCCAAAACATTAGGTGTGTCAAAATCAACTGTTTTGTACATTGTTAAGAAGCAAGAACACACTGGTGAGCTTAGCAATACAAACGACCTGGTAGACCACAGAAGACCATTTTCAATCATGAAGAAAAAACCCTTTTGGAGTGTAGATCAGATCAGGAAAACTCTGCAGGATGTAGGTATAGATGTGTCAAAGACTACCATAAAGATCTCAGAGGGTTCACCACAAGAAAGGTGGTAAGTGGTAAGAAAGGCCACAGAAAGGCCAGGTTACAGTTTGCTTAAAAGTACATAGAAAAGCATCTAGAGTTCTGGGACAAAGCCTTATGGACAGATTAAACAAAGCTTAGAAACAAAGAGTGATAGAAAGAGAAAAGGCTTGGGTATGTATGGATGCCTGTGGGCCAGTGAGCTTGGGCATGTATCGGCATGTATGGATGCCAGTGGAACTGGCTCACTTGTCTTTATTGATGTTGTGACTGCAAACGGCAGCGACAGGATGAATTCTGAAGTGTACAGTAGCATCTTATCTGCTCAGATCCAACGAAATGCTTAAAAATTCATTGGATGGCGCTTCACCTCGCAGCAGGACAATGTCCCCAAACATACTTATAAAGCAGCTATGGAGGTCTTCGGGGCCAAAAGGTGGAATGTTTTTGACTGGCCAAGTCAATCACCAACCTGAACCCCATTGAGTATGCATTTCACTTACTGAAGACAAGACTGAAAGTAAAAAGCACCTGAAACAAGCACAGACCTGGCTGAGGAAAGATACCCAACATCTGATGATGTTTATAGGTAGCAGATTTCAATTGCAAAGGATTTGCAAACATGCCAAATTTTATTTAAGATTATGTTAATGTGTCCACTTTCGATCCCATGAAATGGGGGGAATATGTATAAAAAGGGCTGTGATTCCTGTATGGTTCACCCAATATAGACGTAAATACCCTCGAATTAAAGCTGACATTCTGCACTTTAACCCCATTTCCTCGTTTTATTTAAAATCCAATGTGCTGAAGTATAGAGCCAAAACAGCAAAAACTGTATCACTGTCCATATACTTATGGACACCACTGTATTTTATCCTATGTCATAAAAAACGAATAAGTATCTGGTGCAATGCTTATATATAAGAAGATATAACGAAAAATGAAATTAATATTCTGTCTATTATTATGTAATTGTCAACTTCAGAATTACCTCACATTTCTGGACATGCCTGCCATTGTTAATAAAGCAGTAGACAAAGTGTGAATAAAGAATTCATTCAGAAAATTTACATTCAATTAAAAATATCTTATATTTGCAAACATTTCCAACAAACCATGTTAAGAAATGGCCTATTTTTAGTTTTTAGGCGACTCATGAAGTACACTATTTCATTTTCAAATTTTAAAAGCCCTAACATAATGCCTAACAATTAAATAGATGCTAGGGACTTAGCAATTAAATAGAATGCCCAATTCATAACCTTAAAAAATATTTAAAATTCAACAGGTTTGTCTCAGGTATATATATAGGTTTGAAAATATTACTACAAAATATTAGATGGATAAACTCAGACTTACTGTATAGTGTTAGGTTGGTACGTTAGTTTTAAATATTTATATTTCATTACTTAGGAATAACATACAGTACATACTTTTTACATTACAAGTAAGCAATAACTCTGAATTATACATAGTGTTTTTAGAATAACGTTCACCTTTTAAAGAAAGGGTTGATTGAAAATGAATAATAATCAGTGAATTCTACATTGTACAAAAATATTATTGATCCTGTTAGTACCAGTGTACTTCTTGTGCTTCAAACTATGCAGTGATAAATTAACAAAGTCAGAAAGGTTCTTATCTGCAGTGGAACTACACGGTAAAATATCATAACTACTAACATTTTATGTTGCAATGATGTGTTGATTAGCAAAGAAATATACAATCATTTGTATCATACAACAGTAGGTAGTGTTTCTGCATTCATCATCCTGATAAAGGAAGTGCTAGTTTGTCTGAATAGGAAGAAAAAAAAACACAGAATGCTTTAAATTACTGACTTCTGGCTACTGATGGTTGCTATGGTGATAGGACAAATTCAGAAAAGGGACCATGCAAATGGTTTCCATGCCAACACAACATGATGCTTTGCAAAACACTGAGGTTTGCTAGTGTGCTCTTTACCAAAAAACTGTGGGAATTAAAAAAGATAATATATTAGATATAAATATAACGACATTACATACATTATATTTTGTGTGATCTATCATGTCTGTCTAACTGTGCAACTGGCATATAGATGTATTTCATCATGAACAATTATTTACAATGTGAATATGATGCATTAGATAACTGTATAAATTCTTGTTTTTGGTGATGTTTTGGTAACAAAGTCTTTGTGATTTGTTTCATAACACTTAAGTGTTATATAATATAGTATATACAATATATAAGTCAAACATAGAAATGTCTACAATGGTTTTCCTCTGCACTCCTTTGTTTTAATATGGTTTCTCTATGTATGAAAATCTCCCTTCAGCCCTCCGTCTCGGCTAGGCCTCTCTATACGCGCAGCTCCAGGCCTCTGACCACTCCTATCCATCCCGCTTCTGACACCAATGTAACGAATTCGGGTTTCGGTACGGAATGGAGCAGGATGGGACTCAGGGAATAGGGTTGAACACATTTATTAACTTAAACTTAAACTCGAACCGGAGAAAGGTACACACACAAGGACAGGGGTTTCAGCACTGCACCTTCACTGACACACAGACACGAAGGGAAGGGGGCTGTCTCCCAGCCTCCACCCTACTATATACAGTCCCATAGTCCCGCCCCGAGACGCTGTTCTCAGCCAGCCTTGTGTGTGCATGCTAAAGCACCCCGCGTGGCACTAAAATATTGGCAACGCTCATTCTAACACTACACGCCTAAGGCCAGGATTAAATGAAAAACTTCAACTAGAATGCCAAATGAAAATTATATAGATATGACTTGATGCCATCTTTATATTTGTCAGAGATTTTTTGCTTTTACCAGTGAGTAAACCAGCAACAGTATTGGCTGTGGAATTATTGTTTGATAGCTGAGCTGAAATTTTGATTAAAGAAAACAGTTAAGATCAGTCTGTTGAGTCAACTTGTAAGAATCTGCAAAACACCACAGTTAAACGAAGTTCATTAGCAGATGACTTAGCAGAACAAAAATGTATTAATGGAAAACTAGAATTGCAATCATCAGGGTCAATTAAGTAATGTTGGGTGAATTAAGTGAATATCGTAGTGGTTGGATAAAAGTCATTAAGTCAAATTGATTGGAGGTATTAAGTTTGCCCAGCAGTGCTGCTCCACCAATTTCAGATTGTCAGTATATTTGAGTGATCAGGAACGTAAATCTACCAAATAATATCAAAACCTATACATTTATTCTTAAAGTATATTCGCTACATTTGCTACATACAATTACAACATGTGTAGTACTAAGATATGCCTTGAACTGAAGTATCAGAGAGCAACACTATATATTGAAGCTGAAGTTTTAGCTATTCTGTTATGTGAGAGAGATGCATGTCAGAGCGTTTATATGGCCTTTTACATTTGGAAAATGTTCCTAAAACACTCACAATTCATAAAAGTGTGTAATCATTTGTTTTTTACTTAATATTTCAGGTGCATTTCCTTTGGAGGCCTTTGCCAGCTGTCTGTCTGGTCCATGTCAAAATGACGCCGTGTGTGAAGACACTTTCAGAGATCATATTTGCTACTGTCCATCTGCTTTGATCACCCCTTTGAACAAAAATTGTGATGAAGCCAACCCATTGTGTCATCTGAGCACCTGCAAAAATAATACTACATGCATGAAAGCCACAGAGGATTCCATTGATCTTATTTGTCAGTGCACTCCAAATGATACCAGAGAAGTATGTGAAAGGTCTGTCCAGAAATGTGCAGACAGTCTCTGTGAGAGTGGAACACACTGCCAGCAAAGGCCTGTCACTGATGAATTTGCTGGTTATAGATGCATTTGCAAAGATGGCTACATCGGTACACATTGTGAGACAGAGGTAGACGAATGTGCCTCCAGTCCCTGTCAGAACAGAGCTGTGTGCAGGGATAGAGTCAATGGATATTCTTGTTACTGTGTGCCGGGCTTTCAAGGAAAACACTGTGAAATTGAGGTGAATGAATGTGCCTCTCAGCCCTGCCAAAATGGAGCAACCTGCTTAAATAAGATTGGGAAGTATGTTTGCATTTGTATGCCAGGATACACAGGTCAGTATATCAACAATTGATTTGCTGTTGTCTTAGTTATCTCTACCATCCTTAATTTAACAACAACTGAGACAAAGGGAAGATTTGTACTGTAAGTGTAATTGGTACCCAAAACAGTGGGGGTTTATCAAAATGTTTCCAGCTCCTATCGACCAATCTAATATTTGAAGATTTATATTTGACCATACAAGTTCAGGAGTTCAGGTTTAGTTCTTTGTCAAATACAAGACTCAGTTTGGGAAGAACGTCATGTCCAAAGTAATTTTAGAGATGTTATTATTTGTAAAACTGCACTTTGAGAGTTCTACCTTTTGTCATATGGAGGATTGAGAATAAAATGATGTGTCAGGTTAATGGTCCTTCAAGAAACATACCAGGGGCTTCAATGAATGTAATACATTTCTTTTTTGTGAGTTTAAGGTTGTAAATATATTAATTTAATGCTCATCAAATGTATACCAAAAGGCTACACCAAAAACAAGACATCATTGTGTATGTTTATATTGACATTTCAAAACCGTAAAACCAGAAAACTGATTACTGTGGAAATTAATGAAATTAATTAAAAACATTTTTCAACTTTCTCTTGTTTTATAATAACAGTGAGTAACAGGCTCAGATCAAATACAAAAATAAATCAACCCACTTACCAATTATACATTTTCAATTGGTAATTAATTGCTGGTAGTTGATTGCAGGTGATTTTGTATCCATTATCATCAAACAATTGCTTGCTATTTACAGTTAGCAGATGGTCATTGTTTCGATTTGGTCTTAATCTCTGGAATCTTAAACCCTAATCCTGGAGAGCCCCAGTCTAGTACTGTAGGTTTTGTAGATCATCATTTAACCATTTATATATCAATTGGAACAACTCCATTGAAATTGAATAGGTGAACTAAGTAATTTCAAGATAGTTTAGACTTAAATGATAAGAATCATATCTATAATCCTTTCTCTGGTTAGTTTGTAAATTAAATGTCAAAAATGGTTACCAAGTTATTTACAAACACCTGTTTTTTTAATTTCTCCCCTTAACAAACATATATAATTGACTATCCTCTAGTGTTGCTCTCAGATCCTTACATCTGCTGTTGTAGTTTACTGCTCAAAAATCCCCAGTAGGATCCTACCAGATGCTGTCTGCAGACAGAAACTACCCATTCTTCAACCCTAAATGACCAGTTCTCTTATTTGAACGAATTAGTTCTGTGATCAGTAGTTTCAGGTACTATCAATCTTTAAAAACAGGTGACCTACAGTATAAGACTGTCTTGATTGGGACTCCCCAGGTCTAGGGTAAAAGACCTCTGATCTAGACATTCATCTCTTTTCCAGTTAAGATTAAACATTATGCTGTGTTGTGCATTATACAGTACATTATGTTTATGTATGCTTAAAACAGTGTAGAGCTCTAAACATATATACACCCCCTGAATAAAACTGAAACTTATGTAATAAACGAATCCTATAATTGAGAATTCAAAATTTGATTATTTAAAAATAAACAATATTGCTTGATATAGAAGGAATATTACTACAATAATGGAAAAAAGATACTGCAAATATAATGGCCCAGCTGTTGTTAACAATAAACGAGTGCTTCCATCTAGTGGCAACTCTGTCACTTATGTTTCCCACAGCACACTTATTCTAGTCTTAATATAGTGTAGCACACCTTTGAAAACATGAATGTAGAGAAAAAAATATTAAGATTATGACCTGTTGGGAAATCTATGCCAAAAGAAGGTTGAATAGATAATTATTCTAGTCTATCATGAAGTTTATGAGATTGAAGCATCTGTTCAGTAGTATGGGGAAGCCATCACAAAGAGAATAAAAACATTAACATATGTTTTTATACTTTGGTGTTTACTTACTGGAATAAAATACTCTAAAAATAGGTACATATGTTTGGATGATTAAAACCTTTGATTGAATTTGATTTGATTATCTGAAAAACAACAGAAAGTTGTCAACTTACATTATAACAAAACAATATTCAGAAAAGTTTAAGACCAAACAATTTACATAAGTTAACTTACAGTCTCTCAATCTTGTTTAATTTCTAGTCTTTAATGGACCCTAAAATAGTCCAGCAACATCATAAAGTGATTCCAGTATCAACCTACAGTAAGTTGTTAGAGAAACTGGTTCCGCAGTGTCAACTCTTTAAAAAAAAGTCTCCTTGTTTCCATTCTAAATTGTTTCCCCTTAATTTTTAATTATGACAGTGTACTGTATCTGTTTAGTTATTGCTTAACGTATTGCTTTGATTTGACTTTTTCAATCTGTTGCATTTGAAACAAATGAAATGCCTTGAAATCTTCTTTGTTAAACTTTTGATGGTGTTAATTATTCTAATACTCTGTTTCTAGTATGAATAACTAGTAGTGAATTGCATATTTGTATGAATCTCTTAAATTTCTACACTTCTCATCTTCATTTCACACATAGTTGTTGTAATTGCGGTTGCTATTTTTATCCCTTTCATCCATTTTGTAAAAGAGGACATTGACAAATACTAAAACGTATGTTGCTTTTATCTGCAGTCTTAATTCGTGTGTATTTATTGCCACACAGCAATTAAGCTTTTGCATTCAAAGGTTCACATTCACATTTTTTATTTTAAAACTTGCCATAATTTTTACTCACTTATTTTATTTTTTGAGCCTGGATTTCTAAGCTGTTCTTAAATAAAGCACCATCAGAGGGATTCAGATTCAGAATAAGGTGGCCAAGTTCTAAGAATTTTAAAATATAATTTTAAATCTTTCATGATGCAGTGGAGCCATTTCCATCCTTAACAGAGAATTTCTGTCAGTTTTAAAAATCTATCAATATGAAAAAATATCAGTCTCTTCTTGAAGGACCTGCACATGCACATATACTGCATGATGAATGTCCTAAATGTTTACAAAAGATCATGCAATACAAAAATTCTCAACGTTACAGAAAGTATCACATTTTAATGCGTGAACATTACATTTTGTAGCAAACTTTTGATTTTCTTTCATTCCAGATGGCAAAGAGTATTTTGGTAATGGAACACAGATAAAGGTACTGATACTCTCAAATACTTCTGATGTGCTTTGATTTTCCAGGTACCAGCTGTGAGCTGGAAATCAACGAATGTCAATCAGAGCCGTGTTTTAATAGGGCACGTTGCCATGACTACCAGGATGGTTATTCCTGCACATGTACCCCAGGTTTCCAGGGAGATCTGTGCGAAATCAACATTGATGACTGCAGAAGTCAGCCATGTCAAAATGGTGCACAATGTGTAGATGAAGTAAATGGGTAAGTTTTTTCCTTAATTCTAACTCAGAATTCCAATTGAAAATTGAGAATGTTTTATACAGACTGGCTTTGTAGCTTCTGTTTCACCCAAGCCATAGACATTACATTTTTAAATAAAATTAGTTCACTGAAACCCCTATAATACATTCAAAGTTTGACATGCTTACTAGTAATACCGATAATGCTCTTAGTACAAAGCAACAGGTAAGCACAGTTTAAACTGGTCCTGAAGCTTTATTTATGCACAGTAGTGTAAACACTCTCACAGGTAAGATACATTTTAAAAAATATTACTTTGGTAACAAAAAGTAAAATGTTATTTTTTATTTAGCATCAAACTACTCTACAAAAAAAGTGTGGAAATCAATTAATAAATGTAAAATCCTTGATTCAGTTACAGCTGTGAATGTTCCAAAACTGGTTTCATGGGCTTGCACTGTGAAATCCCAGTTCCACTCTGCATGTCAAAACCTTGTCTCAACAATGCCTCATGTGAGGAAGACCATGGGAACTACAAGTGTTTTTGCTGGCCAGGTAGACTTTCTAAACTTAAGTATCTAATCTATAACCATGGACAACAGGTTTCTATGAGACAGACCTTAGGTTTACTTTTGCTGTATGGTGACAGGCACTCTCCTGGAACTTTGGGGATGACTACATACTGGAAGTTTCAATGGCACAGTAACGATATGAAACAAGCAGAGACCCTCCCATCTGCTAAAAGAATTTGCTGTGTTGCCAAAGTTAAACAACCCTAGAAAAATATGTGCAGAATAAAGAGCAATTAGGTTCTGTAAACCAGCTGATTGAGTGGGGCTGTTTGAAAATGTTATTTTGAGGGGCCCAAGTCAAATATACTATATATGCAATTTGTTTAAACGAATAAAAAACTAAGGCAGAAAATGTACACAATATGTATATACATCAGAATAATAATAATAATAATAATAATAATAATAATAATAATAATAATAATAATAATAATAATGGTGCTGAAAACGCTGAAGTACTGTTTCTTTAAGTAGGTTTTATTTCTGTGTGCGTTTGTGTTTATAAGGATTCTCAGGTACCAACTGTGAGCTGGACTTAAAGGAATGTGACAGTGACCCCTGCCTCTCTGGGGGTGAGTGTTTCGAGTTCTCCTGGAAGGAACTGTATGGCACCATCCCAGAACTTCCTGTACTGTTTGACTACCAGCATGCTGCTGGATTTGTCTGCCGATGCCAACAAGGTTTTAAAGGTAAACAACAAATAACACAAGCAAACAAAACCCTCATTATAACAATAGATTGAAATTCAGGTATTGATGTACATTCAAAGGTAATTAAGCTTAATTAAGAAAAAAAAGGGATATACTGTAAAGCATTAGTGAATAAGTCCCTATAATTTCTGTGTATTTATCAACAGTTAACACAAATACATATTATTTGAAAGGGAACACCTTCAGATATCCATCTGTCTGACAATTAAATCCATTTTCCTTTTCATTTCCTGGAAACTTAAAATTCTCTTGCCTTCACTTGCCTAAAAATGGCAAGCAGTCACTCTTTAAGACGGTTAAAGTGTATTATCTTAAGCCTACTGATCTGGCTTGAAGAAAATGCAGTGCTAGTCAGTGAGCTGCAGCATTCTACCTAAGTGAATATAGTAATACAGTGGAAGCTTTCAACGGGAATGGCAGGCCTACTTACAAAACTCTGTTCATTTCGACACTATACACCTTAAGAAACAGACGTTTGCCGATTATCACAAGTTATGGCAACAATTGTGGTGTCTACAGCTTGGGTTTCCATCTTTTTTTCTGTCATTTCAGGTACAGTTATTTCATTTTACCATGAAAATGTCTGTAGAGCAGATTTCTACTTTATTTGAATTTTAGTATGATATTTTGTGTTTGACAGTCACAATTATTAAATGATCTCCCTGTGTTGTTTTCATGATCACTTTGGTGGTCACGATGATATTTTGTTACTTTTTACTTTTGATGTGTCAGTTTAAAAGGACGTATATACAGTATACAGTATATTCCTAACTTAATATGGCAGGTAGGTACAAAAGTCTTTTTTTTCTTGCACTAGATCTTCTTTCATGTGTTTTACTGAGATACATTTCAGAGAAAGTACATAATCAAAAAATAAGATATCAGAAGAAATGTTTCATTTAAAACTGATTTGAAAAATACCATTTTAGTTTTAAAACTAATATTTGTTTTATTTTGGATTTTTCGTGATGGCTCCCACATAATGGAATAATTACTGTTTAAAATATGCGAGGTTTAACTAAACTGATCCTCTTTAAGGTGGAGGCTTTTGAAAGTTATCTCAAGAACCCAATTTCATGAAAGGATTTCAATTCCATTAGAGGATTTTTTTATATTTAAGGCTCAGACAGATTTCTTTGACGTTTGTTACGTGCAGATTTCTCTCTCTCGCAAAAGTCAACAATTTTCTGAGGGCACAAGTGAAACCAATATAAATGTTTGCAGGACTACTTGTCTGAAATAATTATTTGGTTATACAGTATACAGTATGCTACCATAACAATATAATCTCAATTATGCACAATATTAATCTATTTCCCATAAAATCATTATTTGTGTTACAGCAGAAGAGCGTATAGAAGCTAATCTCCTAAATCCTATCTTCTGCTTTGCAGTCAATTGGTTTTAATTCCGTCTCAGCTACAACAGGGCAATGTCTCAAGTGCTTATGTAACATGCTTTAAATATGTTCACATATGTACTTTCTGTCCAGAAACCTGAGCAAATATTTTACCACTGTAAGTGTGCTGTACCAAATGTACAACTAAAACACTGCAAATATTTTTTTCCTCTATAAATAGGCTTTTGATACCCCATTGTAGCCACTAATTTAAATTTATCGGTAACACTCAACACTGCATCCTACTCCATTATTTGAATTTGGTACTGTTCATGTTTGTGAATTGCTTCGGTTTTTTATTCTTATATAACGTTTATTAGAAATGTCAACTTCATAATGCTTGAAATCCATAATTCCTTTTCATAATTTCTTTTCTTCATTTGTAGGTGTCTTGTGTCAAGAGGACATCAACGAATGTATTATGAATCCATGTCAAAATGGAGCTAAATGTGAAAATACAGTTGGGAGTTATGTTTGCCATTGTTTACAACAAAGCTTGGAAGGACCTTTGTATGGTGGGCAGAACTGTACAGACATTCTTATGGGCTGTGAAAACCATGACTGTCAAAATGAAGCCACCTGCATTCCCTTCCTCAAGAATGAACAACATGAATACAGCTGTGTTTGTCCAAATGGCTATGCAGGCTCAAAGTGTGAGATACCCACAACTTTCTCTTTTGAGGAAAATGGATACTTTTATATTGGAACAAATCTCCAAAAAGACTCCATAAACATTACTCTAAGCTTTAAAACCGTCCTGCCAAACACTCTCCTATTTTACCAGGGAAATGAGGACACAGTCATCCAACTAGAGCTGGTTAATGGCCTTTTGCATTTCATAATACATAAGGCAAATGAACTGAGCTCTTCTTTGGAGCTCCCTCACAATGTGACAGATGGTGAATGGCACACTGTGGAGGCTACTCTGGGAGGAAGAATGTTTGGAATTGTGCTCTCAGACAGATCCTGTATTCGTGACTGTGAGCAAAAAGTGACCCTGGAAATCCTCCATTACCAGCATGAATCTGCATTTTGGAACAGGTCTATTGGAGGTCTCAAAGAGGAAGGAAAAAAGCCAGGGACCATTGATGCCATTCATTCCCAGCCTTACTTCATTGGCTGTCTGCAAGATGTGTATGTAGATTCCCAGCTGGTTGTCCCTAGTAGCATATCTAATGCAACAGCTGTGAATGTCATTCCTGGATGCAGCAGCAAGGACAGATGTGTGGCAAATCCTTGTCAGAACAGAGGACGTTGCATCAACCTTTGGCAGAACTACCACTGTGAATGCTACAGACCTTACGAAGGACAAAACTGTTCAAATGGTAAGGCAATCAGAACTAAATAAAAGGCTTATAAACCTGAGAAGTAAAAACATTTTGTCATTACAACAACATTAAAATTGGTACACTTGCATTGCATAAGTCTTTACCAAGATTACTGTCATTTATCTTAATGATTGTGCAAAGGGCACCCACCAACTTTGCAGTGAGCTCATTTTGGCACATTTTGACACATTTATCTTCTTTGCATGCAGTTAAATATTAGACCTGTCTGAGAAAGGGACTTGCTTTTTTAGGGAAGATTAAAGGCAGGAATCAATTTCGTTTTTCATTGGTCAATCAGGTAGGTTCATTGGTCAATCATTGGTCCACATCAATAGCCTAGCACAGTTATAATTGTTACCTTTTCGCCCAAGCAATACCTACAGTAATACTAAGACACTGATTGACCCATCAGCATTTAAGTAACATTGTAACAACCTATTTTATAATATTGCACAATTGTTGTGATTTAATCAAAAATTTGCCAACCAGCCAATCACAAGATACATTACTGTACTGTATGTGTGACAGCAGGATTTAAGTGAGAAATGAGATGTCTGGTGTCATGGATGTCTGAAAGGACAAACCGTGGAATGGCAGGAGAGCAATAAAGACGCTATGCGTAGCGGCAAGACGGGGGTTAGCCAAGGCTCAGCTGTTCAGGAAATGCCGTATAGAAACCTATGCCCTCAGGCCATGGACAGGAGCGACCTGGTGCTAGGCGGGTCTCAGGACATCTGAACCTCAATGCTGAGCCAGGGCTAACCCCCGTCTCGTCGCTATGCATAGGGTCTTTTTCCCTCTCCTGCCATTCCACGGTGCGTCCCTTCCAACATCTGTGACATCTGCTAAACAAAAAACTCTATCAAGAAAAGGATTAATCATTTGTGTCTGGCAGGTGGAGGAAAGGTTGGATTCAATGATGGTTTTTGACTTTGTTACAAAGAACACCTCCTCAAATGGTTCACGCTATGGTAACAGCCAAGGTAGTAATTCATTGCTAAGTAGTCACAAGTATCCTTTTAATATGTTAAAGCCATTAAATACTTGTAAATACTCATTGGAAACTCCTTTGCTAGCTTAATAGCATGTTTCTTTCAATTTAAATGAGCTATTGATCATTCAATATTCTTCATGTGAAATTTAGTTGTTTAGTCCTCCAGGATAGTAGTTGGAAAGCATTTACCCAATATCTGCAAATCCTAAAGGCAAAGAAAATAATTAAACAGTATACTATATAGTTCAATTACAATTACAATTTATCTTAATTGTTTCTAATGTGCTATTTAATACTATATATTTATACAGGTTTTATATATACAGCGTATGCATTATATACCTTCAATAACATGTAGATGCTTCAGTCTATATTTAGTATTAAATCACCTTTATTGACATGCTAAAAGCAGCTACTGTAGCACCTACTTTTAAGTAATCCAATAAAGCTAGGGAAGTGGTTAGTGTTCTAGACTTACAATGGGAAGGTTATGGGTTCACATTCTTGGTGGGTTATTGCTTGGTGGGTTGTGAAACCTTGAGCAATAGCTACAGTATGAAATCTTTACTCAAGATGCTTTGCTAAAATATATATAGTACTTCTATTATTATAGGTCCAAGTCTAGATCACTCAGATCAATGTGTAGTACATAATGACAAGCTTGGTTGTGTGTCACCCAAAGTAAGATGTATTAATAATTATCAAAGTTTTAATCATAGTGGAAAATTTGAGTTGAACATATGAGTATCTAACAAACAACATAGATACTGTAGCTCCTGATTGTGTCTGACATGTCCCACGCAGACTGTTGCAGTCTAGATCTTAGTAAGATCTTGGAAGATAACTTTCAATGCATTTGTGTTAACAGCTAAGGTCTCTAACTGTGTAGATTTTAAGTACAAGAGAAATTTAAGCACACAGGCAGTATTAAAAGCATTTCCATATCTTTAGATTTTTCCCCTTACATCAGCATAATTGGAGAAGTGTCAATGTCATGACATACTGTATATGTCAATGTAATTTTTGTTGTTTAAAAACCCTAAACTATCAAATACATAATATTTAATGATCGTGGTTTAATGTCATGGATATACAATACATAACTTATATTTTCTACAGAGATATATTTCATAGTAGCTGCAATGGGTGATTTAAGCAAAGGGTAAGATATTTTATCACAGTACTGAACTAAGAACTTCTCTTGACCTTGTAACGCTAAAAGCCCTCATCTGCTTTATGATGTGGGAAAAGTCAGACAATTTTAAAGATGATTCTTTTACCTAAAGTCAAAGTTATCACCTGGTCATCAAGGTATCCATTCCTGATTATAAAAGAAGAAATGAATTGCTGATCAAGCAATGTAACAAAAAAAAACTACTGTCTCCATACATTAGAAAATCCATAATGCAAACTTCTATAGCAGAGAAAGACTCAAACAAAATTTTAGAATGCTAACATTTTTTGGCATTCTACTTTACAAGCACAGAATATGTTGTTAAAGATCTTAAATGTGTCTTTTGTTTGCCCATCTAACTTAATATAAAAATATTTACAATAATGATTTCTTAATAAATAAGCTTCAAATATGTGGGACAATATTTGGAACTGTATGCCTTGGACATCTACAGTAGCTCTCTTTGAGTTAAGCAGAATATCAATTTTTCAACCTGTTTAAAAAGATCACATTTCCAAATTAAAATTCCTGAAAAAATTAGTCAGTCATAAGTGTTCAGTGTTCTACTGATTTAACGTAAACTACAGCAACTTTCCCTTCTACATAACAATGCAAATTGGTATTGTAGGTAGATTACCTGATATTCAAAAAAAGCTTGACAACATTTAATATCATGTTATATGTGTTTTAATTAATGTTTTGCTAACATTCTCTGCTTTATCATTTCATACAGTAAGTGTTTTTCTTTGTACATAATGAAATAACTCTTCCTTATGTTCTCTACAGAGTATGTCACAGCCAGATTTGGCAGCGATAACTCGGAGGGTTATGCTCTTTTCACAATAGATGACAGTCCTGGGCAGAACATCACCATTTCGATGTTTGTTCGTACCCGAAGATATACTGGATTACTACTTGTTCTTACAAACAGCACCAGCCACTACCTCAGGATCTGGTTGGAAAATGGAAAAGTAAATGTCCGGGTAAATGACTTTGAGACTCTCTCTGGAGACCGTTTCATAAGTGATGGGCACTTGCATTTACTGAGCATTAAAATCGAACAAAACCAAATGGCACTTTATCAGTCTGTACAGAAGCTGAATTACACCTCCATCCATACAGTGAATGTCCAGCTTGGAGATCTTGTATATGTTGGTGGCTTGGCTGATAAAAGGATACCTGCATCCTTTGGAGGTTATTTCAAAGGATGTATCCAGGACTTGAGGATCAACACCAAGCGACTCGAGTTCTACCCCATTGGAATTCCTCTAAGTTCCTACAGAATAACAAGCCTTGTGAACGTGACCCGTGGCTGTTCAGGTGACAACGTTTGCGATGTAAGTCAGCAAGGTGTCCCTATTGTTAATCCTCTGTGGTTTAACCAGCACAAATGAACTAAAACAAAATCAGCTGACCGCGTTTTCCCAAAAGATGATTTATTTAGATTTCATTTAGAATGTATGCATTTAGATTTTATGGGTCTAGGATTTATTTTAAAATCATTTGCCAGGAATATCGTTTTCGCAGGTGGAACATATACGAATCACATTTTTGGATCTCCATTCTGTTTCACACACCTTGCTATATAACCGTTTCCACAAATGCTGTAAATGGTCTACAAAGGAAACATAATACAGTGGATGGGAAGCATGATGCACTGTAATACATGATACAGAAATGTGTATCATTTAGCAAAATCTGAATTTTATGCTGCTGTGACCAAATGATATTTCTCATGAACAACAGGCAATGGTAAATTAAGTTATTTGATAATTAAAGGCCCTATATAAATACATTATTATTATTATTATTATTATTATTATTATTATTATTATTATTATTATTATTATTATTATTATTATTATTATTATAAGCAGCCATATCACCCTGCAACTCACAACTGGTGACCTACTGAAGCTAAGCAGGTGTGAGCCTGGTCAGTACCTGGATGGGAGACCTCCTGGGAAAAACTAAGGTTGCTGCTGGAAGAGGTATTAGTGGGGCCAGCAGGGGGCGCTCAACCTGTGGTCCACGTGGGTCCTAATGCCCCAGTATAGTGATGGGAACACTATACTGTAAACAGGTGCCGTCCTTCGGATGAGACGTAAAACCGAGGTCCTGACTCTCCGTGGTCATTAAAAATCCCAGGGCATTTCTCGAAAAGAGTAGGGGTGTAACCCCGGCGTCCTGGCCAAATTTCCCATTGGCCCTTACCAATCATGGCCTCCTAATAATCCCCATCTATGGATTGGCTTCATTACTCTCTGCTCTCCTCCCCACTAATAGCTGATGTGTGGTGAGTGTTCTGGTGCACTATGGCTGCCGTCGCATCATCCAGGTGGATGCTGCACATTGGTGGTGGTGGAGGGGAGACCCCATTACCAGTAAAGCGCTTTGAGTGGAGTGTCCAGAAAAGCACTATATAAGTGTAAGCAATTATTATTATTATTATTATTATTATTATTGGGCAGGCTGTTATTATTATTAAGCAATCAAGACATTTCATTATTTCCTACAGAATGCACAATGTGTAGTTAATAGGCTTTCTCCTATGGCAGGAGTACTTCCATAACACTGAGTTTTTGTCCTACTCAGACAAACCCATGCCAGAATGGTGGAGTGTGCTATGCCATGTGGGATGATTTCACATGCACCTGTCCTCCTAGTACAGCAGGAAGGACATGTGAAGAGGTCCAGTGGTGTGAGCTCAGTCCCTGTCCTGCAGAAGCTGTCTGTCAGTCTCGTCTCAAAGGGTTTGAATGTAAGCTCCGTTAACTCAACTCATTTGCACGAGTACAAGTATAATCCCCATTGTTTTTCTTCTCACAGTAATGGCAAAACAATGAGCTGAAATGAGGATGGCTATGTATTGTATGGGAGACAGATTGACTAAGACCTGACACTAAGATGTTTTGCAAAATATAGATATAAATATTTAGGTATAAATACAAAACCTTTTCAGTGTTATGATTATCTAATTTAATTATGTGTACTGTGCATCACAACTAGGGCACACACTGAGATGAGAATGTACTATTTTAACCTTAATTACAGTGCATACTGTATGTACAGGTCTAGGTTTGGAATTGTTTAATTCACTACAGCTGACTGAATCAGATCTTATTAAAGAGGTAATGGGAATTAAAACATGTGTACATGTTCTTGATATTGGTTTGGATTAAATAGATTAACCTCATTGGGATTAATGATATAGATACTTAGTCACTTGGAAAGGTCTTCATGAAAAGACAAGAATGATATTATCATCAAAGTTCTCTCTAATCCCCATAACAATATTTCTTTGTACATGTGGCTAGCACTGAGAAAGTATTATATTTTCTTGCCAAAACCCAGGTATAAGACATACCTGGATGTACACCTCAGAATGTATAAGAAATATGGACCAATGTAATATATCTTTTTTGTGTTTGTACTCAGGTATTTGCAATGTGACATTTCGTGATGACAGCAGCGCACTGTCCTACAAAGGTAATGGTAAAATTTTCCGCGATCTCACCAACATAACCTTCAGTCTACGAACAAGGAAACATGAAGCTGTCATTCTCCACGCAGAAAAAGGTCCAGAGTTCGTTACAATCTCTATCCAAGATTCACACTTGCTGTTTGAGTTAGTCAGTGGAAATAGTTTTCTTACGTTAAGCATGAAGAGCAAGATGCCAATCAATGATGGGCAATGGCATAAAGTGATGTTTTCTATGCTAACACCCAAATCAGAATCCTCAGAATGGGTCATGGTGTTGGATAATACAGAGGAACCATCTTCCACAAACGTTGCTGCTGGAAACTTGAATTTTCTCAAGGAGGAAACAAACATTTTCGTGGGTAGTTTAGGTCCTGACATGGGAGGCAATCTAGCTGGGTGCCTCAGTACCATTGAAATTAGTAGCATTTCATTATCATACTTTGGAAACACAGAGACTCATCTTCCCCGATATCAGCAGGAACAGTTCATTAAAACGTCTGCTAAACCAGCTATACTTGGCTGTTCTGGAGCTAACGTCTGTGCACCCAGCCCTTGCTTGAATGGAGGCAGCTGTAAGGATCTTTTCAACGACTATAATTGCACATGCCCCCCTGGCTGGACTGGACTGAAGTGTGAAATTAACATTGATAACTGTGCATCCAACCCCTGTATTCATGGCAATTGCACTGATAGAACGTTGGCTTATGAATGCAAATGTGACCCAGGCTACACTGGCAAAAACTGTGAACTGGAGATAGATGAATGCAAAAACCACCAGTGTGGTAATGGAGCCACCTGCCTTGACGGAATCAACAGATATTTCTGTTTATGTCCTCAAAATGCAACTGGATCCCAGTGTGAGTAAGTATGTAAACTGAGTCATTTTATTCACCAGCATGCAACATAACTAAATAAAACCATTCTTTTCCATAAAGTTCTGTTTTATCTCACCACCCAACAAACCTGGGACACTCAGGACAATTATTAGTGAAAAACCGAAAAATAACTTTCAAATTTCAATTTCATGGAAATATATACGTCGTAGTAGTAGGAATGCATTACATTCATCTTTATAACTTCAACTTGTGCATCCTGATCAATATACTGTTTTGTTATTGTGATCCGTAGAACTCAACATTTTTCCAGTACACAGAGCTTGTCTACTTTTTATAGGATATTTTAGTCATTTTCTCAAATTCCTTGTTCTATGACAGAATCATTTCAGGTTTATAATGTAGTCTCTGCTTTAGTATGAAGACGCACAGATGTTGTTTTCTGGTATAGGGCAGAAATAATATAAAGAACAGTGCAGCTACCAGCATCTTCTTTTGAGCCATTAAATGAAAAAAAATGAGACTATGTTATTAAACCTAAGTTATGTTTAATATCTTACAAGGATTTGTAAGGACAATTTCCTGTTACACTATTTCACTATTTTCATTTTTGTCACACATTAAAATTCGATTACACTGTAGCCATTTTTGATTAGCCTGTCCTAAACATAATGGGATTTGAATAACAAAAGCATAAAATCCAAGCAATCATTTCAGAAGCAAAATGTTCGATTTATGTTAGAAATGGGAAAAGCTAAAACTTTATTTTTATTCTTATTTGCTTTTCTAAAACAAGTTTCACAACTCTTTCACATGTCATAGCTAATACCACTGGGAATGTTCTTCATAACTTCCTAGCAACCAATATTTCTTTTCCTTGGATCTGCAGTATGCCTGGCAGCAGTGCCTTGGGATCACCTATAGTACGTTATTGTAATATCCAGCGCTGCTTCATCACAAATTATGAAAGGAATGAAACTTATGAACCTGTCTTATAGAGCTGTAAGGCATAACTTAGATCCCCTATGTATAAGAACTGTTTATAAAATGTTTGTTTTGAAGTAGTGCCCATTTTTTATAAAACATACTTTTTTCTTTCTTAAGTGTGAAAATTGAAAAGGTTTCATGGTACCTGCCCGAGACTCGGTAAGTTATATCTTAAAAACCAAAACCAACGTTTCCCAACATTTAATTATTTGGTCCCAAAATGAAAAGAACACTCAAGGCAGACTATTTAAAATTTTCTTTATCTGGGAACTCAGTTTGGATTTAGGTCATTGACATACAATTTGGTATTTTTATGTATGTTTATCCCTGTGGACTATTCATCCCCATTTCCCTCTTCATCCCTTTGTTGTTGAAATCTTTGCCTTGATGGAATTGTGTTTTTTTAAAAGAAAAACATCCATTAAGACAAAAAAATAATCTAACATGTTTCAGTACCCTTCTAGAAAAACGGTGAAGGCTTAATGCAATTTTCCGGTTGAAATTTGTTGAGAATAAAATTACCACAGCAAATTTGTAATTTCTTTAACCCCATCTCTTTTAAAATCCAGGTCATCTCAGGATTATTAAGATAAACTTTGTGTTTATGTGCTTTTCTAGCAGGGTACTGTCTACACACTTTTAAGCACAGTAGTTGGTTCACATCTTTTTATATCTATCCCTCACAGTATGTATCCTTTGCCGGAAGCAACTTCTGTTCCAGTGGTAAGAATGTATGTTCCATTTTTTAACCTTTATTTATCCTCCATATTAATTAAAGTATAGAAATTTCTTTCTGTTTTGCTTTGGGGCTGGGTAATTCAGTTAGATGGTGCAAGGCTCTGACAATGTCCAGGTGTATGATTTGATCCCTGCTATTTCTATTGAAAGAAATGGCACCTACAATACAGTATATACAGCTGAGATTGTAGCACTGATGCTGCCCACTGCATTTCTTGATTGCATTGTGTAGCTATTTCTTCTTGGTTTGATCAAACTATGACTTCTAGTCTTTCAATTTATATACTGTCCTACATTACCTATTTCCCAAAAACATACCTTCTTTCATACAAAAAATCAAATGCTGTTTGGCTTCTAGTTTGAAATACACTTTTAATACTTTAATGATTTTTTTTTCACATCATTAAGTACAAACATATAGCACAGAATGTAGAAACGTCTGTTTTTTTTTTCTGAACAGTCCTCAGATGATTCCCCTTTTCATAAGTTATATAGTACTTCCATAAAATAAGTTAAAGACTTCTCTGTTAGTAGAATATTTAGGAAATTTGTATTTTCTTTCAGTGATTATAACCTACTTGCAACAACTATAATTTTGATCTGGGCTACCTTATATATCAAAAAAGGAACAAACTTACAATTTCTAACAATAGTTTGATTCTTCTGTATGCTTTATGTTTTTAATGTTCGGAGTCGTTAGCCTTGTCATTTTACCACCATTTTGAGTCATCATGTGATATTCTGTAGCTCTCATGGATAATAAAATTGAGAACTCACTTGGTATAACAGGAGATATTCCTCTTTGTTTAGGAATTTAATAGAATATGTTTGCATTTTTAGATATCCAATGCTACCAGTCTCAATCTGCAGAAACAGTCGAAGGAACTATACCTGTTTCAATGGAGGAAACTGCACAGATGCAGGAGAAAGCAGCAGATGTAATTGCCAGTCAGGTTTCGCTGGTGACTGGTGAGAATCTTCTCTTTGCTACTGTTATCTGTATGTTCTGGAGAGCAATGTACAGTACATATTCCTCATGTTGTCAAAGCAATCTTCAATTACAGTACTTGGCACTCAGTGACTTTTAGTATGTACAGAAAATATGGCTACCATTTAGATATTTACTAAACACCCCAGTGATGAAGATTAAAACATGAGAAATGCTTCAAATAAGAGGGTGATATTTCATATGTGATTTATATTTCCCGATCCTAATGTTAATTGTCATTAGACTTACTGTATATTAGAAACACTCAACTCTTAAATACGTCCTCAGCTTCAGAACTTTCCTGTAGATGAAATTGAAAACATTTTGAACTGACAGCTACTGTATTGGCAGGGTATTCATACCAGTGCTACATTTCTGTTTCAGGTGTGAAATAGACGTTGATGAGTGCAAGTCTAACCCCTGCCTAAATGGAGGCTTCTGTCGGAACATGCTTAACAGCTACCAGTGTATCTGTAATGTGAGCTATGCTGGAGAGCGCTGCGAGGTTGATGTAAGCGACATTTCCTTTTATGTGTCTATGTTGCTCTGGCAGAATCTCTTCCAGCTCCTCTCTTATGTCATTCTGAGACTCGATGATGATCCAGAAGTGGAGTGGGGGGCAGTGGAGGACTGATGGCAAGGTTCTTTTTCATCCTATTGTGCCTCCAGGAAAGTAATGTCCAGTGATGTCCACTAGAACGTCTAGAATAATATATAGTAACAAAAGATCTTGCTCTATTGATACTATGCATAGATTTTTGAGGTTGCAACCAATAATACAATTCAATTCAAGCTTTACTGAATATGGGGAAGTGTGAGCACATTTATTATGAGTGAAGGATCAAAATTATATCTTTTCTCATAACTAGATTTTAAAGTGAATCTTTAAATTCACTTTAAAGTGAATAAAAGTGTCTTCATGTCAGGGTGTAAAGATTAATCAGTTGTCTTATTTTTGAAGACTGTTCCTTTCTTTTTGCACAGAAAATGTACAGACAGTATGATACTACTGACAGGCATTTACCCAAAGTCTTGTCGTAAGATACTTCTTTTATTTTTATATTTTAAGGATTTTTATTCCCTTTTCAGTAAAAGATAAAAACACCCAACATTCCTAGTTTAATTCCAAAGGAGTACAGATAAAACATTTTTTATGGATTTTTTTTAGTTATTTCTAATGCAATTTCTTGAATAATAATCACTTCATTCTTCATTATAATCAATGGGTTTAGAAAAACAGGGAATTACAATGCAGACAGACTATTGTTAATGTTGTTCTATATTTAAATACCTTTCAGTGTATTTTTTAAACCTTATTTAAAAAAGTCATAACTTGGATGGCTTCTCTAACATTTACTCAGGTATCATGTTGTAGAAATATAACACATTATGATAAAAGAGGCTTCTGTGCCTTAAAGTATGATAATTTTCTTTATTATGTATTTATATGATATAAAAGTACCTGTATTATATATAATACAAAATAGGCAATATATTTATAAACTAGGATTTTTATCATGGCTATTAATGACCTATCTGAACTTAGAAAGCAAAAAAAAAATTATTCAACTTCATGATAAAAAGAAGATAAAGTTTATTTAACATTTTGTGTGAATACTTGCTGTGTTTCTAAAAAAAAAATTTCAGTTGTGCAGCAAACCAATCAGACACTTCTGCTTCAGTTCTAATAATCATACCAAATATGGTCAATTTTGTGGATCGATGGGTTGGAAGGCAGTAATGAGCAATGGTGAGATGTGAACTCTTAGAAAAGTTTACTGTGGTATGAATGGTAAAAGAGGAGCGATAAATGGTAAGGACCAACAAAATCACAGAAAACACGTTAAAACGTTGGAAGTAGATGACTGGTGTCAGTATGAGAAAAATGCAAATCCTATGCATTTTATCATGGTAAACTTTCTCAAGGAAACCTCCAAATACTCCTGAAAATTCCTTGGTTCTAAATCAATATTACTTACACTAGTATTTAAATTATAATGCATCCAATTTGTTTTTAGACAAAACTGTCCTACAGTTTTAATAAATGATCTGAGGCTTAATATGAAGGTAATAAAGGTAATTGCTGGAAATGATTTAGTTTTTTTTCCCCAAAAACACAAACATTGCATTGTACTGTAAATATTCATTAGGCTTCCGTAAATGAGGGTTTTAAAAGTGTGGATTTACTGTACAGCTGAGAATGTGCTTAGCTCATGCCTATGAATTAGAGCAATAAGCAAAAATAATTGTTGGCTAGACTGTCTCCAAGTGGAAGCAAGGTTTGGCAACTCAACAAACTAAGACAAGTCTAGAAAAGACAGAGATAAATAACCAAGGGACAATATGAAATCAATCAACATTACCTAGGCAATTACATGAATCATTATGTAAACCTACCAATTAAACCTGCAATTAACAGGCTTACTAAGGTCAGGTGTGTTTCATTCTTTAAAGGATAAGGAAAACACCTCTGGAATCACATCCTTTTGTCATATACTGTACTGTCTTCATAAACATCTTCAGTACATTAAATGTGTTTCTGCATTTGTTACTGTATATATATGTGTGGAGCAGAAATGCTCTTTTCTTTTCTGTTTCCTGTCTTGTTCTTGTTCCATCACTTATCTTGTCAGTGTTGGTCATTGAATAAATGTTATTCCTATCTTTTTGTTCCTATTTTTTTCCTTTTCTGTCTGCTTGTCTTTCAAAAGTTATACTCAGCACTGCTGATATTCCTGACTTCATCAAATGTTTAATCAGCACTAGTCAGTCTACACAGCAACAACATCCATTTTGCTTTAGATGATAATGTTACCATTGCGTGCTTGTAGGTACTGTACATTATAGTGCCATGTTTCTTAATTATAGTCCATAAGCAAAATGCAGTTTTCAATGGCATTTCTTTGAAGCCAAACACAGATTCTACAACATCAAGAATCTGTTTAAGAAGTAAAATTAGTTGTTTTACTTTGTTTTCTTGAATTCAAGAAGCTCAAATACCATTCCTACTATTCAGTAGTTTTATATGGTAATATTATTTATTATTGCATTACTTGATAAAGTATCAGGAAAAGACTATAAATAATTCTAAATTGTTCTGAAAAACTATTATTAACTTTTGGAGTTTTTATTCATTTTAATAAATAAAATAAAAAATAACGTTATGCATTCTGTTTTTTCATGTTACGGGTAATATAGACTGAAGTCTGGACAGTGTCCAAACCTGGTCCTTTCCATTTCACACTACTTTAATACTTTATCGAATAAATATATACAGTACATATTTATTATGCAATATATATATATACGTGTGTGTGTAAACAGAAGACCAATAAACAAAAGGACTAACTAAAAGTAATTTGAATTTTCTAATAAGAGAATATAATTGTTGATTTCCCAAATCAAAATATGAGAGAAAATGTTTTCTCCACTTCTACAGAAATTTCAATTTTAATCATTTACATTTTTCAACAAAAATACAAATTCTAATATACAATTAACTCAATTAACTTATTGTTAATTAACTAATGTTCCTTAAAGTATTAGAGATACATTTTTTAAAAAAAGTAGGAATCAAGATTACAATCAGTGTCTTTGCAAACATCTGAGTTGGCTATTCAGCCTTTGAAAACAGGTTGAACCTGACTGTTGAAGAATAAATTAGCACAGCTTCAGGATCTGTACACAATGGCTTTAATTGTGAAATAAACTCCTGCTTCTGGGAAAAGTGCTCTCTGAAGACACCCATTTTCTCACTGCAAGGTATCATTACCATTTGTGTGCCACAGTATGAAATAGCAAAATTGTTGCTTTGTAAATATTTAATGTCACCATTAAAAACAAGCTGCTCTAAACAGAGGAGAAAGACTTTATGCATTGACAAAACAAACTGCTACTTCAATACAAAAGTGTGCAAAAAGAGATGAATAGTATGGGTATGTTGCAGGATAGTTTGAATGGAATGTACAAGATTCTACACTGGAATCTACAGTAGATGGATTCCTGTGGCTGAGATATAGATAGAATAATATAAAGAAATCTGTACAGTAGGAGACCATGGTGTAGCCTACAGAGAGAGCCTGCATTTACTTTGTGAACTTTTGGCTTTGTCTCACAGAATAAATTCCTTGTAGTCTGTTCCTGTCTGTGATGGTACCTTTGGTGCTTTTGTTATGAACAGTATCTGAAAAATGTTGAGAAAAGCTCTCAGAAAAAAAAAGCTTATGGTACACATATAGGTCTATTGTGAATTCAGCTGGGGTATTTGGGAATTCAGAAGTGAGATAAGCTTTTCTATGTTTGAAATGTGAAACTGGAGACCTGTGAATGTGTTTGACTTGAAAATATGCAAATAATGCATCTTCGGCAAAAACAACTGACACATGCTTCTCCAAAAATGCAATTCAGCAAAAGTGGCACATTTAAGGGAAATAGAGGCTTTTAAAACAACTAGATGCAGCAGACTCCACTACAAAGAACACTACTCAAAATCAGGAGCGCACTGGTGTACATCTAGAGACTGAAGAGTATTTGGAGCTAATACATTTTAACCTTTATATAAGGAATATCATGACTCTGTTAAAAAATTTGTGGGAAAGAAATACCTCCAGGATCCAGTGGCTAACATATATGATTTTGACTTTGAAGCTCAACTTCTCATTTCTGGAAGGTAATGGAATAATAATATATTCTAACTAAATAACTGTTTGTTCAACTAAGCATCAAATGTAACATTAAGATTTTGACTATTCCAATAGTCCTCAATATACTGTTTTGAATATTGGTATCAATATTATTTATTTATGAATGAAACGTAATTTATAGTTAGGTGCTATTTTTAAAAGATTTTGAATTGCAAACATTTTTAAGTATTTATTATGCTGCTGGTGTAATTCTCTTCCAGTGTTTGCAGTGTTGATATGATGGAAGGTATCTGGTCCTCCACTGTAACTGCCTTGTCATGTTAATTAACATAGAATGAAAATGATAAATTCACATGTGGTAGTATATCTTTCTGTTCATACATTCTGAAGACACAAACACAAAAGGAAATATTTTAGCAGCACCTATAAATGCAGTTCACTTCAATCATCATTTTGTCTAATATTAAATCTGGAAAAAATCTCTTGATGGTGATGTTTACAAAATCTTTAATAATTTATTCAGAAAAAAAACCCTCCAAAACTGTGAAACTGACATTCATGCAACAATTAATGCTATACATTTACAATGATTTTAAAAATACTAATAAATGTGTTTTACAAACAATAATTTCTCAACAGCACAGACCGAGACTGCTACAACACCAGTCTTTACTACGGATGTAAGTGCTTTAAAAAATAAAACGGTTCATATTGAGAATGATAGCACAAATAGATACAGTAATTATTCCTTTAGCAGTTTTTCAGTGTAAAAAACAAGATCATTGTATTAAAAAGCAAACTATAATTTATGGAACAAAAGCCTAGTTTGGCAATTAGCTTTTTTGCTTTGATGTATAGAAAATGTAAATAGTCTGTCACTGCAAAATAAAATATAGACAAAAATCAAAAAACGTCAGGACTGAAACCCTCCAATTCTTTAAACGCCTTACCAAAAACTTTAAGGGGAAACTATGAATAACTACTATAGGACACACTTTCTCATATTTAAGAACTGAGCATAATTTACACCCTTTTTAAAGATCGATCTCAGTTTGTCAGCTTGCATTCCATGTATACAAAAAAAGATTTTGGTAGGCTATTTCTGTAAACTGTACAGAGTGAATATGCATCATCCTGCAGATCGTTGACATCCATTTGTGTGATTTTCCACAGAGTGAAACTCCTCAAAACAAACCCCACTTAGCCGCTGTTCTTGCCCCTAGCCTCATTTTGGGTGCGATAACCATAGGAATCGTGCTAGTCTTTACGATTATCAAAATCCGAGAGAAGCGGCAGTTGGAGGGATCATTCAACCCTAGGAGTCTGGAACAAGCTGGTTCTCAAGCGGACAAGGGAAGCTGCCCTATGAAGTTGCCTCCTGTGGAGCGCCTCATATAAGAAGCAGTGAGGGAGCCGACCAGCAGGTCTTTGTGCCCTTTAAAAGCTACCTGTGGAATATCAAGTTAATCCAGGTACAAGAAATATAGTGTGACAAAGACACTCAACAAGATGACACAAAGAGGGAACAACAGACCTAGAAGTCAAAACTGAGTTAATATAACATACGTCTCTAGAGATGTGTTTGTAGGCATTTTTCACATTATTTCCCTCTACCCTAAAAAAGCATTGAAATTCTGGACTATACTTTAAACATGATAGAATTATAAAATGAACTTTAAAAATGGTTCGTATAAAGAATGATAGCTGAAATAGATAATTGTTCCTTTTTTAGTTTTATAACATACAAATCAGGACTATTGTATTAAATTACTGGATACATAGAACATATGGAACCTACTTAGGCAATTAAGCTTTCTGCTTTGATGTATAGAAAATGTAACTAATCTGCCAATCATTGCAAAATTAAATATATATAAAAAATACCCAAAATGTTGCCATTGTTCAAATTCTATTAGAATATTGGCATTTCTCTGAACTACAATCTACAGTATGTATTGGGATGCAATTTTCCTGCTTGATTTTTGAACAACGTGTTTTTAATTGGCATGAAAACGTATGGTTTTATATAAAAGAAAAATGAAACGGATAAGGAATTTTTCTTACAACAGTATTTGGAGTTAAAGAAAAAAAGGATTGACCTTTCCATCTCACTTTTGGTCTAATGCTCAGACAGCCTGGTCCACACTGCACTCATTTAAACTAACCATGATAAAAATTCTAAAATTCAAACACAAGATAGTTTCCATCTTACAATTACTTAAGTCAGAAGTTGAGATTTCTGGATATCAGACCAAAGGGATTCTCTAAAGCTGCAGTCAGGAATCAAGGATAATGCTATATCTGATTTTATATCTTAGCAGCTTCAATTTTGGGGCTGTATCTAGCAGTTCAAAATATTCACCCTGACTGATTTTCTAACATCTTCTAGTTGAATACAGACAGCATGACTTCTGAACTCCTGCTCTCCATATGTTTGGTCTCAGTGGCCCTACTGCTGGCCCTCTTCCTGGCCACCACAGCGTTCATTGTTGCCATGAACAGGAGAGCCACCCATGGTACTTACAGCCCCAGCAGGCAAGAGAAGGAGGGATCACGCTTGGAGATGTGGAATATGGTCCAGCCTCCACCCATGGAAAGACTTATTTAACTCCTCCTTAAAAACTGTTCTTTGTTTCCCGCCAGGATGCGGGTTAATTGCACTTGTCTTCATCAGTTATACATTGTGGAATTTTCCATTCAACCCATCAATAGCCTCTCAGAACAGATTTTACTTGTTTTACCTATTTAAAAAGTGAAACAAAAGAGCTTGGCTTGAACACCTTTAAAAAGGAACTTACCTGCAAAGATGTTTAAAAAAAACTGATCAAAGACTGACCCTAAGTATGAGAAGAAGTACAAAAAAAGAAATAGTATGAATATACAATGGATGTAGTATAATACGTTACTGAGTTTTTTTTTCATACAATTCATACAAAAAAGACAATCGACCAAAGCTGTTAACTAAAAAGGGTGTCCGGAGTAGCTCAACAAAGAAAGGAGCAGGTGATCCAGCCATTGCTAGAGTGAGCTTGGATCAACCAACCAAGACACTGCCAGAGGTCTCTCAACCTTTCAGGTGCCTAGGAGCGTGTGGTGATATCATACCGCTCCATCGATCAGCTCTAACTCACTTTCGGGCTCTGTGGAGCCTGCAATATGTCAAAAGACAAATGGGCATTGCAGGTGGGCATGTTAAAGAAGCACGCCTGTATTTCTTATTCTCTCCCAAGACGGTATAGGGGCACTACCAAAGAGCCAAGTCCTAAAACACAGACAACTCCAAATTGGGTGTAGAATAAAAAAATGCCAATTTCAAATTAAAAAGATGTATGTATCCTGAATTGTCAATTTTATCCCTTGCACACTCTAGCAATTTCCATCTTACGTCCACAGAAAAAAGAAATACTTTGGGTCCCTGTCTTAATGTATGACATTAGTTACTGTATGTCTGTTTTATTTAATTTTCTACTTTCCTAGCAAAGATAAAGTGGAGTAATTGTCAGTGTAATATTACTTTCAATGTTAACTGCCCTTTAATTTATTGTCTCGTGTTTGCCTAATGTGAACAGTTTGTTGTGTTATTTATGCTGAAAAAAGGAGGCTGTATGCTTTTTTTACAAAAAATAAATACTTAAAGACCTGACTGTCACAATATACATTTTCTAAACTGTTTGAAGATATATTTTTTATATGATTTCAGCATTGTGGAACAGCATACTTTAACATACTTTAACATAAGATGAAAAGTATAATACATATTATTTGAAAAATACTTGTAGTATAGAAGAAACCATAGTACACAAAAACATTCTTTTTCACAATTAAAAATGTTTGTTCACGAATATGTCATTACTGGAAGCTATCATAATAAGGTATGGTTTCACCATACACTGTATGCCCCATTTTACACAGTTGGTTTAAATGATATAACTAAGTCTGTGGTCAGTCTTAAGGATTATAAACCACATACTCTCATTGCTTGTGACGAAGTGATGATGTGCAGCATGTTTCACAAATATTGTTAAATCAATGAACCTGCACTGATATTATAGTCTGAATAAAGCCTAATTTCAATACACTTTTTTGCATGTAATAAACAACTTCATGTAATGCCAATAAGTATTGTATTTTTAAAATCCTTTTGTTACATCAAATGTTATAAGGTTTTGAAATGTGCACTGTTATCATAATAATAGCTACTAAATGTGAAAATCAACCATTAAGATATTTTTTTTTCAATTTTTGGATAAATATAATTCGAGGCAGACTCTTTACACTGTGATAATGACAGCATTGTTATACAGTCTTGCTTCTTTTTAATGTTTATAAGTTACATATTTTAAATATTTGTTTTAAATGTAGATATTTACGATTTTTGTCATCTAAATGCCTTGACGTAATGAGTACATTTCTAATTGTGATTTTTTTTTTCCATTATGGAACCAATGTAATAATAGTAGTAATACCTTGCAATGGTTCCATGCTTTTCATTCCTGAGGGTTTCAAAGTACTTCACACATAGGAGGAGACCCACTTCATCTACCATTGAAGTGCATCTAGATGTGGTAGCCATTGTGCTGTCTGCCCCACAACACAGCAGATCAGGTAAAATTACTTTAGCAGTTGATGAAAGCGACTTAGGGAGGCCAGATTGTGCAAGTCCAAAGTGGAATTTATTCAGGAAACTGGGACTTACACCCTTACTGTTACAAACACTACAAAAAATGAGGAGCTTGGTTTAACAGCTCATTCAAAAGACAGCACCACAAATAGTCCATTGTCCACTCACCACATTGGTTCAGACATTACTTACAGTATCTACCTGCTATTCCTCTAGGGTCTGCAATTCTAATATTGGCAAGGCCCACCGCTGCTTAGCCACTGATCAGGTCAGGCAAAGGTATAACCTAAGTGCTCAGAAATGCACCTTACATTTTCACTCGCCAAAAAACAGTAACAGCTGCAATCCCATTTAAACTTTGGCAAAAGTGCAAACATTTGATTTAAATTGTATTTCCCTTTGACCATGCAGTATGTTAGAAATGCTAATAATGCTAATGATAAAGACTGAAAAGTCTAATCATTCTCACAGTTTAATTAAAGTGATGCAGTTGTATTTACTTGCATTAGAATTAAGCCTATTCCTCCTCTGTCTTCGGAACCTCATCTCAAATTTATAGCTACCCCAAGAAGGACAGATTACTTATTAATGTAAAATAGTTGCAGAAAAGGAGCAAGTCTATTTACACCAACTGTACTAATTATATTCCAATATATCTCCAATATATTTTAGATTTAACGTCAATCTGGAAACCCTTGTAATCTTTATTTCATGATTTTGTTCATATTTAATTACTAAAAACTTGGTTCTTAATATTCTTAAATGTTAAATGGTCACCATTTAAAAATCACCAATTCTTGATTTTGTCTTTTTTATAATTGTGATTGAGCTGTTAAATCAGGAAAATGTGATGTACAACATAATTACTGGTAAACTACTACAGTATGAAGCATGTATTGCATCCTAAATTGCATATACTTCTAACTCCTAAAAAATGTTCTTAAATGCACCTTCCTAAAATTTAAAAAAGAGACAAATATTAAGCATCCAAAATTTATTTTTTACAAAGTTCACAGTGAGCGCCTTTAGGACAGAGTTAACTTTTGTACCCTTAAATACAACAGTACATCAGAGATGACACTGTATATATTTGTCTACTCTCAAATCAGAGCATGCATGTGTCAAAAAAATGAAAGAACTGGTCTCAGTACTTAATATCAGCACTGTAATTCAGCATAGCTGTGAATGTCCACCTTTTAAAAAAGTTTGTTCATTTTAAATTTATGTAAAATGTGTACAGTACAATCTTCTAACACCATTTATTTCAGAGAGCACTGTGTGTGAAGTAATCATTGATATGCAACAAATATTCTTAGCAATCATAGATTTTCTTCATGAACTTACAAATCTCAATATCACCTTGTACACTGATTACACAGAAACAGTAATATTGTATCTAAATGATCAGAATGTTACAGATCAAATGCAAATATTCATTGTACCTCGTTCGACAGGTTCTTAGGATCAAGATTATAAAATGTACCTTGAAATATGAGGCAACCGGAACAATTTATTTTTCTGACCCAGCATTATTATTAGCAATTGTGAACCTAATATTGAAAAATGAGAACGTTTTCAAATGAGACAATTTCTCATATTGTGATATTGTGTCAAGTAGACATTTATCCATAAAGTGATCGTAATGTACTCCAGCTATAAAGATATTCAGTAAAAATCAGAATTACAGAAGAAAAAATGCTAGTTTTCGCTTTTAAGTTGCAAGGACGATAGGGCTGCATAAAGCAGGTAAGCAACATTTAGCAGTAAAAATCCAGGAAAGACAGGAACCTTGGAAGGAGACCACAAAACACAATGAGAGTAATTCATAATGATAAAACAGAATCATAAACTATATGCACACAACAACAAAAAATTTAAGCCTACAATGGGGAATTTATAAAATGTACATTTTAGAATGTCCAGGGACTCAGATCTGGTAATAAAACAGCTTATGTAAAAAAGGGAAAATATTATTGCATTGTTTAAAATGAGTTGTTATGGTCTGCATGTTGCTGTTTACTTATCAGCTTGCTAATTTGCTCATATAAAACTGTGGGTGCCCAGGGTCTTGTTTTTCCAAACTCAGGAAAAATACTTCTGAAAAATGGAAGTTCACAGAAGAAGTGAGAGAGTGCATCTGGCCAAGGGCAATTATTTCACATTGTTTTTCCACAATGCTTTAAAATGTTTTTTTTTTTTCACAAGCAGGAACTGTTATGATTAAAAATTTAAGGAGTAAAGGCAACCAAGGTATGACCAAGAATGAAGCATAGAGGTACAATGTCAAAAACATGCAGACAAAAGTACAAATTTTTCAATTACAGCAATAACCTTCAGCAAAGCAACATTAAATTGTGATTGTATACACAATAAGCACAATTAAACTTACTTTTGATAAGACAAATATTAACCTGGACATTTTTAAAACCGTTAACACAACAGCTATAAAGGGTAATACTAGAGCGGCAATATATCAGTCTTTTATCTTAAGTATTTTTATAAACATTGAGTTAATTTAATGGTGTTCATTTTTTAAGACAACAAATGCTAAAATGTGTTATGGAATTAACGATTTAAGGTGAATCTTACTTCCGTTGGCAAAAAAGGTACCCTACCCAAAGAATATTTAAATCTGGTTGAAGTAAACCAGATACACATATCTGGGAAATTAGTCTTTACTTTTCTTCATAAAACTGAACCTCACTCACACAAGAGTTGTTTATGTTGGAAAAGCAAAGTCTGACTCACACCTTCCTTTCTTAGAGATACAATAACAATAATGCTCAATACATAAAACTGACAATATATTAACCTAATGGAACACAATGAGATGGTTGCGAAAAAAAGCACCAAAACAGAAAACATTTATCTGGCACTATTTACAGATTTGCATCAAACGAGAAAAAAAACGTTATTAGATTTAACCACAAACCTGGTACCTCAAAATAATATGAAGAACATTATAAAATGTAACATACTGGTATGATCCAGACTGAAGTACAGACATAAAAAAATGGATCGCATACTCCTGTCGGGTTTAAAGCTACTATAAAAACAAATATTATCATTTATGTTTAGGCATTCCAAACTAGATTGCACAAATATGGACTATTGATCCAAACCTATTAAAATTGAAAATAAAACTGTAAAGAAATCATAATTGATCTTTTAAAAGTAAAGTGTTGGAAGACTACCATCATATTTGCATCAAATAGCATCATTCATTGTAGGTCTTTATTGGCATATATATATAGATATTTGTATTTTATGATAAAAAGGTATATAAGGCACACATTAAGCCTTAATTGTAACAACAGATACAACACCGATGTATCTATTGCATTTACAGTATTATGCCTTTCATAAGAATACTTTTCAAACACAATTCAGAAATACTGGATGTTTCAACACAGTTGAAAACAAAGCAATAGGACATTTTTACAGTGAGAAATCATTATGACTACAATCACAATATTAGTGTAGCAACATAAATAATGACAAGAACACTAAGACTTCTAAAATAAAAACCAACAATAAATTAAAAAGGAGGAATCAAGCTTACTTCTACCAACTTACAGTGCAAACACTGTGCGTTATAATTAAAAACATACTACTCAAATGGTTCTTTAATGTTGAAACAAAGGGCAGGATTATTTTATTAGAATAATGCTTATTATTGAATCATTTTATTCTAAATGGGTCTTGATTAAATATATTGTTCTCAATCTTCTCCATCACACAAAGACAGTTACATATACTAAACGACCAGATAGTGTTCATGGCAAGTGTAACTGAAGATTTAAAATAAATATTCTTTAAAGCTCTTTTCACAATTCCATATTTTGGAAGATGTCACCTTGTAAGCGAAGACTACAGTCAGACCATATAGTGAAATTACTGATGTTGCCAGGAAATGCCCTTGACACTGTTCATTGGCTGAAGGTTTAAAAAGTAGAGGTCATCACAAGTTTTAGTCAATAAGTTCAGAACTGTTTTTTTATATGTTTTCTCACATAACCAGATAATTTGAAAATCTGAAGAAGATGAAACATGATTCCACATCAGTGTTCTCACTATTTCAGCCCAGAGCCGATATGAAAACAGACCAAAGTCATGACCTATTTATCCTGCATGTTGAACAGTTGCTTCACTCATAAGCATAAATTTATAAAGGGACAAAAAAGACTATGATATATACAGCTACGTTAGAAAACTAAAATTAAATATGGACAAATGTCATCTATTTAAGAGAATCTGTTTACTTTAAAATATCTCCTTCAACTCGGTAATTAAGGGACAAGGCTGGCAAATTACAGTTAAAGGCTGCAAAATTACAGTTCAAGTGTCTTATGGTATGTAACATTAATTAATTCACTGAAAGCAAACATTTTGTCATCCAAATGTGCAGTGCAAGCGGATTAACTCCAAAACCACATTTAGTGGAAATAACTGTAGGTCGTATCTTCTCCATAGGAGATTACTTCATTAAAAAAAGCTGGTGTCTGCACAATGCTGCTGTCTTATTGTGTCTCAAACATTGCTCATTGTAGTAAAATCTAGCACTTCAGGAAGTGCATCATTTTGCTACTGCAGAAAGTGATATTGTGTGCAGTTAATGTACATCAAGGTCATAGGAAATTGCCTCTTGACTATGCTTTGCAGTGAAGATATATTCACTAGTAAGAAATTCAGCAGGACAACGTCTAAACAAATTAATAAAATGAGGCATTCCTTTCCTGAGAACTAATTCTTTAAGTTGCTATTTCCACTCAAGGTTTGGGATGGCACATTAAATAGAATGAGGGCCTTTTTTCTCCAAAGAAACAGAGGAGTATGACAAAGAGACCTAAAAGAACTCATGGAAGGTCACTCTGGAAGAGAAATGCGCCTTTCAGTTATGACTACACTTGCTCAAACATGTATTTTCTAGTTTATCTACTGATGGGGTGAAACAACCAAGGCTGATGGTGCCACAACAGAAGAATGCAACCTGAGAAATACACCGGAAAACCATTTTTAATATTACCTAATCACTGTTATACATCTATTGTGAATATTTCTCATTAGATGTACATACAAATGTACTTTAGGACAACTGAAAAAAAGCATCACAACAGGATAAATACAGGTTGTCCTGAACGTCAAATTAGATTAAAGTGTCCTAAATCTAATATGCAGAAATAACACTGTGTTGTTATTTCAGCTGATTATAAACTTTAAGGCATTATCTTATGGCTTATCTAGTATGGTCTTTCATAATTTCATCTGTATAGAAAACACAACCTAATTGTTTTTAATAGCATCTTAGATCTATTAAGATTACTTCCCATTTCAAGACTGCTCAGGCATAACACAGACATAAATTTGTACCGCTTCAAAATCGTTAAAATAATCTTTTGCAAATGAAAATACAGTATAAATTAAAACTCTGAAAGACATAGAAATAATGAACACATTGGAAATAAAATTAAAAAAAATGAAAATGTACACACTAATTGAAAAAAATCCCTTTTCAGCATCTTGCAATATGATTATTATTTTTAATGATAGTGTACTAAAACATATTTCCATTTGAAAGAGAGGAAGATTTTTTGTTCTGTGCTAACATCTCAATTCAAAATCATTTGAAGTTTTAACTTCCATCTAAAGGCCAATAGGTAAACTAGCTTGTTTCAAGATCAGAATTTTCTGGAGAAGCCTCTTGTATCAATATCAACAGTACAGGATGCGTTTGCTACATCTATTAATTACAGTATGTTCTTCATCCAGAGGGGATAAATGCAAATAAGCTAAAGAAACTAAAAATGTAATGAGATGGAAGAAAATATGTTAATAAGTTCCCTGTGCCTTAGGGACTCTGGGTATATAAAGCTAATATTTCCCTTAACCTTAAAGTTTCTGTGGCATAATCATATCTCCTCTCTAGGCTTACTGTTAACCTCTGAAATCTGTAGATCAGTGTGAAAAGCAGAACTCAGGTGGTATACAGACTCAATCTCTTCCAAGAGACCCTTTTCATCTCTTCTAACTACGAGGTCTTCTTCCTGGGTGTCTCCCTTCTCCCATGGCACTAAAATCGATGGCTGCCGCGCTGTCCGTTTGCCGTGCTCATCTTGGAGGGCATTTTCTGGGTGGGATTTTAGTGTTTGTCTGCGTAGCACATTTCTGCGGACGATACTACAGGAAACATCCTGAGAATCCGCTGGTGAAGCAAAGTTAACAGTGATTTCTGGCAAATCCTGATTTTGAAGAGTGCAAGGCAACACGCTCTTTTCTTCAGTGACTATGTGCAAAAAGTCCCTCTGGCCCCCACAACTCTTCCTCTTTGGGGACGGGGGTAAGTGCTTCCCATGCAGCGCACTGTCATCCTGCCCCAGATTCCAACCCCTTTGTTCGCTCTCACCTGTGCAGAACTGGGTAAGGTTACTCTCACTAGGTGTGTTAGATTTGTTCTGCAAGAAGGAACAATGAAAGAAGTTAAATAATGAAGTACAGAGCAATTTGTTTGAGTGTAAATGCCACACTGTCAATAGTTGCAAGATTGAGGTATGTTCTGTTAAAAGGAGGATGATTATCATAGGTTGTGCATTTCAGATCTATACATAAATTGCATATGATGTACTTCCACAGTATAGTTATCTTTACTGAGAGACACTACAATGAGTATTGCAACCATTGCATTTGTTTTGTTTTTAATGTGTCTCAATATATATACACACAAGTGTTGATGCGAAAGACAGATAGGGGGCGCACTGTTGATGCTTCTCAAAGCAAACATAATACCAGGGCAGAGAATTGCTCCGGATGAGGTACAACAGGAAGAGACAGGCAAAAAATCAGTATTACATTTTACCAATACCTACAATACATATTTCAGCATTTTATGGAAACTTGAGAATAACTGAGAAAAACAACAGGTTTTCAAAGCCCTACATCAGCACTGAGCTTGTTTACCAGAAAACACAGGGCAAAACCGAAGTTATTCTAAAGGCAAGAAAATTCAAGGCAGCTCACCGCAGTCTTGTAGTCAATATCATCCATTGATCTGAAGAAATCTAAGCTCTTGGCTCCCGAGAGCTTTCCATGATCAGAGCTGTTTGTGCTTAGGGTGTCTAAAATCTCCCCAAGCAAGTCCATCTGACCAGAGTGCTGTGTGTCCACGTTCAGTTCATTTGAGTCCGAGTCATCACTGTCACCATTATATGAATGGAGTTCTCCACTATCTTCTGAAGAAATCCTAGAGACGGAAAGATAGCCAACAGAACTATAAAGTTCTCCCACTGTACAAATACAGAGGCAAGAATAATTTGCAAGTTCATGATGACAAAACACTGACTGGAAGTTTAAAACTGGCAAAATAAAAATTTTAACTACTTAATTAAACAGCTTGATTTAAACCTCAGAATTGGATACAGATTTTGAAGTGTGGAATTTAAACGCCACCAGAGGTCAGTCTTGATACAACCAAAGAGAGAAATCATTTCTTCCATTGAGTTTCTTAGCTGTTTGGGCTATACCATATATACTGAACGGCATTAGATCTCAAACTCCTTTCTTGCATTTTTAATTCTTATTAATACATAATAAGAATAAAATCGAAGAGTGATAAAATGGTATTTTTGATAACAATGTTACTCAATATCACATCACATTTAGATTTCACAAAAAAAGTAATTCACAGCTTAAACAATTGCATAAAATAATTCTGAAACTGTGAATAGTTATACCATTTTATGAGAATGGTTTGACATTGCATGTAGTGCTGTAATTACAGTACTTAATCTGCATCACTTTTAAAGTTTAAAAGTCCACATTCAAATTATTACTGAAAAAAATGGTCTCAATCGACTTACGTGGTTTCATAAAGGAATACAATTTAAACAAAAACTAAAAACTAGAGGGTGATCAGGTTGGAGTTTTAGCCCAGTTTCTGTTACGCAGAGGGTATATGAGTCTTCCATGGATGGGTCACTGCTTCACAGAAATGGTTACCCTGGAGCAGTGCGGGTAAAACACTTCTTAAAAGTACAACAGCAGTGTACATAACAGAAACTGAACAAACGACCTTCCAGTTATGAGCTCAGAGCACAACCATTAACTCTGCCCTGCCCCAGAAAACATGAAAGTGGAAAACTGTAGATCTGATCAAATTCAAAAGAGCTATTCAAGTCTACAAAGTACTATAGGGGAAAAACATTGACTATTCTATGATTCATGCTTATTATTTAGAATTAACTCACGATAAGTGTTTGCCTTTTTACAGGAGGAGCAAGAATGAAACACATCTCTCACAATGGCTGAAGCTCTTTTCTAAGATACGAGATCGGTGGTTCTTAACTTGGGGTGCTTGCACCCCCTGGGGGTGTGAAAAGCCCTTTCTGGAAGTGTGAGACAAGCCAGATTTTTTTAGAAGGTAAATCACCGAAAACACCAATTAAGCCCTTTAAAAACATTGAAAAGTGTGTGTCCTTTTTCCACGTATTCTTAATTCTACTGCAACATTTAAATACATGTATAATCTCTTTCATTCAATAGTTACGATAAATCTTAGGAATAAAAACAACAGCCTATTTCAACGATTTCTGATAAGGGGTGCAGGAACATATTTTGAGAAACCAAAGAAGTGCAGAAGGCCAGAACCCAGGTGCATGCATAGTGAAAACTACTACAAATCTGCTCACTGGGTAAAGCTCTATAAAATTGGAAGACAGATGAGAATTACTTACTTGCTTGCTGTATCAAGTTCATCTTCATCTAATGCAAAGTCTGGACAGCCCATAATTATGGTTGTTTTTTTGTAATAGTTCTGTACACAAAAATAAAAAAAAGAATTATAACTATTTAAAACATTCATGTTTCATAAAATGACTCATTAACAGAAAGACCACATCATTATTATGGTAACTTTACAGGTATTTATTATATCTATGTCTTTGCTGCTCAGAATGATCAAGCAGCAAATTTACTACTCATGAAAGTTTCTGTAGCCCACTATAAAAGAGAACAGAATTCTTTAGATATTATAGCCTTAGGCACGTGTCTTTAAAACCCCTTGCCAATGTCATGATGTACTGGATCCCAACATGACCTATCTGTAAAATAAACCACTTTAATATTTGTATTGTTTTACAGCCGTAAAATTGTCAGATTTATGGATTGATTTGCAACAGTTCATATCAACTACATAGGAGTTACTTGTAATTAACATCATTTCTTCTAAAGACATACATACATGTTTAACTATCACAAGGTACTGTAATACCGAGGTTACAAAAAAGTAATAAAAATCTGGAAAAGCCTTTTGTATGAAGATTAAAAAAAATCTTTGAAAAGATACACAATATGTGCCTTCAGTGAGAAGGTGACAGCTGTTTTCTTCTTTATTCAGTTATTACATTCATATCAACACTATGCACAGTAAAGAACCGCCTTACAGACAGGGTTAACTGTCTCAGTGAAAATAGTGGAGAAATGTATGTGCTGGCTGGCCATTTAAGACTCTTGCCATTCAAATAAACAAGAACATATGTTCAAAACTGATTGCCCTGCTTTCTGGTAGCTAAGAGCTATAATGAAAGTGATTACAGAGGGCTTAGGTTGTGAGTCCCAAAAATGTTTTAATGGATTCTTATGTCAGAATCATAAATCTTGGCTACAAGCAGTATTCTGCAAAGCGAAATTGTAAATGCACCTGCAAACTGTTGTCAGATTCATTTAGGAGAACTTTACATAACGGTAATGACATGCTGTTTGCAGTTATTTATCCTTTTAATTTCTGTAATTTAGCATATTGTGGACGGCACAAACCAAAGTAGTTTTATGAAAACAAGGCGAGGCTACTCTCTTTCCTTCATCATTAATGTTATAGTCAGCATACCTCACATGGCCTTTGTAACCACAACAAAGGGAATTACTCTGGTATTTATTTTTCTATTCCTTACAAAAAGCTGTGTTTAGAATAGCTTTAAAGATTTTGAGTAGTAGCAACTTTCATTTTGTATTTGGGACCACTCATTATATATTTTAAAAAGTACAAAGCAAAAATAAAAAATATCAAATATTAAAAGATCATGGCATAAGCATCATAGTGTAAACAGAAGAAAGCACAACGACTACATTACAAAATTGTTATCATTAAAAACTAATGCAGTCAGTGCATAGCTGAATTTTATATAACTAAAAAATACCTTTGTACCTTATGAAGGAATCATTTCACATGATTTTCATCTGCGTAGAAAACAGCATTTTCAGAGTCCAGTCTTTTGGATACTAGCAGGTAGTAGTTAACTTGTCTTTTATCAGTTGTCTAAAACCATAATAACAATATAACAATGGCCTTATAATTGAAACTAGATGTTAGGTTGTACTACAGCAAACACAAATGTCAAACGTGGGGAAGGCTGGATTTTACTTGATCAGAGTCAATAATCCCTCATTTCAAACTAGATCCAATTTACAGACAGAGGTGCAAATGGAAAAATGATTTTCTTTTGTAATGGATGACTCAATTTTTCTCCCACACTGAGTTGATGTGCAGCTTGATCCAAGAGGAGGAAAAAAAAAAACATAAATGAAATAAAAAGGCAGGGCCATTTGACTGAAGCTGGCCAAACCACTAGCTTGGAGGGGAAAAAAAAATCTTATTTTTATCCCCTTAATTCAGCCAAAAACATCAGCTTTGCGGGCTCACTTCTTGGTGTATCCCACTGTAGCGTGCTTTACTAAGCAATGTCTCGACTATGAAACACACACCTCCTGTAGGTTATGCGCAGGGACTGAATTGATATTACAGTATTACTGATTTACTTTTCACACCAGCCATGTGTAGATCGTACTGTGAGTTGCCAAAACCTTATTAACCGATCCAACTCCACTGATTCCTGTCTAACACCTCCCTACAGACACAGAAAACAGACTGAGCTATTCACGTCTCGTGAACACACACACACACGTTATTGTCTTATACAAGTGGGAAGTAATAACAGGAAGTCAAAACAAAACCATGGCAGCAGTATTGTTCTAGGGGAATAACTTGATATTTTTATGTAACATGCCTACACCAAAATAGCATATTAACAGAATTCCACTGTATAAATCTTTTCCTTTTAAAGAATAAATGGAAGTAACATTCTTCCATTTTTTTTCCATTGCTTACTGCACAACAAAAAGTCCAAGGCAATGACAAGATTATCTAGAATTTTAAAATTGCTCCATTCCTAATGGGTACATGTTGATTGATTTCATGTTTTTATAATACTAATTCATTCTGGATTGCAAGCCTCATTTTATAAAAACTGGAACCATTAAGATTTCTGAAGTTCAGAAATAAACCTTTTTATGACAGTCGATTAAATAAAATGACTATGGAGACTAATATTACAGCCAATATTTCTGCTCTGCAGTTTAAAGGCAAGAAGTTTATGTTATTTTACATATGGTATTTCTGTATCCTGTTTCCTACTGATCTTGGGTTTTGGCAGTCTGGATTATGATATGCCTGGAAAATGCAAACAAACCACAAGGAAATGAGCCAAGTTTCTACTTCAGCCAAGTCTTTTTAGTTCTTCAAGAATCCCTCAAATAAAGTCATTAGTGGTAAATCAAACAAATGAAGATCCACTACCCTGAAATTCCACTAGCTTAATCTATTTTTTAATGAAAATTTGAGTTTTTTACTTAAAAATGCTACGGACCTGAAACATTTCATATTCATTGCACTATTAAAGATATACCAGGAGATGGCAGTTTTGGTACAGAAGGGCAAACCAGTTTTAGTATTTCACTTACAGTATCTTAATATATCAAAAACACTAAGGACAGATATACTATTATTTGAGTTCCTGTCAATGAAAAAGGAGAAAGTAACTGTCTGACTTGAAATCAGGCGATAAGATTAATAAAAAAAGTACTTAAAATGTTCAAATTTTCATTCAAAATTATTTCTATTTTTCGAAGCTCTATACATCCAAGAATTATTTATTAAATTTAAAGATGTTAAACTACACTATTTGAAACAATATTTCAGATAGCTGCACATTTGTTTATCCTAACAAGTGGTAATTAAGATTTACATTGATTAGCTCAAGTGGATTAATATAAATGTTTCTCTCTGCATCTTTTATGCTTGGACAATTGGCTTACAAAATAGCAGTTTATGTTGGACCACACTTTTTTAATATTGAAATCTTTTTCTGCCATGGATAAAACCTGACAATTTTTGGGTTAAGTACCTCAACCATTTTTGAGTAGAGGTAGTGTAAAAATACGAGAACTACAATGCAGTTAGGTAGAAATATTGACATATGTACTAACACTATTTTCACTGTTTTAACTTTATTGCAGAAAAAAACTGTCAGGAATTAATTGACCAGTATGGAGCAGCAAGAGCAGTTTGTGCTGCATATTGATAAGAATTTAATTTCTATGTGTGGATATAAAACATTATTACAACTTGTGAGATGTAAATCTTTTTTTTTTAATACGTGGGTAAAGCCTCTGTCTTGGTTGACACAGTACCACAAATCTTGTCACGTCTCAATTTTTCCAACTCTGGAACGATACAGTACCTGCCATGTATAAAAGATCAAAATGCATGGTGTTTGACTAGGATAGTGGGACATTTTGGAAAAAAACATAAATTCATTAAATCTCCATAGGTTTCTGCGTTCGGAAACCTAAATATAACCCTCATAAAAGATTCTGACTCTGACTGTATACGACAGCAAGAATCCGGCCACTTGCTGTTAAACATGCACAAGTTACAGTCTCAGCCCTGCTTATTCCTTCCTTTCTACCTGTCTATTGCCCAGAAATGACCGAACAGAGTACGAGTAATATTATTAATAAAAGGTGTGATGAGTAGTTCCAGACTGCTCATTGTCAGTGAAACAAGGAGGCAGCATGCTGGGAGCAATTGAAAACAGCTTGGTGAAACTCTCCAAAGTGAGGGAGTTTCCCATTCTGTGATAAACCATCAGGAAGAATAGCACAGTTACTATGACTTTTTATACTTGTACTTTAACGGCTAAGTCAACTGAGAACAAATTCTCATATATAATGATGACTGGGAGACCAATTTATATAGAAAATGATTTACTGGAGCCCTACGGTATCTACTCCTCCATGGTGTAGCCTGCTCTTATAGGGAGACTGCATGGGTGACTACATTAACACAGTATTGACTCCACTGTCTGGAATACTTGTTTCTACGTTATTCTTTCTTTGCAACAAAAGCAAACTGGTTTTTGAATAAATAAATGATGTTAAACAAGACAATTGTAAAACTAGAGTAGAAACTTTTAATAATAGTACAAATTTATGAAGACAGCTACGATGTTTTCTTTCACTGTCATGTTGCTACACACCCCATTCTAGCTATCACACAAATTGTTCCTTTATGAGATGAAAATGCTGTCCTATTTTATTTTCAATGCTGAGGCAACTATGTAAATATTAAAACATACAAAATAGACCAATAACTACAGATGATAGTATGCCTTTTCAGCCACATATTATTGTTTATACCAGTACTGACATAAGTAAAATGTATTTCAATTATTCCATTTTTATTATCATTCATGAAATATGTTTGGAGGATACATTGGTTTCAGTGCTCCTTAAATACAATAACAAAGGAGGCAAATGTAGTAATTTTGTTAATATGCAAATAACATTATATAAATCGCTAAAAATGATAATGGACAATAACAGTAAAAGTCAGGGAGTTTTCTCAAATTGCAACACTGAGGAACAAAAAACAATTTTAATTAGCAATAAACTTGAATCAGCCTTTTTGGTTCATACTTTCAAAGCAACCAATCTTTATTATACCGAGATTTTGTGCTCATCTTGGCTCAATGCTATCCATCTGTTCTGCTCACTTGTGCGGTATCTTAACTAGAGAACAATTGACTGTGGCAGCTCCCCTTATTCTCACATGTTGCTGCTCCCCATAGATTTGTGAAATCTTGAAAGAACCACAGGTCACAAACATCGCTGTTAATTTTATTAAGAAAATATAGTAACGACCCCCCTTTTGGGGAATAAAATGTTGTTTCTTTTTTAAAATATTTCAGCACTACAGTATATGTCCCAAAAGGGGATTTGAATAGTGCTGGGACATTATTTTATTAGCTTTTCATTAAACCATCACTAAAAAATAATGGCAATACTGCACATTGAATGCTTTCCTGACTATCCCATTTCTAATGGCTTTGGACATTTATATATATATTTTTTTTTACTATTTACTGTACATCCTTTGATTACATTCAGGATATAACCATAAACACAAAAGGTTTTATTCTGTCCAGTTCTACAACACTTTCAGGTACTGTACCACTACATAAAAAATTGTAATATAAAACTAACAATTCAATGTCTATATTTGCTTTTGAAATAAAAATTGTATTATTGGTAGAATTAATAACAACTGATACAACTCTTTCAAGGCTGTTTATTTTACTAGCTGTAAAGGAGAAAGTGGATGTGCACAAAGAATCATTAATAATTGTGTCAGTCGAGCTCACCTAATAGATATGAAGCATTTCCCCAATAAGGACCTCGACACTCTGTGGGGAAGTAACAGTATCCTCTCTGGGACACTGTATATCAGCCCTCTTACCATTATAATCTGTGCCCACTTTGTCCCCAGAGTCCTGTTATAACGCTGTTGAACAGGGATCTATCACATCCACGCAAAAGCAGGGAGGAGCTTGGCTGGTGCTGGAAAACCCTAATTGGAAGACCTTTGCAGCTACACCTTTTTGGCATTTATTTAAGTCTCATCAACAGCACAGGAAATAGCTGGACTAATTAAGAGGGAAACCTTCCAAGGCAGTTTTTTTAGATCAAATCTGAAATTGTAGGGTATTCATTGTTCTACAAAGCGTGGCAAAACAATGTAAGGTCTAGCATTAATAAATGACAGGACAAGCAGAGAGGACAGTGTCTCGGCATCTTCTGCTTCGAAATAAACATTTAGACAAATGTTCTTAAGTAGCCGAAAAAGGGATTGAATTATTACTATTATTATAGGTACAGAATTTAAATTACTGTCAGCGCATTAAATTTGCTAGGTATATCAAATAAACGTGTTAATACATAACTAAATGTGTTACAGTGAAACTAAAAGCTGTGAGTAATAGAACAAAAAAAAATATTTCCACAGTATGTAAGCAGTGTTTGTACATAAAAACATCATAACTTGAGGCTATTCTAAATTTTCTTTAAACTCTAATAAAAAAAAAAAATTGAACAGCTAATATGAATTCTAGCAGTGGGCCACCTCATGAAATAAAATACCACAACTACACTCCTGTTGAATTTTTGCAGGTGGGTCAGGTATTTAATTTTGAATCAATTAAATGTGATTCATGTAGTTGCAACAACTACATTTAACTGGATATTTCTGCAACTTTTAGTTAGCTTAGCAATGATAAAAATAAAATAAAAAATGATAGTTATATGGAAAGAAAATTTGTTTTTATCCAAATTTCTAAATTCCAATTTTTTCCCATTTTAGCAGAGGTACTGTAAACAGTTTTGGGCTATTTTGTTTAATTAAATATCTTGGAATTCTAGTGAACATATATAAAAATCCTTTGTTTTGAATAATTTTCACTTTTTAACAAAAACATACTGACATTTAACAAAAGTAAACTGACAAACACTGAGATTTAAATCATTTCATGAAGTATTTATATGTGCTCAAGCCAGGTAGTTATAGAGACAGATACAAGGAAATCTCAGTCTGATAACCATGCCACAAACAGGAGGTTTGAACCGAAGGGCATTCAAAAGGAGCACATATTTTTCTAAATGGAAATTTTAGCATCTTCCAGGACTCCTCCAACACACTGCACTTGTGCTCATACAACAAAGTGGCACCCCAGGTTCACAAGAATCTCAAGGGCAATAATCCATAAGACCATAATTCATGCACATTACAGATACACACAGCCTCAACTGTGTTGTGAAGAGAAGTGTGGATCTGAAATGCAACAATCAGGTGTAAATGCAGTGGCACGTTCGCAAGTCTCCATAACATCCACTGGACATTACCCACAGCATGGGCAATGGGAAACATGCAAACCAGTCATAGGGCTTGCAAGGTCAGTCATCAAATACAATGGAGAGTGCACATTCTAATTCTCCTTTCCTTTGAAACATTGTCCCTTTCTACCCTCATGTCCATGTTTTCAAAGTTCTCAGACTATGATCATGCAGGGGTGTTCCTCTGTCAGCATTATAAATTGTAAGTAAACAACAATAAGGATCAAAGTCAAGTGTTCAGTAAGACTGGGATCAGGGGAATGCTATAAAGCTAATCTGCAAGGGCAATGTAACAAATCCATTCTGATTCATAAAGACTCTTACAGAGGCATATTCATACTCCAGGCTATTCATGCTCATAGTTTAATCTTCCCCAAAACAGCAGATTTGGTCGGGTCAAAGGTGTTCCAACACACACTGCCCAACCAGAGAAAAGAAAATGGAAAGAGAACCAGCCCTTCTGGTCTGTGCTCTCTTAGATCCCAGAATAAAGATCTTTCAAAGCTTTGTATAATAAGGAGCAGGGGCACTTATGGAGAAAAAAATGTCAAGCTGTCAGCTAAAACCTCTAAAAATAAATATTGCTTTAATTGTAATACATTTTTTTTACACAAATCTAGCAGTTTCATGGTATTGTTTAACCTATTGCAAAACTTCAAAGCAGATGCCTTTCTGATAGGAGTTTGAAGATATTCACTACAGTATGTGAGCAATTCTTAAGAAAAAAAATGAGCTGTAAAATCGCCCTTTTCACTGCTTCTGTACATCATTAGCTTTTGGCCGGGTACTTTAGGTATTCTGCATGTCACTTATGTGCAATTTTGCATTTTGACAATATAGCTATTTACACAATGTCCATCCAGGCAATGAGGTCCCAATGATGAAAATCTGACCACTGAGTACTAAATCAATGTCAGCATCCTTTAGGTCCTCAGAATTCACCTTGGAGTGAAAAATCAATGCTAACAGCTCAGGTTCCCAAGGCTTTCACAGATATCGATGTTCTGGGAGCTGAGAGCCTGAATCATTTATGGAAATCAGTGAGCGCATAAGTTCTTGGTGAGCAATCACAGTGTTCTGCTTCCCGGCTCTGCAAGGAGTGTGACAACTAAGGTGCCGTTGGAAAGGACATGCTGCTTTGAGCAGCACTAAGAGATAGGCCCATTACTGACGGAGCGTGCTTCGTGGACAAATCCCTAATCTCCAGCCTCTCTTGCTTGAAAGTCAATGTAGGTTTAAATCTTTGCTTCAGACTATTTTAATGAGGAAAACAAGATGCTGACTCCATCGCTTTATCAGTCATGTTATAAATGATATGAATATATACATTCTTTTCCACAGATGTTTACATTAACTATATGAATCTACATTCTTGTTTTCCTGTAAACGGAGAAAGTAAACAGCTTTTTTTAAAATCCTTCACCTTCAGGAAGACAATGGAATAAGCAGATCTGTCTCAATATATGAAACATAATGCAAATTTGTGAATCAGACATTCTCCATCAAATGTGGATTTTTTCTTTCTTGAATAAAAATATAACACTGCATGTAGTTTTTTTTCCTAATAGTAAATGTAAGGTTCTAATTTCATTGCAGTGCATTTTCAATAAATAAGAAACAAGTTAAAGTATTGTACATGTATCTAATGACTGCGGTATAGTTAATCTCCATGCACCACCATCATCATCATCTTAAATATGGATCTACCAAAGTCTCAAATACAAGCTAACCAACATTGCCGAAAAGACGTTGCCTGAATTTAATTAAAATGCGACAGGCAGTCATTCCTTCTATAAAAAAATGCACTTCCAATAAAAATATTTTGTAATGTTCAGTATATACTTAAAAGGAAAATAAGTTCAAGATTCTTCTCTTCAATTATTTTAAAGTCATTGTCATCATCTTCACAAAATCAGTAAGCAAAAGAATCACTGATTCATGTGTTATTTTTTTTCTGTCCCAAGTCAAACTATCTATGTAGTGCTTCTTGGTCCCCCAGTCAGGACCAACACCTCAAAAGAACAGTTCCTCAAACTAATGGTGTCCTGGATGTTGGTGTCTCATTATAGAATGCCATGCTGTTCCACAGAAGAGACTTCAAACAATCAAGCTCTTTTCAGGAGAGTCTTAGAATGTGTTTAGGAAGAGCTGAAGGAATCAATCCCCACAGGGAAAGAGGAGAATGAAAACCCTGAGTTTCTTAACACTGGTAAACAATAAAACAGGTATTGTGTTTGTATGTGTATGGAATTTTGTGATCTCTACATTCATGTGGGCTTTTGCCCGGTGTTTTTGTTTCCTCCTAACCTCCAAAGATGTACAGGTTAGGCCCGATAAGGCACTCAAAACTGCCTACTTTCAACAGGCCATTCAAGTGTCTTTCGTACTTGGGAATTCTGTTCCCAGTACAACCAGTAAAGAGACAAAAAAAAACAATCAAGTGAGCATAAGGGGCCAAATTCCTTTTCAATTATGGCTCTTCTGCTCTATAGTATAATTAATTTCTTTGTGTCTTTTTTTACTTACCTTTCGCTTCCTGACTCTTTTTGGTGATAGACTTTTAGTACTAGTTGGAGACCCTGAACAAGGAGCTAGATCTCCTTCATCAGCCTCCTGCAAAGAAAACATTGTAAAATTTTCAGCAATTCACAACTTCTTGTCACTGGAATTGACAGTTTTAAAAGCTTTCAAGGCTCAAATTGAAGTTTCTGTATAGTATGGAGTAATTAAGTTACCCAGGTTGCACTTGCATATTGAATTACTATGGGCTATTTTTGATATACTGTATATAAACACTGTATACATTCTTTGTATTCTCATTTCATGCAATGCGTACACCACTTTTACAGGATTAACAAGGGAGAAATTAATAAATGAAAACAGACATCTACAACTAATATACCACTATTAGTAGTGAAAGCCTGCTCTTATGTGCACCATATCCAAGTTCTCAGCTTGACAGGACAAGTTCGGATTGCACCATCAAAGCAATCACTCTCATGCAAACATACATCTCGTTACAATAACTTTGAAGAAATCAGTGGCTCATTGATAAAATATGCAAACAATAAAGGGCCCTTTCACTGCCTGTATGACATGACAGGCTATAGCTAGAGGGTTCGTTTTTAAAAATGTATTATACTGAACAAAGCACTAAGTAGATTTCAAAACCGATTAAAACACTGATCGTATGAGATTCTGGAGAATCACATACTCCATGTAGAAGTACACGCATATGGCAGGGAGCATCACAGAATTTCAATAGCTTTCGGGCTGATCTCAGAATCAAGGATTTTAGTGTGTGAGCAATTTGAGATAGATTTGGTTTAACCTACTGTATACATATGTCTGTGGGAACAACAGTCAGATCATATGAGGTCATCGAAACCCCAAGTGGTCAGGCTCTATAAGCCAAAGAGTTGCTACAGAGGTAAGGCTGAGGTGTAGGGAAGGATATACAAGGGGAAAAGGCTGTCTAGCCCTTTCTCCTGTAATTCTGTTACAAACTTCAAGTTATTTCAGTGGTTTACCTTTTGTTTTAACATGCTCTTCACCTCCTTTATTCCTTGCTTGGCATTTCTTTTGGCCTATGGAATTGAATGAGTAGATCACAATTAAATTGCAAATACTGAACTGTCAAAAAGATTGAGCATTCATAATGTTTCCAATAAAATAGTTTCCAGCGATCAATACTCCCTGCATCATTTTGCCTAAGCAAGGAAGGATACAATTAATATTACCAGCATATAACCTACAGTAAACATACTTTAAACATATACAGAATGAAACAAAGCTTCATTAAAAAATCTGCAACAAAATAATTACTCAATATTTTGGTATAAAATGGTATAATTTGGTATAAAACAAAAATAGACAAAAAAACTTACAAATTTATAGGCAGTTTTCATTGCTGGACTTGCTTTGTTTACTGCAGTGTTAATAAAAGCACCACCTTTCTATGAAGAAAAGAATAAATGTACATCAAATGCAATATTTATATGGCTTTTTCACAACAAAACTTGGAAAGTGCAGGCTTATTTATTATAAGAAATGACATTAATTGGACATATAATAATATTATATATTCATATAAAAATGCTTTACAAATAGTACACTACCAGCTATTAACACCTTGTATCTTCATGTTACAGGTCAGGTTTAGTTACTGGGGGTAAAAAAGACAGCTATGAGAAAAGAATCAACTGCTTTTCAGTAAGCACTAATAATATTAGCCTATTTTACTAATATGTCTTCAGATAATTGATACCAATAAAACACAAAGATAATATAAGGGTATTTCTGGACAAAACAGAACCATCAATGATAAATTAAAAGATATTGATTCCCCTTCTCCAGACATACAAATAAGAAAAGGAAGCACACTGCTAAAAACCATATTGCGGAGGTCTGGTGAAAAGAAATATAAAATATTTGAGATTTTGTGTAGTTTTTTAGTCTAATTTTTTGTTCCCATAAATATACAGTAGGTGAAAAGTGAGGTGAAATTTTTCAGAATTAGCAGAAAAAATATAAACAAAAATGAAAACTTTAGATAAAAGATCATGAGGATATTTCTCTTTCTCTGCGAACTAAATTGCATCACAACAAGCAATACAGTATGTATTTCTCTCTAATTCTATTTTCTATCCTCTATTTAGGATATGTAATTACTGTATATGAAAGACCTGCACTACATTTACAGTACATGTAGTGTATAACTTCAGTGTAATAGGAGTGGTCTATCAGAATATATTTAAAGCAAGTTGAGAAATTCACAGAATGTAAAGAATTAGATAAGCGTAGTTATATGATCTACTGCACTGTAGTCAGAATTTATAGTTTATAAGTCTGTTAATATATACACACAATACTTTTGTTTCTGGGATAATCCGAGTGCCTGCTAGGTGTCAGATCTGCAATGGCTCATCACCTTCAAGGTTTCCATTGACATGTTCTCCAAACCAGAATGCTAAACACCTCTTGCTGAATTCTGGCTAACCATGCTCATCCCATGACACAAGTCCACTCTGTCAAAGGTAAATGATTCAGAACTGCAGAGCATTTTGCACTTAATGTCTTGATGCCAAACAGTTTAAAAAAAGGAAGAAGGCCATTTGCACTCAACAGATTTGAACTTTAATATACGTATGTGTTCTGATCCCTCTCAAGTTTAACGAAAGACTACGAGCTGGTGGATACTGAGCAATGATGTGTTTCCTGCCAGAACAATTTAGAATCCTGGAAGACCAGCTGCCACATCAAATCATTGCTGTCTGGAAACCTATAACTGCGTTAACACTTTTTTAGAATGTGCTTCTATTGTTTTTATACAACTATTTGTATTTGTTCTCCTATGATGCAAGTGTGAAATAATATGATGGATTAATTACTTTTGCAATACTATAAAGACAGGTGAACACCAATAGATTCTTTAACAAAGTGTAACACACATTTACTTCACCAAACACTCCAATACAGGGGGCATTTCAATACAAAAATGCTCTACTCACCAAAGAGGAATGTGATCTTTTTTAAATGAACTAGTAAACCACTTCATTTTAGTTAGGATATGGTTATTCAAGGAGAATTGTGCTGGGACTATTTCACTGGGGACTGATAAGATACTACCTGCATCACACATATACTCTTGCGTATGTAGATGAGGAATGTAATATGATTGTGGAACCCACAACATTCTTGACTTGTTTAACAAAACTGTACATAAAGATTAGTGAAAAGCAGGAATATCTGAAACCAAAAATGTAAAAAAGTAAAAACCCTTTCATGTTTACTCTGTTGCTTTTTTTAAAAAAAGTTATAAATCAGGTAATAACTGTTTTTATCTCAAGTTGTCCTTACCTTAACTGTTTGCATCCATTGTTGATAAGACCTAGAGTTGCCTAAAATTAGAAGTATATATGTAAGAATGATAATATATTTAAAAACATTTGTATGTTAATATTGATAGTACTCGTTTTGTACCTGTTGCTAATGAATGCATTCTTGTGATTGCTGACACTTTTATTGCAATTTAACCAAAAAGTGATTTATCATTAAAACAGAAGGGAAATTGATGCCTACACATGAAGAGGTAATAAACATAAAGACAATTAAAATGTTTCTTTTGGTGCATTCTTAATGAATAAAATATACTGACAAAGTTCCTGGGTTCCTAAATTTCTGGTTGAAGAGATTTAGGACCACATATTTATCTAAAAAAGACAAATTGTTAAACAATTTGTGAAATGCAGAAAGTAATATTTCAATGAAAATGAAAAAGTGATATTTATAAAAGCATTGCTAGTATGGAGAATAATCCGTGTTACACAAAGAACATAAATAGTGCTACTTACTTCCACAAAAACCACCTTCCGTGATTTCCTCCTCAAAGATATCTGTGAAGCCCCTTCCTGCGTTCAATTTTGCTAGTCTGCCTTCAATGAACTATAGATATAAATCAAAGTGCAGGTCACATTAAAGGTAAACGACAAAATATTTTTTAATCCTACCTGTTCCAGACATCTTCACAACTTAAAAAGAGTGAAGAATCTTAAAATTAAGAACAGCTGGTCGATTAACATTACAGGCCAGCATGTAGCATGTCTAGTGTCGGGAAATTTAATTTCCTCCTTTGTCACACAGAAGGGATAAAACATTCAATAAATCATACTGTGATTACCAGTTTTAATGTTCAGATTTCAAAGAGACAAATAAGCAAAAAATAATCACAGTTGAGAGCAGGAGATGTATTTCATGTTTTGAAATTACTCAACCTAAAAAGGCAACATTTTCAGAAATGTTTTAGAGCCTAAAACATTTTAGAGCCTTAAAGCACAATATTTGTGTATTACACAGGCATGAAATTTTGGTGTTGCATTGTGTTACTTCATCCACACAACAAAACAAACATTCTGGTGGCATGCTAGATTAATATAACATTTCTTGCACTGGATCTAATTCTGGAATCCTTGGTTCTATTCTGGGTGTAAAAATATAATGTAACGTAATTACGTAATACTCCCTCTAATCAGAGCAATCAGATTTAATGTACACAATGTCATGTGCATCCCAATTTATATTAATGATGACCCTAAAATGCTCACCTCACTAGTGCTTCACTTATCTGCATGTCAGCTATCAAATAACATCATAATATCTCCTGTATTATCCCAATAAAACATGATCCACATACATTTTGCATAGAAAAGCAAAGTCAAAAAAAGCAAAAAGACTCCCCCAAGGCTGTTAAAAATCAACAGTAACGATTCTGTGGAGAAATGAAGCAAAGAGTTTTCTTTCTTGGTTTACTAAAAAAACAACAATAAAGGTTCTTTACACACATCTTAGCGCATCACACAACACTGTGATTTTACATATATACCTTTTAAAAAGGATTACAAAATTTTAAAAGATTGTATATCTTTATGGCTTTTGAAAACAATAATAAAAACAGGCAACACGCTTAAAGAGAAGACATATTTCTCAATATTAATATACACTGTGATCTCACACTATTAGTTCAGGGATGGGAAGTGTCATACACAGCAAAAAAAAATAAAAACACAGCAAGCTCTGCCAGCAAGTGATTCTTGTAAGTGTTGTGGAGAAACTGAAATGAATCAAACCTTATTGGAGAAAAAGCATGCACCAGCAACAGCAAAATGGATAAAAATGAAAGAAAGCAGATTTTCAGTGACACATTTTTTGCTTTCTCTTGGCAGGTAGGATTTATCTGGAACAGGCTTATTTCTAAATGGATGTACTGTAGTTCATGGTCAGAGCAATGAACATCACTGGACTTTTTCACTGAGGTTAGGAGAAGATAAAGGCACCCAAAGCTACTGCAGAGCTGAAAATAAGTCTTTGAACTGTTTGTCACTATCTTTTCTAGGAAGGTTATGAATTTCTTTCACGTCAGAAACAAAGGCTTGATTAATTGTTATTCTCATCCTTCTGTGAAAAAAAATTATCTGAGGCTAACCAAGGCACTAAACTTTAACTGTCGATAAAAAATAAATTCATGAAGGCAGGCTTGCCAAGTACTAGTATTAACAGTTTACATTTCTTAATGAAAAGCAATTGCTGATGGTAACATTTTCTGTAGGTACTGGCTTAAGAACAGTACAACATAACAGGGATTCATTTTAATTAATGGTTAAGATAGTTCCTTTTGGCTTTTATGTCATTACCTTCTAATTTACTTTGCCGCTCACTCTAGGAGTATTAGAAACTCTGTATATTATATGGAACATTCAGTTTATCATATTACCTTTTTAACTCATCTGACACAGTAATGAGACTAGGAACTGTCAAGGACATGTCCAGCAAAATTATTTCTAAGCAAAGTATTCGGAAATACAAAATTTCATAAAAAACAACGAAGCTTCTAGTACGGAATAAAACAATCTATAAAACTGTATGCCTCCTTCAACCATATAAAGATTGAAAAGTGTAAAGTATTCCACTAACACACTTTAATGGATTCATTTTTTAGGGTTTCATGCAGATAAAAAAGGAATTAAAAAATAAATGTTTTAGTTGTCCTGCTTCAAAGAGAACAAAAGAGGAGGAGTTTTTTTTCCCCAACATACAAATCACTTTGTTGGCCAAAAAAAAACATGAATTGGTTTTCAAAGGGTTAAACAGTCACACAATCATATAATTCTATTTCTGATCCAAAAAATGTGTATTTTCTACTGCACAAAATCTTTACCTGTTTGAAAAGTTGAAGGTTTACAGCCATTTCCAGGAAACTTCTCATTGCGCTAGACCGGTGATTTACAAAACTTTCTTCACAAAAGGTGACTGGCTCTCCCTAATGAGGAACAAAACAAAAGTGACATATGATAGAGATTTGGCTAATAATGATTCTTGTCATGCAGTACACTGCAGTGTCATTATTCTTTTAAAAACACTTTTTTTTGTTTTGCCACCTGTCTTTGTACTTCAGTTTTTATTGTATTCAAACGTCACATATTCCAGGCAGTTTTGAATCATTCAGTCTTGCTAACTGTAGTACCATCATAGGCATATATGCAAAGACAATGATTTAATGTTGTTCAAAATATAGCCCATTTTTTTAGGAATTTTAAAAATTATTTTTGTCCTGAAAAAGAACACTGTAGAACCAAGGACTCATAGTGGAATTAAAATATTATTTACCAATGAAAATATATCTCCCTAGACAGTGTTATTCCTGTAATCTTCTTATTTAGGAGTAAATCTTTGTCTCACATACACAGGCGATATAACTGGCAATGGTGCCAGTAATGAGCTCTGCAGTCAGAGATCACATTCAGTGCTACTAATGAGCAACAGGAAACAAATTTGCTATCAGAACTCTTGTTACAGAGAAGTATTTTCATTTTTTTTCAACTTTAGAACAAAACTGAGCTTTCAAGCTAAGAATTAATGATACAATAAAGAGATTATACCTGGTCTTTTATGTGTTAAAAGTTACAATGTTAACCGATGACTTTACAGGCAGGTGCAAGAGAGGAGCCATTACTAAAATCTAATTTGGTTTACTGTAAGACAGTACTGTACATACTGTACCATCATACCATAATGAAAAAATAAAAAAGATTCACACAGATTCAATGGTCAAAACATTAAGAAAAAGAAATGCGAGAGCCAGTGAGGATATACATCGTATCTAATAAAATATAATTCGCATTTATATTACTTCAAATAATTATTATTCCTGTGTAATAATATTGGCCTCTGCAGATTTTACTGTATAACTAAAAATTCCGTCAAAACATAAACTGGATTCACTGTGTAGGTATTTATGTCAGCCAAAGAAACTAGTTCAAACACACCTGCCAACACACTGAGCTACATAAAAAACCTACAATAAAGCATGTGCTGTTTTTTATATATATATTAGAGAGTTTTCAAAATAAAACTTTCAAGTGTAGTCCAAGGGGAGCTAGAAAAAATTCTGCAAGCGGGGGATTATGAAAAACCTTCCTTTTTGCAGGTACAGTTTAGAAAGCTGAGGTTCTCGAATTACTAAGCACTAAATGATGGCCTGTGCTAAATCTCCATATATTTTACAAAGATGATCTGGCAACATCAGCAGTTTGTTCATTTTGTACCATATCCCAGCCACTCTTTTTTCACTAATTATTTATAATAAATAATAATTTAGTTTCAGAAACTGAGAGAAAGGGTAAAATTAGACACCACTGGTAGAACGAAGCATACTAAGCTGTATATCCTTTCTAATCACGTAGCTTTGCACTGGAAAATGAATTTTTGATTAAACACTCAATGAAAATGTATTTCTTTTGATATATTGAAGCAGCAGGGTGGCAATACAGTTTCTATTTCTCTCCAGGGGATACCCTGTTTTGTATGTTTGAGGTTTGAGGATTTCAGAAAATACCGAGATTCCACATACAGCTGAGCAAGTCCATGTCAGTATTAGCTTAAGAAGATTTCCAAGTATGAAAGTAAGCAAAGAAATGTGAAAGGTATCATACCAATACCACTTCTCTGTAACATAAGAGCCAAATTTTACATGTATCCTATTTCATACATGAAAAAGTTAAAAAGGACCTTAAAAAGGCTTTAAAGAATGCACTAAATATACATTGTTTTGCAATGTATACCATTATTAAATAATAATACGGAGATCTCTTCTTTAAAAACTAAAAAATGACAATAAATAATTCCTTAATAAAAGATGGATTTAGAGAAAGAAGAATGTGTGTTCAGTAAAGGGAAAAAAAAACATGCATGTTCACAGTATGTTCTATAAAGATATATAAAGGTAAATAACATGAGTGCAAACAATCCAGTACTCTGTGTAAAGTAGTGGTCTTCACAGCCAAGAAGATTTAACGGATGAAAAATAGTGTTCATTTTACTTTTGGAAAAGTGGAATTAAGTCTAACTTGTTCCTCCACAAGGGTTAATGTGCTACAGTGAGAAGCAACACAAGCTGCAATCACTGTCTAAATTCAAATGATTCTTTACAACAAAAAATAAGTTTGGGAATTCAAACAAAGCAATACTAAAACTTTCTATACTTTATATTAATACATTTTTCTTGATTCATTGGTACTATCATCTCACCACTTTCCACTTTCCATTTTTTTCTGCTCAGTTTAGATTGAGGACAAATAAAACATTAAATATTCATCTTAAAAGGTGCTCTGAATGCACTACAAAAAAACAGGATTTCAAAGTCTGCAGTCCAAATTGAATATATCGAGGACAGAAAAAATATAACTTCAGTATCCACACCACCATTCATAAGGCTATTAAAATTGTTCTAAAAAAGAAATGCAGTTTTAGTGAGTTATTGGAAATCTAAATGGTAAGTGTAAGATAATTGTTGCAGTTAAAAGTTAAATAAAGCCATGAAGCTATATATATATTCTTCTATTCATTTTGAAACAATAATTGACACAATAATTTAGAAACAAAGACAGTTAGTGTTTACAGATTATGTAGATGCATAAATTATGGTTTCCGATTCTCCTAGCCTACGCAGTCCAATTATTTTCTAAAGCTGAAACAGAGGCTTTGCCAAATATACTATGTTACACTGAGAATGAACTGTAAAGCAGTTTACTAGAACCTTTCAAAAAGTTAATAAAAATGGAAAACCGAAAAAAAAACAGCATAGTACTGTGTGGCTTGTCAGTTTTCTAATGTTCAAAGGCTTTGGATCACCTGAGTTCACTAGTAGTTTTACCCATTTTCGGAATAACTGTCCATTATTCACTGGCTTTCCAACATTCTGTTTTGAAGACACAATGCACATTGAGTTCATTTTGACTTAATAATGGTTTGTCTCAGGCAGCAATTGCTGCACAAGAAATCAAATCAGCTCATTAGCAGAAAGGTTATCATTGATGGCTGTACTCAAAAAATGATTATTCAATGGATGAATAAAGTGGTGCATTTGTAAAAATATATAAATTTGTCCGTTTACTTCATATGTTGCTAATAAAAAGGTAATAATACTATTAATGCTAATGCTACCAGTAATATTACTAAAAATACTAAATCCCTATTAATGGGACATTACAAAGAAGTGCAATTTTCTCTCTGCAGAGCATGTGTGAATCTCCATTCTGCCCAGTGGGTATTTCACCACTAAAGCATTTACACCTGTGTCTGCACACCGCAATTGCTGTAATCCATTAATTAACTTGGAATTGTAATTTTATTTTTTTTCAGCCGAAGTGGCTGCTAAATGAAATCTTACAGGTTTGTATCTCAAGGCATCTCTGTAGGATCCGAACAGCGCGGCCTGAGTCCTCAGGAAGGCCCTGGCAACTCCGCTGCCTGTTGCTGTGGACTGCTTCTTCAACTTACTTTTGAGTGAGGAGACCTGCGTGACCGAGAGGAAAAGTTAAATTAACACCTCTGAAATTGGTAGAGAGAGACACAAACTCGATCGGGGTGTGAACCGTCACATTTGCAGGTCAGCCAAAAAAGCCTCCCTTCTTCCTGATAGCTTATCTGTTGTGCTGTGGAGAGCACCTGCTGGTCTGTTAATTGAGAAGAAGGCAGGGGGGTGAATGTGAAGCACTAATGCAGAGTGCTTTGTGCACTCTCTCAAGGCCTCTTGACATAAATAAGCTTTAATTATTTTCTCTCTGATTTGTTGGCCATTTTTCGACAGGTTTGCTGCAGGAGCAGAGCATGTGCCAACTTGCTGTGGGTTGATAAAAGATGTACCCTGTAGATCCATGAGGGACCCATTTCTTAAGAGACACTCAAGTCCTCCTTATCACCTTTTTCTAGTATTCATCACAGGAGTAGCATCAGGCTCTTTGCGTTTTCAGGAAAAAAAAAACAAGGCACTAATGTTTTCTTGCGTAATGTTCCTAAAATAATTAAAAATAAAAATCAACTAAGCCTAAAAAATTAATTACCTGTGAAATTTATTAGGTCAAAGACTCTGTAGTCAGTTCAGTGCGTCTTCTAAAAATCTACAGTGAACATGTTTATAGTACCATTTTCCACACGTATATTTAGTAGGTTTCAAGCTATATATACAGTATAACATACATGGTGCAACAAACAACAGACACTGACATTTTAAGATCAAATGATATTATTCAGCCTGATGAATTATCATTGTTTTGTTTTTGCTATTTAAATATAAATGTTATGTCATTATTAATATGAACCATGTTATGTATGGCACAATAAACAATCAAAATATGGAGTAGCAGTGAACTGATGCAGGGAACCTACTGTATCTATGCTAGGCAGCCTTACAGAAATTAAAGTCTATTAAATGCAGCCATTTGTTTTCTATGCTGTTCACTAATTTCTCAAAAGCATAAAAATCAAGCAATGTTAAAATAACACATGGAACACATCTACTGTACATTAGATCAGACTGATTTAAGAATATGCAAAATAATTACTAATTCATACAATTCAAGTATTAATTTTTGAGCAAACACCAAAGGATAAAAATAAATATTCTAGATTTATTACATTCTACCTTTCCTGAAAAACAAATTAATGATAAGCTCCTTTAACCATTGTTTTTACTGTTAAAATCATCAGCATATATTGTTTTTATATTTTTTATAGGATAAACTTCTAAATTGCACTTTTTAATAATCACTGCCAATTGTATTACAGACAAATTTAGATTAATACCTCTATTTTGATGGTGGCATATACAATTTGTCTTGTATGCAATAATGGAAATTGAACTGTCAAACTAATTAACTATTATATTTCTGATAATGCTAACGAGAACTGAACGAAGCATCACAGAGAAGCTTAGCTCTACAGGTGATAAACCTATTTGGCAGTGACATTTTTTAGTGTAAAGTCACAGTAGCTATGATCTGATCAAAGAGAGAGACCCCCATTGGGTCCAATTATAACTATAGTATTGTAGAAAAATCATTGAGTTATGATATTTATAATCTATGCAGAAAGGCCTTTCCAGTATAGGTCTTTTCCTCAGAGCTGTGATCTTTTCAATTTACATCAAGGGAAGATAGCTCTAGATAAAAGTCTGGAGTCCAATTCGTTTAGCCCACAGAGGGCATACACTGTGGCTCATTAAAGTCTGTTCCATTAACTCCAGCACAAGGCTTGAAGTGCGTAATGTAAAGTGTGTGGGTCAAAGGTTACACAGAAAACAGATCTCCATTTAACTTACCAGCTGGAGATGATAATTAACAGGTGCATTGCTGTTTTTATACAGGACAATACATGACAGATCTACTGTATGGTGAATACAGTATAGAATATTCCTTAACTCACTCTAGAAATCCATTTCAGAACTTTTAAATCTTTAATGTGCTTTTATATTAGATTTCTTCTTTTTTTAAGAAAACAGCTACATAATTACACAGCATGACAATTCATGTACAAGGTTTTGAATCAGCATTGTAACTACAGTTGGACTAAACACACAAACGTCTGACATCACCACATAAAATTAAATCCATGGTTAGTTTTCCCACTTCTAATTTTATAAAACTTGAACCTATGCACACCAAAAAAAATACACTACAAAATCCTACTACAAAAAGCTTTGTGGATTTACTTAAGATGCATATCAATTACATGTTAACATTTTGCATTTATGCAAAATGAAGAAGATTCTAATTTTTTTACAAATATGATTGGAATTTTGTGTACACTATGAAATTTAAACTCCTTCTATCAATATACTTGGCTTTTAGAAATGGTATAATACTGCTAAGACACTACTCCAAAAACCATGACACTTACATCTTATCAAGATATGTTTCTTGGAATTTCTTTTTTAGATTCTGTGGAAAGGAGACCATTGGGAGACAATTAAAGAACTACAAAGGGGAAAAGTTTGCTTAAAAACCTTCAGTATTCTTTTGATGTACAGTACTGTATTCTGAAGTGCACATATACATGTATACAATCTTATTCATGCACAAGATTGAGAAGCATTCAAAATTTCACTTTTTGTGTGGTTAATACAGTAGGTGCACACAGGTTTGGTTTACAGTATTATTAAGCCTGCATAAAAACTGCCTTCGTCAGAGAATAGAGAAAAATAAAACAACAAAATGTTTAATATGATTCTTTAGTAGATAATCCCTAAAGCCAATGATGAAAAAATTTAGACTGGTTATTGAGCTGTTTTAGCCTTGATCAGAGACAACTATGACCTAATTCATGTGTTGAAAATCCTCAAAGCCCCCAGTGAACGTCTTAGGAGTACAACCAAAGGATACACGTGTAAACTACATGGATGTGAATGTAAAACTGAGAACAAGGAAAAGTTAAAAATGTAACTCAATTGACTGTGCCATCTTATGACCAACTTCTTGTAGTTAGTTGGGGAAAAAAACACCATCTGCTTTTTCAGTTTAGCTCAACTTTCAGGTCTTCTTCAGAAATGTACTTGACAGTTCCCACTTTACGTTCCTAGTAAAGTAATATGACATAAATGTTATTGGTAATTATTGCTTTCCCAAATTTTCAACTTAAAAAAAAAACTAGAGTGAATTTAACAAGTAGAGATAGTCGTATGCAGATATTCAGACTCCAAAAATAAAAAAACAGCATTTTATTTAATATGGTGATACTTTAACTTTATTCCTCTGGGCATACACTGTAACAAAGTCTAGTGCAGGAAACTAAGTAAAGGAGGTACTTGTGTGTTTTTATTTGCTGTACTGGGGAGCTGGCAATGGGAGCTGTGGAGAAAGCTGGAACTAATAGGATATCCTCCTGGGCCTTCCTATTCACATGTGTTGGGCTGCTTTCTGAGGCAGAACCTACATGCTGGATATGATATACAGTATATACAGACAGGGAAAAACAGTCATACAGATACTGAGCCACTTAGAATTATACAAGTTACATCATGCCAAACTGCAAAGTTATTGGTTTCAGGAGTTGATGGTACTAAAGAGTCTTCAAAATTGAGAATAAGCTGTCCTAAAGTAGACTGCAAATAATGCAATCTTTTGTAAAAAAAAACTAATAAATTGAACATCTATATATATAAAGAAAGGCAGAGTACAACTGCATTTTAACGAGACCTCCTTAAAAAATTATTAGTAGTATTTGTTTCTGCAATACGACTGCAACACGAAATAAATAGTATTTAATACCACATCTGTGATTTCATTTACTATTTATATTGTACAACTATAAAATGAAATCTCTCTAAAATAAAATCTTTTAATTAAGAATGACAGTAATCTTTGGTTATTGTATTGATTCCTCTTCATTCTTTCTCTAATAAAGAAAAATATAAATGCAGAACATATAAACAATACAGGTCAACAATGCTTAATTCAATTAAAAATATTGTTCAAAAACAGCTTGATGTAATTAAGGTAATCACACTTCTGTGTCCTGATCTAAATAATGAAACAAATGGGGGTTACTTTAAGAGCAAAGATGTTTTAATGTTTTCCAAATTTTAAAATTCTACATTTTCCAAATTCATGGTCTTCATGGTCACAGTTTTTTTACCTCTAACATACAGTATGCATACGTGTAAGTCTCCTGTAACGCAGAAGAATTGTATTCCATAATATGTTCACACCAATCTGTTGAACAAAAACACTTGATAACACTTGATATTTGTATGTAATGGTTTTCAATAACAATTTGTTTAGAAGCTAATTTTAAGTTTTAAACAAAAATCTTCAAAAATTAATTTCTAAGTATAAGAAAACCATTTTAAACCCTATTCATTTGTTAAAAAAAAATGACACAAAGAAAAGTAAAGTACACCATAAGCTAAACTCCAATCTTTAATAAATAAGATTTTTATATGAAAATCCTGAATAATAATTCAGGAAAGAGCTAAGATTCAGAATGGTGAGTCATTAGATTTATCATAAAAGTACAAACTGTTAAAAGTTTCTTACAAGAAATTATACGGTCTGCTCTGAGTTTTCTGTGTTTCCAATAGGTAAATATTCCCTACAACAATTCAAAAAAGTAAAAACTACCTTCAAACATATTTTCAATAAAATATATTTATTCAAAATACTATATAAAATTTAGAATAAGGAACAGTCAAGAATATATGAATGTGAACATCTTATTTGTTTGTTTGATACTGGTTTAATACATGTGTTTCATTACTTTTATACTGTATAGTGAGCAATGCTAATAACATTTGCAGCCACATGCACTATATAACTACCACCCATGTCCAAAGAATTGAAAAGTAACTGTAGGCATGTTGTCATGTGATGAATGGAGATCTCATAATAATTTTGGCAGATGATGGTCTATATGAAATAAATTAGTTAGCTAACACTATCAATCTTGTGCAGGCGTCATTACAGTTATCTAAAAAAATCTTTAAACCAAAACTTTAATCATTTCATTTAAACCATATGGCAACCACTAATATTAAAAACATAATAAAGCAAAACTGTCCAGAATTTTAAACTTATTTAATCAAATCACTACATTTTTCTCCCTTAAGGACAGTACATACTAAGCTTTAACTCCACCTTGGCCTACTTTATATCTTTGGTATAGATAGAAATTTTAGAAATTTGATGACAGTCATTTTATTTTTACATTTTAGAAATGACCAATGTTAAACCATTTTAGAAATAAAATGCTTAAATAAGAGCAGAATGAGTGCCTGATATATTTAAAAACATTTCTGTTTATTTTAGAAACATCAAGGTCATTGCAGTTTGGTAACCACATAAGACATCAATAAATTTCAAGGAAAATACTATTGTTTCTAATATGCCAAAATAAGAATTTGCTTCATCTTCACAATTCTTTAAACATATTAATGCCAGGTTATCAATTCTATTACAAACACAAAAATAAACAGGAAGAAATGGAACTTGGAAGTTTAAATTCTAGAGAAGTCATAAACAGAAGAAAATGCTGCAAAGCATAAATCGCAACATTTTTTAGAATATATAGGCTGCAGCTCCTCTGAAACCCTGTATTGGACAAAGTGGATAGAAAATGGATGGTTGGATTTAGAACATAAAAACAACTGTAAACAATTAGAAATTATAACAACAATCCTGGCCATATGTAACTGCATTTTAATATGATTTATGAAAATAGTTTTAACTCCATATTTCAATATTTCAGTCAGAGCCTTGAAAAGAATGCCCAAACATTTTAAAATTGAAATTAAAATTTAAAATGTTATTTTTTTATTCAGCTCCTCTGTTTTTTTTTCTTAAAGCTCAGATTGTTATTTCTTTATAATGTAGTCTAAAATTTCTTTCATATATTGAGAAAAAAACATTTAAGACTGAACCATAACTTTCTGTTACGCAAACTTTTTGGTTACCATTTTCTCTCTTAGGTACTTAATTTTATCTTTCTCATTATTCAAAGACAAGGCTTTTTTCTACTATATAATACTGTTAATCATTTAAATATGTTTGTCTGTTTTTTTCAATGCCATCAAATGATTTATTTAAGTTAATTACCTGTGCTGCCATATAAAGACATTACTAGAAAGCACGGTGATGCCAATTTCTGACAAAAATACAATCAATAGCAAACAAACACATCTTATGGTTTCAATAAGGGACATTTCCAAAATTATTATCGCAAAATTGCCACATCCTTTTAAAGCTTATACCAATTATTCTTCCTATTTGTAAATCTTTAAAAAAATTCAGAACGGAACTGCTACTGGCATGGTAGCATTTCTAATAGTCAATAAATCTAAAATATTAAGTGTGAATTTTGGAGAAATGGCTATTAGGCTGAGGACAACACAGAACACAGCATAAGGTCTTGAATGTAAAAAGGGCAAGTAATTCAGGACAACTGTGACCTCTAACCCTTTCTAAAGTAGGGCCAGTGGTCAAACTATCATAATAATAAGGTCCACATGGAACCAAAGCCTTCTAACCTATAATTACACATATCTCCAATGGTTTGCCTTAAATTAGTATGGGTGCACGTTCTTGGTCTGAAAACATTAGCAGTTTTGGTTTAGGTCCATTTATTTTAATAGCTGCAAAAAATATTATATTTTCTGCCTTAGAATACACATCATTCTGAGCTTGACATCTGAAGCTCTAAGAATTTTGCCTTTAGCTCAATTTACATTAGTCTTAGAAATCAAAAGATTAATTGTTGAGCTTGAAATAACCATGTATTGTATGTATGAATGCATCTTTTTCAGGATGTTGGCTTCATAGAACAAAATGTAAATTCAAAGTATTCTTTTAATTAATACTGATATTTCTAAATCTTTTTCAGTAGCTTCTGAATTACATAAGATTTTCTAAAGACATTTTAGAATAAATGAACTCAAAGTCTCATTTGTTTTTCGTATTCAAACATAAAACTGTAAATTACTCGATCCATCTCCTGTCTTCCACTGGTTCTCTGAATCTTCTAAACATTGTGGGCTTCGTTTTGTGTTTTAATATTTTTCAATTAAAAATGTCCTCACAAAAAAATGGAATGCATCTCCCATATTCAGCAAGTGTTTTGCAAGTAAACAAAAATAAGTTTCCTTTAATTAGTTAACTAGGTAGAGAACATTTTGTTCTGCATTTCCATTTGATATCCCCAATGGTGAGCTAATAAAAAATGTTGCTGCAATAAATACATTATTTGACATTTACGTATTAGGTTGGGTAATTTAACATGAAATACAGAATGCGTTCTATTATTAGTCAGTGAAAAATAGCATTGCAAGATCAAAGCCAAGAAAGAGCTGCCACTTAATTTATCAAACTATGTAAACAAAAGAATCCCCTGTCATTTTCAAAAGACCTAACTCCCTTTTATGACAAACTCAGTTTGCAATTTAATTTACAAATAGAATCCTGAGTAAGCAGACATGGCTAGGCAAACAGAATCGGCAAACAGTGGGGCTTTTCGCTCAGGCCCCCATATCCCAGCGGGGTACAATGGATTAAATTGAAATTGAAAACATCCCCCCAAAACAAATAACTACTGAATTTTGAAAGAAGGATGAAAGACAGATATTTCTGACCCCAACTGTACAACCATTTCCCATTATACTGACCAGTGTCATCAGATCATTAATTAAAGGGGAAAGCACTGGCAGGTGGCAGAGAAGCAAGAACTGATAATTGGCCCCCTTCTTCTTCTTGCCTTCAGAAATCAAGGTCTTTTCTTCAGCAAGACATGCCACTAGGCAGACAGAAATGCCTACTTTATAATATAATGATTAAAATAAGATGAAGAGACTCCTCTGTTCTAGTAGCTCAAATGGCTAACGAACACCACTGGCTTTTTTAATTACAAGTTGTGCAATTGCTAAACAGTGATTACGATGTCCAACTGAAGTTGTTAAGCACTTTTGAAATAATAAAGAAATTCGTGCTGTATTTGATATTCTTCAGCAATGTATAGTTATAGCTGCTGGTTATGTCCCTGAAAACATCGGCAAAAGCATCAGCTTGTTTCTGCATGATCTTGTTAGCACGGAGCAAAGGGACAGAAGCAGGGGGCCAAGACATCTGAGTGGACTTACCACGTCACTAGGCAGGCTTTGCAGGTCATCAAATGGCGTTTCCAGAGTGTTTGTATCAACGTTTAGGATAACTACATCTTCCAGCGATCTACTTTTGACTTTCTATTATGTAGAGTAAAAGAATACAAGAATGGAAAGATTATATAAATGAACACAAGGTAATGAAAAGGATATATAGTTTGAAACAAGGTGTCAGAATTTAATAAAAACAGAAGCATGCAAAAGTAACTGCCATTAAGTTGCCTCAGCAGTTCTAGTAAACAACTACCTTCAGAGCAATTACAAACAGCTTGCAGAGCCTAGACTCTGGGTCAAACCGTTGAGATTTCTTTTAATATTGTAAAGTTAATCAGGATAATAAACTAAAAACAAAGTGATATATATATATACATTTACAGCACTATGCTCTCATGAAGAAATGTTTAGTACATTTTTTTAAACATTTAACTTTCAGAGTGGCCACCTAAAGAAGACATTTTATAACTGAACTAAATGCAATACATATTATTACAGATACATGGTAGTGAAACCTTGTTGTCATGTAATCCCTTTAAAAACTGAAGATGACAACATTCTAAACTAAGGGTTTATATGTTATAATTGTCTTAATAAATACTGGATCAAAGGCAAAATAACAAATCACAGTTCAGTAAATACAGATAAATTAATAGACAATAATGATCAGGTATAAAAAATGGCTAAATATCTATTAACTGCTTTTCTAATACAGGATTAAGTAAAGGAGATTATGGTTTTCTGTGAAATACAAAGCATACAAACATTTAAACCAAAAAATATTGTTTAGTGTGCAACATCATAAATCAACAAAATGTTATGCATTTATTCTGATACCTACAAATTCAACAATTATTTTCAGACTGCAGGTGGAAAAAAGCAGAGGTATGTAAAATTTTAGTTTGTCATTCTGTGACAGTTCCTGCTATGGAGACGCATGCTGATTTTATCTCATTATGTATGCCCAGATATGGTACTGTCACTAATGCGATTTGTGATAAATACCGGGAGTTCCACAATTGTCAGGCATATCAAATTTAGACATTCTGCTATAGGTCTGCTCCCAACCGACGCAGCATCTTCAATAATGAAGCACAAACGCTTTCTCTTTTACTTGTAGTAAGCAGGCAGGCTGATGAAAACGTATGTCACTTCAATTTATTCCCTGTTCCATGCTAGCTTGTCCAATTAAATATTACTTCATTATCATTTCAAAAGACTTAATATTTTAATTCTATAAACTGGTAGCAAAAGCATGTTGAGTTCAGTACACATGCAAGTTACTCGAAAAGCTATACCCTCTAAATTGCAGAAATGGCAGACTCCTAAACTTGCAAGTAGAAAATTCAATTCACCAAAGCACTTTTATCAATCATTATATATTTACAATGATTGCTATACACAATATATGATAAAATAAACTTGGCCCACTTTTAACAAAACCGTTTACTTTTAACCTTGGAATTTAAAAGAAATACCCACCTCTAACAAACTGAGATGAACTCCAACCACATATGGCATAGGGGCACTGTGGAAAAAAATAATATACATCTTCAGCCACTGGTACTAACCCTGTTTGAAATTAGGGGGAAACATCTTGTAGTACGTACTACAAAAATGCTGTATTTGCAGCATTCGAACACTAACCTAGATGGTTAACATTTCCCATAATATCTTATTATTTTCAAGTACAATATGTACATTCACATGCATTTTTTGCCACTGAACCATTAAATAACCTGGAGCACTTTAGCAAATGAAGACAACACTGTACAAATTCTTTCACTTTCAATTCTACTGTACTTCCACAAACAATTCACATAAAGCTACACACAGTTGAAAGTTACAGCCTGTCATCCAAATATTATGATTGGACAGAGTGACAAAGGAGAAAATGTCAGTCTGAATCATATAAGGAAAGTTTTAGAAATTTTAGAACACTAATCAAAAGGAAATGCCTATAAAGAAAACTTTATTAGTGTACTACACTATTTCCTGAAATCATTATTGTATTTTATTACGTTATATTAAGGTATTATTTCATTAGTTTAATTGGTAAGCAATTTTTATCTGACTCTTGTATAAAGGATTCTGTGCTCTTACTAACTAGCTAAATCTTATATATTTTGTGAGATTGCTGCTGGACCTTTTCAATCAAGTAGCTAATAAGTCAAGATGCCCTAGCTGTAACATCTGCTAGATATGACTGTAACATCACATTACTGTATTCAGCTTCTTCATTTCAAGCAAAATTTTGCACGCTACAGGATTTCCTTCTTCTCTGTGCTATAATTATTGTTGATTGCAAGAGTAATTACTTTATGAAAGTCTAAATTTAATTTCATGAAAGGTTTCTTGTTTTTTTCCCCAACATTAAAAAGGAGACCACCCACTTGGATTAAGTCTCTGGTCTTTTTCTTAGCCTGGCTAAATTATGCCTCATACTGCATTATTAACATTAGTGAAAATATTCAATAAACATCCATTTGATCTTGCAATTTAGCAAAAGCCGAAATATGAAAATTCAATAGCCAAAGCTAACCAAAGATACATTCTCGGTTTTAGAATGGTAAACTAAATGTGTAATGCAGACTGATAAAATTAAATGAATTTTGAGCTGAAAAAATGTCTCTATATATAGTAGTAAAGAACCAAAATACCTCGCAAATATAATTACTTCAATTAGACTCATCTGGCTATGCAGCTTTTGTAACCATTTGCTAAATTCCTCAAAAAGAATTGGGGAAAATTAATGTTTTCCAACTCTAGGAAAAACCAAGCTTTAAGTACATGAATGAAATATTTTAAGAGAGGAAGACAGAATTAAGCTGAAAACCATTCCTGATAATAAAATGCTTCTGTGTACAGAACTGGCCTGTCAGCCCCACAAACTGACTATCACACAATGAGTAGTCGATAGATTTCTCACTTGTGGAGCGAATCCAGGCAGTGTGTACTTTACTGCATGATTCCAGTTTTCTTCTACAAGATAATGGTCTGTCTTTTCAGTTAGCATATAGAACAATGTCATATTTTTAACTGGAAAACATGGACCCACAGCATGTAATTAACAGTCAAAAGGCTAATATTTTTGTCAAACTTTCCCATTAGTAAAATGCTAAGGACACTATGACACATTATTTCACCTAGTTTATTTTAAAAAATTAATAGATGCAATTTATAATGACCCACTGTACTGCTTTAAGGTTTGACTGCACTCTAAACTCTAAATCAGAGGTGGATACAAATTGTATATGTGACCACATGTAAACAAACAGATTCACTTTTTCATTAATACACAATAATGCAGAGAGGTTTTAAATATATATAATTTTGAATAAAACAAGCCTAGACATATTACAGGTAAATAAACATTTTGAGGGTATAAAATCACCTTTTTTTTAGAAAATGATGGGTAACACTGCCATAAAATTAAAATAATTCCTTTACTTTCTCTCATGCCAGTAGGAAGGTATGGTACCTCAGTCTTGTCACTGAACCTCTTTTAGCTAACGTGGAAGGTATAATCCCTGAATGAGGCATTACTGGGTTTTTTAAAATACGAACAGTCCTTAATGTGATTTTCTATACAGTACATCACATAGCAGGTGATGCTTTATCTCTCCTTCCATCAATACCCTACGTAGGTATTATGCACAGGGCACTATCTTCAACAAACATGCCACCTTCTTTAGTAAAATGGTCATTAGCAGAGAAAGCAGAAGTCCAGCTTGCAAAGTCTTAATTTATTGGTCTGGATTTAAGCTCCATTACAAAGTTCCAAATTTTTGTTTGTTGGTTACGCATGGTTCAGTGAAAATTCCTGCACTTATTAATGCCACATGTAAACAAGGTCACTGTCTGGGAAGTGAAAACTTGGACCCACTGGAAAAACTGACAACGTTCAACATGACGTAAGAGCACAGTAGCACTATCTACTGCAGTGTACAACTCGCACTGTGTGGGGAGCGAAGCTCTTTGTGTATTGTTGGCCTGTCATTGTTCACCATGCTGTGGATATAATGTCTGGTAGTTCTCATAGACCCCCTCATGGCCCCATAAGCAGCTGATTACTGAGACTCAACTCTCACACTGTTCTTCACAGTTCAAGGTGGCATTTTTTGTTTTGGTTTCGGCAATCCAGGATGCCCATGAACAGCCAGTCAGTTAAGAATGGAATATCTACTTCCTCAGTCTTCTGGATGGCTTCTACCAAAGTTCTTTTAACCACCTGTGCATTTCCTTCCTCAAGCTTCAGTTCTTTTGAACTTGCTGGTTACAATTTTTACAATGCACAGACTGAAACTCCCTCTGGCTTGTACCTATGCTTATAAGTAGCAATCATGTGCTTATAATGTCACAGATATTGCCTATTTTGCACATGTGGATTTAAATTGGTCAAATGTGTGTGCATTTCTTTCTTGTTTGTAAGTCTGATATTACACAAAGAGTTATATCAACCTCAATTCAGCACAACGTCTCCATATTTGTTGATAAACTTAAGCAGGTGGTTGATTATGTACATTATGTGCCTGATTTCCCAAGTTGGTAAAAGTACTATTTATTGCAGCTTTCCCAATTAATTTTACAATAATATCAAGTAGGTGTACTATTGCCACTGTTCAGATTTTTGAATTATTATACTTTTCAATGCAAACTGATTTTACAGATCTTTGGCTTCAATTTTAATACAACATTAATGAGCACTGTCCTTATTCATGAACATCCTCTTTACCAACAAATGCTTGCTTGACTGACTAACAATATGTGCAGGCAACCAGAAAACGGTGCAAAACAGAAATGTCACAATGAAAACAAATACTGGCATAAGATGATACAAATAAATCTCTTGGGTTCTGTGACAATCTCAAATATTCCAATTTTTAAATGATGAAGAAATACAAAATGGAGACCAAACAAATTATTTTCTCAGTGATATTGAAAGTAGCCATTTCTAGATACCTAAAATCTTCTAAATTCAGAAAACAGGCTAATTTAGACCACATTTTTTTTTTCAATGTACAGCACAAATATTCTGTTTCATTAGATAAAGAGCTTTGAAAAACCTACAGTCTGTCTTGGACATTGTGAAATAATTGCTGTATGAATCATTAAAGAGTAGAGATTACAGGTTTTATAAGGTGTCATTTAAATTACAGGGTTTCATATCCAAAGGTGGTTGAAAAGGCATTAGTAACCTTACCAGCAGTAGTCCAAGAGATGTGGAGGAAGCACAGGGATGTAAATGTGTTGCCAGTACATTGGAAACAGCATGGCAGCAGACCCATGAACACATGCAGTTAACTAAAGGTTGAAAGCAAAGAATACAAAAAACAGAAAAAGACAATTTGCTTATGGGTTTGAACTGCTATAAACGACAGAAAAAGAACATTGGAGAACTACTATTTTGAGAAACTATCACGCATTTCATGTTTTATTGCATTCTAAAGTATTTGCAGAAACAAAAAGGCTCTATTCCATTTTCCAAAACATACACACATGTGGAGGATTTAAAATTGCTTTAGAATTCTGATGTGTAATACAGCGTAGCAATCAGCAAAACAGATTATTTTTGCTCATGTTCACAGAACAACAACTGATTCAATTCATCTAAAAAACACTATTATTAGAATGTGGATTTATGTTTCCACAACTTGCATTGGTGGTGCAGTAAAGTAGATATTTTATTAAAAGGTTTAAGAGCGACAAAAAGGAAAAAGAAGGGCTAGCCAAACAAAGAGAAAGGAACATTATTGACAAAAATGAATGAATGGATTCCAGTTTATGAAAAAATCCTTATTAAAACAAAACCAGTATGACAATTGCTGTCTGCATCCATCGGAAAATAAACCATTTCAGTGTGTTTGTGAACATTACCATGGATTATAATGACCTGCTCGGCAGTTTGCTCATCCTCTAGATTAAAATAACATGATTAAATATGGAAAAAGAACAGAGGTCTGAAGGCTCCTTGGGGATATCATTAGGGCAAATTGCCAAAGAATGAAACATGAGCTAGCCAAGAGAGACTGCAAGCTGAAATAATACCAAGGGACCAGTATGTTCGACAGTTGGAGCTTCAGTAATGTGTGAACTACAGCTTCTACTATCAGGAGACCCTGCTCACTGACACACAGAATGTCACAATTGACCAGCAAACTGGCCAAGCTTAACAGCTACACCGCAGCAAGCAAAATAAATCTTTCTTTAACACCAGTTTGTGCATCTGTAGGGCTTATCACTTTTTCTATTCTTTTTTTCCTACACTGCATTGCACTATACTGTATGCTATGCAATTACCCCTGCCATCACAATAGTAAAACATTAATTAGCACTAATTGGCTTGCTTGATATAAAAATGTTCCTGGTGTGTTGAACAATTGCTTTGAGATAAATATTGTGGATAATTTTAGAGTATAGATATATATATTTCACAGCTCCCAAAAACAATCTGTATTTCTTAATTCCAAACAACTGAAGGTATAACAAGTTACATTAAAAAGTAGAATTTCTAAATTTAACAATACAAAAGCCACCTTCATCATAAAACAACAATCAAGTTGTGCTCATTGTGAATTTCAAGTGCTTCCATTATAATTTAATTTTTCATGGTTCTTGACTGGTGGTAATGGGAATCTTGGATACCAAAAAAAAAACATCAACCCATCCAGTTTTAGAATGTTTTATTCTGATAGTGCCAACAAGCTGCTGTCTCATCCCTGAGGAGAAAACCTTTCATCAGTTGGTACCATGAAGTAATGGCTCAGAAAACCTGGGTAACCAACTCCAATTATTTCAACAAGGCCTCAAGGCAAGCCCAATTGGCTTGATTTATACAAAAGTTTAAAAGGGATTTTAGAAGTTGGATAAGGGCAGGAGAATAGATAAACATTGAGAAGCAAATTATATGTTTGATTTTTCACTCCTTTACTGTGCAGAGATAAGGTCTCATATAGTAGCAAAACTAAGCAGTAGCACAATTAATTTCTGTCAAACATTTTCAAAATAAACCTCACCACTGCTCCACACACTGTTAGGAAAGATTAAATCAAAAGTAAAAAGGAGTGAATTTGGAGATCTGATTTGCTTCTCTAGGGCTCCATATGAATTCAGTCTCCAGTGCAGTCTAATAAAATATTTGCCAGACTAATAAATAATTAATGCTTCAAGCCAAATGGCTTATGAAATCCACAAAGAGATTTCTACTTAATATTCAATTCAGTGCAGAATTATATATACACTCTTCAAGAACAAATGATAGATTATACCTTTTTAGTGCCAGTTTTACCCTACTGAGAGATTTCTTATTAATTAGCTTTGTAGCTCTCCAGTACTCAATACCACCTTCACCAAAACAGACCATAGCTTCAAAAGTTTAACGACAAATCAAATATTTTATCAAGTCACTCATTATCAGTATGTCAAAAGATGCATAGACTCCATTGATTGCTCTTAAAGAATTCTAAATGAATGTATCCTAAATTAGAAAAAATCTTCATTGGATGCCTAATCTGACGTTTTTCTAAAATTACATCTTTAGATAGCAAAAAAAAATGAATCGATCTTAAGAAATGTAAAACATATTTTGTGTCTGCCTTTGTTTGCCAAATCTGCCTATAATGTGTTCACCACTTTGTTTGAATTTTTTGTATTACTTTTGGCATTCCATGCAAATCCAGAAATAATGTGCAAAGAGCAAACGCATTTTGTTTCCAAGCATGGAAAAATAAACTATTAATATATCTATGTAAAAAAAAAACACGTTAAAAATTGAGTAAATATTTCCTGAGAACCAGAAAATTTGCTCTCTAAAAACAAAGGTACAAAGGCGCAGTGATTCCTGCCAAATGCGAACAGAAGAAATTTCTTCTGTCACACATGACAATGCTATACTCATCTGAACCCAGGGAAGTGCAAGAAGCTTCCTTATAGGCCTTTTATTTAAACTCCAATTACTGCCGTTCCTCCAGTTTCTGTCGACAATTGTTTAGTGTGAAGCTAAAACCTGCACAGGTTATCCAGTAACAGGCAGGTGGCATTTTTTTTATGGGGGGGGGGAGACAAGAAACAAGAACAAGATTGCAAAACAGCCACTTAAAGTTGGTTCTGCACAAGCAAAAAAAAAAAACAAGCAAGGTGGTAAGGGTTTTAAAAATATCTAATAAATCAATAGTGGAATTTGGGGGGAGAAAAAAAAAACGACACTGCAGACAATGCACTTCAAAAAGGAATGTCTAAACCAAAGCAACCTCTCTGGCTACCACTGCAGGCCATGAAGGATCTGCTCTTGTTAGCATAACACTGACAGCATGATGAGAAGGCTCCTGTCAGACACAGGCCAGTCGGGGTCTCAGAGACGAAATGTACAGCCCCAGCTGACTAGTTAGAGAAAGTCTGGTGTGGTACAATTATACAAGCATATGACAAGCCTGCATGCTTGGCTGACTTGAGAGCCAACGACACGGCTTTAAACAGTGGTACTTCTTACCTCTGGTCACAAAACAGCAATAAGTCAACTGATGCATTGTTGTAAAATCATGATTTATTCCTTTGCTTTGAATACATGCGAGTATGGAGTGATGTTCTGGTAGACTGGCACAGCAGGTTCACTGGGGGCCTAAACATTGAGGGCCTGCCTGCAGCATGCATAATATATGCACATCTTTTTTTTTCCAAGCAGCTCACTGGAACAACTGCAGCAGGTCTAGCTGGACAGAACCTTAGCTGAGACTAAAGCCTGAGATATAGTCTATTTTCAAGGGAAAACAGGGCTTGGCAAAAAAAAATGCATATTTTCCCCCAAATAATTTGCTAAAATTTAAAAAGTATGCATAATATAAAACTCACATGAAGTTCTACTCACTGCAGAGCTTGATTAGCTTTCGAAAGTTAGCAGTACATTTCATGCTTTTTAATGAAGCAAAAAAAAATTGTATTATACAATCCTTAATGCTTAATAAACTAGGAATGATTTGTCTTTGCACACTGGAAAAACTAAATCACTTAAATGTGAAAACCTTAACCAAGAGGCAAATATTTCATAGTTTTATACTCTATATGTCATGGAATAAGTGGCATGAGCCTGATGATTTGAAAGAGGAAAATTCTTCAAGATTGAGTAATTTTGTAACCTCCTACAAAGAAAGTCTTCTGGGAGTCCTTGAATCCTGTCCTGCCTATTGCACACACTGCCCTTAGATAGTGAACTGGAACAGCAAAGATAGAGCTGGGATGACATCACTAGCCTATTTTCCATGAACTGTCATAAACATTTGGACTGCAATCAACCTCAGAGATAAGGGACAACTCCCTTTAAAGTGTGAGCTGTTTGACAGGAAGTATGCAGAAAGCAAGTAATATAAGTGATAATTTAAGAGTGGCTGAAAATGAAATTACACAATTATTTTTGTACTATACAATGTTGCCATTTGTTTCAAGGTCTTCTTTAACAGCTTTTCTTTAGGCTATATTTTATACCCATGGCTTCCATTTTCAAAACTCTAATAAAGTTAATCTAAATGTTTTAGCAATTAATATGAAGCAGATATATTATTGCCTAAGTGTTATGTTAGCCATGTTTTCACTGCAGACTAGTCCAGATTGTTTTATCCTGTAGAAATGTGGATGTAATGTTTTAATGATCCGTATATTCCAGTAGGACAGATGTTACAAGCAATTAAACTATGCTTTTTTCGACGTCTGACAATTTACGCTTTATACTTTATTTTAGCAGGTTTGTGGAAAAATACTATACTAGCATTGATTTTACCTGTCTGAAAGTAGTGTTACAGTGTATGCAGACTTCTTAACAGTCACTTTTCAAAAGGGAAAAAAAAATAAATGCACACAATCAGTACAGAAAGCTATGGTACATTTAAATGTTATATTGACAGAAAGCTACTTTAAGATTAGGAAAGTGATCATCTTTAAAATTAAGGTGCTTAGAAATCCCATAATGATAAAACTTGACTATTGTATTTTACCCCTCTTCAAAACAGAAAAATATCCATTAATATAAACCTTAAAAATGCTATAAATGCAACTATCCACTTGAAACACCGCTTTTATTCTGTGCGAAAATCACATCTTCAGAAGCCTTTCACAGAAATCACCATTAACTTGGTATTCTTGTCCTGTTGCTGCTATGTCACAAAGATGAATCCACCTATAATCAGCTGGGGGCTGTTTTTTAGTCCTATCCCACCTTGACTTTTTTCAGATTGCTTTGTAGAATAATAAAAAAATCGGTAATAGCCTTTAAGGGTTCTTTCACAGAGCCAACACGGCATTCAAATGAACTAAGAAGACTGAAAGAACTTTAATCTAATCTTAACAGGCCAACATTTCACCTGACCTTAAATTGTAATTAAACTAGCTTTTTCTATGAAAAATCCTTTTGTGCACAAGTGCTTATATTTTTTTTTTCTAGGGTGTGATAAGAACCGCATGTGCAAGTCTGTTAAATCTGAACATTTCTAGTGGCTAAAAAATTGAAATGTGAAAGCTTCAAGGGTACTTACAGTGCTTAGCTTGCTTGAGGTAATGATGATGCGCCGTTCATGCAGCATACTGGCATAGAGTTGCAACATGTTGTTAACATCCACAGCAACAAAGTATTCAGTAATATTTCTCTGTCATAAAAAAATGATAAAAATATTTTGATCCTCACCCATTAAACAACTTCTTAGAGCTGTGTGTGTATATACACGTAGAGAGAATATTAAAAGGTATTGTTATTTTTTCTAGAAAACAAAACAACCTACACTTTCAGGAATTGTGGGAAGTCCGTTAATATCAGGAGCTACGAAGTATGAATGCTGTAAAACAGGAAAACAAAACCTTAGAAAAGAGATACAATCTGTGTTGTTGGGAAAGTGCAACACTTGATTCAGTTAATGTTTATATGTTTTTTCCCCAAAATTAAAGGTATGGTAATGCCCACATCTCATATTAAAACGAAACACATCTACTGGCTTTCTTTACGCAACAAAAAGTAAAACACTGCGTTGAATAAATTGCAGCTTTTATTAAGGATTAAAGTGAACTACATCAACAGGATCAGAAGAAATTCTCACTTTTAAAGCAGCATGGTCTAATGTTCGGATCAAAGGACTCGAAACCAAGAGAATGAAGGTTTGATTCCCAGCCTATCCAATAACTCCCTGTTTTTCCTGAGGCTAGTCCTAACTTTGTTGTGCTTCAATCATACCCATCTGTAGAAGCAAGGTAAAGCAAAGGCTTACGATAGACACAAGTAGCTAGATTCACGTTTTTCTTATGTTTTCTCTCTTTCAGCTAGGCTGTCACTGCACCAGACAAACAGTGATTCCAACACAGCTGACAGTGTTTTAGGAACTGTATTCTGGAAATGATTAAACTGAAAAGTTTCTTCATATACATGATTTATTAACTTTTCCAAAGTTGAATTGCCATGTACCACAGAAACTGTTCACATTAAAAATAAAATAAATCGTACAAAGTCTTATATGTAGTTCACTGCAAACAACAGTAGGTATATTTGCAAATGGAACAGCTTCCTAGTATCTTCCCAAAGTCCACATCTTCATCATCTTCATGCTTCACAACAAAATAGTTTACTTTTTCTTGAGCATTACCCTGAGTTCTGCACAGACAGATGCCAAAAAATGCCTGGTAGGGTAATAAACCCTAAACTGCGTTGGAAAACATTCAGGGTTATTTTCTCTCAGTTAGTATAAGCTCATAAAACAGTACAGGAAGTAAACCAACCACCAATTAAAAGTTTCAAAAGAGCAGGGAAGAATGAAATGATAGCATTCAAGATTAAAAACTGTACTGTACGTACTTAAGTTCACAAAAAAAGGTTTATTTAAGAATTGTGTATAAAAGATTTACAATTGGGAAAGTTGACAAAGCCAGTATCAACAGATTTTTTATATTTTTGTATAAATACCCTCTCTCTGCAAAAGGTAAGTTCTTTTTAACCGGAACAGCCTACATTTCCTAATAGCCTAGTATGCAGTCGTATTATGCATTTCTGCGAGGTAAGAAGGGTAGATTTAACAGTAGAATACTATCATATCTGTCAACACTGAAGTTCACAAAGTGAACTTTCCTTAAATATTTTTTGCATTTCTTTAGAAATACTTAAAATGCATCTATAGACACAGAAATCATTTCTCAGAACACTGAAACCTGAAGTCTGTTCACCATTAAAATCGACCACAGCTGTCAAATCCTTGTGCAGTTTTTGAAAACATATTTAAGAAAATGGTGTATTTTGAAATCAATTTTTCATTTTGTTTTCGAAATATTTGGAAATACAAAAATGAGGGCTAGAGGGAACATTAAAAAGGAGATTTATTTAAGCTACAGTTGTTTTCAGGTGTATGAAAAATGCAATATTTTACTCGTGCTGTTTTAAAAAGAGAATACAGTAGTGCAGTACATTATTATCAATTACAAAGTTTGCTTTCCAAAGTGGAAAAAGCAAACATCCAGAATGAACAGAGATTTTTATTTTTGTTATATTAAGGATAGAAAAGACCATTTAGTAAAAATTTAAAACCTTCAACTGCCCCATGATTAGTGCTTAGATTAAAGAATTTAGATTTGCTGCAGACTTTCTCTTTACACTCACCGGCTGCTGGCTTTGCTGTTGTTTCACAACCTGCCCAGTGGCAATGTGCAACTGCTCATTCTTACAATTTGAAGAAAAAAGTAAAATAAAAAATTCACACTTGAAATAAAAAGATCAATTTCTAGCACTAATTTCAAAATAAAATGAACTTTGGCTAAATTTTAGTTTCATGAAATATGGGAGACAATTAAAAACATGCAGTGTTTATAGGTGCCTAAGTTGTGGCGGGCTGAAAAATGGAAGTATAAATGTTAAAAAAAACCTTGAACAAACATTTTAACCCAAACCATTATGTAAACTACAGACAGTACACTAATAATTCTTCAGCTTTACATTTAGAATTTCATTTAAAATGTATGTATGCATACATAAAATAAATATATGTACTAAAAAATGATACTGATGTTTCAGTTTCCCAATTGGGAAAATAAGTGATTCGTACATGAAAACATGCTCAAGTTTTGGTTATTTAATTAAATGTTTTTGTAAAAACACACAAGAAACAATGTAGTAAAAGTATGTCTGCACCTGCATGACATGGTGATCCCTTTGTTTTATGTTTTTCTTAAAATAATCTCTTGATGATTTAGTAAATAAAACAAGTGTGATTATTTTTCTATATACTGTACAATCCTTCTTTTTACTAGGAAAGACTGCAAAAGATTTAGATAATTTCTTAATCGTATATCCCATTTTAAAAAAGATTTCTTATATGACAGTAGATGTTTGAAAGATTTTATAATTTTATTATATAAAAAGGATTTAACACTATAGAAAAGGAATTGTAACTGTTAACTTCCATGATTAAAACATGATTGATCCACTCATTTTCAGTGGTTTGTCTACAGACTTTTAAGGGAATAGAAAACCTGGGAATAAATGTGTAAAGTACTGTATCATGAAGTACCATAAAAAACAACCCAGTCTCTGTTCATATCATACTGCATAAAACAGTATTTTTAGAGAAAATAAGTTATTTGAAAATGTAGTAAAGATGAGAACTCTCAGACTGCTGAAAGTAGGCTATATAACACACTTTGATCACAACAGGAACTGCATCACAGATACTTCCTCTGGTAAATACAATGCTAATACAGTGCAACACTGAATCCTTTGTCATGAACTGTAAATCCAATTAACAGGATGAAAAATAGAAATCTACTCTTATTAGCGGGCTGTGTCACTTTATTTGGGATCCAAATGAACTGTGTGGCCATCTGACCACAGTACAACCGTGCTTTTATACTATTATACAAAAAAGTTTTCCTTTTCCTGTACTTTGCATATCAATAGAATCACAGCTGCCTGCTGGAGTATTTTCTGCATATTTCTATTGAAGCATGCTTTGAGTTTTCTTACTTCAGTCGAGATACATGTTTCATAGCACAAATGTTTTCTATACTTAAGTCTTACAACATTCTACACCGTGTAAAAGACAATTTCAAGCAGCTCCTTTTTAAGATACATTTTAGACATATTCCAGTGAGGACATTTTTGAAAAACAGATTCATGTTGAAGTGTTGTAAAAACTTTTTTTTTTCTTTCACTAAAGTTTGTTTAGTGTATACATCAATTTGTTGCTACAAGCACCATGGCATATTTTGATATATCAGCTGTTTTCGTCAGAGGAATCAATGGATTAAAAAAAATGGCTATATACTGGAACACCTCATTTTGACCAAAGGCCAGTCTCTAAGTAAAAGGTTGAACTTCACAAATATGTACATTCAGAGTGACAGATAGACAGCTATAAAAACATGTCATTTTACGATTACAATGAAACATGATGAGTTGTGAAAGGGCCCATTAGGATAACAATGTCCAGTTGCTTCTTATCTGATACCTAAGCTATTAAAACCACTTCTGCTTCAAAACAAAATGTCAGCTTTTGCCTGCTCTGTTAATACCTACCACACTGAGACTGACAGGAGTTCTTGGCTTTGGCACTGGGTGGTTGTACAATGATTTTAACATATCATTCAAGTCAGTTTCCTGTAGGAAGGACAAAAAACAATACGTAAATGCCTGAGTGCCCATAAATTGCAAATGTTAAATTCATGGAGAATTCTGCAAGAAAGAAAAGCCCACTAGAGTAAGTTTAACAAGAGATTCTGTGGTTTCAAACTACAAACTAAACTGCCATGCAAGCTTATTGTTGATGTGATGATTTATAGAGTACAGTTGTTGTTTTTTTCAATTAACGAAAGACACTCACTTGAGAAGTTTTAGACATTTTTTTTATCTGTTTGCCACAAAACTGGCTAAGATTGAAGACAGAGTTCTATAAATTGTACAACAGATTATACCCTTTTTCCCTTATAGCCATTGTGGTTAGAATTTGAGAAAATAACTTGTCAAGACCACATTAAAATACACGAGGATTTAAAACATTTTCCCCACACTTTAGTAGACGAAACAGTAAACAAAACTGCACTTTCATTCCTCTGCACTGGAACTTTTGCATAACACTGGAACATTTGTATACCATAAAAAACCCATTAACTTTACATTAGAAGCTATTCAATGCTTTGCAGCTGATGTGATTTTGTATTATACATTTACACAAATATAGGTATACAGCATGTATTTTTCTTCAACCGCAAAAGCACTAAGTAGCAGATTAAATAAATACTGTTTTAGAACAGTTTATAACCAACTTTATAAGAAAAAATCAGAAAGGTTTAAAACAGAGCTTCCCAACCATCTGTCTACAGGGAAACAGCAATGGTACTAAAACTAGTTAAAAACTTCAACATGTCATCCAGTATTTCCTGTGCCCTCAAACTCCAAAACATACTTAGCTTGTGATTTGTTTGTACAAGAAATCTTACACCCCTGCACTGTGTTCTCAGCAGCTTTTTAACATTGCTACATGACAGCCCACTGATAGTACAAGTTAAGCTTTCAGACTGTTTCTTTCAGGGGATGATAGATGCTGGCTCATCAAGTCAATATTTTTTCTATGAAAACTGCTCATAATCATTTTCAAAAGTTTTGCTTCAGCAATTTAATTTTCCAAGACACCAGTATTTGACAGGAGCTCTCTTAATTTGTTTTCTTCTCAGTAGATCATATTTAAGTATTTAATCTAACCTTTTACCTCCTTATTACTGAAGCATCAGTAATAAGGAATTTATAACAGGCTAATCAATTTTTCTACAACAGATTTATACAGTATACAGAATTATACAGACATCCGATTAAAACACATTAAGTCCATTAACACTGACATGAATGCACAAACCAAAAATTCAGTTTTTGTACTCTTGTTCTTTTCACTTCACCAGCAGCATTAAACCTTACACATCAAAGAGTAAGAAAACTTTATTTCTACTTAAGAGGCTAGTGTGGGAAGAGAAAACAAAAACAGCCATAAACAATATTAATTAAAAAATATTTGTATTAAAATCCAAAAATTCAAATGCCCAGGTAAGCACTAATTGATTTATGAGTGTTACATTTACGTTAGTAGGTAATTACAACAAAAATATGTTGCATGTAATGTTAATAAGTAAATTACAGAAAACTGTTTTTTTATATAAAGAAATTCTTACATGTGAATGTACCTTAAGCAGAATGAAAGAGTCATATCACAGTATTTATCATTACTATTTCTATAAATTAGGCTTCTCTTGAGAACAGACAACATTAAAAAATAGGTGGGTAGCTGCGTCAGCATGCATAGGCTGCAAAGGAACAAGTAATAGGTTTATTCCATGCTGAAAAAAAGAAGAAAGAGAACACAACGTTTCGGCCGTGGAGCCTTCTACAGGTGTACCTGTAGAAGGCTCCACGGCCGAAACGTTGTGTTCTCTTTCTTTGTGTTCTCTTTCTTCTTTTTTTCAGCATGGAATAAACCTATTACTTGTTCCTTTGCAACATTAAAAAATGAACAGCTCACCTGATGTTTTGCTAAGTAGTCTGCCAAAGTGTTTAGCAGCTTATAGTAAATCTCAAACCATGGGAGATAACTGAAAGCAAAGAGAAAAGACATTAACAAACCAAACGCTTTGCACAAACATTTCTATATGCCAACGCTTTACAAGTTTACACATCAAACTTATTCATCCTGGTGTTCTCCACATATCTTTAATTTTTACTATATTACAGTACACAGGAAAACTAAGTTTGCTAAAGCTTCTAAAGTGACTGGCTCCCACAATGCAGACAACATTCTAAACTGCTTTACATTAACTGGAATGATGCCTTGTGTTTACCAGGTGGTTGCTTGGGCATTTGGATAATCGTTCATGTACATAAGATGATCATAAATTGGGTATTTTGCTCTGTATTTCTGTGCTTCTTTCCCCCTTCTGTACCGGTTGTCTGTCTCACCCTCAAATACTTGGCTATGTACCAAGAGTACTTCTTGTGAATTTCCAGTATATCATTCCTTATTAATCCAAGTTATTTCATTATACTCACTATTTGGTATCTTAGGAATGTCTCTTCTTAGTGTAGTTTATTAGATATAAATGTTCTTGTTTGTTTGTAAAAAAAAAAAACAGTATCTGACCACATTTCTTTGTAATAACTAAAAGATAAAGCAATTCACTACTACAAACACACAGCTAGATGTAGCAGAAGTGTACATACACATTTTAAGAACACTTTGTTTACATTTAATTATAGATTTAAATCAGTATTGGGCATTTAAAACATATTGTGGTTGAATCTTGGATAAGAAATGTTTCAAAATCATTAAATTAAAACCTCACGTTTTGCAAAATGGTCTCACATTTTACACATTCTCTTAACAACGAAGTTGCTCCAAACATTGATCTAATTCAACCTAAAACTGATCTAAAACAACACATAATGCACTGTAGTCTGAAAGAGAATAAACTATTCTTTATTTTATACAACCAACTTAAAATATTTTGCTCCACATTCAATAATAGCCTTGTTTAACCAGTTCATATAAAATGGAATATGGAGTTGCAAGCTTTAATCCAACCAAATTAATATTAATTATATTACAGATTTCCAATCTAACTGCTTCCTACATATTTATATGTTGCAAATGTCAATGCAAAACCCAGATGTTAAGTTAAAAAAAGAAATCAGTTCCATTTAATACATTCCTTCTTTCATTAAATTATGATAGGTTTACCTAATGCACAAGTAGTAAGAATCTACAGACAAACATATTATGTACAGAACTATTAGTGGGAAGCTGCATCAGCATGTGTAGGCTGCAAAGGGACAAGTAAAAGGTTTATTCCATGCTGAAAAGAGAAGAACGAAAACACAACGTTTCAGTTTGTGGAGCCTTCTTTAGGTGTGAGCTCATAGTTCCTTTAGAACTATTAGTTATCCGTAAATGTTGACTGGTTTTAGAATGTGCCTGGATGCACATGTGCATTATATATTAAAAGTACAAGCATGCATTCAGTCTGAGAAAACTAGCTCCAGTTTTCTGTCCAGAGACCACACACTTTGTATACAACTTGTAATGGTAATTGATCACAATACAAAAATTTGGAAAAGCCTAACTGCACTCAGCTCTTCTTTTTCTTCTTACAAGGCTAAAACAAGAAGCGAACTTGGAAGAACAAAAAAACTTTTTAAGTGACAAACAAAGTCAAGTGATCACAGCATGCTCCTTCACCAAATAAGGATATATTTTGTAAAGGAATAAAATAGTTCTAGTACTGGCTAGGGTCTTTCAATATAATATAGGTCAATGGGTACTCTGTAGACTGGAATTAACATACTACAGAAAATGGTAAAATGTTATAATTATAATTTTCATACACAGCATTTTGATGCATTAAATAAAATATATATGACAATCAGCAAAAACAAAGACCGTTATAGCCATAAACAATTTACAAATGTCAAAAAATATACAGTCACAACAAACATACAAAAATAATAAATCAGTCAAGACATTTTTATACATGACTAGTTAATATACTACAGTATCTACATCCTCAACAGTGAAGCCTAAGAAAACTATAAATCCAAACCATTATCTATCGTTCTCTGTATGACACCGATGCTTAGAATGCAAGGCTCTTGACTTTTAATCCCTCATTTTTCATTCCTGAAAGGCTTTATAAACAAGAGTATTTCCCTGTCAGAAAACTACACAGAGCTTCCAGACTCTATCATAACTGTAATATAAATGAGTGGATCATAAGTTGTTTATTTTAAAAGTAGATAAATTATTGGTTTATAAGCAGTGACCCTTTACTCATCAAGAGATTAAGGGAGGAATACTCACCAAGGTGGGTGATTTTTAACTTCTTTAATGTTATAAACCATAAATGCTTCATATTTTTAATAAACATTTACACAAATCTTAACACTCCCACTCTTCATCATTTGTGGAACATCTCTTTCTGCTCCCCACAAGCCCATATATATGTAATTTATCTTTCTATGTTCTACACAACCCCCGTGCCTCAAGTGCAAGATTGTTCTAAGTAAAAGTATGCATCATAAACTTATGCCTATAGATACACTTGGACAAAAGAGATGACGCTCTTTTTCGTAAAATGTGTTATTGGCACACTTTACCTGAATTTTTAATCAATGATAACTTTTAAAGTTTACTGAACAATGATTAAATAAATGTTAAAAGAAGCAAGTTAACTACGGAGCCATAATCAAAATTAATGTCTGGACTCAGTTAAATTCACCTGGAACCCATATTACTATTCTTCAGCATAAATATTCCTTTTCAATAAAGCTGGAAGGAATAAGTATACTGATAATGTTTCTATTCGTGGAATTGTATATGTTTACACAGCAAATTTTTAATAATCCCTAATAATTAGCATCCATAGTTTTCCCCCCATCTGGCTAGTGTAGTATTTTACTTGTCTAGTTTATTTTTATTCTTTCTTAAATGGGTCCTAAATCACAACTGATTCAAGAAAGCTACTAAAAGTTGGCTTTAAACTTGTTGCTAGTTCTGTCCGAGATCTGGTGAAACCTTAAGGTTTCAAGGTTAAAGGTTAAGTAAAGAAAAGGAAATGTTTTCTGTCAAACTGCTAAGTGACCACTAATAGAAATGAACCTCCAGCCGGAATCTCAGTTTTAGCTATCAAATAAAACAGAGGAAACCATCCTAGAGCTTCTAATGTCCAGGGGCTACTTTTTCAATGCAGAAGAATGACAAAAAAATGTGTAAAATGGAAAGATTTAGCTTTTAAAGTGGTTTTGCCTAAAGGGACCCAGGGCTTTAAGCTTGCTCTCATGCTGCAACACTACAAAGGTTCGGCCACATAAAACTGTCCCACTCATTAGAGTGTTTCCTTATGTACGCAGAGGTGACAATTTTATAGTCCCAACACTTCAACAATCAAACAGAGGCAAACTGTTTTAATGACTTTCTATTTTGTTTTCAAGAGAACAAAAGATTCAGTGTGGATTTGTTTAATAAATGGCCATGTTTTAATTAATGGCCGTGAGCTTTATACACATATTAAGGATAACTTATCTGGAATGGAATATATTCTATCTTATGGAAAAACAAAACCCCTCATTTTCATGACAAACTCGGGAAGGCAGAACAAAAATATTACTGGAAAACAGCTTGTCCGTTTTAATGAAGCCATTAATGAAATTTTAGTAAAAGGCTAATCCTTACACCAACCACATTCTATCATGATATCTAGGAATTGATATTTACATATGTATACTATTCATGGAAAATAAAATTCTGCAATAGGTAGGGTATTATTGTTTCCAAGTACTTTTCAATAACAGAAAGATATTTTTCATACTGACTCGATTTGAATAATTAATTACTTCTGTCTGCACAAATTTAATCCAGACAAAAAATGACCTTTAAATAGCCATAAAGCATCCCATGTTTTATAACCAATAACTTTCTTCTACTGTATGCTTTATATTATGAATGAACCAAGCCATGCAAACTACTCAGAATGCATAATGCATTTTATACATCATATGTCAACTGAATTACAATGTAATGCTCAATGAGAGGGACAGGGGAGCCTTCTGCTAATTGGCACAGGGACCATACATAATTATCGCTGAACTGTCTCTGCCATCCTTCTGTGCCAATAGGCACACAACAAGGAAAAACAAAGGCAGTCTTGACTGTGGCAGCATGAGTGGTTTATACAACAGTTTATCAACTCAATATTAAATCCAAATCCTCCAACAATATTGTGGCAAATGCTTGTAAATTGGAGTTATGTCTTCATTTTATGAAAAAATAATGGAGCAACAGTTTAAAGAGTTTTGCATGTGAACACAAAAATAAAGTTCACCGATATGAATAAATGCTCTCATTCCATGTAAACTCTACTAAAGAATTTTCTGTATTGAAATACTAAGAATCATCAAGTATCCATCAATTATACAGTACATGATAACCTCATGGCTCTCACAGAACAGAAAAAACATTTATTTTGTTGACTTTCTAATAAGGTACACAGAAATCAACTTGAAACTAATGATGCAGTATTAAAAAGCTCGACATGAAATTGCAATTAAGCAGGAGGTCCATTGAAAAAACAAACTGCTGTAGCCGCTAATGTTTAAAAAGCTGAACACGACATTTACAAAACTCCCATAATACCTAAAAAATAAAAGTATTCTAATAAAGACATATTATAAATCACTGCAGACTGACACAGCTGTAAATCTTCCACCCCTTTAAAAAGGGGAGAATGGTCACAAAAACATATGGTAACAGAAGACTTCACGCAGGTTATTTATAAAAAAAATATATAAAATACTTTCAATGAAGTAGAAGGCGCGCATTAGAATTTGTAGAGTTTCGCCATACAACCATTTAAATCTCTCACAATATTGAGAAGCAACTTTAGGTATTTTAGAACTACACGTTTTCAGAATTTGTTCATCCAATTTGATGTCAGATTAGTTTAGGCCATTCCTTCAATAGAAAATCGCACAATGAAAAAAATAAATTGAGACATCAGCTTACCTTAGTATACAGATGCAGACCTTGCATCCCGACGTCAGCCGGCAGAACCCAAACCTCTGTTTGCCTTCAATGTCTGTTAGCACAAAGGTAAAATGCTGTCCCACCTGGTTTTGGGAAACTCTGTAGGAAGTTTGTAAGAAAGAAAAGAATCTGTAAGATGTACGATTTTCTGTAAGAAAAGAACATTCAAGCGAAACAAACTTAAAGAAGTGACTACTTCAAGAAACAATGACAATGTAATAATTCAACAGAAACCAACTGTCAAACCTGTAAAGGAAACCCTTTCCACTTAGCACTGTTAGTATCTAACCAACAGCAATATTATGCTTAGAGGGTAACTTGTCATAAAAAAACTGCGTACAAACTATAAAAATAAAAGATTTCAAGATTGAGAACACTGAAAATACAAGTCCTGTTATACTAGATATAATTGTCATCTTACAGACAATACTGTATTGTGAAGCAGGTCTTATTTTATTTGGAATTCAATGACTGAAATAACATGTTTGAAAAACAAATCAAATGTTATGAAAACATTCATAAATAGCATGAAAAGATATTCACTAAAGCTCATTGTTTATAAAACAAAGACAAAGCATTGAAGTAAATATTATTTTTTAAATGAGACCAATAATTATTAATCTGGCAATGTGTCTTTTAATGCTGTTTTAAATGGGATAGTTGATACTTAAATATTCCTCGCCAAAAATACAATGTTCTGATCATTAGTTAAAACTACTAGGATGCTCCGCTAGTTATTTTTAAGAATACGATTTTACCACTAGATGGCAGCAGCAGTGCTTAAGCGGAAGGTCTCGATTATGACATTTCCCAACCCCCATCAAAAAGCTGTACAATGGGACTTTTTTTTCTATTTTTTTCCATGAGCTTAGTAAACATTAAAGGGCAACTGCTTTTGAAACCATATCTACATGAATACTTGTGCTGGAAAAGAAATTGAACACTAGTATCCCAATAAAATGATCAAATATATCAGTTAAACGATCCCTAGAGAAAAGAACAATTTTGTCATGATCCTAACAGCAAAATTGACCAGACAACCAGAAAAGTTGAAACAAAACAACTACCCATACAGTACATCTATTAGTAAAAGTACTGAAAACACAACTTTCCTTACATTTAAAATGTATCAATATGTTTGCTGTGGAAACAAAACATTTACATGTGTAAATGAAGCATTTTCACATTTTCTCACACAACAAACTAATTCAGTTTATAAGTATATAATTCAGTTTTCCAGTCCAAACTATCCGGACACATGCATGCACATTTGAGGCAAACTGAATAAGACCGCAGATACTGTTCGGTGGTTCTGTTTGGAACATTTCACTGTACCTTTCAACGTCAAAGGGGAAGCAGAACTTTGGCACACTTTGCAGGACTTCCTGTAAAAACAGATTAGAAAAAATACATTAAAGACCTGAAAGCCTTGAATTCATCACAGGGTGATGAAACTCTTGCAAAGTAGCCAAAACCTAGCCGTAGTGCAGTGCTTTTCTTAAAAAGAAAAATAAAGAAGAGTGGGGTAAGGGTAATCCTTAGTTTAAGTAATTAGCCACAATTAAGTTCATTGATTCTAGCAGCAGATTTAAAAGTATGCTTTGGCAGATTGCAGTGACAATGGCTAAGCAGTACCAGGAGTAAGAGCCCTGGCCTAAAGGGTATTAACGCCCCACACCTCCCCAGTGGGATCCCCTCACCAGCAGCATATGGATTTTTACAAGAAGCATTGTACCATATGGGTAAGCCACGTCTGCCTGTACTTGTACCACAGCCTAGCCATGGGGAGGTGTTACTGATCCCCCCGCTCACAGAAAAAAAAAACAAATGCTGCCACAATTAAGAAAAAAGCTTGAAAAGAAGGACGAGCTCAGACAATGAAAAATAAAGCTAACCAATTCATTATTTTGCCAGTTACACTGCAAGCTGTAGTCAGTGGCATTTTTTTTTCTGAGAGATGGAAATGCCTGTTCTATGTTTCAAGTGTTAAATTGCTGTGTTGCAATAAAGCTGTCGCAGACATCTGAGCTGGTCCTTCATATGCATTCAAGACTATTATTAACTATTATGTACACAAAACAGTATGTTCCCAGGTACTTCAGTGGTGGAAATGCATATGGTGCGCACTCCATTTCTGTGCAAATGAAATATTTTATGGGCAAAAAAGGTTTGCCATGGCCTCACCTGCTGCAAAAGAAAGACTTTTCATTTAGATTTCTTGCAGCATTTTAAATTATTTGCCGCCAATAATGCACATGGTTGCGGAAAACATGTACATTTATTGTTCCTTAACTAAATGTTTTATTTTTGTGGCAGCTGTAGTCTTCACATGGGATTCAACACACTGCACAAGTTTCAGGAAAGGACATTTCAACAACAAAATAAAATCAATCTAAATTAAAGAAAAACAATTAGCAGTTAGGGGTCTGTTTTAATTTTTAAGAGAACAGGTAAAAATTAAGGCACAACTCATGAGGAAGCAGCCATCCATGTCAATTGCAGCTTGTAACTTTTAGTTTTTCAAATGAAAGTTTTAATATGAATCTTTCAATGTTTTTTTATTAATTAGCACATCCGCTATTAAAACACAAAACACTATACAGAACTGCAATACTACAACATGCATAACTAAAAAAAGTGTTCATTTGTCTTTTTGAAATGAATCATTTTTCCTGTTTTCTCCTAAAACAGTGACAAGCTGTTTCAATTGAATTTCTATCTCCACTTGTTGTTCTGGATTCATCCAGGTTAGACAAGGCCTTCACTAAAGGAGGCTGAAAAAGAGTCAACAGGGAGAAGCATTTTTGTTTTAACTGTTTTCCCATGACAAAAGAATATAAAACAGATAATACATTTACAAGTCACTGGAGTCAGTGGATGAACTCCAAGATTCTATTATTTATTTACTGTTCAGGCAGGGATAGCACTCAATGAGACAGCACTCTCATTGTAGTAAGGTCCCATGGCAACAAGCTGCAATCACAAATTTATGTATTTACTTATTTTAAAGATTTCATCAAGAAATTCTACAGAGACATAACAGCTCTTTTTGAGTAGCCCGCAAGAGATTATTCCCAACAATTTATATTCTGGAAAGCATGTTTATCATAGGGGCAAGATGAGAACTGCTACAACCAAACTTTAATATTGGTAAAAAATATTAACTCTATTAAAGACTACAAATTAAAATTCCTTATGAACAAAGAATTAATCTCCGATGTCAATCAAAGCTTTGCTGTACTTAACCAAGGATTAACTATTCCTCAGTAATGAAATACATTTTAGATGTAAAAATCATGTAACTGGTATTCAGTTCTTCGCTCCTGTCTAAAAAAAAAATAGCCTCAGTTCTCACCTCCTTCCCTACTGGCAGAAGCTTTCCCTAGGGGTTATGTCTTTAAACCTCAACTCTCTTTAAAATTCAACCAGCCAGCAGGTCTATAGACTGCTGTATAAACAGTATAGAAAAAAAAATCTTCCCTGAGCTTATGTCAGTGGCAAAGCTGCTCAGCTGATGGCTGTATCTCCCCTGACGGAGTTAGATGGGTTTGCACAGATCAATGCTGGGACTCGTAGCCAGGCATCCTTCCCCAATTAGATTCCTCTCAAAACATTTTACAAAAGGCATACATACAGCATACATTTAAACAAGACAGTTTACATAATGTGCTTCCCAACATATGGAAAGCAACATTATGGCTGAAGCTGCTTTCAACAATATGGCAATAAATGTCGCCAATACATGCAATGAATGCACTGAGCACGGTGTAAGACAGCGAGATCAATGATAAATGCTCAGGGTTTTACAAATGTAGGATCCCATATCGTTTTAGCCATCTACTGTTCAATTTAAAATGTCAATATAAAATTCAACCTCCCCCCTCCCCTCCCCACACACACTCAACTCCATCAACAATCTTCTACTAGCTTGTCAGTCAAAAAAGAGGATGGAGTTTCAATTGATACCTTTCTCTCACTCACTGCATGTGATCACCTGATTTTGCTGAGTAACTGAACTCATTGGCATCCATGCGGAGTTGGGGAGTTTCTGCCTGCTCTATGAGGGCCAATTTGTAAAAGGTAAAGCAAACCCCTGCATTCCACTTCAGCTCTCATAACGTAAATCTGTTTCAGTTTGAAGCAGACAAAAATCAAAATTCACTTCTTTTAATGGGGCCACACTCTTTCATTTTGGTAAATCTAGCTTCTCCTGGGTGTTTGCAGCAAAGGCCAGAGGGTAGCTGATGAGATTTTAAATGCCATCATTTTAGTTTACTGCCAATGTATAGTAGCAGGTATTTTATACTAGTGTTTATCATAAAAAGGAAAGAAAATGATTTATGTTGCTTAACCTACTCGCAAAAATTCACAATCCCAATGCCTTGGGTCACCCTCTGCTCTAACAGAAATTAAATTAATGGAGAAGACGTCAGAGGATCTATGTCCAGTTCTCAGTGAAGAGCAGAAAGCACACGATAGTCCCTAGTTACATCTAATTAAAACACAGAAGACCATTAAAGGGTACCTATATTTTTGGGAGATGAGTACCTTAAACAATGAGGTCTTTTTCACAGGATATAAAGGCTACAATTTAAATTGCTTTGACAATTATGGATTTCAGTGACACTTTTTTGTACTAAAATACAACACACTTAAGGTCTGATGGTTTTTTTTCTTCAGTTATATTTTCACAGACATTCTTTTGACTTTTACCAAACTGCTGCTGCACTTAATTATAAAATAAGGAAAAAATAACCTTTGCTCCCAACATGTTTTCTTTTTATGTCTGCATTGGACCAAACCAACTATGCAATCTAGGGTGTTTTTTTAGTAATTCAGTGCATCATCCTAATCCCAGAACTCAAAACACTCCGACTTTTACACAAGAAATCAATTCTAAGTTCAAAAACTGATCAGACTATAACTATAAAATTGAGGGTAAAAAACAGAACATGGACTCCTATCATTTTATTAACACAATCAAAACAATTGGTATAGTATATTTTCCAGTTCAGATATCAAATTTTTATTTAACGTTTTTATAACAAAAAACTAAAAGTGTATTATTTAGTGTTATAAATTTCAAATTAATCAACAGGGCTGAATAGCATAGTTTAATTGAAAAAAACAACTCAGCAATCATTGGATATGAATCTACTCATTTCTGATGGAGAACAGTTTTGTTCTAAAGAAGACAAACTGATATTCCTCTGGGCAAACTGGAGATTTTGTTGCATACGCCTGAAATGCTAAGCCAGAAACATCATTAACTGAGTGCCAACTGGCCTCGGGGGTTTTACCCATTTAAGCTTTCATCTCCCATTGGACTCTCCAGTCTTGTACTACCCTGCTGTGTGCTGCTGTGTGGATCTGCTATGAGCACTCCATGGTCTAGCAGGAGAGAACAACAAGCCTATTCCAGCCTTAAATGTGCCACCATAAATACATGTCTTCTTCACGCAATTAATGGAACTGGAAGATGGAGTTTTTCTGTTGCAGGATGAAAACGTGTGCTGTGTTCTTTCACATTTGTTTTAACATATCTTATAGCCTGTACTGCAGAAATTACAGACTGAGGAATAAAAGCTAAGCATACAGTGTATACTACTGTGAAGGTATTGGCAACAATAAAAGACATTCAGTGACTGGAAATACTCGGAAATGTTTTATGGCAAATGAACATGTAAAATTCAAGGAAAAATAATGTTTTTAGAGAAAGATAAACTAGGTTACCTAATTATATGGTTAAATAGGCTGCTTGCCACTATACAACTGAGATCATTATATTTTTGTTATATTAATGCAGGTACATTCTTGCAGCTCTCCAGATCAAGGATGCTTTTAAAAACTGTGAATCATTTTTTGGCAACTAGCACCAAAAAATAAGTATTATCTCTACTTCACCTCATCTGCTGCCCTATATATAAATATTAAAAGTAGTTATAGTAATACAAAAGCAAAAGAATACACTGTAGTCAGTGAATGTGTGAGTGCCAGTGTAGGGGATGGACCAAATGTGTATTTCAGCACTGAAACAGAAAGGACAGAAACAAAATGTACAAGACTGTGGCCAAATCTGACTTTGTTCTGCAGTCCTTATTATAAAAGTCTCAAGTGTTTAGCAATCAATGCTGCCACCTGTTCTCCCTTTTTAAAGGCCAGAACACGAAATTGACACCTGCTGCATGAAGAACATAAGACACAGGAAAATGTTTGGCCATGTTGTGGACATTTTTTTTTATCAGGATGTTTTTTTTTTTTCTTGTTTGGGTACAGCAGTGGGGCAAAACATATTCACCATCTTGTAGAATACTAAACTACAAAGTATTATAATCAAGAACCACAAACAACAAGGGATTTCAGAAGCTCACCATGCTTTGGCATAAAGGCCAGCACGCCAGGTTGGAACTGCAGATTACCCTGAACTTTAACACCCCCAACCCCCCCAAGAAGCCTGTGTTAAAAAAATCATGCAGACAAAACAACATCCAAACCTGCTGTCAACTTGGACAGAATGAACCCCCCCCCCCATGCCTTCTCATCTCCCCACCCCCAACTACCCTTTGTAGAGGGTGCTTCACGTTGAAGCCTTAAAAAGATGGCCATCTTAGTACTGACATTCCACATTGTTCAGATCATTTTCTCCTACATCCCCTGGGTGGTGCACTGCATCCTACTGCAGCCAAGGAGAGGAAAGGCAACCAATCATGAAGTGTCAAGTTTAGACCTTTTGATTGAACATGGTGTCAGATAGTCCAAATATTTGCTTTAAGGACCCTTGGGATGATCAGTACATCCTTATATGTTAAAGCAGCCTCCCAGAACAAATCATTTCACTTGGATAATGAAGAAATAACAAAAGCTAAAAGAACTCGCCAACACAACCTCCAACCCCCTACCCCACCCCCATTGCCACATTGTTAAATTCAATGGCCTTCAATTTTTAATCAACAGGGAAAACAAAACCCTGCAAGCACAGAAAATGTTTTTTTCCATGCCTTGTTTCGAAAGTGCCAAGTGTCAGTAAGGTATCTTAGGTGGCTTATAACTAAAAGAAAACGTAGTCTTCTAAAGAAACTTAACATATAATTTTCCAATTACTGTTTCTACTTCAACAGATGTTCTAACATTTTCTTACAACTTGCATAAATATGTGGACAAAACTATTTGCTTTTAAACTTTTATGTGCTCCCACTACTTATCTTCAGAAGGGGTGGAAGACACAAGATTTGCACTTTAATATTAAGTACGTCTTAAGACTTCTTACGTCTTTTACGCCTTATAATTCCAAAAATTATCTGTACCATGAGTTTGAAGCGTCATGATCAAAGTTGTGCGGAGCCAAAGGTAACTGGTGAGACATGAAAGTAAGGGCATTGTATTTCTCAATATAAGTACTTTTTCAATCATGCACTTGCTTTACTTAACCACACTGCATGAGATAAGGATTTTCTCATGTAAACCTAAGGGTGCACAGAACTGCACAAGATAAGAATGAAATACTGCAAGAAAGATAAGGAGCGGCATATAATGGAACTGCTGCCGAAGTCACTTAAAAAACAGTAGCCCTATTTTCCAATATCTGATTATAGATTTAAAAATCGTTGAGCAACACACAATAACCAGCGAGCCAGAAATATTAATTTTCAATAACGATCCGAATGTTGCACTGGCTATGTTCACACACGCAACATAACTCTACACATGCCATGTACTGTATGTATGTTTTTGTTTTGTTTCATTTACATTTTTCTAGGTTGTTCAACAAATGTGTGTACTTCTGAAAAGCTTCACTCACAGCTTGTATGAAAACAAATGTAGGAATTTTAATATATTAATTTGCCAGGTAAGATTTTTTTCAATCAAACTCCAAGAACAAAGTATGGTATGATTAAAAGTTCAAGAAGGAAACCTGTGACTGACAACAGGCAAGCAGAATCCTGATTTCTCAGAAGTTCGGGAAGAAATCTAAGAAGGGATAGATTGATTTCCATCTGTCCGCTTCATTTGCAAATCATCCTCTTATAATTCAAATATATGCCTTTGCTTCTATACACAGCAGCTGGGGATGACCAAGACTTCAGAGTGTTCAACTGATCATTTTCACTTCATATTCCACAGACTACGTGCCAGCTCCCAGTCTGTTCTCCTTTGAGTCCTATTCTACCAGAGCAGGCAGTGCTTCTTAAAAAAAGGAAATCAATTCATATTTCCATAATCCACACTTCTGTCTGTCTCTCTCTCCCCTCCCCAGGGTAGACTAACCCATGCACCCCGATCTACGGCCTACAACTGTCATTACGCTCAGCAACAATAACAAGATAAACAAAAGGGCCCTGTAGAGTTTGGGTCTGTTACCGCCATATGCTGAGTAACTTAAAAAAAAAATCTCCAGCTACCGAAGCAGCAGCACAACAAAAACTAGAGAGGCATAATCCCAGTAATGAGCCAAGTGAATGAGCCCTTTATGATTATGTGGAAAAGGCCAATCCATCTGTACACACACCAGGAGAAGTAATCGCATCCACAAACAATCTTAACAAAAGTACATTAATTACACATTTTACACTGCCAGTTCTACAACAAAGGTTAATTTATTTCAAACACTATTATAGTTTTGCTCTGTGACACTATTTCGGGGCATTGTGATGACAAAACCTACATTAAAAAAGCTCAGTATGTTTGCAAAGGACTAAGACGTTCCATTGTACAGAAAACAGAAAAGTCTGTGCATACATGTTCCTGTTTGTTTTTATGATATACAACCCAACTACTAACCCTACCCTAACCCACCTACTTTAGTGGTTAGGGACCTACATCCATTTATAGCCCATTGTACAGAAGCAACAAGCAACTTGTTAAACCACAAAAAAGCTCACGATAAAACTGCAGTGTTAAATGAAAGTATGACAAGAGCTATGTTCATTTTATTCACACAATATAATGATTAATGACAAGCACTATCTTTATTTGTATAAACACTATTAATAGGTTTAGAAGCATGACTAAGTATTAATATTATCTATTATGACATGTCCATACAAATTTTAACACATTTTTGCTATACAGCTTACATTCAAACATGGGGTGCTTTAAATATTATATTCTTTTGATAACACATTCATCTGATGCAAAGACAATTTCACATTCTAAACTCCTATCACGAAGCAACTGCTACACCTTTTAAAAAAGACACTTAATGACAGCTGACAACATGAAATTAAAATATTTTGAATCTCACAAGTTAATATTATTCAATGCACGCCATACAGTATATCGCATAAATTCATCCATCCATCTTCTAACCGCAGTATCCAATACTGGTTTGCGGGAGAACCAGAGCCTGTCCCAGCAAGCAAAGGGCTCAAAGAGGGATACATCCTGTATGGGACACCAAGCCATTGTAGGGCACACACACCAGGGCCAGTTTTCCCAGATGTCAATTATACTACCAATATGTCTTTGTACTGGGGAGGATACTTTAGCACCCAGAGGAAACCTACAGGAACCCAGGGAGAACATACATGCAAGGCACAAATTCTAAGCACTACACCATCATGCCACCCATGGTGCTCAAATACACATCATAAATACTGAAAATCAGTAGAAGGTCAAAAACTGATTTTTTTTTCTAAGAGCAACTGCACAAAATAACTAATCACTCAACAAAATCTGGGTGGGGGTTTCCCTTTGGAAACATGTGCAAGACAACTCAGTGAGTGGGTATAGAAGAAACCCATACCTGATGTTAAGAGCAATTATAACAGAGGCAGGCCATTCTCAAATACAAGTGGCATTAAATTAGTAACACATAAAGCCTTAAATAAAACTGATTTTATTAAAAATAAAACAGATACGTATGTTGGCATCAAAAGCATGGTTGTTCATGGACAACGAGAAGTGTTCCTCAGTGCAATACAAAACTGCTGGGATATTGTGGCAGTGTTGGATCTTGACCTTATAACAGCCAAACGAAGTCCTGTATTAATGCAACCAATGAGAAACCAGGGACAAAAGTTGGACATAGACCAGACAACAGTTCTTATTTCGGTCTCCCTTTACAAGCAACTAGAAGAGTTATAGCAAAAGCAGAGGACTGGTCATGGAACTTGGACACAGAACACCGAAGATTTTTTTTATTTTCAAGTCAGGCAACAGCCAGCAAAGTATGATGCAAGATGAATATCAACTGATCATTGCACATTTCCAAGCCCTGGCTATTGAAATTTGGGGGTGTTGTTTTACTTCTTGTTTAAATATCACATCTCATACCTATGACAAATCATTTGATTGGTGGGGACTGGGTTTTTAACTACTTAAAATATCCCCGTATTTCTTATTTGTACCGTATAAGGAAAAGGTAGCCTGTTATTAAAAACATTTGTATTGGATAATCAGCTGTTTAGCACTCGAACTATTACTTTCATGAAGTTCAGAAAAAAAGAGAAAATTAAAGGTTTTAAAATATTTTACAAAAGAACTCAATTCGGTGTGCCTGTGTACAGTATGTTATCAATTCTTTATTACTTTCTATAAAAAAAACATGCCTGGCCTACCTCTTTTTTATAAAAAACAGCACATACATTAAAAAAGAGGCTACTGCTTCAATGAATTCTGAATTGACCACAATAGGCATGCATTTTGAAATGGTCACTAATTTCTTGTTATTTTTTCGGATACAGCTGAACACCAGGTTCACTATTTAGCCTAATTAAATGAAACAACGCTCAAATAAAATTGTTACTAAACACTGCCTAAAACAATGCCAACTACAGCACCTCTCAGATGTAAGGAAAAGGAATTCACCAATTCAACAACACTTAAAACAAATCCGCACCATCAGGAAACTGAAGTCTTATTGAGACCCAGTATGTATTCCTGTCACGGCTGCATAATAATTACTGATACGTCAGTTATTGAAGACCTGCTCACTGCTTTTCATTACCGTCTGCCTCTCCACGGCTGACTAGGAGAGGATTTTTATTTTAACATAAAAAAAGTTCATTTTATGTTTCCAACCTGGTCTCCAAAGTCCTCCGGGAACTTCCACAACACCGCTGGATCTGTAAATAATTGACAGACAGCATTAATCAGCAGCTGAAGAACAGAAAATAACATTCAGAACGCATAAATATTAAGGTGGGGGGGGGTAGTTTTTCCTCAAGTCTGCACACTCCAGCTCAGACCCTAAAAATGTGTGGGACCTTCTGAATCAGAACATCCTCTACTGTGTCTCCAATCTTTTTTTTCTGAACTATGGTTAAAAATTGGAAAGTATCAATGCACTTAACTCAAATCTTTATCCCTTAGGACTGTTTATATCTCATAAATGTGGTGTTTCATTTTCAACATACTGTGGCCTTCAGAATTATTGAGACACCTCAGGTCTTTCTGTTAAAGGTTGCCTTTTGTCAAAACCATTTATCCAATTTGTGTCAAGACTTCCGAAGGCTGCGGTAGCCTACTGCAATGTGCATGATGAGACTCTGTTTTTTTTTTTTTTGCAGTGTCTAGACCTGGATCCCATTGCTTTCATACAGGATGGCAGAATTTTTTAGTCAATACAAATTGTGCCAAACTCCCTTTGAGGAATTCAAAGAGCATAGGGACAGTGAGGATCCCTGAAAAAGCCAGTATGGCTTTTTACAGTACAGTATGATAAAACATGGTTCTATTTAAACTAGACTATTTTGTCATGTAGTCAAATAGAAGTTTTTAAAACACTTCATTTAAGCATAAAGTGTTTCAGACAAAGAATGTCATGTTAAAAGAATTTTCATTTGTATTTGATATGAGCAGATTATAAAATATAAGAATTCACATATTAACTATATAGGGTGGCCTAACATTTCAAATTCATTGTAAATACCTTTAGTAATATTCCTTATAAATTCATGTGTGTGGCCCTTGTTCATCAAGAGGAATTCTGTAAATCATGCCTGCACCCACTGTCAAAACCCTTATATTATTTTAATTAAACTTTATTAGATGCATGCTCGTTAGTTAGAAACGGCTTAGCTATATTATATTTTCATGTATTTGATAAGTAAATACATTGTAAATGTGATCTTCTTGAGCAAAGACATCCCCAAAATTAATACTGCACTATTGGTTGTGATGATTAATCAGCTAAAGTCTTACACATGTGTGAATTTGGTATAATAAATGAATAGATTTGCATGGTATTTAGTTTTTGTGGAAACTGCATTTTATATTTTCAATTCCACATTCAAAACAGGAAGTACTTTGCATGTGCATTTAAATACTGTACATTTGACCACAAGACTGAAATGTAGATGAGCTACAACACAATTGCCTATATAAACAAAACTGGAATGTTTCATTCTGGGTATGTAAGGATAGTACTTTAAAAGGTAGGCTTGATCTGCTGACAATTTTTTGGTGTCTTGTATATGAGCTTTACAGACACACACTTATTTAAAGTACCCCACCAACAGCAGAGCGCTACACTGCACGACTTTTCATTCTCACTGCCCACACACTGAGCTTCAAAGTCTCCCTGAGCTCTGAGTGTGAGACAAGGTGTAAGATAGTGCTGCTGTCCAGCTTATGCTGTGTGTGATTTATTAAGAGGGAACTGGACTGCCAGGAAGCATTTGCTCTGTCTGTTTATATTTAGGTCTATATATACTTTCCCAAATTTAAGTCCAGTACTTCAGTAATTCAGCCTTCTCGATTAAGTTAACAAATGAAGCTATTCACTCAACACATAATCAAACAATAACACAACATAAAACCAGAATATACATCCTTGTTTTGAAAAGCTCCCCTATACTGCCATTCAGGTACTTCAGATTATGTTCTGTATCAATGTTATAAAAGCAATAAATGACAGAGATTATACATAACCACTCATTAATCTTATAATAGGAGTCTTCACAATTTCAATGGCATGGGTTTTTTTTATCGAAAATCATACCAGAAACCTTTACTCAAGAGTTTCAAGGGGGAGAAAACTGAAAATTCATCACATTTTTCCTGTATATTGAGAGGTATATTTAAAAACCCTGTTTATGGAAAAATCCAAAGGATTCATTTTATTTTTCTAAAACTTCTGGGTACATACTGTAGCTTGTGAAAAGTTCCATTATGTGAAATTCTACCCACTAAAAATAAACTGTAAACAGTTTAAACTGTAAACAAGATTTAAAAATTGTACCAAAAGGCAAAAAAAAATCATTTCAGACCTCTCTTGACAAATGTTTTATGGAGAAGCGAAATAAAGATATCATTCATTCCCCATTTTGTGTTTTTCAAACAGGAAGCAGCATGGCGAGTTACTGAATGTTTCAGGAACTCCCAAAATACATGACCAAAATGTGTATTGCTTAGAATATTTGTGAACCACTAAGTCGCAACTTCATGAGTCAAACTGTTACCAAGACTCACCGAATCAACAAGAACACTGAAAAAGCACAAACCAGAGAAAACTAGAGTTCTTACGATTTTTAGATTTATAAATGTAGTATCTGAAACACCGGAGTACTTAAAAAATAATACAGAGCAACCATAATTCTAAAGGAGTGGTTTATTCTTGAAGGGCACTAATTTTTAAAGAAACCAACCAGCAGAAATAGCAACATAACTCAAAATGTGTTACACTGTAGTTCAGTGCTATGTGCAAGAAACAGTAAGCACTCCAGTACGTATGTTGATCTCTCACTTCCACTGAGCTCAGCCAATTACACTGTTCCTGTTCTTTATGGATTGTGGTGTGATAGCTGCAGAAGCATCTTGCACATGATTATTCTCAATTAAGCCCAACATATACAGTGCACAAATACAGTACATAACTGTCCAAGCCATATACAATAGGCTATTGACGTGCATAGTAACATTTGAAAACACAAAGGTCTTTCGACATACAGCATGAACAAACATACGGATGTATTGGTGATTACTGGTTGTTCAAAAAACACTGCTATATTTTGTTCTGACAGTCAACTTTTTGTGATTGGATCATAAAGTATCCACTTACAAAACACAACTCCAGGCAATGCTAATGTAGCTGATGAGAAAGAAAATGAAGTCAATCTACTTCTACTTGAACAGATTTTGCCCTGCGCCATAATTTAGGATCACTTTTGCTGTGGCCCCTGCTTTGCAAGTAAAAATGAGAAATCTTTTCAAAATAAAACTATTATAATATATATTATAATCAAAATACTTAAGGTGCCTGACGGCCTTCACTAAAGATATTTATTGCACTACAAATATTTTGAAAAGATAACTATCAAAAAACTAAAATGTGGAGTGGCACAGTGACCCAGTTATTAGTGTTGCTGCCTTGGAGCACTGGGGCACTGGGCTCAGTTCCAGTCAAGGGGTGCAGTATGCCCTCCCCATCTTCACATGGGTCTTTGCTGGGTGCTCTAGTTTCCTCCTACAGTCCAAAGACATACTGGTAAGTTAATTGGCTTCTGGGAAAACAGACCACAGTGTGAGTGTGCGCTTGTTTGTGTCCGTGTCTGCCCTGCAATGGACTGGCATTCTGCGATTAGGAAATGTGTCGATGGATGGATGGAAGGAATTCAAATGTTTGTCTCACATTCTGAACATTCCCTGTGGTTTAAAATGGTTTAAAATCTATCACGTAAATCATGAAAATGGAACTTGAGAAAAATCTAATTATATAGAGATTTAGGAATCTGAAAGTTTGCCTTTATATACTCAACATTACAGAACAGTAAGATGATCAGATGTAAACATAACATGGTACAGTACATGTAACAATATGGAACCCACTCAACTGCCTAATTGGCCAGGAAGATAAAGGTATAAGTACATAATTATGGTTTGAGCAAAAGATACAGATTCACTTTGTAAAAATAAATGAGCTTACCAAAACCTAATATGCATATTTTAGATGATTTTGTTGCTATTATTTTTAAAAAATATATCTCCATGTGTATTTCATGAATTTGAAAGTATAATTCTTTGGTCAAGTTTTACAGCTATACAAGATCCATCACCTACAGTATCTACTGTATGCTACTGTACATTTCACAAACCTCTACAACTGTAAGTCTCTGAACCTGTTTCTGCCATTTGCTGTAGCACAAGAAAATAGGTTGATTAATACCGTCTGCAGTCACGTTTCTTATCAAAAGTTTGAGAGTTCAGAATGTCACTTGTAGCATGAAATAATCTTGTTCTGAGTGAGACTCTGACCTTTGAAGCATAGAAAAAAACAAAAGAAATAGCACTAACAGAAAAGCTTAATCAACTCGGATATCTGATGCTTAAAATATCTACTCATGGTATTGTCAGATTTATAACAAAATGACTTTAGAAATTGTACTCCATGCTTCTGATAGATATTATGACAGCATAATAAATCCTTAATTGTTCTGTTTTACAACAAACACAAATGAAGTGCTATATTTACTGCATTTGAAAAAAAGGACAAACTCACTAAAGGACAGAGCAGACAGAATCAAAGACACATTACATAATCCGATTCCATGATTTCACGCACTTCATCTTAAAAGATTTACAAAGACTGAATTTTCTTTTCCTTAGGGATTATTTCCCAGATGCCCCATCTGATCTGTCAGTGTTAGGTCAATTTTATGCTGATTTTATGGGTGAGAGGATGAGAATCACTGCCAGAAAGAGCTGCGACCAAAGACAAAGTACCTAGAGCACTCTGTTCTGTCGACTTTTTTTCTCCATAAGGCTGTGTATTAAAAGCTAAACTATTCAAACATACCTCAGGACACATGCTTATTCATATGAAGAAGGGGGGACTGGCAAATAACAACCCCTGTGGGACAATTTTTTTTTTCTTTTATAAGAATTTATATGGAAAGCCCAGATTCAGATCAACTTTCTATTGTGTCCTACTTTATATAGTTTGAAGAGGACTTTTTAAAAAATATATCCAAGAAAGACTTGTATATTTATAACACTTTGAAGTGATGAAAGGGAGTGTAGACAATCTTAGTGGGGAGACAAACAATGGGTGTAAACAATTAATATACATTTCTCTTATTTTCTTAAACTAAACTAACAATAAGTAGTTCAGGTGAAGAAGGCTCCACGGCCAAAACGTTGTTTTCTTTCTTCTCTTTTCAGCATGGAATAAACCTATTACTTGTTCCTTTGCAATCTAACAATAATTCACATTCAAACAAAAAGGGATATATTACCTCTCCTACTACAGATAAAAGAAACCATATAGCATAAAATTGATGAAAGGTTATTTTATTATTCTTGATAGACTATACAATACAGGAACAATATTGAATTAATAAAGTATGTAAACTGCAACGTATTCTGTATGCCTCTTTGCATAATGTATTGTAATACTGTAGTAATGGTATAACATTTCCATTCCAAGGCACACATTAGTAAAGTGTAAGTTAATTCTAGAGTGATGTTCAGAATAGATTCCCAGGCGCTTCTAAATGCACTGAATTCTAACATGTTTAGGTAATTTATTACATTTAAAATGCCAAAGTCTCTGGCTGCAGATTACATATGATTAGGTTTTTTTTAAAGATAGACTGGCTAATTCATAAAGGAAAACTTAAAAAAGCTTTTACATGATGTATTGGGCTTATAATTCTTCTTTAAAAATTATTTATCACAGCCATTACCCATTCATAAAGATTCCCTACACCTTATTGTATATGCACTATCCCAGATACAGACAGGCTCCAAAGATACAATGGGGATTAATGGGTTAAGGATGAAAGTTGAAGGTTATGAGGGTAAACTCAACCCCCGCTGTTCAGCCAGAGGAGAAAAATGTCACCATGACAAACCTCGGCCTGGTTAATCCCCTCGTTCTTGGTCCTTTACCCTCCTGAGATGTGCCTGCTGAGACTGTGCCTATTCTCAGCAGGTCTGTGAAACATACTGGTGCACATGAGACACACACACAGCTGCTAAAATATTCAGACACCTTGGTCTCTTCTTTGAAAATACGCCTGGGTCAACAAGGTAGTATAATCCTCCATTGTAAAAGCCATTTAATAACACGACTCACTTTTTTCAGGTCTCTAAGAAAAATGCATATTTTTTTCCCCAAATGTCTTAAAGAACAATATAATGAGACTGCATTGCAACACTTTGTTGCAGATACACATTCAAACATACAGTATCTTAGCATTTTAAACCTTGCTAAGAAGAAGCTTGGTATTGATAACCACGTGTGTGACATACACCTCCATATGGAGCAAATGAAAGATATTTGTGTATTTATTGAGAAACATCACATGAAAGAGGGTTTTTAAGATTAGATCAAACTTGAAATTTATGGAAAAGCTAGGGACCCCAGGAAACATTTACATTCATAGACACTCTTTTGCATACAAATGCAATGCTACTGTTTGCCACCATTAGTTATGAAAGTATAATAATGTATGCTTAATAATACACTCAAATTCTTCTATAAGAAAATTAAGACAGAAATATTGATGACAAACATATGCTGATAAAAAGAAAACAATTTCATGCTGATAATTAAATGTATTTCTTTCTACATTTTTGCCTTTTTACTTAGGAAGTAGTTTAAATTTCAGATTCTGGTGTCTGACAACAAAAGTAATAAAATCCTCCAAATTTCAAAAGGTCCTAAGAGGCCGGAAGGAACTTTTTCATGTAAGTGGTTTACTTTGTATTTGAACAAGTAAAACACAATGTTTCAGCTGTTGAGCATCCTTAGGGTGTCAAATTCAAAATATTTCTATTTGACACATCGGCGCCTTCTGTAGGAAATTAAATATAGAACAGAGTCATTCTTATTTCATTCTACACACTTTGTCAGCTAAATAACAAAGTGTTAAATGATTCAAAATCTTTGAATGTTTCATGAGATGAAGTCAGTTGTCTGTGGTCACTACACTAAGGTTCTTGGATGCAAGACAGGATGCTGCTGTGGTGCAAATCCAAACTCTCACAAATAATAAATCTTAGCAAAAATCTGGAAGGCTTCAGTCAGTCGTGCCAGAATCACATAAAAAGTGTTCTCAACTCACTATCTGCTTAGTACCTTTACTGTGTCAGTATATTTTATTTACAGTATTTAAACTGGAAGTAAACTTCATTGAGATCAATCATCTTGCTGACATGGACTTCCTAGCATGAGTGTGTAGTGTGCATTCATTCAAACTAAACTTCATGAACTCCACACAACATGTTAATTAAAAAGCTTTTTTTTTTAAAATTAACACCTAGTGTAAGTATAACATACCACTCTATAAACTTTCTTCACCAGTTCTCTAAATTTAGACAGTAAACGATAAGCCAAATGATGTGATATCAGAAAACCATTGCAGCTCTTATAAATAGCACCTACACAGTTTTTGACTTCTAAATGTGATTACTGGACACTGTCTTTGATGTTAACGTTCCAAAACAGCCAAGTTAATTAAGCATTCTGAAAAAGGGGGATTTTTAAAAGTTTTGATCTTCCTCAATGCCAAATCCCTGAGTCCCTGACATTTGGACTTTATCAGCAAAGTGCTTTGTGACCTTCATAGTTATCGAAAGAAAAGAAACCACAACACTACAAATCTCAGAGAGATCTGCCCTACCCCACACAGGATTAATTTCAAACATCTGCAAGCACTAAAGCATCTCTTCTAAGCGTTGCCCTTCAGAGCATCAGAAAAAAGGAAAAACTACAGTAGGGACTATGTATGTTTGATATATGATAAAGCTGAGTAAGAAAAAATGATGCAAATACCCATCTTCTTTACCAGTTTATATTGTTTTTGCTTTCAAAAATTCATGTGGTGTTTTATTTCTGTTGTTAATGTTGTATACCACAGGACACTAAGCATCCAGAAATCACTGCATCTTAGAATGTTTAATGCCATTAGGCATCTAATGGTGCCAAAATAAAGTTGTTTGTTTACAATAAATATTGGGTTATGATTAGTACAGAAGGTGCCCGACACCAGCATGTTGTATTAAATATTAGGAATTTTTAAGTTTTTCAATAGTTTAACTTCAGTCAAAAAAAGGCTGAAACCTTAAACAACAGTAGCAACACTATAAAATTATAATAAACCTCACTTTGTTTAGTTTTACAAAAAAGGTAGAATGCAATTGGAACTAAAAAAATGTGCTACATCAGAAATAACTATTTTCAGAGGTATTTCAGATTTTTTGTTTTGTTTTTGTTCATTTTGTTCATACAAAAAATGTATTCTATATTACCTTCGATACTCCACTGCAACCAGTGCCAATCTAATTCGAATCAAACTAATCTTTCTGAAATACAACACCCGTCAAAATGCATACAGATGAGGAAAAAAATGTCTTTTCATGCATTTCAATTGTCAAAACCAGAATGTTAAAAAAAACATCCTTCAGAAGACACCTTTTCTGATAAAAAAACAGCATATTCTACCAGATGGAGTAATTTCAAAGTAAAGAAAACAGGGCTAATGGGTGAGAATTGAATTGAAATCACCTAGATGGAGTAAGTAATTTCTTTTCTTCGCACCCATATGAAACTGTGGGTGATCGCTGTAATAGAACCATCACTGGTGAGGGCCCATTATTCCCTAGGGCTTTGAGTGCAACTAACCTTCAACAGGAACATGGCTGTATGGCAGATGTTGTGCTTTGATATGGCCATAGCAAGCAGAAATGCACAGGTCAGTTGCAAATCAATGTTTTGACGTTCCTCGGATGCTTGTCTTTAAAAGTCAACACCCAGGCTTTGATAAGGAGAGAGCAGGAGGAATAGGTTAATAGGTTGCTGGTAGTGAGATCCATGTTTCTTCAACAGCTGGTATAAGTTTTCATCACTTCGATCTTGAGATATAATGGAGAAGAGAAGAGGCTGACCAAAAAAATCATATAATGTATTGTCTAATATTATTATAGCACATTGTCCTACTATCCAGCTGTCCTAAAGCTGCGGTACTGAGGAAGCTTTCAGTAAAGTACACTTGCATTCTCTCTAAAAGTCTTGCTTACAATTTACTGTTTATTTGTGTTTAACGAAATGCACAGCACTTTTCACTGAATCTCAAACACATCCACGCTTGCTACATCATTAATACAGGGTAAAGATACAACATGTCAAAAACAAGAGAACACTGCTTCTTTCCCTACCAGGAGTAAATTAAACTAAATTAATATTTGTCAACTTAAAACAAAATGCTAATATTCAATATCTTTAAAGGATAAAATGAACTGCTTTGACTCCTGGCTCATCCACCACTATTTCAGTGGTTAAATACTTCCTCTTGATCTATACATTTGTATATGGTAAAGCACAAAGGATACAGCATAACCAAATTGAAACTAAAAGTGTTAAAAAGGTTTTGCAGCAGATACATTACAGATTTTTTTTTTCCATTGCAGAAAGAGTTAAAGATATTCATAGCACCTCAGAGGAGCAGAAAGTTTTGTGGCTTTTTTAAACTCGCACCGATCGTCAGTACAGCACACCAGTGAAAAGCTGCTAGAGTTGTTCCCAGTTTTAGTTAATAATATACCTGCATAAAGAAAATACCGGAAATAAGGTAGATCTTACATTCAACACACTGAGGCTTAAACCCCAATTTCCTGTGACTAAATCTTGTCTCAAAGCTCACTTCTTTTATGTGTGCCGTCTACAATGTATGTTTAATTCCTCAAAGTATTTGTCTAGCCTGCTGAAGAAATATCTTAGTCAACGAAATTGTCCTTATCATGCTCCAGGCATTTGGGTAAAGTACTTCTGCTGTGTTTCCACTTATATAAAAAATACAACTCTTTCACCTAAATTTAGTATTAGTCAGTTCCCAATACTTGATAGATTTAGGTTCATAAAAGAGAAATCTATGGTCTAAAATGACTTCTAAAGCTGTGATTCCTCTCTCTCTTGATCTACCTATGCAGCATTTTCAAAGTTACAGTATATCTGTTGCTTGCTGTCTGTCTTTTTAAAGACACCATTAGTGATATGGGCTGGCTAGGAAAGTTTAAGGCTCATATGTTATGGATGCCTTTGGTTTCTATTCTATTGAGTCTCTACACTAGACATTCCTTAATGTGTGTGCTGCCTATGTAGTCCAAAGCTTCAGCTGTCCATTAACACTTAAACATACTTCATTGCAGCAGTCAAGGGGCCTCTCCAAGGTGAGGGGGATAAAACACAAAACAGATTGCACATCCACATTACACTCAAGAGTACACTGCATGCACTGCACTGTACAGTATACTACATACATGGTAAACACATTCTTCTTCTGAGATGAGTGATCATCTCAGTTAAAAAATTAAAAACCCTTATCAGAGTAATTCAAACATAAACGCGATACAACTACCAAAGAAGCTTGTGGAGCTGGCCAAACCACATTATTATTTAGTGGTGTAAAAGGTTAATACTCCCATCCATCCATTTTCTATCCATTTTATTCATTACAGGGTCGCAGGTGAGCTACAACCTATCCTGACAAGGAACAGATACAAGGCAGGATACACCCTGGATGGGACGTCGGTTCATCACAAGGCACACAAGGACACAAACGTGCACCCACTCACACCAGGGCAAATTTTTCTAGAAACCAATTAACCTACCAGTATGTCTGGACTGGGAGGAAACTAAACCACCTGGAGAAAATCCACCTGAAGACGGGGAGAACTCACAAACTCCACGTAGATAGCACCCCAGGACTGGAATTCAACCCAGAGCCCCAGTGCCGCCCAAAGTTTATGGTGCTGTACATGATGTTTCAGTTATATATTTAGATTTCACTCAAGATCAGCTTCTAAGTTCTCTTCAAAATGGTTTAACAAAACTAGCTGTACTTAATGTTCCTGTTTTTTTAGCTATTGTGTTGGTAACAGGCTTGAACATGCATGAGAATAACCAAGTGTCTATCTGAAGACTCCTCGTGTGCAACTAGAACTCTTGTTACCATTCATGCCAGTCTTCCTTTTAAGAGGATGAAGGACCAAGTGGAACTTGCTTCTCCCTGTTCTTCTTTATTTTTCTCTGCCTTTTTTCATTTTTTCTTTGCTTGGTCAAAGGTTAAACTGCTGAACTCTAACCTCATTGGCAATGATTTTTTTTTTTATCTATGAAAGATTTATTTCACAGTAGGCAGTGGTCTGGATTAGCCCCTCTCTCTCCGAACAAAGCCTATGTCTTTGTACCAGCGGTTCGTGTAAGAAGCCTGCACGTAAGAGGAAGCTGCAGCTACTTAACATTCACAATAATGGCATTGTGTGTTTGTAGTATGAGGCCTGCTTCTTGGTGTCTAGACTTTCACCCAGCTAGTCAAGAAACAGGAGAAAATCCTATCAAGCAGTCAAGTGAAAGTTAACTAAGGTAACCCGCTGTGAACCTGATGAAGATGTCAACTGAACATACGGCAGAAATTTCTATTGTTGAACACCCCCACCCCCCTCCTCCTCCCTGAGGAAGGGGAGGGAGAGGATTTCAGAGCCAAAAGCATGGAATAACTGTGGTCATCACTTTACTTCTGGATCAGTAGATTTATTCTAGCTGCAAGGAGCTCCACCCCCAGCATTCTCAGTTAAAGGGGTAAGAAGATTAGTGTGCATCCTTTAAGCTACGAAAAGACTCAGTGTCGCTAAAAAAAAATGTTTTTCCAATTGCTTTTCACAAATTGCATTACATTTCATGCTAATTTATTGATAATAAAAAGCATCAAATGAAACACTCCCCGCAAAACGGTATTAAAACTGGATTTTATACTAAACTTCTGAGGATAGTCATGTAATACACACTCAATCTCAGCACATACATTTACACAGATCTTTTCCCAGCTATTTTTTCTCATGACTACTACCCTTTTAAATATCTAGCAGTATTATCTTCCATTTTGTACTATTGGTGTAGCATATATATATATGTTCTGGTATTTGCAAAGATAAGACTCCCAGAAAACTTACACCTCAGTGCAATTCATAAAAACAAACTGCACTGTATTTCAAATCAAAATCAGAAGCAGTATTTTTGCTCTTCTAGTGGATAATGCACACCTTTCTGAGTATTGTATGGTTCTTTTTGCGGCACAGTACGTTAGTATGCAGAATGCTATATCATTAAATTGAGCAACTTTGATATAAAAAATACAGACAGTTGTCTTACAGTTCAATACAATCACAGACAAGCTGTAGTATCTGAGCTCTTGACCTTGAATTTCAAGCTCATCCTGACACAGAAACTCAAGTTGCAAAACTCATTTTCGTATTCAACACAGGTGTAGAGGTTTTGTGTGGGAAAAAACAGAAATCCCCACTAAATTTTGGGGTGATTACTTAATTACACTTTTGTAGACGATATCAGTTTCTTTTAATTAAGTCGAACGGTATTATAGACTCAATGTTAACTTTTATGCCTGGCCAAACTTATATCTGAGAAATATTGAGGCGGAGCATGAAAATATGTAAATTTGATTAATATCTCTTTTCAACACCGCATCAATCATTACATTTTTGCCAAAACGCAAGAAATGTCTGAAATGTCTTCTGCCAGCCAGAGACAGAACTGGCACACTTAAAGTGTAAAGCATTTCCAAGAAGAACATTAGTTTTGGGAAACTTCCAGAGCCTGCTTTGAAGGAAAAAAAAGTGCAAAAAATATACTGTTACAGACAAGTTTTTTTTCCAGTGAAAAAATAAACTGTTTTTCTCACCTAATCCACAGGGATATAAATATTTTACCTAGTTATTAAACATGACATAGCTAACATTTTCTATCCACTTCAATAATAGCTGCAATACTGACATATGCTTAATTCCATTAAAACTATTTTAATTGTTAGCATATTTGTGAGGGGCAGACAATGTGTTGTAGCACTATGAAAACAGATCAGTTAAGATTACTTTGAAAGTGCTACAGGCATAGTTTACATGATTAAAAAAAATAAGTCGAGTGTAGTTTCAATGTATTGTATTTCAATTTTGCCAAGATCTAAACTTAACTTTAATCTGAACGAAAAAGAACTAGGCAACAGTTTGGTTTAGGAACTGGAAAATGTATAAATGAATTAGTGAGGCATAATACATTTCTAAATGGACAATATTACCTTCTGCAAATCACCGTAGGGCTAGTGTTAAGGGTATGGTTCAGGATATGGTCACGATTAGGGTTTTGTCAGTAACAAGGAATAAATCTGCAGTAGAGGCTGGTTATTATCATGTACTAACCACTCTATTAATACTTTATAATACATATTTAGAAAACAGTTATAATTGACCTGTATAACACCTCATCTAAAGTGGTACCCATTTTATATTTACATTGTATAAATATACAAATTAAGTTGTATATTTTTACCATACCATATTTATCATACGTACCAGTGTTGGATTTTACATATTTAATTGAATTATAATTGAATAACAGTGTTTCTGAAACAGCCCCATTCATGTAGCAATCTAAAACCTTAACTACTCATTGAATACAGATGATTCAAACAAATTAACACATTTAACTGTGTAATGTAACAAATTTATATGACCTATTGTTAGCACTACAAACAGTAAGCTATGGTAAAACCAATAATATACTTAGAACCTTTTTTTTTAAGAAAAATATTGAATACTTATTTGAACATATTATGTTTGGTCTTTTTACAAGGAAACAGGAGACAGAGAGTACACAACCACATTATTTATATGGAGGCCTTCTACACAATCTGATTGAGAGAAACATGTATACATGTTAATGAGTTGTTAGTTGTTGTTATTGAGTGTGTAGTGTCGATAAATATTATCTTCCAATAATGTTATATAATTAAAAAGTGGACTTATTAATGAATTACTAACAGTATAATATGTAAAAGGATAAGTCACACATTTGAGCTACTATATATGGTAGACTGCTGTTCTCCCCTTGGTTTTGTACAGGTATGCACATTTTTCAATCTTAAAAGTAGTTCCTTTTCGCAGAATTAGTAGGACTTCCCTGAAGAAGCAAGACAAGGCCAAATACTGCTTCCCACTTTTACTTTCATGGGTGAAGTAAAAGTTTAATTATGATTACACTAAAAAGGTTTTTGGAGTCAGCACTCTATGGAGATCAGGTGGCTGATGCACGAATCCAACCCCCAAAATTTTTTTTACTAAAATACTTGCTAATGTCTATGTAGAAGTCCACAAACCAGTAACAACAGGTAACTGGTAAGATCGAATACCTGCATGCATTACAAAATAAAACATTACCTTTTTTTTTTCAAATGTTCAGACTATTCAAGTTTAACACTGCATTTACAAGAATAGTACACTAAAGATCAAATCATTCACCATTTTAATCATCATTTAAAAAACGTCTTGTTCAGTTCTATTCTCAGACATTCAGCTATGTCCACAGGTAAACGTTTGTATAGTTGTGCAAATAATCATCTCGTTCTTAGCTTCATGTAAAAGAAATGCTTGTGTTTTCAAAATTCTGAAAACTTATAATGATTTTATTTTTAAAAAGTATAGTTAAATGCACAAAGTACTTGAGCACTATTAAACTAAATAGCATTAATGTACAGTTAAATCTCCATATTCATACTCTAGGTCAGCACTTGGCGATTTTGCATATTTATACACAATTATTAGTGACCGCTTTCTCAGCATTTGCAGACCGCACAGTTGGAAAGTACAGTAATTGCTGTCAACCCATTACACATTTTAATCTCTCAGATCTATTTCACCAAACTTGCATCAGACTTTGTAGTAGACACGGCTTAGTTAACAAGGAGTTAACATATTAAGGTAGCAGTGTGGTTACGTTTTAGTTATTCAGTTTCCGTAAGAAAAGCGTTAGACGTGTTTCGTGCTATGCTGCGAAATAGAATTGTTAAATAAAATATATTTCATTAAAAATTCTTACTGATAATTAATCCAAATACTGTTTCTGAACCAAGTACCAGTTTTCACAAAAATATTATCTACATTTGTTTTTCAATCACACCTCACACCTGAAGAAGGCTTCACAGCCGACACATTCTGTTTTCTTTCTTCTCTTTTCAGCATGGAATAAACCTGTTACTTGTTCCTTTGCAGACTACGCATGCTAACGCAGCTACCCGCCTGAACTACAGAACTTCATATTATTGAAATGTTGGTTTCACAAGGCTCGGAACCATACCCTTTTCCCCATACGTTATTAAGTTGCAAATTCGCCATTCACGGACATTTCAAGGTGTCCCTCACTAATAACTAATAACAAGGTTTTACAGTATGCCTAAAATGTACACAGACTTAATAAATGCCCAGTACTAATACGCACTACAAGAATACTTTCAAAATGTTCGTCCTTCAGGTCAATATAAATTCCAGCTTAAAAAAAGGCTCCGCTTCAGATATTCACAAGTTTGTTACCATATGTTCACACCACCTGCTTCGTAAAAAAGGAAAATTTCATCAGTTTCAGTAAAAACTCAATTACATGTACAAAGAGATAACAATTACATTCCGTTAGTGCTTTCTTGATGTGGAATATACTGTCACTTTTGTATCACATTTAAAGTCAAAGGCAGGTTTGTGCTATTACTAGCATAAAACTGGTCTTTAGCATCTACAGCTGTTATTTAATGCAGAGTTTATGTTCACTAGCAGTGTTTTCCTTTTGCCAAATGAACTTGTCAACCATTTGAACAGCTGCACCCTTGAAAGATTTAAGTATCTGGGTTAAAATTTAATGATATAGGACATTTACAATAATTGGATAACATAGTTATAAAGATATGGGAGACATTACAGAATTTTTGTTTGACTCAGGATTACTAATTTTCATTAAACATATTTTGAACTACAGCTTTCCTTAATATTATCCAGACAAATAAATACCACGCAGCACCGCTACTATACATGTAACTATCAGGCAACTTGGAATTCCATTTTATTGCCTTTTTTATTAATTTATCTGTTTGTGACATTCAATATAACTTGTGACAAAATGTTATCAATATTTTCTTACAGCCAAAACAACACACTGTTACATTTTACACTTGATTTCACCTTAAGTTTGCATTGTTGATATCATGAAGAAGCAAATTCTAAGAAATGACACCTAAGGGAATTGAGTCCAGGGTATCCTTAGGTAATGTGCAAATGTCTGTTCAAAGCAAAACCATGATTTAGATTAGGTCTATACCAAACGGAATAAAAAGCTGTCTGAATAGGGAGTAGGAGAGAAAACAGTTTTGAAAATGTAAATATACACCTGTAAAGCTGCTAAAATTAAGAAAACATGCCCTACTATTTGAGGGAATATAAAAACATAGGAAGGAAAAGTAGGAAGTAAGGAAAAAAAACAAGTTCCTTCCTATATTCAAACACTGATATTAAATGTTCATTTTGTAAGACAATTACAGTTGCAGTGAAGCCGGGCTCAAGCGCTGTGTACTGTGTAACAACAAAGACTTCCCAATTTAGTCACATGATAAGTGAAGACAAATAATACAGTTAAGCCCCACAAAGACATCCATTGGAAATGACCTACATTCTCTGGTGAAAAGCTGGTTTGTTGGGCCTTAGTCCAAAAAGGGGTCTTAAACACTTACAGAAAACCAGAATATTTTATGTTAAAATTGGACTATACGAAAACACATTCTGAGCACATCATATTCTTTTGACACTTGCCAGAGGAATATCAACCAGTATTTGAAACTAAATCAATACTATTATAAATCTTATTTTCACAGCGATAGGGAGACAAACTCTGTGTTTTTCTTTTGGTGTTAGTCATGTCTGTGAAATTGCACATGACTGGTATTGTATAAACTCCATCAGAAAAGCCAAGAAAGCAAAAATTAAGTCCACTGATCACAAGAGGATCTTACTGTAAGCAAAGAGAGGGAAGTAAAAATGAGCCAAGGTGGACAGAAAAGAACCTTCCTCTTGTCTTTAAATCCAGTTTAAAATGACTGACTTGGATCTTTTGCCTGCCCTTTGCTTTAGACATGTTCCATCTGACTGCAAAACAGTAAAAGCAAAGTACATTTTATCGCCTTTTTAAAAAGAGGCTTATGCTTAAGACTACAATTTAGAAAAGCACTCCCTAACCAATAATTCAAAAACAGTACCTAAACAGCTTCACGTAATGAAACTGCAGCCATACAAGAGTGTTATACAGTAAATACATGTCTAAAGAATGATCCATACAGTATGCTGCATTCCAGATTTCTGCAATCAGCATATCTAGTAATTAAAATCAAGAGCGTCCTATCGCAGTTTTATCCTTGGATCCTGACCACCTGAGAAAATTTCATCCCTGCAGGAGCTGTCCGTACCCGTCAGAACTTGTGAGCTTCAAACAGAACTGGAAAACATCCGTCATAACGGGTCAACACACAAATGAACTAGAGAGTTGACACTGAACTAGATAAGCCTGCAAGCTGCAGTCCTTGCCTGGTCGTTTGGTTTGCCATTCCAATTCACACCAGTGGCGCAGTGCAATTCTGGATCTCAGTCACTCCCTGCAGAGCCTTCTTTCAGTTTGGTGACAGGGTAAGCAATGGACTCCCAGGAAACTAAAACAGACTGACTGACAGGTACGAGTAAGAATTCCATGTTCAGCTAGCTTACAGAGAGCACTGCAGTTACAGACCAAGCAGAAGGATGAGACTCCAGTGAATCACGTAACTTGATTTAAGGTTGAAGCATCATGTTTTTTAATTAAATGTGAACCAAAGGAGAAGAAAGTTCAGATCGTTTTCATATTTGATTTTTACTTATTGCAAAATATATCTTTCAATATAATAGTCTAAATAACTATACTAGATTCAAGCGAAGGTAAAATATACACACCACATTTTCTACCTTTAAGCACAAATATGGTATTAAAGAAAACTATGCCATTATAATTATACATTTATAACACAGTATATTGTTACATGTGGATTAAAATATTTAACTTCACCTACAGAACCCCATACTTTAAGGAAAGACATCGTGGTGTATTCTTTCAATCAGTTGTCACATGACAGTCTCAATTGGCCGCAATATTCAGAGGCCAAACAATTGTATTAATATTTAACATTGTCCACATCACTCTAAATGACATCATTAAGTCATACTGTTGTTACAGAAGACAAGTGATTCTGAAGGTAGGACAAACAGAGGTATACACAGAAGCAAAAGTATAGGAGAATCAGTGGAAGAATCAAAGACAGGAGGAGAACACGCCTGTGAGAGAGTTTCTCCTGTCTAGGTAATCTGAGCACTGAAGACCACAGGAATGAGGTAAAGAACTACTGTTTTAGAGTGCTGGGAATGTATATTTCCTACTTATGGTATCCACCAGACTATTGATTTCTCTCACTTGCTTAGTGATGTGCAGTTTGGAATAGGGAGATTCCTATTTGTTTTAGCATCCATTTAGTTCTGCATAGAGCCGTTTAAAAGAAGCAGGTTCCCCCTTCTGATATATGGTATCCGTGCCTCAGTTGCAGGACTGTGTTATGTTTTCCTAGCTCTACAGAAGGCGTGGCCTTGTTGCTAACAGTCTTGTAAATTTCTGTAAATAACAGGAGGAGACATTGTGTGGTTATAAATTACTATAAATACATATTTGGCTTTTGAAAGCATGCTAGTTCATTACTTTGTTGCCTATAGGGGCATGCTATTGTTATCTTGGCAAGCTAGTGTCCAGACCTGAATTTTCTTATATAGTATTTTAAATACATATATTCAATTATTTACACCATCTATCTTCTTACAATATTATACAGAATATTTTTATTAATAATTTCCTCAACATGGTCATGCAGCTGTACATATCCATTATGAGTAGTAATGGAAAATACAGATAATAAAACCCTCACTGATACACCAATTACTATAAATCAGTATTGAGGAGGCACAAACTTGGAAGACAATCTTAATATTTGCAACATTTAATGCAATTACACCAACGTTTAGTAGCAAAGACTATATCCTAGAGCCCAGGCCTTTAAAGCAACCCTTACTCATCCAGCTTCACATGATGATGCTGGATTCTACTCAGCAAAGAAAACCTCCACAAGACTGTTTGCTCTGTGCAAACCAGATAGTGAATCTCAGAGATACTACCTATACCTGATGTATTCTAGAAGAAAATAAATCTTCCCTTGAATATAAAAATCCAGCCCTAAATTCACTTTTGGTCTCCTCAGTACAAAAAAATCCCATTAGGGTCTTAGATCATAGAACCTTCAAAGCCTAAATTGCTGGAGTTTCATCTGTACAAATGTGAAACACATTCACAGTGTCTTGCCTGTTTTCATCGAGAGGATGAGAGACTTAGCCAACCCTAACCCTACAGCTGATATACTGAGCCGGTCTCCCTGGACCAACCACCCATGGGTTTGCTTCCCTTCGCTCTCTAAATAAATTTATTTGGGCACCACAAGTCCACCTAATTGTTCTGCCCACTCTGCACAAAGAGAAGAGGCTAGGTATGTGGCTGAAGATTGTCAGCACCTATTTTCTGTTCCTAACCCACTATATCATCTCTTAAATCATCCAACATTATAGTTCTGCTTTAGTACCAACATTTCCAATTGGTGAGAACCACAGCAGTGGTAACCTGGGGCTCTCCAACCTCCAACCCTCCAGACATATTTAAACCACTCTCCAAGCCCACTTATGACATCTGCTTACTTGTTTGAATGGGTTTAATGGTACAGAAAGTTAAATGACTGTCATAAGTGGTATAACTAGTATAAGTTCCAGCACACAGTAATATTGTCTTAATTATGAACACATCCATACAACACATTATGTTAAACATTAAGTTCTCTCGTCATAAAATTTGTAATATTATCTTTTAATATATTACTTACTGTACATGTTTAACAAAAAGGAAGTCAGATTTATGATACCAATGTGTTAAAAAACACACCGGAGGAATTGACAGGTTCCTGAATTTGGTGAAACACAAAAAGTACAGGGTATCCAGACCAAATGTTAATTTATTAATGGGGATTTGGCCACTCATATTTAACTCTCTAGAGCTCCTGTCTTGAACAGTGTTATGAGAGCATTAATGAGCAATCAACACCATTTTGTGCACTAACGCATCTGGTGCTCTTCAGAGGTCTTGCACCCATGTCGCAGGCAGGGCTGACAGGCCAGCTGAGTCAGCAGTTGGGTTAATACAGTTAAACAAAGGCCTGTAATAATAAGAATCCCAATAGTAATTTTAAAAAATAACATCATAACCATGTTATCTGATTATTAAGAACAAATTAAGATACAGTACAAACGTTACCCACGTTACATAAAAAAGATAATCTGAAAAGTCCAGAAGCCAAAACCATTTCCCAGAAAAAGGACAGTGTTTTTAAATCCCATCTAATTATTAAGCCAATGCTGTGCTTTCTAGTAAATCATTTTAAAGAGCCTTCCAACAATTGCATACACAGCAGGTATTGTTATCCCTCCAAAAATTCCCTGTTACATCTATAGAACTTCTCAAAGGGCATATATATTTATACATAGTATATGGTACAGAAAAAAAATACATAGACATACATTAGACATAATCAAATGCAAATTTAATTGCAGGATATTATATGTCTGCAGTTGTACCATATTTGTAGTAATGAAAAAGACATTCTAATCTTTAAAAGTTTTATTGCTAAAATGAAACTCGGGAGAGCAGAGAGACAGGTAACATCTGTCTCTAACTCTTTCCTTGGCAGTGTTAACAGCCTTTAGCAGGTCTGGCAAAGGTCTGGAAAAATCTGTGTGTATTAAAAGTGCCTAAGCTTGTAATTCAGCCTCTATGTGTGCCACATATGAATTTAATATTAAGCTGTAAGCAGAGATTTTGCTTCTAAAAACATCACTTGCATATACTGTATGTTCAGATGTGTTTTTGGACAGAAAATACATTATTTTGTATAGTAAAAAAGGGATTTTTAAAACTTCCATTGTTAGGATGACCTAACACTTTCATGTACAACATTTCAACAGTTTCTGTACAGCTACCATTAAGTGAAAAAAGTGATTCTTTTAATACAAACAATTCTTAGTCTATAATGTAACAACAGTTTGCTGTTTATTGTTTGTTCGACATATGACACACAAGAAATGACTCATTTTTTCTGCAAAGAACAGAAAAAGCAACAGAGACTTAATGACCTGTTACTATTCTAAAAAAGCCCAACTTGATAGAAAATTTGACTTTACACAGGCTACTATGAGGTTCTGCTGTTTTGTTCTTGTTCCTGTATTTTTCAATGAAAGAAAATGAAATATAAACAATAAGGTCAGAACTCTCAACTTTTGTAAGGAATTCATTTTAAAGAAGAGATTTATTTTCATGATTAAACTAGAAAAACATATTCAAAAAGGTCATGGCAGTTACCAGAAACTGCAAGGTATATCATTTTCTAAAAGGGAAGTATAACTGCAATGCAATTATAAGCTACTGTACCTGATGTTATAATGCTACAAAAAAGTTCAGCACAATCAGCTTTTTCTTTTTAGCAAATACATTGTACAGGCAATACCTCCATCTTAATATACCACCAATATACAAATCCTCTAGGCCTTGCACACAGCATTTGCTGAAGAAAAAGCACAACCATTAATGTTATGAAAATGTTAGCTCATGTTCTGAGAGGTGTTAAAATGAAACTAATGTTACTGGTTCCAATACTAATTTTTTGCATTTTAATCCTTCTCAGCACATTAAAGCGTTCTGAAGACTTTTAGTTCTATTAGATATGGTTCTATCAAGCATAAGTACAGACGGATCATTCTTATGTTTTAAGCATGAAATTGTGCCGTTTGTCACACTTCCACTTATGCTGCTTCTGGTTAAACTGAACTATTGATAATGGATGTATAAGGAAAAAAAGTCTGACAACCATAACCCCAAATATGTTATATAGTAAAAAGCTATTCAAATAAAAACTGAAAAAAGTGATGTTGACACCAAAAACATGTATTGTACATGAGCCAGTATGAGATATACTTTTCATTATGTGTCTATACATAACTAAACATAATATTAAACATAGTGCTTGACATTCACAGCTAACCCCAAAAGGTTGGCTATACTACACCATCTTGTCCACAGGGACTACTGAAAAGGTGTTTTATTGCAAATTTTAATTTATGGGTCACTTGCAACTTATAAATTGAAACTCAAGACTTTCAAGAACAATTTAGTGCTTGAATACTATTCTAGTTATTTTTGTCCCTAAAATGCACTCTATAATGAACAACACAGTACAGGAAGTTGTTTCCTTTCAGAATCTATAGTAAAACGGATATGACTTTTTTATATCTAAAATAGATTCATGTTTAAATATTTTAAGAAATACTCACTGGACAACACAAGAAAAATGAAATGCGGGTAACTAAATTTATTTCAATGCAGTGATGATTTTTCTTGGAAGCTGTAAAGTGTGATGCTTGACCCTTAGTGTCCATCAAAAACAGCCTTCACTAACGCACTTTTTCAAAAACATACTAAAGGTATTTAGCTCCAGGTCATGTTCTGTTCATTAATTTTCACACACTGTATCATTTACCACAGTGCCAAAGCTGTGTGAAAGCTAGATGAGGCTCCTTATTTCTACGATGTAGCAGGAAATGAGTTAAATCTACTTTAAGGTCATGTGTATAAGTTAGACTTGAAAGACATACAGTACATCAATGTCTTGTAAAATGTCATGTCTAAAAGCAATATTAATTCATAAGAGGTTCATCAGAAACCATCAAACACATCACAGCACAAAAGTATTGTTTGAATATTTGATTGCTTTTAAGATATCTTTCTCGTTATCAGTGTAAAATTTTTATATCAGTATGACAAGCTGCCTGGAGTTAAAAAGACCTTCACTTTCTGTTTTTGTCAGAGTGAACTCACAATCAAATCATCAGACTTACAGATATGGGGAGGTCTGTTGTCATTTCTTTTATCTTGGAGAGTTACAAGACAACACAACAACGATAGCAGTAAGTCATGAGTCAACACATTCTATGAAAACTGAATCAATCGCGTCAATTTCATGCCTATACCCATTGTTAAAACTGCCATCGAAAAGACTTAAAATGTAGCTTTCCATACAGAAAAAAAAGTTTGAGAAATGTATTCAGAAAGGGCAAATCCAGCTTCACGGAAAAATAATATTTTTACATGTGTTGGGAAGAGGGTGGGACAAAAGGAGAACTCCAATTTATAAAATTTATTTTTCAATGCCTTTCGATGCAGAATTTTGCTGCAGAAGCAAGTGGGCTATGATCTCATGTCAAAATGGCTTCCTGTCCAGAGCACCAGAGCAATGTTTATGTGAGGAGAGTAGGGCAGCTTAAGTATTTTACTGGAAGGAGTCCTGAAAGTTTTAACATATTACTCCTGAGAGCAAACGTCAGGAAATGAGCCTCATTGCTCTATATTCTAAAGGGAAGTGGGTTATGACAATATATGAGCTCTAATTTAAGACATTAAGCGAGTAAAACACTTTTTGCTATTAAAAAGCCCCTAATGCATAAAGAAGAATCACATTAAATTACAACTTTTGCAACACATGATATTAATTAGCTTTGTCGCTGGCACTTGGAAACAAAGGAGAACTTAAAACTGTTAGACTAAACAAAATTATAAATTAAATCAGAAAAAGTGAAAAAAATGGTGTTCTGCTCTGAAGGAATAAACAAAGTGTGCACAGGCAACAACTTATTTTTTAACCCCTTTTTTAAATATAACATAATATTTTTAAATATAGGATAAATATACGATAAGTCATGTTTAAGGTTCTAAGTATTTTCAGACATACAAAATAACGTTTTAAGGTGCCATTTTATTTTCATCACTAAAATATGCTTGTGGTATTTACTTTCAGATTAAAAAGCAGTCCCAGTTTATATGCATTTCTGGTTAGCCAACATACTAACTTTTGTCGCATTTAAAAAAGAAAGATGCTTTCATGAGCTGCAGACATTGAGCTAGTTCTATTGTTAAAGACATATGGTGAAACCAAATGAAAAATTAACTCCCGTGAAAAAATCAGCTCAAAGAACAATGTCATATTCTCATTTTCATACCCAGAAATGCAATAATATAACCTATAATCATACAGATTCTTTTATCAATTATAGCATTTTTCATGTTTTTATTTTGGGCTTTGCTCTAAGTGAGACAGACCACCTGTAATTCATTAGTAGGGGACCAAAAAAATAATATTTTCCCATCATAGAAAGAAAAGATGGGAGAGAAAAGAACAATGAACCACAACACACTTTCTACACCGAAAGCAAATATTCCAGCACAAGATGCTTAGAAGATATATTGTATTCTTACCATTCTTCTTGAAGGTAACTATTTGATGTCTACAGAAAGTAATAATCAGGGAAATTGTAATCCACGGACAATTTTTGCCAAGCTGTTATTTATACAAAGACAACTTTTGAGGTTAGGTAGCTCTGTACAGTGCATTTAATAGGCACTCACAACCTCACTCTACTTAAGAGCCAATTCATGTAATTCATGCTTCAGTTACAGTTGCAATTTCAGAAACTTTTAAAAATACATACTCTACATAAGGAGGAGAAAACTTCTCATTTTTGTTCTTCAACTTTTTTTTTCCACAGTAGAATGTACAAAAACTAGAGCAATCAAATTAAAATGTTAAAATGTGTACCAAAATTATATGTTCTTCAAAATGAATTGGTTGTTTGTTGCTTTTCTGTGCTCCTTTACTGCATCTACTGGGAAAGATTTTTTAAATCTTTTAAAAGCTGTAACTTAAGTTTCTAGAAAAATAAATGAATCTAAGGTATTATCAACTTCCCCAGAAAAGTCCAAAAACCAAGGAAGGACACAAGTCTTACAGGTAAAGACGAAAAACCCTGTAATGACAAACTGGTCCTTTCTTTTGAATTAAAAGGTACATTGAGGTATTGTAGATGCGAAAAATAACTGGGTAAAATAATACCATGAAATAAGCAATGAGAATTATTTTCCGTACTATATATAAATAAGCAAAGTAGCATTTAGGAGAACATGTATTAAATTTAAACAGAAGGTTAAAATAAACATCTTTGACATCTGACTTTCCACTGAGACATTTTGCTGAAAATCACGTGAAGGAAGCTTTTTGTTATCATGCTTTAATGGATACAAAAGGATGAATTGTGTTTTTATTTCTCCTAAACCTATACCTGTAAAATGTAATCAGAGAATTTATTAATGCTAATTAGCTCTTGAGTGGAAATGATGAACTGCAGTGTAACGGTACCTCATTATATTTGTATAACAATAATTACATAATATTATACAGTATTTTATTGAGAGGTTGCTACTAAGCAGACATATTATTGCAGGTTCTTTTTGCCTTCTGTGTAATACTTCTAACACTGATAGAAGAAAATGTGACTGAACAATTTTATCAAATATTTACTGTAGTCACCTTGATCCTTCCATTTTTTTTTTAGATAAGAAAGGCTGTGGTAATAGACTACCTACCAACAAAGTTTACTTTTTCTTGCATGGAAATTGTGTTTCACAATGCATGTCTGAGTTTTGGCACCGGCAACAGACAAAAAGAGGCTTATAGCCACATATCAAGATCTAAGATGAAATAAATCAATCTTTGGTTGGAGAAGTAAAGAGAGAGGTATGGATGGAGGTACTACTGGGAAGAAAATACAAAGTCCAGCAGAATGTGTTGTGAGAGTGCAAATGCTACCAAAATAAAAATAACCCGCATGTACCACTACCTACATATTCAGATCAAAACCATGAGCAAAGTTGGAGATGGATCCGTGTTTTACCTGTAACACAAAAACCACTTCTGGGGATGTTATTAAGATCATATGTCAAGTATCCCGAGTGCGCAAGATGCAAGTACCACATTGTCCAGGACCTGTCAAACACAACTGATGCCCCATGAATGAACATGCATAGAGACAGTGACAGTGATCTCACTTGAAAAAAGCACAAGGAAGTTCTTGCTCATGTGCAACTATGAAAAAGTACTGAACTGTAAAAAGTTGTACTGGACAGTGCACGTGAGGTTACTGAAAAATGGTTTTCCTTACACACTATACATTGCACAATTAGCCCACAACCACATTCAGCTGATCTTTACTTTATTTTTCTTTCTAATGTACAACAAAAAAGGATATAGCATTTGTAAGCATGCAAGCATTATGCTGTCAAGTGACCAAATGGTCACCACAATTTCGTTATTATTGATTTTTATTGGGAAGAACAGTAATACAGCTGGGTATTTTACTGAACATTGATTCAGCTGAGTCCATCACTTACGATTTGAACACACAAGATTCTAGTTACTATTCTAGAGCCCAAACAAGAACTCCCTAAATCCTTTCATCCAAAGACACCTACTATAATACATATATACAGTATGTGTGTGTATGTACCAACATATATGGACTTTTTAACTATGTAACGAAAATCTAGCTCAAGGCTCCATAGCTTAAAAGAGTAGATATGTGATTTTCTGTTTTTACATACATTCAGCTACTTGTTAAGAGTCATATTGTGCGAGTCAGAAACAGTTATATTTCTATCTTGCCTTTTAAATCTGGTATACCGATGTGATGGTAAAATAAACTCATGCTCTTTTTCAAAAACTTAGCCAAAACTGGGACATCAATTTTCCAACATTCAAATGATTCTCTATTGCTCAGATGTATCTGATCAGCAATATTAATCTCCAAAGATTTAGATATTTAGATATTAAGGAAATGAATTTCTTTTAAAGGCCTATACAGCTATGGACTCATTAAAAATGTAACCTACTGTCTAGATGGAGTAAGGTGTCCTTTTTAATGATAATTAAAAATAGTTTGTACGTGATTCTATTCTTTTCACGATTGATCACAGAGGTCTGCTGTTACAGAACAAAAGAGGAAAGGGTCTTAGCTCTTTTTTATTACTTACAAAACCACATCATCATCAGTTCAGAAATGAAAGAAAAAAAAATTATACTAACAGGGCTCTACACTACTAAGTAATTATTCAAAATTTCCAATTATGTTGTTTTACACTGCACCAAAAAAGAAAATTAAAGTAAGTTTCTGATGTTTCTCTTTTGGTATAATTAAATAATTTCAGACCACAGATTCAAAGCAAAGAATAAATTCTGCATTACTTTGAGAATCACATTTAATACTGTAATTCCTGTTTCTAGTTTTAAGATTTTAACTTAGACCCTGAGGATATTTATAAAGCTGCTTATTTATATGCACATTGAAGGAATTTATATTGCTATCACACTGAATATACTGTACCATGACTACAAACACTCAAGAAAGTTCTGATTAAAATCAGTAGGCAGATGCTACTTCTGCTTTCCTTCCTGAATAACCTAGCCTGTGCCACAATAGTGTAAAAAACTCAACCTCAGAGCACAAAACTCTTAACACAAAATAATTTCTCAGTTTTCTTTTTAGGAGTTCACATAAATTTTGTGGGGAAACAAAACAGTTATGCATTTTGTACAGTAGCTCAAAAAACTACCTCAGATTTTAACGATTTTAAACTACATACAGACTGCAGTCCCTCCTGATATCAAACCCATGCAGTGAAGAAATAAGCGACAAATGCACAAGTTTCCACTGGCATTAAGAGCAGTGTTATGCATGGCACTGATTCTATTTCAAACATCTATATTAAGCACATGAAACTATAGCTCATAACACATGACTTTTCAGACTGCGTCATAGAACTTCTACAGCTACTGCAAACAGATAGCAATGGTTTCCTCCTGACACCTGACTGGAAAACACCTCAGTCTAACCCACAAAAACCAGGAATGCTGAATTTTTATAGTAGAAAAGTGAAACTATATTTATATTTTTATAAATCAGATCTTCATAGCTGGGATTAGTACCACACTACCTTTGTTTTCATTTTCTACCACTAGTTTACTCCAGGATGGGACATGTTAAAAGCAGATCTGACAGGGCAGACCTGACTTAATCATTACTTTTGAATTCCATGTAAAATGAAAAAGACTTTTCACAGTATGCATTTCATAGCTTTTCTTACCTTCATTTTCAGTGGTAGGACATTCCACCTGTACTGCCAGGTCAAAGGTTCTTTCTGGATTCTCGCTGTCAAAGTAAAAAGAAATTGCTTTTAAATGTAATTAAACATTAACTGGATAAATGTAGCATGTGAAAAGTATATGCATTTAATTTGTATTGGCTTATATAAAACGATTTGTTAGCAAATGTTAAGGATTGAGCAGAACGTCCCATTAACAGAAATGAACACCTAGCTTTTCGATGCTCTCATAAGGTCATTTCACGTGTTAACAAACTGAATTCAGACTAGAAGAGAATGGGGGAAATGATTAACGTTTCTGCTATTCCAAAAACTTAAATTAATAATGAATTAGCAAAGATTCTTCATAGGCTTTGGGCCTACATCATATACACACAGTAAAAGCAATTTCACCCTAAGAAAAATGTTCAAATCATGGATAAACAGATCCAGTTCCCTTTTGTGTTAGGAGCTAACACTTGCAAACTTAGTGCATTCCAACGCACGAAAAATAACTTATTTCAGCAAACTGACATTCTCATTTCCGAGCCTTTTTGCAATGCACAAACCATCACTTACTTTATCCTGCTGTCCATAGTTACATCTCGACAGCTACAGACCGGCGTGTGTTTTTGCTGTCGGAATCCGGAAAGAAGTCACTGCAAATGCTTCGTCTTGCTAGTGCCTTTGCTTCGATGGTGTCTCATGGGTTTTACGCTCCGTGGTAGCCCAGCATGATTCTTTCAGTTGCTGTTTTTAGATTTTCTATTCTGCTATCTCAGTGTTTCAGTTCCACAGATTTCCCCACTGCACAGAAAACCAGGAAGTAGAACAGAAGCCTTGGTGACGTCATTCCTTTGAACAACACCTGATTTTTGAGCGCAAGTGCTGTATGTATGTGTCATTTCAGTCTACAGCCCACAGTACTCCTTAGGCTGAATCATGTCGTAACCTAGGTTACAAGATGCGGATAAAAAACAGTTTCTTAAAGGATTTGCCATGAAAGTTCTGTTACACCATTAAAAAAAACGTATTTGAGGTGCGGCACCAGTCTGCTGTCAGCGATTGTCAAGAATGGCGTGTAATAGTGCATTAAGTTTTTAACTGTAAAAAAAATTCCACATATTGAGGAAAAACTGGCAGAGGCTTGGATATTTTAGTAGGGTAAATGTTTTGACAGTAAGACTACCTTGCCCGATAACCTCGGATCTATTGGAGGAACTCGGATTCAATTCAATTGGGCAATATGGACTTTCATGCCCTAGTCATTGTCAGTCGTATAGTGACTTCTAACGTGCACATCAAAAGTTAGAAGTGCTGCTTGCTGCATATTACATTTTCATAATGATTATTCAAAAAATAGCTGTGACGGGACACCACTGATGATTAATTTAAAAATGAATGTGCAACTGCTCAGGTTGTTGAAAATGTAAGATTCACCTATCACAAAAATATCACATAAAGCACTAAAATATGTAACTCTAAAACACTGATGTGATGGTGGCAAGTTCCTAACTAAATTAGGATAATGTAAAATTATGTCAAATTTTATTTTTTAAATCAAATATAGTACCATAAAATAGAGTCTTTAATTCATCTCTACCCTTTAATTCTCTGCTTAAATACCTGTCCAAAAGATAATTACAGGTCAGTCTGCAACTGAAAATGTTTTTTTTAAACCTACCCTTTGTCACTGCATTGACAGGGATGAACCACCACAGTGTTAACTGGAGTTATGGAATGACTCTGCTCTCTCGTCTGTGTCCCTGGATATACAGAATAAAGCCATCAGTGATAAGTGATTTGCAAAAGATAACAACTTCTATCTTTAAATAAAAAGTTCTGTGATAGCTACAGTATGAGTATAACACTATACACATAATATGTTGATAATTGCTTAGATTTTCTAGCACTGGATACAGGAGATAGCACTAGGAATCCTTAAGGTTCTGATAGTAAAGTAATATGATTTTGATTTATTACTGGTTCTTTTACTCAAATATCAAAATGGCAACTGACCTGTAAGGCTGATTTGGGAGAAAGAATAGACCATTTTTACTTTAAAAAAGTATTTCACACAGAATACCAGTGCAGGTTGAGAAAGGTGGGACTTTTCTTGCATAAGGTAAATGTCTTAGTCTGGAATTCTAAATCTTGAACATTCAACTTTTCATACCAAATAAATGGCATAAGTATTCCATGACAGTAAAAATAAATTCACCATTTTAGCTTCAATGTCTTTGTTACTACTACAATAAGTCCCCAAATCTGAAAATGCCTTGAAAGCTGTGGTTTGTCTCGTCTCACGAGAGTCTAACTGGCTGTTATCCAATTTCCTATAGGCAGACTGGAAGGTAATTAAGTGGCTGCAAACTGGGACATGCTGTTGCTAGTATTTACATGAAACAGGAATGCTAACTATCGTGCCAACATTTCTTTCTTAAACAGTTAGCCATTATATGCTTATCTAAACTGGCCCACATGTCCAGCCACTGTTTTAAATGACCAGGAATATTTAATGAAGATATTTTGTCTCTTTTAATAAAAAGGATTAACCACTCAATAAAAAATATAAGCTGTTATTATTGAACCACAAATGCCTTTTAATGTCTTGAATTTCAGTGTTTGAAATGCTAACAATGGTCATAATGAAAAGCAATACATAAATAGTAAAGCGAACCTTACAGTCGAGTATTTGTAGTGTCTTGTTTTCTTTATTTGGAGTGTTTCTTTGTTTTGGGCTATAACTGAAAGGAAATGGCAGGAATGAGTTGTACTGTATATGCAGGCCTTTGAGAAGAGGCCTCTTCTGCATCTGCTAAGCTTGTGCATGTCTACAGCAAAGTCCCCTTTTTTCTCCACTGCCCATGATCCCTCAGCTAAAGCCAATTGTTTAAGAATTTAGTTATAATTGTACACTTCACAAACCTATATTGTCATACTGAATTTACAGTACTTTCATTTTGCAGTGGACAAAACCACACTAAACAACTCCTAACATGACCCCAGCAGGATAGGGAAGTTAAGGTTTAGTCAGTTCTGCATATTGAGATCAAGTACCGACAAAAGAAAAACTGAATATTGAATACAATCAAAATTGAATTCTGCCAAAAACACTTACAATGCAAAATCTGTTTTCTAAGTGTGCACAAAACTAAATTTAAGCCAGCATCTACAGTAGAATACAGTGCACAGCCATATGTTTGACTTGTTCATGTTTAATGTACCTTGGCAACTATGAAACTTTTTTCTCATACATATGGTAAGAGTTTAACAGTGCATTACATTGTACTCAGCTTTTAATTCTTCTCTGCTAAAAAAAATCTGTCAGTTTCTATTAATCACAACCACATTAGAAAAGATGGTTTAAAGCAATAGTTACCCTTGAAATAATAAAAATCATTGTTATTATTCATGGACCTATGTAAATAACATAATAAAATAACAGTTTTATTTTCATACACTGATCATTGTTTAAATGACTGAATGAATGTTACAGATCTTTTCTAGAATATTTGAATGGAGCCATCAGTGCTTATGAAGATAATATATATATTGTCAACAGCATTTTATTTTCCCCTTTCCCTTTACATTTCTAGAATTTATGATTGAGTTCACCTATATATAATCTAAATCTATATATCTTGTTAATATTTTGTTTCTCATTTAAAGGTCAGCAGTTTCTACTGGTGTTCTTTTACATGCATTGAAATGTGCGTGGGTGTTGGCGTGAATGAGGACATTAACCAATTTAGTCATATGTGTAATCTGTGTGAATAGACAATGTTTTTTTCTGCAAAAAGATAATTAAATGCAGCATAAAAGTCTCCTTTTTCCTAGTCAAATACTGTTTAGCAACTAAATATACTTATATACAGTATATCATATATTTTATATGCATGTAAATACAGAATGTGTGCAGTTATATTCAATACTGCACACAGCCAAAAATATGTGAAACTAATAGGAAATAAACATTTTGCATAAACCACTTATTAATAATAAAATAAAAATTGATTATCCTCATATAATATGCAAATTCTCCTCACAGTCATAAGATTGAAGACAGATTTCAGAACCTGAATTCATTCAGACAAGAGAATGTATGACACAAGTACACGGACTGCCTGCATGATCAACTGTTCTGTTTTAAAAAAATGTAATCTAATAGTGCAGTTAATAATCTAATAATGATCTAATAGTGAGTGAGAAAGGGGTGTAAAGAAAGAGAGTAATAGAAACCTGATCAAATGGAGTTATTTTATTATGGAGTTTTAGTTTCTCTTCTTAATGAAGGCTAGGGTGTGATACTCATCATGAAAGAGAAGTTCACTATAAAGATACAGATAATTGATGTGGAAATGGGGAGAATTATTATGGGAAGAAATGTTTAGACTTTTCTGCAATTTTCAGATTCATGTTTGGGGTTATTGTGCAGTGGTAAAAACGGGCATTTACAGTATAAAGTACCACCTTAATCTCTTAATTTCACTGATCTTCAAAAATGTGAGGATGGCAACGGGTGAGTGAAAGATTTTCTTCTCAACAATATGAGGACCTGTAATACACCAGTCCTCATGCAATCTGATTTCTTAAATAAAACAGAACAATTTGTAGACTCATACACTGGCTTCCCTAGTTGCTTCAGTTTAAACTTGCTTCTATGTTAAACGGTGAGCTTCATGGGAAAGTTAAAAAGAAGATTGTAACTGTCATCTATCATAATAATGCGCTAAGTAGAGAATATCAAGTCTGAATGGACTATTGTGTTTCATGGGGGAGTGGAGCAGTTCCCTAAAACACAATCTGAGTTGCATTTTCATTTTTTGTTCCTGTCACACAAATCTATAGCTACAGCAATTACACAACTGCAAACTAAACTGAAGACAAAGTGGTATAAACAGTTTAGATATCAGTTTTACGGAGTATGTTAAATGGAGGCAAACCTATGTTACAGCAAAAGATAAAACAAATAAGTCTTTTCATATAGCAAGTGTAGGCGTTATCTGTTCCTTATATGTAGGCATATATTTGTTTCTTAACTTCAAGAAAAAGTGGAAACCGAGTCATAATTCTACATTCCTCTACTACATTCCAGGTATTGTGGGATTCCCAATCAGGAACTCCTCTCTATTGGTGTAACACCTTCTTGAACAGGAAGGCAGTATATACTACGTACACACCCCAGTCACGCTGTGGAGGGCTTGCTGAGAGTCTGCCAACAGTCTCATTTCCACTTTAGTAGAAAACGATTGTAAAAGTTAAAAAAAAAAAAACAGTTTTGATCATTTGCATGTAACCCTTAACTGGTTAAAGTTGATTAAATTTCATATTGTTTTTAAAATAAATACAGCGATAATTTAATGATATGTAAGAGGAGGCTTTATATGTTAATGATATCGTTCATGTGTCTCGCAGTTTGTCAGTACCTCAGAACACACGCATTTGTTTGTAAAGATTTAAACTCGCGGAGTTTGGCATATTTTATCAGTGCCCGAAATCGCATGGCTGAGGCGACTGGTCGAATTAGCTCACGGAAGTACAGTAGCTTAGAAAATTACAGAAACACCGGTAGCAGCTCTGAAAAACAAGCCACCAATAAAAGCAAGAGCAGAGTCCGTGCAATAAAACCCTTAACAGAAGATGAGAAGGAAATTGCAAAACTGCACCAGGAGGCCTGTGAGGTAAGAATTATTATATATTTTTACATTGGTAACCATGTCAAGGAGACATGCAGTCTCAACCTCAAAAACACTGTGTCCTGTTAAGCCTGCCTCGGCCTCTAGTGGAAGCGTTTGAAAGGTATGCTGCATTCTTTGTGGCTGGCACGAATATCAATATCCGTCTGCATATGACATTTGTGCTTTTATTTGGCTTCAGGGGAGTGGAAACCTATGGTGATTATAAGGATATGTTTCTTAGTAGTTTTTTAAACTTCTTCCGAAGAATGGGCAGCCGAGCAAATGCATATTAGGCAGGTATACTATTACGTTACAAATTGATAAACCATTACATTTGTTACAAAAAAATATTTGCGGTCCTGCGTTAATCAAGTTGCCGGCTTTCGCCGGATATTCGAAAAACCCTTTCAAAACCTTGTTAGGAGCCACTGCATCAATTGGTATTGAAAATGTACAGTTCTCATCAACAACCAAAATGTTTTGAATTTGCACCAGAAAAGCACTGATACTTTTTACGCACGGATATGAGCTTTATCAACATGACTAGGTAGCTTGTTCCAGATTCCCACAAACCTTTATATATTTCTATAGGATAAAACGGTGCCGTATATTCACGGGTTTAAAGACACTTCCCCAACGTTTCTACTTATGTAACTTTGTGTAGCCCTCTTGTTTGTGTTACATTGTTCACACAAAGGGAAGAAGACTTAGTGTTCATAACATTTTTCCAGCATGGGGACCAATTGGCTGGTAATGGTACTGTACATAACTGAACCTTGATGGGTCTCCAGCCGTTGTGCTGTGCATTCTCCCATATACGCCAGCAGCCATATCACCCTGCAACTCATACCTGGCAACCCACTGAAGCTAAGAAGGTGTGAGCCTGGTCAGTACCTGGATGGGAGACCTCATGGGAAAAACTAAGGTTGCTGCTGGAAGAGGTGTTAATGGGGCCAGCAGGGGGCACTCACCCTGCAGCCTGTGTGGGTCCTAATGCCCAAGTATAGTGACGGGGACATTATACTGTAAACAGACGCCATCCTTCGGATGAGACGTAAAACCGAGGTCCTGACTCTCTGTGGTCATTAAAAATCCCAGGGCCAGTATCGATTAGGGTTTTGCTCTGTACCCTAATAATGAAGCAGGGTGCAGGCCTCTACCCAAACTGATGTGATGCGATACTGGTGTGTTCTTTTCAGAAAAAACAAGATGCCACAATTCTGCTGGTGCTTCCCTGTGTTTGAGGATTGACTCTTGGAGGAGAATTTGTTGCATTCATGTACAGTATGTCATAGGGTGCCATACAGTAGCACCAGTAGTGCTTCTGATAGGAAGATGCTTTTGTCACAGTAGATCCTTTAGTAGTTTGCCCGTCTTCTTGTTTGCTGACTCAAGAACAGTGTTGACATTCTTATATTTGTGTGCTTTTCCGAAGCAGCACAACATGCCACCTCTGAATCCTCTCTTTTAGTAGCTGGTGTAACTTTGCTTTCAGAGTTCCAGCATAGTACATCGTTGGGTCTCCCAGTTGATTGGATGAGTATTAGTTTGCCAGAATCATCTTGGCTTTCATCACAACAGCAACACCTGTGACATGGCCTACAAGCTTGCATTGACATCAGTGTTAGATGTCTCATTCGTCCAATTGACGCTAATTCCCCAGTAAGGTACTGTAGAGTACAAAGCAAGAGTGGCTGTTGTAGCAGCATGCCCACAACATTCTCCTTATGCAGTACAGGAGTGGTACCCATAAACTCATACTTAGCCCTTGGTTATATTTGAGTATGTAATAAAAGTAACAGGTAACGGGGTTATTTCATGCTGAAAAGAAAAGAAAGGAAATGCAACATTTCGGCTGTGGAGCCTTCTTCAGGTGTGATGTAATAAAAGTAATTGCCAAATCTAAATTCCAAATAAATAAAAAATATGACCTATTATAGCTCCATTTCTAATTCTCTTCAGAGACTTTTGCTGCTTTGCATTTTAGGGTAATGACGTATCCTATAGGTTATTCTGCAGTATGTTTTGCTTATATTAGCAAGGTTTCTCCATAGTATAGCCGATGAGTAAGTCTGTGCTTGGTGCTTTAATGCATCTGGCTTTTAGGTACAGATAATAATCTCTCTAGGTAAGCAATCACACTCCTAATATAGCCACAGTAAGACAGACACACTAGCTTGACTAACTAGCTTGGGTTAAATAAACCTGTTCCCTCAAGTGGCATTTAATTTCACCATTCAGAGTTCTGGACATGGGACACATGGGGGTCACAAACAGCAACGATAAGTCATAACAACAGCAATAATTCAGCTATTTACGCAGTGTGAAGTCCCTTTGAGTATTCGTTTCAGTGCATACAATGAAGCAGGGAATCAAGAGCAACAAAAGACGGCACTAAAAAAAATATTTTCAAAGCATTAAGTTTAATAACACCGTTTATAACATCAATAGTGTTAAATTAAGTGCTGTTAAATAGTTTTAATCAATGACATCTTTGTTTTATACTTAAAAGAAGTTCTAACCACAAGAAAAAAGTCCGTTCAGCAGTCAGTTAAACAGTTATTGAATGCATTATCAAAACATATTATTTGAATTTTTTTAATAGTACATTTGTTTTTGGTTTCAGTAGTAAATAGCTCACCTTTATCTGCATGAAGTTTGCTTATCAAAAGCTTTTAGTGCTTTAAGAAAACAGCATCATTTCAAAGTGCCGTAGGGCTTTCCACTGTAATGATTTATCCTGTTACAGCGTATTGCAGTTTTATAGCAAATCTACTGAAAGACTTGAGAAATGTAGTGTAATGCGGTGGAAAATGCACAATACACAGACAGTGCCAGCTTCACTATGGAAAGCCTAGATTCCATCTGAAATGACAAGGCATGCCATAGAAGAGCCTTAGGCATTTCTTGCATTCTAGTTTGTCAGATCAGAAAACTGGTGTATTTTTTTTTAAACCAAAGGTTCTTAAAAATATGATTATTAAACTACAAATTATCATTGTAAGAAACTATAAGGTATATACAATATATACCTATGATCTTTCCTGGAAGATTATTCTGAGCAATTATTCAAAGCCTTGAAAAGCATTGTGGACCAAAGGTTTGCGTATGGTGTAGTGACTTTAAAGTCCATTTTCTGTTCTTTGCAAAGCAAATTGAAAAATGTAGACTGTTGTCAGAAACGAGTGGCACACACTAATGGATCTCTTTGCATTTTAAAAATATGCTTCTTTCGATTAATACTATCCGAGGAAATCATTTGACAAAATCCAAAAGTAGATCGGTGCAAAAGTGTCAAAAATGTTTTGTATTCAGCAACATTATGGGCTGATCTCCTTCACGTCATTAAAAGTACCCTGATACAAAGCTATTCCAGATCAGATTAGAAATGCTTTATGTACCTTTGTTATATTCAGTGAATATCAGCCACGTCAGCAGCTACCATGTCTCTTGCTCAAAACCCTAAATAGAAATTGTGACTTTTGTGCCACATTTGACAAAAGTGAGTCTTTGTGGAAGTCAAGGCTGTGTATGTGAGTTTCATTCTGTTAAAGTCATAAAAATGGAACTGAGCTAACAGTAACAATTATTGGCATTTCTAAAAATAAACCAGTTTCACCACCTTGGTTCATACAGTTAGTTACAGACTGCCACAATACCGTGAGGAAAGTACATTTCACAGAAATGTCATTGTGAAGAATAATAACTGCGCATTTGTAATTTTGAAATAACATAGGTTTCCATTTCTGATGGAAACACCTTTTATTTATTCAACTTTTGCAAATATCCATGTCACATTTCAAGGAAGAAGGTGTACATAAAATGTATTATCTTAAGGATAAACTATTAAAAGCAAGGACATGGAAACATTGTTCTGTCACAGTCATTTTTCTAATCATCTAGACTGAATTCTGTTTTTAAAAAGTCACAGCCATATAGCTCTGCATCTCTGAAAAGAATGTGAACCTTGCATCCAGTTTATATGAAAATCATACAAGTCTGATACATAGTCGCATAGGAATGTGAATAGTCAAGGAAAAATGTTTGCCACCAGGTGGCACTGTACTCAATGGTGTGCGCAATATAAAAAACAGTGGAAATTAAGGTTTTGTTTTTTCAAGTGACATGCCAAAGAGCAGTAGCATGACTTGCTTATGTATGATCTGATATATAAAGGCTACCATTTCTATGGACATGCTTTTACTGGCAGTTTGTATCATTGTAACAGAGCATATTGAAAAGTTGTAACAGTGTAGTCCACTGCCATTCTAATGCCTGTATACGTACTGTACCTGTAGTTTTTTAAAAGCAGCATTTTTCAGAAGTGATAACAAAACTTTATAATGACCCTGCATTTAGTAATATTTCAAAGTCACTATCATCCATGATGTCATTAGGAATAAACATCTGCATTTTATATATAATAACAAATGAAAGTTAACCCCATGCTGAATAACAGAAAAGAGAAACACAACTATTGAGCCTACTTCATATGTGTCACACACCCAAATAAGGCTCAACAGCTGAAATGTTGTTTTTTTCAAAACTCTGAAATTTTGGAATTAACTTTTACTTTGTTGCCAGTGCATGCTGACACAGCATGTGACAGCTCTATTTGAACATTTTATAATAGGTATAAAATGTTTAGTTGATGTAACTAATGTGTGATGAATAATAGAAAAGAACAGTAGATATTTGCTGTTGTGCATGATAATAGAGTACTGAATGAATAAAATGTACAAGCCTTTCATGAAACTCTGCAGTTCCCTACCAAATAAATGACAATGTATATAATATTTAATCCCTTAAGTATATTCTTAAAATTCATATTTATTTCAATTGAACAAGTCTGTTTGCAAAACGTTTAATATACTGTTTATTTTTGTATGTGTGTGTTTTTAGGCAAAACAGCAAACATATGTAGATCCTGTAACAGGGTATCAGGTACTGACCAAGTTTGCCCACCTTCAGAGAGGAAAGTGTTGTGGAAGTGCTTGCAGACATGTGAGTATGCTTGTATTCTTGAAAGATTACCCTTTCTGTCTTTTAAAATAAATGCTAGAAAAAAACATTGGTAATCTTTAAATCAATTGCTTGCCTTAAAGTTTCATTCGCCAAACATTTTTGAAAAGTCCATGCACATGCGCATTGCTGTCTGTAATCCCACTGTTGTTCAGTAGTGAACTTGTTACGTATAAGCAAAGTTTGTTCAGATCATGGGTGGCAAGCAGTCTTTTCAATAAATGACTGAATAAGAACAGTGACAGCAAAATAAAACTGTAGTAATCATAAAATAATCACACTTTATAGAAATAACTTCAAAATGAATAAGTGTAATATAGAAATATCCAAGTTCACAAGTAATTTTTTATATTGATATATTTACTTGTGTTTTCTCACCCGGTCCATAGATATAGTTTTTAATTTTTATGTAATTCATTCTTACTTTTCTTCCTACAGTGTCCGTATGGCCAAGTCAACGTGAAAGACCCAGCTAAAAAGAAGAAATTTAATTCAGTGTTTTATATTTAGCTATGAACACTGCAATATACAGTATGCTCTTACTTTGTATGGAACAGAATATCACAGAATACTCCTAACTATTTTGAGAACATATATCTTTTAAATTTCAGATGTATTACCAAACTGATGTGCAATAATGGTTAATGTCTGAAAATGTTTGCTTGAATATGCACTTCATTAAAAAATAAAGCTGAATCAATTTTCAACCTAAGGAGTTCAAAGCTATAGTATGATTTCTATAGTTCATTTTCCTGAAAAGTGAGCCAAGTGAACTAAAGTGACATGTTTAATAGAAATCATAGAATCCTTAGAAAATATATATGAGTTTTTGTTCTAATCTTATGACAAAGCTTCCTGCTTTTGTTTTGGTGCTTCTTGTATTCTCTTTCTGATGCTTGTTATCAACCTAAACATACAACTCAATGGAGCATGAATCAGAAAGCTCTAAAACACCAGTTAGAAAGTTTTCTAACCTAAGTAAACATCTCTTGTAATGGCTGCTTTTCCCAGTTACTCAGTAAGAATAGTATTGTTTGCCCTACCTGTTACCACCTGTCTTGCAGTTAAAACTTTTACTGTATGTAAACCTTTCCTTTTAAAGGAACGTTATAGTTTTAACACCTTATTACTTGACTAATTTCTGTCTTGCATAACAACAAAAAATGTTTCAAAACAAAAAGGTTTGCGTTGACATCAGTTTTGCTCTGGATTAAAAATGTGGAATTTGAAGTCTGAACTCCGGTAACAGGTGGCAGAAGTACTTCTGACTTTACACTCCATTATTCACAGAGTCATGTTCATGTTTTGGCTTTATTGTAATGCTAGGTTAACAGTTTTGTACCTAACGAGAAAAGCTAAAAACTGAGGTGTTTTTTTTTCAGATTGCCAGTTTAAGATATTTTAAATGTACCTTTTTAAGTTTGTAACATTGTGTTCTTTTTCAAAAAACGGGTGGTTACCTGACCACAAGGTTATACTTTTTTTAATGAAGCCAATGAATGAAGTATTTTTGTGAAAATACTACGTCTCATAGAGTCAATTTCTATTCTATTACATTTGTCACACAAATCTGTCATTTTTTAATCTCCCTAAGGCACCTCTGCATAGTTACTGTGTGTTGTTTGGTTTAATCTATTTTTCATAAAAATGCAACATAGCCAAACACACCACCAGAGTCTCTAAGGAGATGCAGATAGTCAAGTCTGCAAACAAATGGAATTGCTGTGTATTAGCATAGTTTCTTTAGTTCTTTTATATTAAACCAATTTTTGGATTCTCGTTGTATCTTTTACATCTCTGCTCAGTGCAAAGCCTTACTGTATATACCCACGTAGGAAGAACGAAAGCCCTGGCTGATTTACACCGTTCTTACCCTCGGCAGATCGGCCACTTGTGGAATCCTAGTCATGTGGCTAGCTAGTGACAAGAGCCAAGTCCGTGTGCACAGTGTGTGCCTCACAGAACTTGTCCTGCTTGTGAAGCGAGCATCTTTAATGGTTGAGCTACTCAGGAGGCCCAGTTTCTGCCGTGTTACATTCCATTGCCTTGAACTGCATATTCACATAGACTTCTGTCTACAACAATCTATCTACAACAATCACATAGCAGTATATCCAGTTGGCACAGAAGCACTTTGTGTGCTAAATTTGTTAATTCACTGTAAACCTTCACCATCACTTAATAATTTAACAATATTTGGTCTACTTAATAAATTTTCTGGGTGATGGGTGATCCCATAATCAACTGGCCACTGAGACAAGATAAGTTTTTTTAAATTTGCCCCTATCTGAAATTAGTGACATACAGGCATAACACTTTTACTAAGCCATTTTTGAACCCTGTTGCCACGCTCTCTTCATGGCACTTGTAACATCAAGTGAGCAGTTGATAAGTTTTACTGTTGGTAGTTCAACCTTTTAATCATTTTAAGATAAACGGAAAGTTGAAGAAATTTTTGACTACACAAAGTAATAGAAGCATGCAGCAAAACTTTGGAACTTAAGCTAGAGGAATCCAGAGTCTTTGTATAGCTCAGACTTGTTAAAAAAACTACTCTGCAGTATACAGTGATAGGAGTATGTTATAGAATGTTAAATGCATGTCTTGATAACAAGTCAACATATGATATTGGAATTAAGAATTTATGTACTAAATAAGAAGTTGTTTTTATGGGAGACTTCAATTTTCCCCAATAGACTGGGAAGAAGTTATAGAAAAGTCAGCAACAGAAACCAAAATGTTAGACATTTTTAAGGAGTGCTTTCTTACTGAACGTATCACAGCATCAACAAGAGAAAATGCTTGAGAGATCAAGTGAGAGAACAATTAAGGTGCTGGGAGTAATGGGGTTTTTTTTAAGTATACTTTGAGACTATACATATTGAGTCAGATTGAGGACACAAATTGAAACTACGGGCAGTGCATTAGAAGCTGAGAACAGGCATCAGTTCTTTATCCAAAAAGCTGTAAGAGCAGGGAACAAGTTGCCCACTCAACTTGTTCCCTGCTCTTACACATTGACATGTTGTTGGAGCCAATACCCTTGCTACTTTCAAGAAACAACTGAGATGCTTGGATCGATTAGCCATTAATTACTATACAGTATAAAACAGGGTAGATGGACCTACTTGCACTTAAGTAAATGCATAATAATTAAGTAAAGCATTAAGATATTTAATTTTGAAGGCAAACTGAAAAACCCATAATTTCTCAAAATGTTGGGTTATGGAACCAAAAGGTCCAAAACCAAAAATGAATAATGTTGAAGATGAAGAATGCTACTACCTACTGTATGTCTGCAACTATCTTTAGAAAACGGACGGACAGCTCCCTTAGATTGTTACTCTGATTCTGTCACACATGCTAGAATGTCTTGTTTTATAGGCTACTCCGGCTGAACGAGGGAATGTGTTTGTGGCAGAACATTGTCACTACTGACTATTTGCTTGGTCACAATTCAGTGCCAAGTGGGTCCCAAGGCAATTGCTTCCTGATCAGTAGCAAACACTTGTAAGCATCTACAAGGAGATTCATAATCATAAAAGTACTAAAGGGGACAGGTTTCTTGGATGCATAGTCAGTGCAGATGAGAAGTGAATTTATTTTCTTGAATTCTGAATTGAAGCAACAGAGCATGCAGAAGCAACATTTCTACTGGAATGGTGAAGGTGTCAGTCATCAAATACCTGGTCTGCTCACAATGGGTGTTCTCTTTTGCCTAGGGACTTATCTGTCACATTAACTGGATGTATTGCCATTTAGTGCATCCCTTCTTTCAGCTGACCGTGAAATAGGCCAGCTTACGTATCAACAGTAGCCCTCGACAGCTAATACTCAGTAGTTACATAGCCTGAATATTTTCCACAGCTGATGACTTTTCGACACAATTACTTTGCAGAAAGGTATAAAAAATGTGTTGTTAAATAAGAAATAACTATGCTGTTACTAAGTTACCTACCTCACATTTTCATGAGGTATAAATCACCTTTTTTGTTAATATACTTTATGTATCAGATAATTTGGATTTTATGCTTTAAAAAGTACTGAGATCACAAGAGATTATTTAAATGAGGAAATTCTGCTTTTACAACTGAGCGTTGTTAATGTGTTGGGCGGAGCGGTGGCTCTGTGGCCGGAAGGTTGCCGGTTCAAATCCTGCAGCTGGCAGAGGAATCCTACTCTGTTGGGCCCCTGAGCAAGGCCCTTAACCCCAACTGCTCCAGGGGTGCTGTACAATAGCTGACCCTGCACTCTGATCCCAAGCTTCTCTCCCTATCTGTGTGTCTCATGGAGAGTAAGCTGGGTTATGCAAAAAGACAAATTCCTAATGCAAGACATTTTATATGGCTAATAAAGTGATCTTATCTTATCTTAATCACTACATATTAGGCTAATATGTACTAATGCACTTTCTTCTAATATAACATTTGTTGCTAATGACTTTAAAAGTCTAAAAGCACAATTGAATTACATTTCATTTTAAAAATTAATCATTGTTAATGTGAGACATAGCACAATGTTTTTTTTTAAAAAGGCAAGCTGTAAAACACTGATTGTGCCCTCAGATCCTTTCCAGGTCAGTAACATCATTGTTGTCAAAAGGAAAGACAAATAAATAAGCTAAATAATGGTAAGTTAAAGGAAGAGTTTTCATTGTTTCCAGAAGCTTTAGAAAGTGGATGCAAGTTGAAGTTAACGCATAAACATTAACAATACTACTTAGAGATAAGTAGAATTATAGATTCTTGGTTCATTACATGACTGTTACAATGTTTGTTTGTATACAAAAATAAAGAAAAAGATTTCAAAAAGGCAAGGAGCTTTCACCTGCATTATAAGATGTATTGAACATCCTCTGCAACTCAAAACCTTGAGTTTTCTAGTACATACAAACTTGACTGGATTAAACAGAAAATACATTGCTCCACTTAAGATAGAAGCATGTTTGGGGAATATAATGAAGAAAAGGAATTCTTGAAAATACCCCAAAACTTCTTCGTACTATGATAGTGTATTGCTAACGATGGACCAAGAAATGGTCAATTAGAAGACACCAAAGGACATGACAACGTAAATGATCTTCTATGCTGTGTGGTTTCTACTATTCATCTCCATACCTTAATCCTGTGCCTCTGAGGTCATCATTGCAGCATTGAAATAGAAATTGTCAAAGAAAATGTCAACAGCATGTGTCAGATTATAGCGTCCTTCAGTGTGACATGGTAATCTTACCTTCCTATAGTTTGCCATCACAATCAGTGTCATGCATATTACATTACTGTATGCATCAGTTGGTTACATCATATAGTTTGCTAACATTACATTAAATGCTTTTATAATCATTTTATGAATTATTTCATATTTGACCATTAATTTTACTGGTTTTACTATAATTACTTGCATGACAGCCCTATGCATAACATACTGTATTTAAAATGTGTGATCTATAATATACCCAAGACATCTGATTCTGACTGATGTTGTTGATGTACTTGATAATGTGAAGCATTTTTATTAAACAGTGTATACCCGTTTTTTTCTGTGTACCATTACCGGGGGTGAATTTACTACTAGAAAATATTTAATTAGCAAATTAAAAATAATCATTTTAATTCAATAAATTGATTTTAATAAAGTATATGAAATGCTTATTATATTTTGTTGTAGGAATAAACATAAATCCTTTGGGCCTATACATTTATACATGCAATCAAAGCAGGCAATTAAATCGGTCAAATCAAGAAATCAATTTTGTCTGAAGCACACATCACATTTAGTATTGATCCTTTTTTTGCTTCCAGGAATAAAGTGTGCTCAATAAAGACAATAGTCTACATGCATTCTTGTACCATCACACATTAAAATTCCTATAGATCATGTATTTGTGGAACACTTGGGGAAGATTAATTGGTAATTTATAGAGAAATGAACACTGCAATTAACAATTATGGTCATAGAGTCCTCTTAAGTCATGTGTCAGTCACTACAGTCACTATTGGTAAAAAGCCCCAATCCAGTTCTTCCTAACATCACAATCAGCTGTTTCTGCATACATAAAAAATATTTCTGCATATATATGCATTTTTTAGCTGAGATCAAGATTGAAAACAGAGGGTGATGTGTATAAGCATATTCTGTTCGCCAGCAAAATCACTTCTTTTATCAGTTTAGCAGTAAAATTACTTCTAACTAGGAAATGGAATTTGAGTGATCACCTTGTATGTGATGTGTCCAGGATTCCTCTATCATATCTAAAGTATAAGCATATCAGCACACACAATGTTGCTCCTCATCTAAATTACATCTGAGACTTTGAGAACTATGAAATAATATTGGTTCATTTTAAACACAGCTTGCTCTGGTTTCCTCACATTGTCCAATGGCATACTGGTAGGTTAATTGAGAAAAATTGGTTCTGGTGTGAGTGTGTGCATGCTTCTGTGTGTGCCCTGTGGTGAGCTGGTGTCCCTTGCAAGGTGTATCCTGCCTTTCACCTGTTGTTTGGAAGGATAGGCTCTAGCTCACACGCAACCCTGTATTGGATAAAGTGGTTAGAACATAACAGACACACTCTGTTACATTTCATACTGCAAAACTCAGAGACGTCTATGGCAGTACTAATTTACTAATTACCAAAATAAATATAAATAGATTGATTAGACTTATTAGCCCCCTTTTTTCCGTCTCTGTTGCTCACTAACTGAACGTCTCCTTTTCTTTGTTTCTATTTGATGATAGGGACTTTAAAACAAAATACTGTTGTCTTGCAGTAAGACTCCTGCATCAATTCACTTCTTGATTAATGTATTGCACTGACCTCTGTATATTAATCTTTTTTCATACAGTACAGGCAAATGCTTGAAAGGCAAATGCCCACTTATGCCCACAGCAAGTTCAAATGAGAAGCCCAACAGTGGGAAGAAAAAAATACAGCAAGATTTAAGTAATGACCAGGAGAATCTGGAAAATCTGCGGACTGTCTAAATCAAGTTTATAACGAAGGTTCAGGAGGGATGACGACAGCTAAATTCAATCAAACTCGGCTGTCAGTCATGTTATTTCCTCTTCTAACACATTATATATATATATAATGTACTACATGTTATCCCCTTCTTCTTTCCCTCTCTTACTCCATTTTATATCCCACCTCCACCTCTGCAGCTGCCCCTTGGTCACTTCTCACTCTGCATGTAGTTCCTAGCCTCCTCGTCCTGTAGCCCTCAGATGAGCAGGCTAAACCTGTGACTAAAAGACTCCATAATCCTTTCAGTACACTAAATTCTGGGGTGTTGTTATTCCTAGGGAAGTGATATAGTTGGTGTGTATTGATGCTCTATTCTACATACTGTAGGTCGCTTCTTACTTCCCTAAGTGTCTGCCTTAAATTCAGACAAGAAAATATTAAAAATTCACTATATACAAGGGCAGCTTTAAAAGTGGAAAATGGTCATCCTGTGTGAATAATCTTTTTGTGTTGTTTTATCATGGATTGCTCAAACATTCTTTAAAGTTTAAGATTCCTATCTGTCTGTCCCTTGCAGATTTACTAAGTTAGGGATAGGTTATAAATTATATAAGTACTTCATGGTTAAATAAAGTAGATGCACAGCTCAGACCGGACTATAATACAATAATTAACAAGCAGTACTAAAATAGAACCTTTTAAGGAAGCATATGAAAAATTTTGTGTAAATACTTATTTGACAGAAGGAACATTAATCTCGCAGCTCATCATCTTGCTTCATCTTGTACATGACATCGGGTTCATTATTCTTTTTAGAAACATACATACCAAGGCCATCACAATTTCAAATTCATCACAAGGATTTATAGACTCAAACCAAAAAATAATGCAACTCTAACAGGATCCTAGAGGGCTTCTGCTATTGACAAGCTTTGATTTTTATGGATATTGATCAAATTAAGTCAAGTGTGATGTATCACCATTGTATTGTGTTGCTGGTGCCCATGTGTTGTGTTTGTGTGATTGTTTCATATACCGATACTGGCATATTTAAGGAGTGGGTTAAGCTTTCACTGGTTTGAATCTAAATCCATACTTTTTCCTGCCAGCATGATTTCCTGTAAGTGGCAATGAAATCTGTTTTGCTCTTTACTTTATGAAGAACGATAAATGCTGAGAACTAAAAAATAAGCTCACTCTTCTTAATTCGAATGATTTTGTAGTGACCCTTCCAAATATTTTTTTACTTTAGAGGAATGTACAAAGATAAAATAGCCTAGATTTTAAACATTTTGTCAGCTATGAAAATAAGTTAATATATTTTGATTAATATTATTATGCACACATTAATAATGGAGTGTTGGTAGCTCAGATGCTGAAGTTGTACACAAAAACTATATTGTTTTATCTCTAAAAATTAAGAACTTTTCTTGTATCAACCTTGAATTACTCTTGTAAAAGTTTTAAATGAATATTCATCTAATTGGAAACAAATCAGTATAGGCTTAATTGATCATTTATAAAATGTTGTTTTAGTTTAGGTTCAATTTTTCCTCTAGGGTCATACCAGTGTAGGTTTTCTTCACCCTTCTAGTAACTAGAGGGAACATCATTGCAGGTAGTAAAGAACATACTTTTGATGGAATGTTTTGCTTTAGTATTTCATTATTATTTAAACATACAGGCCTACAGCAAATGAATGATTAAATAAATAAGATTTACTAAACGGTATGTTCACCCCTACTGCTTTAAGTGTCTTCTGGTGCTTAGATATTTTACACAACAATGTCAAAATTACATACATATTACTAACATTGTTACAGCATAGTGTCAAGTATTATTAAGAAACAGTATTATTACAAATATCCCAACAACAATATTAAAATACTGAATAAATATTAGTATGTGGAAAATGTTATCCTTTAATTTAGGGTCTTTTCTGAAGAAGGTTGATTGCATACTTCCATTGATTTCTTCTGACAACATTTTTATCTTTGATGAATAGGACTTTAATAAAGTTTCCTGTTGTTAACAATTACACCCCCCAAAGAATGACTTGATTTTGGATTGCATTTAAACAAAACAAGAGCTCTAAGTCTACCTGTCTGAATAACACCCAATCAGATGTAGACAATGAGCTCATTTTATGCTGTTGCTATAGAAACTGCACACCAATAATGAATTCTTTATTAGGTTATCGCCACTGAAAAATTAAAGTGATGGACCGAATCATATCAAAAAAGCTTTTAGATTAATTTCTTTAATTGCTTACGGACATAAAATACAAAATGGGAAACGAAAAGAAATCGGAAATTGCGCTGTGCTATGTTATATAAGTAGAATATGTAAATACACATATATGTATGTCTTTTATATTTATTTTTACTTTCTTTGCTGTACAGAAGAAGAAAATTGCTTTCAGGAAGAGTTTTAAAGACAAAAGCAGGATTTAAAGGTTGTGTTTAGAGTAAAGCTTAACTGCAATAATGAAAGTTTCATAATAAATTGAGAATTTGAGAAATCAACTGGGTTAATTTATATAGGACAATATGTACTTATTTAACTGGTTGCCTCAAGAAATTATCATCAAATACCACCATATCCAACATTTCAACAGCAAATGTACAGTATTATTTGTTACTCGTATTAATGGCAACGTTTTTATCAACACTAAGAAATATAAAATAACACATAAGGTTAAATTCAATTTAAAAGTAATTTTAAGTCTTCATCTTGAAATCCAAGTTTTTAAACAAGTAGCGGATAAAGTAAATCTACATGCCAACCCTACATGGCTCAGATAGAGCATTTTAAAAAAATAAAAACTGATGGTATTGTTTTAGCAATTTAAAAATAACCGAAAAACAGAAGACGTATATTGAAAAAGAGACTCAAGAGTTAAACAGCGAATGTCAATTTGGCGTCTGAATTGGGTTGTTATTCATAGGCGGAATATAGAAGGGGTGTTCATTAATCTCTATGTGTATTTATACTAAATTTTGGAAATTTTCATTAAAAAAGTCAGAAAGCTGGTTTAGTATTAGTGAAATCATCACAGTCCGATAGCTTACATTGCTCTTCGGAAAGTTTAACTTTTAAAAATACAGCGATTATAGGGTCAGTTCTGAAATATCTTGCCTAAGGGTTGCACTGTTAAGAGTTATGACATCCTTTAATTAAGTTCACGAGGTAACACAAGCACCTATAGATTACCGATACAAAAATAATTAAAATAATTATTACATAAAAATAGCAATGCTTAGTTTGGAATGAAACAATTAAATGTTAATTCGACGCATAAAAGTAAAAAGAAAGAAGATAAACAATATTTCTGTTACAAAGCCTCCTCACACACTTGAAGAAGGTTCCAAAACCTAAACCCTGCACTCTCTTCTTTCTTCCTACTTTTCAGTATGGAATTAACCTCTAAATGTTCCTTTGTAACTCGTATTCTGACGCATCTCCCCGTGTCGACCCTAGCAGTTTAATATTAACAGCAAATTAAAAATCGAAATCGAACTGCCTACCTAAAACTCTATCCAAGTTACCCAAAGTATAACCCTTCTCTCTCAGAAAAAAAAAGATATTAGAGTCTGTACAAACCCTCTGTAACATTTTTTTCTGAGATTTATATGAAATATTTGTGATTATTTAATTATTTTAAACAGGTGATGCTTTAAGTCATCATTGCATTAACAATATCTGTCATTTCCATAAGATAATACTATTAACACATTAAACACGAATTGTAGTCCACAGTACAGGTACAATACGCTTAGACTTGTGTGACATTATAATTGATTTTCATTAGACTTATATGATTCCGTCTTCATCTGATATTTTACTCTATAACGCTTAGGAATTCTGTCATTTTGATGTAATCATAACCATAACATGACCTATACACAACTACGCTTTTATTTAACATTATGTGTACAAACAATTCTCACTACATAGCAATCCACCCTATATATATATTCTCTCCCTTAAAAGTGAATTTGCGTACACTCGCTCTCATTTTCTTCTAAAATAACCTATACATTACACAATGTTTTATATGATCATAAAATTAAAGACTAAATTACTTTTTTTTTACAAATTAGACTAGTTTGCACATAATTTAGAATTTCCTGAACCGATATTCAAAATACTGAAATATTTAAATATATATTTAGAAAACGCAGACAAGTCTCAGTCCACCGAGCAGCTGTTTTATTTTAATTAACACTGGGACTGAAAGAAACAAGGAACAACCCCCATCTACTGGCAGAATCCCTGCCATCTCTACTCCATCATATTTCCAGCCCTCAGTCACAGGGGCACATTTTCACGTTGGAAAGCGTCTTAAAGCCAAGGTAAGCTAAAACTGCTCTTCCTTTAGTGTCTTTGGATTTAATTTCTTTATTATGAGTGCTCTATACACGACATGCACAGATCCAACATTGTGCTTTAATAGGAAAATCATTGTCAATATAACGTCAATAGATCGCTTCAGCAAAGGCAAGCGACAGAGTTAAGAATATTCAGCCTTGACAGGTATATCCTCGAAAGACAGCACATTAACTAACGTGCCCTCTTTAATTTTCATTCTTTACGTGTTTTACACATTATACCAGCTTTAAAAATGTACTGTATATTCAAGCCGGCACTTGAATCAGCGTACAATCAGCATGATCTAATTTGCGCATCTGTTCATTTATAGTAATGTTTTAGTATATGGTATATGTACGATAATTATCACTGAAAATGTAATTTAAGTGTTTACTTAGTTGCAAAATAACGCAGGAGTGGTTATGTATGAACGTCAATCACTATCAAATTCTACTGCATAAACTAAAATGCGAAGCAGAATCAAAATGTGAACCCCAAATGATTTTTCTCCAGTAATGATACTGTGGTAAAAGGTGTCAAAACCAAATTGTTTGTCTTTTCGGTGCGTTTTAAACATTGAGTTTCTTGTTGTGAAATTAAAAATAACTTTCGTTTCCTCAAAAAACGCATTCGGTGAGAAACACCTTGCAGTTTTATTATTGAATTATTCACACATTGTTAATGTTCCGTAATGAATCCGTTTCGTTTATATTCATTCACCATTCTTAAAGATCACATACTGCAGGAAACTGGACAAATTTAACGTGTAAGCAAACACAAAGATATAGGTACATGCATATATGTGTACAAAATGTGTGTCTTCTGATAGCGAAAGTTCTCAGCCCTGCTTAGCTGGTGGTCGGTGTGTGATGGCCTTACAGTTTTGCCCATGGCCGATTATTAGGAGATGTGAAGTTAGCAGCATTCAAATATTGTTTTCATAGCATACTACCGAAGGAAGTTCTATGGTTTAAAAATCTGAATCAATTAATTAAATATATAGAAATCATCTGAAGTAAGCGGCCGTACTTACCTTAATATGAATAGCATTAACTGACATCATTCTGTTGTACATAAAGGCACTGTACTGTATACTGCAGAAGACCAGCGGGCGTAAAGTCAAATGAATTGGTAAGTTGCCTTTTTTGTGTGTTTTTACATTAGAATTGTTTTTTTTATAGCCGTTATCTTTCCCGGGGGTTTTATAATGGAATGCCATTTGTGTTATTTTTTAAAGATAAAGACCACCTCTAAATAGTTACACCATAAAAATGTTATTTGGATTTGGAAACATTATGGTTTCTTAAAGAATATCATTTACGATGTTCTATATGACTCCAAGTAGAATGCAATGTTTCCTCCATGCCCTGGATATAGCCGATGTCGTCTTCATCAGTTAGTGTACTGTTAACAGGAACTGACACAGCGAAAAGAATGGACTATGCAATTAACAGTAAATTCAGTTTGTTCAGTTTATTTTAGAGTGGTGCTACTGGAACTGCTTAATTATATTTAATAGAGCCACAGCGTTGAGACAGATATGGAAACGTAACACTACTTAAAATGATTGGTATTGGCAAGTGTACCTACTGCACCTTCAGATTTGTATTGAACGTGAAGAAATCTATTAACAGGCAAAGCACATGGAGAGTACTTAGCTTTTTTTTAAATAGAAATTCTAAATTCTTATACATAAAACAAACAAATCCCTGAATCATTAATATTAAATGTAAAGGGAATAAATTCATCCCGTTTTATTGTGTGGAAGTGGAAAATAAACAGTGTAAGTAATTTAATCTTAAATGTATACTGTTTTATACAGTACATACTGTAGGTGAGGTACTTTTAATTGGATGTGTTTGCCGTACTAAACAGAAAAGCAATGATGCCGCAAACAGCAAAAACGGTAAATGTCTGTAAATATGATTTATCCTGTTAAATTTTGCACGTCGGTGTTTTGCCGGCTAGTGCAAATCATAAAATGTTAATTTGATAAATAGCCACAGAGGTTGAACGATGTTTATTTACAATGATTTGGTCCGTCGAAATATTCCTCAGGAATTCTCGAAACACGTTCTGTATTGTGTTCATCGCAATATTAATGGTCTCAGTTCTCAATCGAATCACAAAATCTAATGTAAGCAAAAATTATTAGGCGTGTCATATTGTCATTACAAACACAGTCTTGAATAATTGGGATCCCCATTGAGTGTATAATAGATAACAGTTTTATTTAAAGGGCATTGATTTTTTTTAAAAAACGGCTAATTGCATTACTTACAGTAAATAGCAGCCCTGCTGTCAGATTACAGCATGCCAAGAAAATAGCAAATCACAGTTTATTTCACTTGATTAGAATAATTTACACATGCAGTTCTGCCTTATGGACTAAATTATAGCTATATGGATATCAAGATATGTGATTTGATTCATCATCAATCAGACGAGAAGTGTTAAATACTTGATTCATTATGTGCAAGCAATACACATAGAAACAAGCCGTACAGTATGTATTGTTTTAAACCTTCGGATACAGAGTATACTTAATCTTCTAAGGTGTGGATAATACAGGAGTAGGGTTGTGGTAAAATCAAATATGAACAGAAGAGCGAAGCCTTCAATCAGGAATGGTATCAGATCCGCACAGGTGACAAATTCTATTCCTGATATTTGGTGGAACATTAGTTCTCAGATATGTAAATAAGATTCCACATAAATAATTAAAAATTAATGTGATATCCCAAATGCGTTCAATATGTGAGAAAGAATACTGGTATAAAAAGTGGCGCTAGTCTTAATATCATTTATGTAATAACGTTATTTTCAAAACAGAATAATCTTGTGCAACACTTAGAAATGAAATTTAAGATATTATTAATATCAGAAATGGCCTTTCTAGTAAACCATTTTATATTTTTGAAGGAAACAGTTTTGGAATATACTGTAATTGCGAATGGACATACATTTTTTCCTGATAGGGTTCCGGAACATGATGGATGGAGCGCTAGGAAACCATTAGGAACGGTTGGAATATAATTAAAATAAAATATAAATATTTCCGCTTTGTAAATTCATATTTTTTTGTAAATTGTAAACTAAAACACAGTTATGCTACAAAGGGCGACACATCGATTCGATCATTTCGGAAAGTTTAATGAAACTTTGCGCTTTGCTTAGAACAATGTTCCAAGTCCATTTGTAAGGCGGCTTGTCGATGTCCGCAATATTTGTTTTAAATTTCTGTTGTTTATAGCAAAACTACGTTGAACAAACGTCCACGGGCCTCATTTTAGACTTTTTTTTTTATTTTGAATGGTGAGTGAAAATTAAAAAGGTCATTTAAACTGCCATAATTTAATGTATGTTATTGTTTAATTTTGCCCATTAAGAGAGGCACACAGAGTATAAAATCATCCTGTATCTTTGTTTGACATTACTAATCTAAATAAACTAACATTTATCTACGTTTTTACTTACATTTAATATTAATTGATTTACTGCGGCAGCAACACTGATGTTGTATTAGAAGATGTAAAATGATGGACAGGTATTCATAGAAAACAGTTTTGTTCCCTTTCTTGTTCTTTCAGAAATAATCGTATATGTTTTTAAAAATCTATTTAAAACACTATTAATGAAAAAAAAAAAGTTAATACCAATTCATTTTTCTCTCTGCCCGTGCTGCCTATCACCAGGGGTTTGAGAAGAGAATGACAGGTCTTTGTTGGTGAATAGAAATCACTGGCAATCCAGAGAGGGAGAACTCCTCCTACCAAATTATCCAAACTGGGCAGGCTTTTGCTCTGTTCACAAATAGGACACAGCTCTCAAATTCAGGCAGTCCCAATCTGACCTTCAAGCTCTTGGAACCCTAAAGGAAATAAGGGACTGCAGAAAACAAAAACATCAACATTTGTTATTTCTGCTTGCCGCCAGCTCTAACTTTGGTTGCCTTATTATCTGGACTACACTTTGTGCAAGCCGTTATCAAAGACTGGGAAGTGAGTCACTGCTGCGGTCTTTTCTTTTCCCAATCTTTTAATAACCGTTTGAGTTGTACTTGCAAGAAAGTGAAGCTTAGCACCTGTGTGAATCTTTTGCTGTAGATATTTTCGGATGATCTGAGACTCTGGGGGTTGTATATGGAAGTTGTGGGGTGCAAGGCAGAAGAAAACACTTACACATTCCGATCATCAGCCATGCTTTTCCACGGAATCTCCGGGGATCACATTCAAGGAATCATGGAGGAGATGGAAAGGAGATCTAAAACTGAGTCTCGTCTGGCCAAAGGCGTTCAAATGAACGGAAGGGAGACGGTAAGGACTCTGTTTCTGAATTAACAGCAGTTCCCTTTATTTTAAAAGACCCCCTTGGTACAAAAGGCAGTTATTAGCTGGGACTGTTAACGCGTTGGTTTATGTTTTCAAAGCGTAATAGGCCTTAATAACTAATTGAATCGAACAAATAGACATCAATTAACATAGAAAAAGGCGAGGGCTAGAGAATCCACAAATATATATGTACTGAAAATGTTTAAAGCACAGCTTGTTTTCACATAGGAACAGCACATTGTTGTTAATATCAGCAATAACACAATATTGTTCTGTCGCAATGTACTTTCTATATACAGACGTGTTTTAAACATATATAGGCTATATCGTTGTATTATTATTCCTTTTTGACAAAAGTGTATTGTCTCTACCAGGAAAACAATATGTTTTCGGCAAATGTTGTTGGTTTGCGTGATTTAATTCCCAGATTTGTAGTTTCATGTAAATCTGTTATAAAGCGACACGTGGATAACTGAATTTGCCCTAAACTAATCCAAACAGCTCAGGTTTGAATACAAAACCTGGGTAACAATACATTTTACAGTTTGAAGGATACATCATTTGATGATGAAATGGTACCTTTTGTAGTCAACCAAGTCTATCTCTTTGTATCCTTCAAAACTGGATAGAGGAAAAATGGACAAAAGATTGTGTGAATTAAAATATAGCTCAAATCAGTTCCCTAAGGTAGGTCTCTGAAATCAAATTATGTAACACGTTTGAATGATATTATGATAAAAATACTACAACACAAGTTTTTATTTTGTTTATTCGTAAATTTAAACTAAAATAAACTAGTTCTGAACTGCTGATTATTGAATTATTGAGCTTTAGTGTTACCAGAAGAAAATAAAAATGAACCTGTGCAATTAATTTAACCTAAAGCCGATTTATTTTAAAGATAAATCCGTATGTCTTGTACATGCCTATAAAGGTACATTAAACTTAGAATGAATATTCGTGTTTATTGTGTAAACCACACCCAGTGTGTTTTTCGTTTGGAACTGTTATATATTGAAAATCTGCCAAGACTAATTCTTTGTCACATTTTCCTAAAAGTAACATTACATCATTTTTATGTTCAGGTGAAGTGTATTAAACATTTGTTTAAACTTTTTAACTTTATGTGTTTTCCTAAAAGCTACAAACACAGGCCTACTATGGTTGTTTCCAATGTTAAGCACCGTAGATAATGCCAAAATATTTGTTCATTTATTATTTTTAAGGTTGTGATTACAGTATTTATTTAGAATAAATAAAATTGAGCATATTTAATCTATATCATTTGTAATATCATATACATGGAAATACACCGTTTATATTGTTTTAATGCATAAAATTGTCTAATTAATTACAACTATACAAATTGAATTGCTTGTCGCGGTTTTACAGAGTATGCCCTCCATGAGTCCGGAGAAGCCTGCCTTGTGCGCTGGTTGTGGCGGCAAAATCTCGGACAGATACTATTTACTCGCAGTGGACAAGCAGTGGCACCTGAGGTGTCTTAAATGCTGTGAATGTAAACTCGCTCTTGAATCAGAACTCACCTGTTTCGCAAAGGATGGCAGCATTTACTGCAAAGAGGATTACTACAGGTAAGAATATTCTGGAATTTAATTTGAATCCTTAAGGAAAGTCACTAAAGTCGTGTCTTTAACTTTACTTTCCAAATGAAAACGTTTCAAGACCTAAAATGAATCGTTCGAAAGTAATGGGCAATTAGACTAATATTATATATAATATAATATTATATCTTTATAAAGCATATGGTAAGTTATTGTTATTACCATTTTCTTTTAAACCTTAGAAAAACTTTATCTGATTTTCATAAGGCTGCTTAAATATGGTTATGTTTTTATACGTTTTTTAATTACTTCTAAATAGATTCTTACTGGCTGTTGCATGCAACATTTCGCTCGATTATATATTTCTAACTGAAGAATACAGTTTACACATTTTAAACTATATAGTATAATGCGCGTGAAAACACATTTTCAAACACCTAACAATTAATATTCCAACAGTTTTAGTTTACTTGGTGCCCAAATGTAAAACAAATATTGTAGGCCTACAGAAACTGTTTCATATTAAAAGCGTTCTAACTGTATTTTGCGGAGCATGAAAAAAACTTAATAACCGGTTCCCTACAGTGGCCTGCTTCGCGTTCCTTGATCGGTCGGACAATACATTTTTGCGAGTCTGAATAATTTTGGATTGCAAATAAAAACTAAGCACGTTTCAACATGAAGGATTGTATAACTCAAGATTCCACCTACATTATTGACCATTTAAGTCCTTGCAAAACATCAACTGATAATTTCAATTTCTTAAAAGCAATATTTGAAAAAAGTATTTCTTGAATACTAATTACTATATACCGTTGACTTAAGCTATGCCCACAGCATAATGTGACTTGTAGCTTTATATTTTTCAAGAATTGACACATACAATTAAGGCAAGTCTCCAATCAGTCCAACTACCCCCTTACATGTACTGTATGATCTACCTCAGAAAAGTACCGTCTTTACAGTACCAAACAATAAACTGGTTGTTTTTATTTTCATATCAGGAATGATGCACGATGCGCATCGACGCATTACTTTAAAGAATGTTTGCTGTTTCAGAAGGTTCTCCGTGCAGAGATGTGCCCGCTGCCACCTTGGTATCTCGGCTTCGGAAATGGTGATGCGCGCCAGGGACTCGGTCTATCACTTGAGCTGCTTCACGTGTACAACTTGCAACAAGACCCTAACCACGGGAGACCATTTTGGTATGAAAGACAGCCTCGTGTACTGCAGGGTCCACTTCGAAACCCTTCTACAGGGAGAATACCACCCCCAGTTAAACTACACCGAATTAGCTGCCAAAAGTGGGGGGTTGGCATTGCCTTACTTCAACGGCACTGGTACGGTCCAGAAGGGGAGGCCTCGGAAGAGAAAGAATCCAGCGATAGGTGTAGACATTGCCAGTTACAACTCAGGTAAGTACTCTTCACCTTCAGTATGGCCCTAAAATATTACAAAATATTATAAGATCGAACTACACATTTGTTGAAAATCTTATTCTTTATCCCCCTCCCACACTTCTGTGCTGTGATAATAAACAATTAAGCCATTTAAAATACTTGCTTAATTACCAGAGTAGCTAGACGGTTTTTAGACATGTAATCGAGGAGAATAATTAATATCTACACTCGATATTTGCCACAATATACAGTATGTACTTGCTAATGAAACTGTTCCTTATTAATACGCAACATTCACACGGGCTAAAGGATTCTCTAACAAGTAACGAATAACAAGTCACATTTCTCTGGGCAATATAACTAAGCACAATTGATCATTATTGATTCTTTAATTTAACAGTCCTGCCCCCATTAAAAACAGGGGGTAGCTGATTGGGGTGAATTGGTCACCTACAGGTTAACGGCTCAGAACCCTAGAAATATCGAGGTATTAGACACAACCTACAGTATAAAACTTTTTTTTTGTTAAAGGCTCTTGGATTACAACATTTTATTAGTTATTATTTTTTATTAAATACAGCAAAGGCTCTTTTCCCCAAGAAATCGAAACCAAAACAGCGTATACCTTCAAAATTGTATTTGTGAATTATTGACAAAAAATAAAATACGAAGATGGAATTGCCCCAAAAAAGTCATTTGCTAAGATACATAAAGATTGAACTCACAAGGCTTGACTCTTAACCCCTTTGATTCAGCAGGTATGAATCATATCAGTTAATGAGCTCTCTGCTTTGATACTAATGACAATTATTATTATACTCGAAATACTTTAATGCTTTGGAATCTACGTACCTTTGAAGCTATAATTCACACACTGCGTTTTTTTCTGGAACCATTTTTGCAATTATCTTTTGCTTGAAGAAGTTTGGCTTTGTGTGCCAAGTTTTAGCTGTTCTTCGTGAATGGGGTGGAATAAGGGTAATCTGCGAGTTAATTGTTCTCTGTTAATTGAAGATGACGTAGGAATCCCCAGCTTCCAACCAGCTTTTAATCACTTCTTTGAAGGTCAATTCAGTTCTCGGGAACCACTACACCGACTCTATTAATTTAGCACGGGAACTGGAGAGCAACGGATTGGGCCTAAACATAATGCACTTAAAAAAAAAAAAGATTTTATATTTGCATTGCATTTAATTGTTTTTCTTTCCAAGCAATATTAAACTGCATAGCGGTATAATATTATTTCAAACATTAGTATGAACTACAAAAGCAATAATATAAAAAAAAACGATTTTGCTTGCGGTTTTAGGAAATAAGAGAGGCAAAAAGCCAATGTACCATAAATGTATCTAAATGTGCAGTATATCTTATTTAAGAGCGAATTATATTCGCAGAATATGTACATTCACCTTTCATAACAGTACATAGCCAATTACTGTAGACTACATAACTATATTAGCATGACATATTTATGATTACGTAAGCAGCCATACCATTTTTTTTATTTTATAGATAGTCAAGATACTTTAACATGAATTGAAAATAAAAGGTTGGTTGCTGATTTAGTCCCAAGGCTTAAAATCCATTAAGGCATTTTTATTTTCATTTTGATTTACGATATTTTGACCAATATTTTTATTTGAAATAGAAAACAATAGACAGGCTCATTGTAACAGTATATTGTATATGCACACACTGGCGCAGAGAAAAATAATAGACAAATAAGTTACAATTTCAGAGTGAGAAAAAAGTATTTTGCACGTCCTTAATAATCTATCATTATGACCTGCGTTTGGACGTTTTACAATGTTAAAACATTGTCCTAAAAAATTATGTGATTATGTTTTGTTTCCAAACAATTCGAAATCTTGAGCAAAATATGGGTGCATTTTACAAAAAGATCTATTTTAAATCATGCAACAAGCCTGTTTTGTTTTCAGCCTCTGTTATTCTTCAAGGGGTGTTAAATAATACAGTGGGGTTGTTTTTATCCTAAAATCTCCAAACTCGTGACAGATTATTGTTAATAAGGGTGTTAGGTTTTTACATGATGATACAGGGACCCCTGGTGGTCATTTTATGGATTAAAATAATTGAACAATAGCAAATTAACTGCTAAACAATTTAAGAATATCTCATTTAAGGTACCTAAACTTAAATCTCGCAGTAAAGAATTCGGGAGTTTTTTCATTAATGCAATCTCTTCCTTTAAGTATTCCTTAATGTGCCTACACTATATCTCGTAATCATGGCATCTAGAATATCAGGCAAAATAATAACAATGTAGACAGTTCAAGTCTTACGTGTGTATATGTCTGCGCCTACCCCAAAATGTTTTCAGCCTGGCACTACTTGCCGATAATTTATTTTAAATTGTCAGTTTTTCACTTCCTAGTCATTTTCTAAATTATTTAATCATTTTTTTAATTATGCAGCAAAATATCGTTGACAATGCATTTGAACCTTGTTAAAAAATAATCATTTCAAATAACCTGATGCTCGTTGTTTAAATTAGTTAATATAATACCAATGCTAGCTTCCGGAAAGAACTAATTCTTAATTTAACAAAATCATGATTCCCGTTGAAAGTGAAAACGGATTCATCCGTTCGTTTTCAACAGCCGCTTGGTCTAACAGAAGGTCTCGGTGCCTACTCACTAACAATGGGCGCACAGCATGATACACCCTGGACTGGACGCAGTCCATCACAGGACACACACATTGACTCACACGCTCGCCTGCGGAGCAGAAGTTAGAGTCGTTAGTTAGGCGAATTTGCAGACTCGCCGCAGAGGGTATCCCGGGCCAAAATCGAATCAGGACCCAAGAACTGTGCTAAATTATCATCATCTTATTATTGTTGTGATGTTGTTTTTTTACACTTATTACTGTAATCATAATTCTGAATAGTAAATACCAGGGAAACAGCAGGTAGGATTTTCCCTGTCTTACTCATGAGATAAGAAAAGCACAGAAAAATCGGCTGTGTAGCTGGTCAGTATTTTGCTTTAGTTTAGAAGTTAAAATCTCAGCCATTAATAACTGTAAAGTGCGCTTAAGGCAAATTGGAAGGTTCTAAAGAACAAATAATTAGACTCACTTAACCTAATGTGACCTGTTTTTCCTTCTTCAGTCTCACTAAATATCCAATTCATTCATTCAATAGATGCATTATTTTATTAACATTTCCCAGTGATTGTATGACTGTTCTATTCTTTTTGTGAGATGCACAGTCCCTAGTCATATTGATAACCAGAAACCAGTGGCAGTTTTCTTGCTGTGAGTAAATAAATCAATAACAGACTTACTTGAGTTTACAAGGCCTCATCCCAAGGAAAGCAATAACTTAACCGAACTTCAGCTTAACTGAGAATTTTGTAATTCAATGCAGCTAAAAGATAAGAGTATGACAATACACAACATTTCATATAAACTGAAAATAATTCCCTAAATTATGAAATTTGTGCATTATAACCTGTATTAACCTGAAAAAAAGACCAACAATTTTTAGTTTCCATGTTACTTTCCATGACATCAATATGTAGTTGACAGACCACAAAAATTATCTTGCGAATGGCATAATCTTGTTTATTACTTGGCTTGTTTATGGAAAAAAATCGCATTTATCAATATTTTAAGTTAGAGCCTCACTGTTTAACTATGGTAAATCCGATTTGGTGTGATTTCAGATTTTGCGCAAATCATTTTGAAAAGATTTAATTTTGGAAATGTTTTGGGGTACATTTTGTTTTGCGTTTAAGGAGTTCATCCTTTTCCAGCTTTCAGGCTTTAGCCCAAAAGGACTGAAAACAAATTCTAATCCTTTAAATGCATCTCTTTTTACTTTATGTAGCATCCAGATGTTTCGGAATCATGCCTTTTATAGTGTTGGCATTTGGGTTTTTGGAGTGCATACTGTTGTGGTTCCTGTTACCACCAAGGATCCAGACTGATTTTATTGTAATTTTAGAGAACGGATCTTGCAATAAAACAATATACAGCTGTATAAGTGAACATTGTCTGGCACAGTAAAAGTCTCTTAGAAATACACTTTTAAACCTACCTAAAAATGCAGGAGCACACCAAAACACCCAAACGATATGCAGACAAAAATTAATGCTTCATAATAGTTCTGATTCCAAATCAGTTATAAAGGGAAATACTGAGACTGGGAAAACAATATCTGTTGTTAATACTGCATGGGTTGATGGTTTCAATTCAATACAGCAGGATTTAGTGAAAGCCAACCACTTGCTTTGTGATTATTGACAGTTTTTTTAAAACATTTTTGTGTTTAGGTTGTAATGAAAATGATGCAGATCACTTGGACCGGGACCAGCAGTCTTACCCTCCCTCTCAGAAGACCAAGCGTATGCGTACGTCTTTCAAACATCACCAGCTCCGCACCATGAAGTCATACTTTGCTATCAACCACAACCCTGATGCTAAAGACCTAAAGCAGCTTGCTCAGAAAACTGGGCTTACCAAAAGAGTTCTCCAGGTAAGCATGAATTTAATTGGGCTCTTCCTTGTCCTTTCTTAGAATCCTCTGTTTAGCTGTTGCCATATTTTGTTTTCTTTTTAACTCATCTTATTTTTTGTTGATCTGTTTATTGTTTTATATCAGGACTTGTTTTATTGGTTTTCAGGTTACAGTTTATACAACCAGGAGAAAGAAAGCACTACACTAAAAAGCTTTAGTCGGTAGACATGTTTCATCCACTGCTTTACTCCTACTTCTCTGTAAAGTGAAAGGTTAAGCTATTTTGTAATAAGGCTTAGTTTGGCTGTACCCTTAGTAACCCATATATTAATATGAATAAAGTCCATTATGTTCTTAATATTGAGGAAGAATTTAATCACAAATTGAAATTCACAATGACTGTTTTTATGTCAATACATGTATGTGTATACTGTATGTATCTATATATACACATGCACAAATTTATTTTTGGTGGATGCAACATTCTGCTTCCAGGTGGTCTTTATTACTATTTGGTTATTGGTTGTTAAGGATAAAAGAAAAGTTGTGTCAACATCAGCACCCCAGTTCTTAATGTAACTTAAACTTCTTATTGTCATCTCCTCTTTTTTCTCATATTACAATCTGTAGCAAGTAAAACTGTGGTGTTTAATAACATACAAACATATTGCGTTATTTAAAAAAAAAGCAAAGTAGAACAAAGAAGCAGAAAAGAAAAGTAAAGAAATCAATTGGGATTGGTTTGCAGGTTTGGTTCCAAAACGCAAGAGCCAAATTCAGAAGGAACGTTTTGCGACAGGAGAATGGGGGTGTTGATAAAGCTGATGGCACGTCACTTCCTCCTCCGCCCTCGTCAGACAGCGGCGCACTAACTCCACCCAGCACTGCGACCACATTAACAGACCTGACCAATCCCTCTATCACTGTAGTGACTTCAGTGACCTCTAGTCTGGACAGCCACGAATCTGGGAGTCCCTCACAAACTACCTTAACAAACCTTTTCTAACATTTTTTTACAAGACATTTTAACAACCAGAGACAGATCTTGGGAGAGCAAACAAACACAAATCTTGGTGTGTAGCATTTGCAACCACTTGGCAGCTGAGTTTCATAGTCAGTGTATGCAGATTTTTCTTTTTGGTCTCGAGAAATTCGAATGTGCAGCGTTCTAGATAAATATGTAAAAAGAAAATTCACATCTGAATTTTTGAAGAGCAAAACTAGCGATAAACTGTTGAAATTCAATATTTATGTCTATTATTTTCATGGCAAACAATTATTAAATTATACTTTTGACTATAAACATCAACATTTAAAAATTTACACATTTCCTTTGATTAAAAAACTTCACAAATCTGCATTTTTTCATGCCTAGCATTAAATAATTTTGTCTTTATTTAAGCTTGCCCAGCAAAATGTCCCTATGTATGCACCACACTGTACTTTCCCTTCCTGAAGGATATCTTTAATATATGCTTTATGGAAATGTGTAAATATTTATTTGTAAGATGTTTAGTAAAATATAATTCATAAGTCATTACATACTGTCTTTCTTTTTGTTCATAATTATCCTTATTTTTATTGGGTTTACTGGATTTATTCCAGTCATTTTGGGACTGTAAGAAAACAGAGAACCTCTAGATTATTGACTAAATATTTATGTTATCATTTTTTAAAATGTAAAAGTTAGCACTAGGTAAAATGGTAAAGCAAAAGGTCCTACACAAATCGCCACAGTATTTTAAAACGATATAACACGGAATCTAAAATCGAACTTCAAATGCTTCTAAACTCAAAGCCAGGTGGATGCTGACCTCAGAATATGTTTTGTTTTAGCGTAAAGCTAAACTGTAGCAGGAAGCTAACAGAATTCTTGAGATCTGTACAGTGGTAATTGTTCAACAGGCAAACCTGATACATTGAATGAGATGTGTTTCAGTGTTTTAGTTATAAACACTGAAAAGAAAATCAGAAGAGTTTTGTTCTGAATTTAAACAGCCAAGAGGTGGCGAGTGTTTTAGTTGATTGTTTTAATAGAGCACTTTTACCAGTCTTCAGGCCTCATTACTTAAAATGTAACATGGGAAAATCTAAGTTCAGATTTCCAGTAGACTTAGTCTTAAGTACAATTGCACAGTGACACTATACTGCCCAATAGAAAGTGCATTATTATATATGTTGCTCAGGGTGTTAGTTTAAAAACTTGTAAAAACGACGCATGGGTTAGCTACAGAGACATACGGAGTAGAGCTGAAAATGTATTAAAAAGTAATTTGATAACTGTAACATTTTGAATGAGCCAGTTGAAAAAAATTCATACGCATCTTATCTTTTGAACATCATTTATTATTTTCTTTATGGACATTTGCCACTGAACAGACCAAAAACATGTTTCTTCTGGCTGAAAGCTAAGGAAAGTCCTTGCTGGTATTAAGAACATTTCATTGAAAGTGTCAAAATTTGTTCTTTAATAGAACAAAAGTGGTACTATAGATCTACTTTATAAAGTAGATGCCTAACTCAGTTCTATTATGTGCCTTATGCTATAACTTGGGAGAAAGTTTGTGAAATTCAGGATATATGTGTTGTTTGTTAACTGATTCACATCCTTTTAACGCCTCACTAGTTTTGTACTGTTTTACATTGATTTCTGATTTCTGAAGATCTTTTTATGGTGTATCCTGTTAAAAGGGGACAGAGATGTCATAGAAAGCAGTTGTGCACTCTTTCAGCTATAGTTGGTAAATCCAAGAATCTTATATATTGATCTTCGTGTTTATAGTACAGTAAGTGGTCTAACAAGATTGTCCATGTTTCTTTGTTTCCTGATAAAGATGGTGTATAGAAACTATTTCCCCTTAAATATTTATGGACCAAACGGTTGTTATATATCTGATTAAATTTGTGTGAATAAAATACTTTGCTTTAAATGAGTTTTATTTTATTATATTAAAATTGAATGTGTTGTTTCTACATTTTTCTCAAAAAATGAAAATTAATTTTTACAGGATTTCTTTTCAGTGACAACAACAGATTGAATATGATTCAGTGATGAATGCACAGTGAAAACTGTTTTCTACCTTTTTTTCTTCCTTATTTTCATTAGTATATTTATTATTTCAAAGTAATGCCCCATGGATTTGCAAATAAAAACCCTGTAGCAAATCATTACCAAAATATCTGTAGGATTATTTTTTAATGCATGAATATGGCTGCCTTTATTAAATGACACCACATAAATTCTGGAGAGCATAGAGAGATATTTTATTACAAATAACGTTAAGTAAAAACAAATGCAGACCCCTAAAATCCAGGTTGCTCTGTAGTTTAATAAATTGTTACTCTATGATTTCTTTCAGGGAGAACAAATCTTGGGGCATTACAGCCACACTTCCCGACGTTTGAAAATTCCCTAAAGTATAAAAAGAAGGGGGAAAACTTTGATCGGAATTCCTCACCATTGAAGACAAAGACAATATTAGGATACGATAATTGCATATTTAAAATCTTTGAGCCAAAAATGTAAAACAGACTTTAAAACCATTTCCTGAATGTTTGAACCTACGGAGGACAACCACTGTATTTGAGCTGTTATCATATAACTGTAAAAACAAGACATCACATTTTTCTTTGTATTGGAATGAAATTCACATCATTGGAAACATTGTATAAATATATATATATATTTAACAGAGCAACCTGTTTTTTTCCAGCTGGGGTAACTGCCTGATTCAAAAGCAAATATTCAATAATAAAAAAGAAAACAAAAACAAAATAATATTCTGACATGAATACTTGTATAAAGCCAGACACATCTATTCCATCAGCTTGCTGAAAGTATTTGTCATAAATGTCATTTTTGTAAAACATGCCTCCTTGAAATTTAGTGGCAGAATGTCCTTCACACATGAGCTGAACAAGAAGACTGCAGAGATTGTGCTTTGGCATCCGGCTGTAGTAAAAAAAAAAGTTAAATAGATAAAGAAGACTCACATTTTGCATGCACTTTTACATCTTGTTAACATTTCCTAAGATGTGTACATTTCTGTTTGATGCACTCTTTTTTGATGTCAACTGTAAAATAAACCTTAAATTGAAATTGCTTTCTTGATGCCAGTACATTAGAATGGATTAAAAGAATTATTTGTCATTAAGATAAATGGTCAGACACAGAGATATACTGTGCGTATTAACCTCATTCATTAGTGCTTGGCATCTATCATGCTACTTTAACTATTCATGCTGCTGTGCCATAGGACTGTGTGTATTATAAACAAACCTTTAGGACATTACTGTTCTCCATAAGACCATCATTTTCTTTAACTTTGCCAAATAATAAGAGAATGGGGCACTGAAAGAGGATAGGAAGCAAAATGAACAGTACATTTCTATTTTAGACTACTTATCTCTTGAAGTAGAAAGAAACAAGAGAAAGGCACCTCATCTTACTTTTTGCTTACAAAGCAAAGAGCTTAAGCATATTTAATTCTTTAAAATGTGAATGCAATAATAATGTTTGTGAAATCAACAGGTCTAAGACCTCACAGTTGTGCAGAATGTAGCTTCATCACCACACTTCATTTTCTTTGAATTAGTCCCACTGCAAAGCAGATTTAAATGCACTCAGAAGTTGCAAGAAGTTGAAGTCTTGCTTTAAAGGAGATTTAAATTCACTCATGTTGAAAGAGAAAATTACTGTTTGATTTGTTTTAAATTTAAGCACCATACATCTACCTTTACTCAAAATATCAGCTCTGCCTAGCCTGTGAATTTTAAATACTATTGTAAATTAAATACTGTATGTAGCTCCTAAACAATGGACAGCTCAAGTCAAAGGCATGGGGCAAAACTGGTTCACATGCACAGGAAGCGGCTGGGGTGTTGTATGGGTTAGATTCACTTGTGTCAGGCTTGTCATTTTTGACACCCAGTATAACACTCCACTGCGATGAAGAAAAATGTTTTAACACAGAAAATACACTTCCAAATGCAAAGACACTTCCTCACTACCTAAGATGTTGGTAACGACTGTTTGATAATACCATTATCTCTGCTGAGGTTGGTATGATGTGAGCCGTTACATGAATGAAGTAAATTCTGTTATCATATTTCAGCTTTTAATTTAGCTACCAGTCAATCAGAAGGCAAATAATACATCTTTCCCATGAAAGGATATTTTATGGAAAGCAATGAATTCATCTAGATATAGTTCTTAAACTTAATGAAAATCTTAAGAATGTCCCTCAGCTGCCCTGCCCTGGCCCTTCCAAAACACAAACTGTTCAAAATCGGCTGATTTCATTTGGTATATATGAAAGGAAAATCCATTTAAAAATTGTTCTTATATTCAATCGTGTTGACATTCTCTGTACAACATTGTAATAAATGATTCAGCTCAATGAAACAACTTGGTGATATGTGTCCCGTATGGTACATGAGAAAAAAACATACAGGATTTTACTGCATGTTTCAAGATTCAGTGATCCATTTATGTTTTGTGTAGAAAGTGGTAGTTTCAAAATATTCTACCAGAAGACACCCACCTACTATACCAGTTTATTTCCAGCATGTGTTAGTGCTTTTGTTTGGTCATTTCTTCATTTATGTTTGACAATTACAAACTATAATTGAAGACATATTGCTGTTACTTCTGTTATGGCTGTAGTTCAGCTGTGGTTTGTTATGGCCTTATGTTAATTCTAAATGTATTGTACAGTCATTATCAGAATATTCTGGGTTATGGCTGCCTGCAGTGTCTGTGTGGGGGGATGTAAGAGTTGTTTATATAATATGTACATAATGCAACAGCATAAAACAACTGTGTTTAATTTGTTTTAATCCAAAACATGGGTTCTTCACAGAACTGCAAAAGCAGGTACAGCAGGTGTTTGTCTCAGCAAAAGTAGCCTTCGACTGTTAAATAGCTTTTATAAAATTGAAGCTTATACAATTTATTGTTTCATCAAAATTAACATGACAAACTTCACCTTTTCTATTTTATATTTTTTTCCATTTCACATAACCTCTATAATGAAGAGCACATGTTAAAGAAAATAGCTAGATTGCATAATGCCATAAGTCCAGTATTTATGACTTGTCTTAAATTGCATCTTCTCCAAAATGATGCAAAAATTAAACAGGTATTACAGTGAAAAAAGAATACTGCCATTTCTGAAAAATGATAAAATGAAAAATCTAGAATTTGCATGCTAATAATCCAGTCATGTGGGTTGTAGATGGTTTTAATCAAAATGAAAACGTAATTAAGATCACTTTATTGGCGATAAACAATTTCTTGTATTAGGGTTTTGTCTTTTTTCACATATCCCAACTTGCTCTCCATGAGACACACAGACAGGGAGAGAAGCTTGGGGTCAGAGCGCATGGTCAGCCATTTATACGGAGTCCTGGAGCAGTTGGGGTTAAGGGCCTTGCTCAGGGGCCCAAAAGAGTAGGATTCCTCTGCCGACGGCGGGATATAAACCAGCAACCTTCCAGCCACAGGCGCAGATCCTTAGCCACAGAGCCACCGCACCGTGGTATGATTAATACTCTCAGATTGCAGTGAGAACATACCAAGCCATATCTGGCCTTTCATGATACAAATTAAATACAAATTTAGTTGTATCATACAGATACTTGATCTTTTAATATACTTGTAACTGAAATGCCAGTGCTGGTCAACAAAGTGGCTTGATTGTCCACACAAAGTAATGCTAAGCAAAAAGCTACACAAAAGAGATGACTATAGCAAAAGCTATAGCCTTGCCATCTGTTTGGCAGCGTTCAAAGGAAGAATTCAACTGATGAAGTGTCATTTCCAGGGGTGGTAGTGTGATACTGCCATTTCCAGACCCAGACCAATATTTCAGATGTCCATTGCCAAACATATGTCATCTCTATGGGGCAGTCCTCTGACATGCATTGTTCAATGTAATGCTCCTTGAGAAAAGATATCTATTTTCCCTTTAGGCATATGTGACGCAACTGCAAGAGACAATAATTCCTGTTTAAATACGATGACAGTTACAATGACCAGCCTCCTTTGTTGCGGATGAAGAAAAAGTCCAGTCATACACATATACAAGCATACATACAAACATAATTCCGAATACAGAAAAACAAACGATGCTTTATAGTTTCAGGAAATATAAAAAAATCTATTGAAAGTGTTACAGTATGTATAATTAATGCCTTCTTTCCTTATTTATACTGACCTCATTCAGCTTTCCAGATGAAATTATGTGAGTGAATTCTGAAGAGCACCAGTATATTTCTGACTCTTAACATGTCTTTTTAAGAAATGTTAGATTAAATAAAGCTAGAAATTAAAAGTATTTTGATTAAATAATGTTAACAACGGAACAATGGAATCAAATTCCTTTTCCCTTTCTTCCCATCTGAAGCAGTTTCTCATAGGAAACTAGGAACTGTCAAGATGGTCCTGTAAAATTACCTCTAAGCAAAGCATTCAAAAATACACAAAATTCAGGAAAAGCAATAAAAAAGTGTTCTTGCTGTTTCACAATGCAGAGGGCAGCTGAACCACCTAAAGTGACTTCTCATTTCAGCTTTTGTGAATATAAACTGCTCTTAACAAACACCTCACATTTAAAAGTTGTTCCTTATCAGATACACATACTGTACACATAATATACATATATAACTAATATATAATTGAAGAGGCTAAAACCCAGAGGACGCCACCTCCCAAACTGTAAGAAGATCACACTTTTGATTCTTCTGTTTTGTTCAAATTAAACTATGTTAACCATTTCCAACTATTGTGCTTTTCCAGTCTTAGGAACAAGGTGTAACAACAATGAAATGCTGGAGAAACAACAATGTAAACATCATGGCAAACACCCACTTTGGTTTTGTTTTAAATCCCTAATGTTAATTCTGAATTTGTGAAAAAAAATCTATGAGGCCACAGACACAAAACTAAAGCGAAACATGACCAATTCTTCTTTGGCATGGCCTAATGAGGTAAATACGTGTTTGACAGAAGATGAGCCCAGCATGCACAAAACCACCACTGCTCGTTTACCTTTAAGCTCCTGGGTGGAATGGGATTTTTCAGTAAAGTACTAACAAGAAGAAATACATGCAGCTATCAGGGTGAAAGTATGCTGCTTTGTAATTGGGATTTTCATGACCAATTCTGCCAGAAGCTAAAAACAGCTGGTAAGAACTTACTTTATCTCTACGCTCAAGAAGATGAAGAAAGCCTTCGTTGCATTAAGTCAATAAAGATCCTTTCCCCAGGAAGCGCAGTGTCCTGGTTTAGAGTTTCTTTTTGAAGGGATGGCTTGTGCACTGCAGAGAGACAGACAGTAACTGCGAGACTTGGGCCTTTGATTTTAGGAATCACTTGAAATTTTGGGAAAACAGACAGAAACCTTACCGAAACAGGCAAAAGAATAAACGATTCGATTCCACTTAATGTTTTTCAGCCTCTACAATATCAGTGGGTATTGATAATTCAGTCTCTGATGTACCCTTGTTTTTTGAGTAAACCTTAAAAGCATTGTTTAAAACATCGTAACACGTTCTGTGTCTTTTAGGAAAAAACTCTTTAATAATATATCAAAACATACTCATAAACCACCACCAGGCTGCATCTCACAGTCCAGATTAAACATGCAAGAAGACCTTACAGTGCTGCAAGAAGTATCTACTTATACAGGAATGATCACTGAGGTAACATTTCACAATTCAACTGCACATCAGGCAATAAGTCCTTTGTTTGGTAGAACCTGGAAGATTAGTAAGAGAACAACTTGAAAAAAATGAAAAAATGGATTTGCAAATTGAAAATAAAACATTTTTTTTCTGTTGTTAAATAGCTCTGTCTAGCTCTGTCTTCATATATACAGTAAAGTTTCATTTGTACCTTGTGTATGTTAAAAACAACATCTATGTTTATAAGCTTATGTTTTCCTTTAACTAGACATTAACAAGGATAACAGAAGTTGAAATCTATCAAATAAATTATTGGACCATAATCGAATATGATATTAAAACCGTGAAAATATCTATAGTCCAATAAGTATTCCATCTAGAAATGAACATATCATTAACATATTATACTAATTTAATTTTCAACAAATAACAAAATGACATTTAAAGCCTTTTAAACAACAACTTAAGTCAACAACATCAACAGTCAGAATAATGTGTGCATCGATTTGAAGACAAAAAGGAATTATACTACTTGAAATCTTCAATTGTAATACCTACTTATTTTTCACACAGTCATTTCAATGAATGGACACAGCAAACTAAATAATGGACTATCAGAAAATATTAAAGTTTACTGTGATAAATGTTATTACTCTGAGATATTCGTTAACTCCTGATGAATAATTTAAGTTTTAAGTGAAAATACAAATGTACATTTCTTAATTATGAGTTCTCAAAGATGATAAAAATTATAACAATTATAACTCACTTAAAAGTGAAAATAGTCTAAAGCTATTCAACAAGATACAAAGATGTTAAATCACGGTCTAAGCAATCAAGACCACAAACAATAATATCAGTGAAAGAAGTTGTGCTCTTCACTTTTAATTGAACACATTTAACCCTTTGTCTGTCTGCTCAACCAAGCAGCTGAGACGTGTTCACCACAGGGTATCATTATTTTGTATGGGAAAATATGAATTCCTTATTTTCTCAACTTTGGCTCAGTGAAGTGTCAACTGAAGGAGTCTGACGTTTTTTTTTTCTGTCTAAATTCTATTTCCATGAGTGACAGTTAAAAGGTTCAGATTTTTTTAAAACTTAAATAAATGTCCAAGGAACACAGAGGGAACTCTAGGATGTGGGAGTAAGCAGCTCGCTCTATATTTAAAGCAATATTTTACTTTGCCCAGGAGAAACAGCCCCAACACATTGCACCCCACATCTTTCCTAGGTGCATGTCCACATACTGTAGTTGCCCATGGTGATGTTTCTGTGCTCACCCCCCAACATGAAGACAAAATGCAAGGAAAAAATAATTGTAATTGGTGTTTATTTATCAGTGACATTATATAATGTGTTGTTGTATGCCTTTTGAATTTAAGAAATTTAATTGGAGCTCTGGGGAAACTCATCAGGTGTATAACAGTCACAATGATCAATACACATTGGTCTTTCTGGAATTGTCTATATAGCCCAGGGTTTCTGAAGTTGATGTGCACTGTTGATGTGCTACAAAAAGCATTTTATGGTTTTCTTAATATACCTCAATTGAAAGGTCTGTATTTTAGTAATTTTTGTCTCACAAAACCACTCATTTACTTCTTCAATCATTGGAATTGGTATTTCTGCATGTACAAAACATACATGAACAAGAGAAGATTACACATTGAATGGAACTCATGACTGTGAACATTAAGGTGGTCATATACCATTCAAACCGTTGGTTTTAAATCATTGTATGAAAACTGTACAAATGAGGCCTGGCATGTGTCTGTTCTGTCTAGTTACAAATTACAAACCAAATACTCAGTACAGAGACTTCATCTACACACAAAACAGAATGCTTCTATCACATAGACTCTTTAGTTTCCAGTTTTTGCAGGCAGCTTGATTTTATTTAGGCCCAAGTTTTAGAAAAAAAATCTCCATAAACCTTTATATTATAGGCTAATATATGATCTCTAAATAAATCTATTTTTTTACAGTTTGATGACTTTTCATATACCCTTTTAATTACTCCCCTAGAAACCAGAAATTTGAAATTGTTAAGACGATCCTTATGTGTACTGTATATAACTGATCCTATTGAAAGAAGAGAGAAAATTGTAAACAATACAATACACACAATGTAGCCTCAGCTATAATCCCTATATATCGCTATCCACACACCAGATCTTCAGATCTTCCTAAAGCCAAACACTAAAGCTGAATGTCAATGGGAAGCATATATTTAACTTTTTAAATATTTTGCATTTGCCAGGTATAGACAAGATTAACAAAAAGAAAGAGATTTCTAATTCAATAGTGTAAATTGTGGGTGTGCAAAGAGTAAAAAAAACATTTGTCTTTGTAAAAATTCTTAGAAACAAACAAAATCTTAAAACATCTGCTTAATGTGTAATGAATATCCATTACATTTTGTTAGATTGGTATTCATGCATCTAATTAATATTTTAATCTACAGTTGGGATATTTTGCAGAAACATTACTCACATTTATGATAGAATGCTAACAGAGATGGAATTAACAAGTAAATTAATGTCACAATCACATTTAAGGACTTGTAGATGTTAATTCAAGTTAACTAGGGAGCAGCTGGTCTCAGTAGAACAAAGATTTCATTAGAACATACAATGGAAATGAAATTTAAATATGGCTTTTTGCCTCCTTCCATTATTTTCTAGTAGAACATAGTGCAGAACAAAGTTTCACTGGATACTAGGGTCACTAGATACATTTCACAATCCACGTAAATTTTAAAGTACTATAATGAAACATTGGTTATGTTGAGTAAAGCGCAAAGTACAGTATATATTACATATCTGACCACAAGTAAACAAACATATATTCTCCCTTCTAAAGTTTTCTTTCATGAAAAAAGAATATGATCACAAGAGATGGAAATATGGTTGTTACGCTATGTCGCTTTATGTTGATGCCAAATATGTTTTTTAAGAAAAGAGCTTATTCTGCTCCTTTATTCTTATTTATAATGGGAATAATAATTTATATTTAGTTACTTTCACTAAATGCCTATACAAGCGTTTCTATTCACACATACTTATGTAAGATTAATGAAAGTTTACAGGCTTTCGTGGACAAAGTGCTGTGTGATTGATTTCTTTTTAACTTAGTCAAACAGAAGAGTTTGCTCCAGGACACTCATTGCTCAGACATCAAAATGGAAGAAGTCTTTTGCCCATAACACTGCGGGTCAACAGATACCGGTAAAGTATGGAAAAAAATGGTATCGTTCTTAACAAACGCACCACACACAGATATGAATGGAAACACCAACCACTTGGTGCTGTCATACAAACTTTTTGAAAACTCGTCACTTTCCCAGCGTTGCGGAGTTTTTGTACAGGCTCAGTGGTGACTTGCGCCCCGCCCCTTTCCTCCGGGAATGCTGGGATGTTTACATTACTGGCACTGAGCAGGAATGGGGAGCAGCTGAGGCACAATCCCTCAACACAAATCACACTTTTCAACTAACTTTAGAAGTTCAGACGGTAAAATTTTAAATCCGAATGGTAGGCTGCCACGCAGAAGCGGCCCACGAACTCCACTGCAGACCTTGAAAAAAGTAATCGAAAAGGCAACCGCCATCAGAAGTCCCAGCAGTGAAAACACACCACTTCCTGGTAAGAAACCCCAAGAAACTGTGAATACGCTTCGCATGCTTGGCTTCAAAAATATTTTCTAAGTGGCCTTTCAGTTTTCTGTGGCGGAAGAAAGTTCATTTCGTGCTAAAACGTCGATGAAGTGAAATACTATCCTTCTTTTTTACTCTGGATCACGTTTTCTTAATATCTAAAAGTTCATTTTTAGTTCACTGTCATGGATTCCCCACTGTAACTAAGAGAAACGGACCTACAGCTACCGTGGTTGACTTACAGACTAAACTAACTTTATAAATGAAGTCCCACCATTCGGTCTGTTGGGCTTTCGCAACGTTTTAGAAGTGCGAATCTTTATCTAGCCACATGTACACTATTTTGCTCACACTGTGCTATTAACAACGATGGTATTTATAGGCCGTATAAATATAAGAGGTGGTGGATATTGTGGACAGCACAGTACGTTTGTCTGTGACTGTGAAAGCCAGTATTGACGCTCTATTAACAATATAGACACACATAGAAAAAAAAACAATATTTCAAGCCTTTAAGAGAGCAGTCTTGAACAGGTTTGACAATAGGGCCATCCCACCCTGATTTCAGGATGACTCATGCATATATCAGCCTAATTCCTTTTTTCTCCTATATTGATATAACTATAGCCTTATTACTTTTTTTTTCTCTCAACTGAACCAAGCAATAGGATAACAGCTGCGGACATCAGGTGGGTAGGGATTAGACGTACTACAATGTTTGAATTTATAAACTGTAGCTCTTGTACATGTATGAGAAAGCCACATGGAAGCAAGGGTTTTCCATCATTGCAAGAAAATAAATCTTGATTCTCCTGTGCTACATGAATAACATAAAATAAATAAAATAAAAAAGGAAATAGAATGTGCATAGTTAAAGCTGTGTGGGGCAGACATATGTCAGTCTTTCACCAATGGGAATGAAAACCATTTTGAGACAGTTCCTGCTATAAACATCTCTTGCACCAATGGGAGCAAAAATCATTTTGTGACTGTTCCTGCCATAAAGGTCTTTTCCACTGATGGGAACAAAAATCATTTTGTGACTGTTTCTGCTATGAAGATCTCTGGGGAAATGTGTAACATTGCACATCAGTGTAGCTTATAAAATTGACATAAACTAGTGATAGTGGCCTTATTGACAGAAGCTTGAGACAGACAGCGTGGAGTGCGAGCAGTTGTACATTCTCAGTGAATCAGGTCATGTGTGACCCAGTTAAACAGCAGATTGTAGGAGAACATTCCCCCTCCCCTTTCTTTCTGCCTTCTTCATACTTGGCCTTTGAACCTATGATTTAAAGCTTCACTGCCCGAGGTCATACACTGAAACGTGTGTTAGCACAAGACAGTTTTATGTTTTTAGGCATTTTCACTTGATCACGTCAGGTAATATCCATAAAACCTTGTGGGAATTCATGATGTCTTCAGGAGAGTTGCAGTTGCAGTGTGAAGCGATTGGAGAGCAAAACTTGCTACCGACAAGAAGAAGAGGCCTCTCAGCCCAAACAGCCCATTTGCTAGTTAGCAACTAATTGGATCATCCCCCAGCCCTTTCTTGATAGAAGCCAGGCTGTCGGCTTCAACAAATCTGATTCTCAGATTCCCAGCTGATTGGGTAGCTTGTTCCATACCCCCACAGTGCTTTGCGTAAAGAAGTGCCTCCTGTTCTCTTGTTTCAAATGCATTTCCATGTATGTTCCACTTGGAACCTTTAACACAAAGCAGAGGACACAAGTGGAAAACTACTAAAATGGTATTCAGAAATTTCAGCAATGGAACACTTAGGTTGTAAGTCAGCTGTTGTAACAATAATGTTTACAGTACTTTAAGAAATTATTCTTTACAGTATAGACCTTAGTAAAGGACCAATTTTATTAGCATTAGCCTGGGAGAGACCAAGACACACACTAATGGTCTGTCTAATGCTGACCACCTCTTTCACTTGCATGTTATTTTGTGTCAGTCTTAAAATCGACATACCGTACTTAGTGTTAAACCCCAGCTCTGAGGGTGTCTGGCCATCGCTGATCACCCTGCTCATCCTGTGCAGTGCTGTTACTAATGGTCCTCTCATGTTAGTTCCTAGCCATGATGAGCTATTTGCACCCAGTAGCCTGCATTTCAACCAGCAACCTGTTTAGGGTCTGTGCTGTCCCATGGGAAGCAGGGTGACCCACATTGTAGATCTCTCTGCAGCATTTTCTGAGACTAGGGTAGTCGAAAAGAGTAACGCAAAACAAGATGAAAATAGCTCAGCCTGTTGATACCCTTTATCGTGGATCTGTGCCTTTAAGAACAACATAAAGCAGATATAAATAGATAATACTTTATTTAACAAGATACTGTAAGTCAGTTGACTAAATTGTTTTTTTCTGTACATTGATGATCTGGTGAAGAGGCTTGCACTAAGGTTCTCCAGAGAATATTTAGAATTGAATATGTTTGCTTAAAAACCTATTTAAAATAAAGTTCCGGGCAAGAGAGATGTTTGCTTTTCATTGGTAGCAAAGGTTGTTAGGCGCAGACCACTTCAGCCATGGCTTGCAAAGTGGTCTGGTTGGAGGCCCCTGGACTGGGCTGGAAAAAGAATTTGTAACATTCTTTATTTTACAGAAATAAGTGGTTGACCAGTCAGATTTTATTCTCTGCTTTCTGACATTCTAGAGTTATTGCTCAATCTTGAGCAATGTTTTTTTGTGATTGTTACCTGGCATCTTCAGCCATTATTGTTTAAGCAGTTATGTATTTTTTTAAAACGTTCTGTGTGTTCAAGCAATTGTTCTTCTAAAATACTTTCAATAACTACGCTATTCTGTTAACTTCTTCAAAGCATTATTGCTCCATGGTAGTGTAAAGATCTCATACAAAGACAAGTCTAAACTTGTAAATGCAGAACAGTAGCACTGTATGTTGCCCAAAAGCCTATTCACTGTCTCTTTTCTTTGGAATTATGGTAACGTGACAGAAATGTGATATTCAGTGAATATCAGCCAAAAGTTAATTCCTAGCATATTTGAGTGGCCCGTGTTGCAAGTCTCAAAAATCAACTGTCATCTAAAATGATTTTGTAGATAGCTGATGTGGGAATCAGAGGATATATGTCAGCAATTGTTTTGTAGACAGCCCTTGGCAACATGTCAGATTTTTTAGTTTTAAATGTGCTGTACTATAGGCTCTCTGCTTTTGCACAGATCTTTTGCTGTGTGATGTGTGTTGACCTCAAAATGTTTTGTACTTTATAAACCATACACAAGTAAGCATTTTAGACAGATGACGATTTGTACCTGTTTGGAGGCTTGGAAGTGTCATTTATCTCTGACAATGTTACAATTCATTATAGTTGCATTTTCATTGTGCTTATATTAATATTCTGATAATGCATTACTGGGAGATTTACTGACATGCTAAACTATATTTCTTCGTTTACGAGATCAGCATAACACATTTTACAACAGCAGTGGTATGCAAATATGACCCTTAATTATTTTGATTTCTTATTATTCATTATCTTTGGAAGGTTTTTTAATTAACACTCAGTTTTTTGTAAGAAAGCGCAATGTGATTAGAATAAGAGAATGCAGGAAGAGCAGTAAAACAGATGTGAAGATGGAAAGGTTTGCTACAGTACATATCAGTATACAGGTATGTAATGTTTTTCAGCTGTAAAGGTGGGTAGAAACAGGACTCTTAGAAATCTGGATAATTTCTATGAACATGTCTAAAATACATTAGTAAACTGCTACTTTACTGTCCCAGTGTGAAATTTAATTCCTTCAGTTTTGTCTTTTGTCGTCCTTTCTATCATCTCACTGTTGAAGCTGTGACGAATTTCACACTGGGCTGAAATTGTCCGCTTCTAAAGAGAATTTAAAGGTTTTAACAAAAAACGTCCTATACAGGAAATACTTTACCTCAGAGACAGAGTTAGATTAAGAACTACATTCAAATTAGTAATTTCCTGGTATCGTAATTATTGAAATAAACACCTTGATTTTCACCCTTCACAAAACATAAAAGGCATTGTTTCTTTTTTCACGCATACTTACCTCTGCTCAGATACACTCTTATTAGGGCAGCATTGGGAGCACTGTCAGGGGGCCAAAACCATACCTAAAGCTCCAGGTAAAGTTAAGTGGATGCTTGAATGTTAGTATGCACATTTCTAAGTTAAACCTGAATAGCATTTAAGGACTTCCAAAAGTGCCAAGCAAAATTAAATCACAAATCTTGATACAGAGGTGAAATTTTATAAATGTTTTGGGGGGTGGGATGGAAATCTATTGAGTGTACTGATGACTGCATCCCAAAAAAGTGCAGTAATACAAATTATATACATCAGCCCAGTGGTCGTTGGTGCACTGTTATACTTGTTTATCATAGTTTTGTATATTGACAGCACTCAGTCATACTTTGCTATATGTTTTGGTCAAATTCAGGTCCTAGCCCAGTCTTCAACTGCTAGAATATCACAATGCATTTCTGGTCTAACCTACATTTTCTGCATCCTCTGTAGAATCCAGGTTAATCTCCGCAGAAGGTTGGCTCGTTTACTTTGTGCCGTTTTATTTTTTTCCTCTCGAATTAATATGATTTCATTGTTAGCTTATGGCTTGATTAATCATACAGTATATTTGGACAGTTTCCATATAAATCAGACTATGTAAATAACTTGCAATGATTGATGGTAATTCTTGGTGAATGTTAACCTCAAACCATCATGGAAACACTTGGGAACAAACATGCCTCTGCTCCTTTTGCAGAGAAATTAAGGCATTTCCATGGAATTTCTCATCTACTGTTACAGTTTAGCTTGGGACCAAAAATATTACCTCACACTTGTTCTGAAGGGTCAGTGCCAGTGGTCAAAATATGGTATTGTGGGTGCATGTAAATGCTTTTGGTTGTATTTTGCCCCCATTATATTTTGTTGTCTGTTTCAAGAACGTTAGTCTGTTCATACAGAGAAACGAAGCCTCTTTGGTAATGGCATTTGAAAGTTTTTTGTGAAGCAGAAAGGGGTGTTGGTGTTTTTTTCCCCACTTAAGACTATGCTGATATGAATTTTGCTCTTCTCTACTGAGATTGTTTTTTTTGCATTCTTAATTATGAACTGTTTAGGTTTGTGTTCTTGCAAATGTGCCTTTGTAAGAGCATTTTTAAAACTACCCTGTGTCGGCACTAGAGAAGTGAATTGGGAAATTGTGCAAGGCTCCCATCTTCAGTCTGAACAGAAGTGGTCATAATTGATCCAAGCAATGCTTTGTACTTGGCTTAGAGATTGTATTTAGCCCTTTTCTGCATTAACTTTGTCTCCATATAATTAGGTGAAGGTCAAGCATAGTGAGAAGATGAGCTTGGCTATAATTAGGATGAGAAGAATTAAACACAATGACACTAAAAGACAGAATATAAGTGAAGAACAGTGGGAAAGACAGTTTTTCCATTACACCTCCAGCTTTTAATGGCTCTTTAACAGCACTATACTGATACAAATCATCACTTGAGGTGTACCCTTTTTGTATTGATCTAATGTTACCTAGGATCTAAGTAGGTTGGTATCTTTTGAAATAATTATAAATGTTTGAAATCCAGCATGGATTATTATCTTGTATTTCTTCTTTTTGTAGGAAGAAATATTTCTCATCCTTTAAGTTTGGAAAGAAAAGAACGCCTCTCCATGAATAAAATTTTGTTTTCTCTAGACATGTACGGGAGTCCCCTGAGATTAGAAACACAACAACATGAAGTTGCCATAAAACGAAACCAAAGCGAAATAAATTTCCACCCTGTAAAACTGTAAGACTTTCTAAAGTATAAGCTGTTGGTGTTTATTTGTTCCCACAATGCATTGGATGAGTTTGAAAGTTTTACAGGACTTGCATGACGAAATCAGAGAGCGATTGCTTTTTTGAAAAACAAAAGTTAGAATGCAGTTGTTTGTAACATTTTCAAACCTTTTGCAGTCACGTTAATGGCAGTTTCAGTCTGTTTGGCCTGTGGCCTGGCTGTGCTTGATGTGAACCACAAGAATCTTCTGGCATGGATGTCCCAGTTGGAGGCCCTTGGTATTCTTAATCACTGGGAAACAAACAGGCTGTTGGAAGCTGCAGGAAGCACCATGTTTTTTCAGAAGTCATGCCAAGTTGGACTCTGAGACCTTTGCCAGTGTGGTTGTGGGCAGTGTATAAAAATACTTTACAGATGTCGAAAGCTGGGCTGGGAAGCCAGCAGGATATTTTGTTGTTCTTTAAGGTTTTGACAAGGTTTGGTTTAGGTTTTCAGCGAGCAAGAGCAGGAAGACGCACCGGTGCCGAGCATCCTGGCATGCATGCCGGGTTAGGAGCCAGCTTCGTTGACAGTTTAACAGTGAATATTTTACAACATGTGCTGTCCTGGAATGCTGCACATTGTAAACAGGGTGAGTACCGTAAACCCTATTTACTGCGTTTGTAAGCCTTGTAAAACTTGCATCTTAAAGCCATGGACTAGGAAATGGCGGAATACGTGATGTCTATATCTCTATAAAAACACAGATGAAAGGGGGCCGTCTCCTTGGATAAGGATTGTAAGTCACGTTAATCCCTTCTGGGACAATCTCTGTCTCCATGTCTTCTTGACATCCTGTAGATTGAAATGCCACTATTTAAACATTGAAGGATCAAGAAAAACAGACATTCTGACTGTACTAATAGTGACAACAGTGTTGTTATATTTTTAGTTCTTCTGTCCAAGGTGGTATGACATTTTAATTTTGAAAAGGTGTAGAAACTGATGGATGACTATAATGATTACTCATTTGCAAATATTTTCTTTTAGAATTTAAATTGTCAAGCGTGACCTAATGAATAGAGGTGAATCGAACAAACTGAACTTGGAAATATGTAATCCTTCACATAACTGACCTTTCTGAACTCCAATTGCATATCAAATGGTATGATGAGGAGGAAAAACAGCTCAAGTGGTGAAATTGGTTTCCAGTATTAGGAAAAAATATTGATTTGTCTCCTCGAACATTAGCTTCCTTTATGTTTTGCTGATTTTTGCAGGAATGGGAGGAATCCTTTTGAAGTTTTCAGCCTGTGCCTATTTTTTCAGCCGTGTGTTTCATCTCTGTTGTATTTTGTAAGTAAAGACCTAAACAATTTGTCATGGAGACAAACACTAATACCATTAACATGTGTCCTACTTGTAGAGTGACACCTTTCAGTTTATGACGGTCGAGATTGTTTGAAAGCTTTGTGTTCTGTTAAAACGAGTTGTAGCATGGGATTATAGGAGATATGACTCATGGCTGTGCTACTGAGTGCTGTGTGACCTTGAAGACACACCTACTGCTGCAGTGTCCAACATTGGTATATCAGCTCTTTTGTTTTTGTGGGAAGTTTGCAATCTCAATAGAAAAAAAAAAAGTTTGACTTGTTTGTTATAAACCAAACTTCTTGGGGTCATTTATTGTTTCTGTTTGGAATTTGCACCATGCAAATTAAATATCATGTAACAATGTTGGGTTTTAGTTTTTGATTCCCACCTTCACCTTGTTCAGTTATTCTACATAATGCCAAATTTGCATTTCTCCAGAGCCTATTGTTTTGGTATTCTTAGTTTCAAATGATGATCTCTTTTGAGGTTTTGAAAGTGCATCACTAATGATTTCTTGGTTCAATAAATAATGATAACATTACTTTATTAACCCTTTACAATTTCTTGCATTAGGAATTTTATTTACGCATACCCCAGCTTGCTCTCCAAGAGACACAAAGACAGGGAGAGAGCCTGTGGTCAGAGTGCAGGGTCTGGCATTGTACGGCGCCCCTGGAGCAGTTGGGGTTAAGGGTCTTGCTCAGGGGCCCAACAGAGTAGGATTCCTCTGCCGGCTGTGGGATTTGAACCGGCAACCTTCTAGCCACAGGCCCAGATCCTTAGCCACAGAGCAACCGCTCCGCCCCCAAGGTTTTAATTTTCTTTTCAGTTAAGAGGATCATAGAAGTTCCATAGCTTATATGGCATCCTTTAAATTTAACATGCATTTGTGTTAAATTTATTAACCCTGTAAATACTGTATATAGTGATTAAAGGTGGTCTCTGGGAGCAGCAGTGTGGTGCACTGGCTTGGATTTTGCACTCATACCTGGAAGGTTGTTGGTTGAAATCTCTGGTGACACACTGCTGTTGTTCACTTGAGCAAAGTACTTTACTCCAGTTGTTCCAGTAAGATAGCCAGCTGAATAAAGCATGAGCCAAATAAATTAGAAAGTGGGGCCCAAAAGTAAAGGGATACCATAATATTTTTTGCTTTTAGAAAGCTGCTTATTCCTGGTAAGGAAAGTCTAGGCACTATTGCAGGGCACATGGCCACATTGGGACCATTTAGATTAAACTGTTTAGTAGGAGGTGAGAAGATACCGGAGCACCTGGAAAATGTGGCCCTAGACATGAGGAGAGCATGAAACCTCCACACAGAACGTGCCCTAGGCCTGAACTCCATCCAAGATCCAAGACCTGTAAAGTTAAAAAATAATATTATTGTTGACCCAAAGACGAGTGACATCTCAATACACAATATATAAGTGTCTTTGGAAATTATTTTGTATTATTATTTATGCATTAATGATTTCTAAACAATTGCAGTGCGAAAAATAAAAGCTGTACCTTAAGCATTGTAAACCTTTCTCTGCCCTGTTCCATATAAGTAGCTCTCTGTGAGACTGAATGCTTATTTTTGTGATGGGATGTGGAATATTTTTTTAAACAGTTCTGAAGCTAATTTCCTTAAGTCATGAAGGGGATAGATGGTCAATGCTATCTGATGATTATCGGCTATTTAGTCAAGTTAAGAGGAAGATAGTAAAGCATTATCTTTGAAATATCAAATTTCCAAATAAGATTTCTTTGGAATGTTTGTCACAAACGGGGAAAGTGGAAACTGATACATCTTTACTAGTGTCCTCCCTGATCACAGCAGTTTAAACTGAACTAATTCCCACCAGTTTAAATGACAATACTTTGTATTCCAGTTCAGAAAATGTGCAGATATAAGCATTAATGTGTCTTAGAAAAATGTAAATGGACATTTTTGCCTTCAGTGAGATTTTTAATGGGAGCTCGGTATGGTGTGCACTTGTGATTAATTTATTGTACTATTATAAATCAGTGAGATGTTGAAGTAGGATCCTCAGACAGATTTTAAATGGGCTTCAGATTTAAAAAAATGTGCTGTTTTGCAGACAGAAAAACACACACTGTTAATTTGACTTCTGCAATCATGTTTGGTTCTTGAATTGCTGTTCCTCCGAGTTGATGAATTGTGTATCAACTGCCATAGAAAGTAGTTTTTAGACAGAAAGGCTGCCTACTGAGGTAATCAAAATCAGATGATTTGGAGAACTCAATGGAATGAGGTGGATTGGATAGACTTCATGGTCTTTTTTATGACATGACCTTTGTTATTGCTTTCATTTCTTTGTTGAAGGGGATCTGAAAATATTTTTGCCAGAAAAGTGTATGTAAGCAAAACATTCTTGAGATTTAGTAAAACCAAATCTGAACCAGCAGTTTGAAGTCATTGGCAAATGTTCTGGGGCTCTTTGTTGCAGTTCACTCCAAAATTGTTTTTCCAGTATTGTTCTGAGTGTGAGAAAAGTACCGTTGCGTTGGCCTTCAAGCATATAGAAATAAGTAACCTTACCCAGATGTGTTGTCTTTTTCAGTTGTGATCAAAGCTGATTGAACAAACTGCATTACCAACAAACTGTATCTTCATTAGGTGAGAGGTAAATAATGTGTGACTGTAAGGAAGCAGGCCAGTGTGGCCGTGCTTCCGTCTAGACCTGTGGTTCTCAAACTGTGGTACGCAGAGTTCCCCCAGGTGGTATGGTGATGATGACCTTGGAAATTTGTGTGCACTGAAAAATTGGGACGGGTTTTCATATTTTCTATTTGAATAAAACTAGTCAAATACGCAGCCTACATACTACGATACAGCGCGCGCTAATACTTGAGAGGACACAAGAGCTACTATGTAATTCTATTCCATTGTATAGGAATATGTGCTTTGAACGTAAGTGGCCAATTGTATTTAAAAAAGTTCTCCAGCAAATAGGGAGGTTGGAGAATGTGCATGGTTTTGGAACACTGGCAATCTTGAGCACAGGGAAGTGTGATAGATTACCGAAAAATATTTAAGGACTGTTCTAGGTTTATTTCAGAAAAATACACAGAGCGTCTGTGTTTTGCTCCCATGCGCGTGAAATAAAAACTTCTTTTAACTTCTGAGATGGACTCCTGAAACGGAGACGGGGAAAAATGCTAGCTTGTGGATTGCTTAAGCAGGTAAGCCCCACACTATTGGTGAAGAACTTTGTTTACCGTTGGCAAAAGAGATGATGTGTATTATGTGTAGAGAAAAAGCTGCTAAACAGCTCGACCTGCTGCCCCCTCTGAAAGACACAGTCACTCATAGAATTATTGATATGGCAGATGATGTCAAAAGTACGCTGATATAGCGTGTTAAGATGAGCAGTTGCTTTTTACTGCAATTAAATGAGCCTGTAGATGCCGTTGATTTGGCCAATTTGCTCGTTTACGTTAGTTAGGAGTTTGAGGGCATGTCCCTTGAGGACTTCCTGTTCTGTAGCTGCTACCAACAAGAACTACAGGAGAGCACATATTTCAGCTTCTGACTGAATTTATCGAAGGGAATGGCATCGTCTGGGTAAAATGCATTTGTAAAGACGGTGCTAGAGCAACGACAAGCCGACACAGCGGTGTAGTTGCGCGAATTAGAGAGGTTGCTCCAGATATGAACTGCAGCATCCAGTGTGAGGCCTTGGCAGTCAAGAAAATGCCTGTCGATTTAACATATATTAGACTCCGTTGTGAATTGTATCAAGGTTCGACCAATAAATTCACATCTGCTTTGCTCGACTAAACAGGCTCACCCCTCTCACTGAAATGGTAAGTGCTTTTTTATTGTTTATTTTTAATTGTTGTTGTTCCTGTTGTCATTCTGTAAAGTGCTTTAAGAAGCCACCTTTAAAGGTGCTATATCAAATAAAGTTTATTATTATATTTATTTTATGTGTGAGTGTGTATGCGTGTGCGCTCATGTTGGTCATTGAGATTAACTGTGGTTCCTATGAGAAGATGACTTGTAGGTGGTACTTGGATCCTTTGGTTTGATCAGGGGTGGTATTAGGTCCAAAAAGTTTGAGAACCACCGGTCTAGAACGTTGGTTATAACGGCATCTTGTTTGAACTGTAGGACACTGATGGGTGGGACTTTGAGATGGATCCTTTGGTTTAAAAAGGAATGTAACTGAAATAGTGTAGTAGAAAGCAAATCTGAAAATGAACAGCTATACTAAAATGGCTAATTCTGGTTTATAGCATGGTATGAAATTGTATTAGGTGACAGTTATTGTGGAAACTTCATTTTCCTTGCATGAAAGAAAACCACGTAGGTTGCGTACTGTATATACAGTGAATCTTCCGATTTGAAATCTGGTGTAACTACATTCTTGTAAAACATGGAAACTTCAATGCCTTTCTTTGACTTCTAGGGTAGCTGCCAGTATGTTGAAAGCTTATTTTTTCACCTTGATTGCTCCATTCAGCTTAGACAATGGCAACTCTTGCTTCATTTACTCTGTTTAAGATAATGGGATCATGGGTGTAATGTAGACTGGCTAATTTTAAGCATGTCCAGTCCTATACAGGGTAGGTGTGATTTGTTGTAGCAACTAAAAGTTGTCACTGCTTTGGAAAAAAGATAATTCTGTCCTTTCTTATAGAATGCTTCCTCTGTCTTGAGATGGTTTCTTTTATGCTTTATCGTTTAACCAATCAACCATTTTACACAAAAGATTCAAATTCAAAACATTTACCTTATTGTATGTTGCTAGGGTGTTTGCGCCTCCTTAAAAAGAGCTGCATTCATTTTAATACATGCTGAAATGATACAGCGATGTGTGGTTGTGAAGTGTTCCATTTTTATCGAATCTTGAAATGACAAAGTTTCCTTTTCTTGAGTTTCCTGCTTCATCTGAACTGTAGCGGTCTGATTCTTTCCAAGAAACCGAGCAGCTCTGCATGCTTGGAAGATATCATGACAGCACTGTGCAGCAGCTTCACAGTGCACTCCAGTGTACTCAATTTATTCTGCCACTTGATGTCTGCAATGGATAACAAATGCTATAATCCGTCAGCACAGTTAAAGCCCTTTCCTACAGCAGACCACTCAAACTATCACCCAACCAAAACAGCAAAAATGATTTATAGATACAGCTTCTCTTACCACGTGCTTAATTCCTTGAAAACAGCAATACCAACAAGAAATTGTTTACCACGAAATTATGTGAGGGGGAGAATGTATTCTATTGCAGTATATATTTTATGATATAAATATGACCATATATAGTAATGGATGTGTTGCTGTGTTTAACTGTAGCTCTACCTTAAATAAATTCATATGATATTTAAAAAAAGCACTGAATAAATCTTCTAATGTTTTTTTAACACAATGTGTGCCTAAATACATTTTTTTTATTCTTCTTACATTGGTTTAAATAGAACGTCTGTTGACACGTTTGAAATTGGCCTTATTCCTCATTCAAAGAAGAATTTTCAGTTGAAAGACAGTGCTGTATATAATAATAATAATAATAATAATAATAATAATAATAATAATAATAATAATAATAATTGCTTACACTTATATAGCGCTTTTCTGGACACTCCACTCAAAGCTCTTTACAGGTAATGGGGACTCCCCTCCACCACCACCAATGTGCAGCATCTACCTGGATGATGTGACGGCAGCCATAGTGCGCCAGAACGCTCACTACACATCAGCTATCAGTGGGGAGAAGAGCAGAGAGTAATTAAGCCAATTCATAGATGGGGATTATTAGGAGGCAACGATTGGTAAGGGCCAATATAATGGCCGTTACAAAATTACAGGTGATCGTGGAGGTCTTTTAATGGGTTTGTGATTCTGGTGATTTTCATTGCACAGGTATGTTTCCATGAATTCTGTTCTGTTAATCAAAATTGGACATTGCGTTATAAAAATTGACAGCGCTTATTATGATGAGAATTCAAAGGACGTTTGTGTCTTACTTGGATACCTATTTGGGGAAAAAAAGCCTTATGTATGTTAAATACTATTATGCAAGATGGTCTAATTCAAGATTAATCAACTGGTTTTGTTTGTGTTTTCACTGTAAAGCACCTGTAGAATTAACAGCAGCAAAACAAAAGCTTCTAACCTACATACTGTGGAGAAAAAAAGTGCAGAAGCTCTTTAAATGTTGCGCACTACAGATAATTTGATGGTCTTTTAACAGTGTGCCAAGTCTTCTAAGCAGACTCTTCTCAAAAGGGGAGATATGAAAAATAAAGTGACAGCTGCATGCACTTGAGTATTTGCTAAATAGTAGACATTTGTGTGGGATGCTTCAGTGAGAACGAAATAAGAACTGCAGCATAAGAGCAGGACACGTAAAAGAAGGGTACATTTACACCGTCCTTCTCAGATTCTAGCCAGCCTTTCAGATTAAGATAAGGGGAATTTATGAGGGATACTCAAGAGGAGTTTAATATGTTCAGCTGAATGGTGTTGATTTGAAAAAAAAAAGTCTATTTGAAACACTAAGAGCAGATGCACGAAAGTAGCTCTTAAGATCAGGTACAGTACATTTTGTGAAGCTGAAAGTAATCATGTTGGCTTTGCAAGTTGCTAAGGTTTTCAAAGTATAAAAAACATTAAGACACACGGAGGAAAAATGAGGCTCTAAAGAGGCACTTTCTATTTGGGTGTTTGATCTGGAATATGGATCAAGGTCTGAGGCTCCTTGTAGTCTAGAACTATTTTTTTATTCCCATAAAATGCTACAAATCTCTGCAAAATGCACTGGTTGAAACATTATGTATCTTTCCTATGTATAGATGTTTCTCTGCAATCAAATCTGTTGAAAATGGATACATGACTTAATTCAACTATGTTTAAGCAAAAGCAGACCTGTTTCGTTTTGCTCTGTGATTGGGACATAATTTTAAGGAGTTCAGTTCCTGCTGAAGATTTTTACATCCCAGGAGCCAAATTCTGTTTTAGAGTTTTATGGCAGCATTTCCCATTTTATGTGGGTCCAAACTATTTTCTTCTCTGGTTTTTAATCAATTGGTTTGAGGTTAGTTTTAAAATGACTTTAAGGGTAGATGTCCTGAACAAACAGATGTTTTGTGTTCACTTCGTGACTGTAGCCTTTGTGTAAAAGAGTAAATCAAATTATTGGTAATTTCCAGAGTCATGAAAGAGGGGTAAAATGGTGTATTGGAGTTCTGGAAAGCTGAATTGAAGACTAAAGTGAATTGTGTTATATTTTGCTGCAAATGTTTTGCTATACCTGTATTATTTTAAAGAAAGCAAGGAACATTATTTTGTCAGAAGTAAAATGTAGAGTTGTGGGGGTACACAATGGAATTTCCCAAAGTTAGCAATATTTTATGAAACCGCACAAAGATCTTTAATTCCTTTTTAGTTTATCTCAAACTTCTATTCAAGTTTAATTGAAAATCCTTTGTGGTTTCAGGGGCACATCAAAATACAGCAAAAGACTAATGATTTTCATCATAAACTGGAAACTGGAAATTTCAAAATGTGTGCTCCCTGTCCTCATTAGTATTTTGCAATTCAAAGATGAAGACGTTGAAATGATCAGATAGTTTTCTGTCTTTCATTAAAACTCAAAGATTTCTCAGTTTCTTGTAATCATGGACATGCAGCTATATTGTATATGGAAGCTCAAAGATGCTTTTGATTTGTGGAGTCTCATACCAAAGCCTGAATAGAGTTTTATTTTTACAACAAAATTAAAAGTTGTTGCATCTGTAGCCATGTTCAAGTATGCTTTACAGCTTATTTTCCAGAAATGATGATAACGTTTTCCAAATTGTCTTAAGAAAAACCGGGTATTAGATTAGTTCATTGTGAATAACCTTCTTAGATTCCAACTTTTTCCCCTTATTTATAAAATGAATAATGTAACACAGAAGGAACTGGAATTGAAGTAAAGTTAAAGCAGTCTCCTCATTTGGCCTCCTTGGAGACTCAGGCAGGGAGTTACATGGATTTGGACCATCAGTTAGTTAGTGGCATGTTCTGTTAATGAATATTGCTCTAGGTGAGCGATTTGTGGGTTGAATGACTGTTGGCTACTGTGAAAGTGGGATTTAACTACAGCTTTGCATTGATGCAGTTACAGAATGCACTCATAGAGGACCAAAGGCCAGTAAGGATATAATATCCATCTAAAATTTAAGATGAACTGACAACTTTACGTAATTTTCAGAAAACCACTAATTAGTAGAGTATTTCTCTCTTTACATTGAGTAGTTGCTGGTCTAGTCTGATGTAATTTCTGACTGTTAAGGCACAAAGACATTGGATCACCAAGAAAAAAACCTCAGGGTATCACAGTGCGTAAGAAATGTTTTCTGATTTAGATGACGTGAATCGGTTATCTTTCCCCTCCAACTGACTGTACTTGTCAAGCTCAGCACTTGGCTCTGTATCGCAGCCTCACCTGTAAAGCTGATTTCTATTTTAGTCTATTGATATTTCCTGCAGAATGAACAGAACAGAAGCTCATTGCTGCACAAAATAAAACCGCAGTGTGGCCTACTTGGGGGATACTGCGTGTACCAACTCGGAGTAAGTGTAAATAGCATTAATATATTACATCTTCACTTTCACAGTACAGTACATAAGCTGGGTGCAGTAATTATTAATATAAACCATTGGTGACACCTCAGCAAAGAATTACTGCCAGCCTTCATCATTTTATTTGTGAGTAATTTCTGCCTATGAATAGGGCTGGATTCAGTAGGTGCTCCTTCCTAAGAGCAGGCTACTTTACGGCCAAGGCAGCTTCATGGGAAAGTACTAACTACATCTGTTTGAGGCCCAGCATCTATTTGCTTTCTGGGAACAATCTTATTGTAAAATGCAGTCAAGCCTTTTATTTTAAACAAAATTGTACTTCGTGAGTTTTAAGATCGTATGGTTTTTGATGTGCTATACATGGAAGCATACACTAAGATTGTCACCTAAGATTGTTCTTTCTCTGTTATTTTGCACACTGTCAGTGATGAGTTCTAGCATTCTTAATGCATTCTTAATTGATTCTATTAATGAGGGTGTAAAGAAACTTGAGTTTGAGTAGATGCAAATCAAACGCCCTGGAGTTATTCTGACACTGAGCTAGGTCAAGAAGCTGATGTTGCCAGCATTAATATTAAATGGTTGAAAATGAAGTGTAAATAAGTGTTAGTGAGGGTTTTCACTCCATGATACTGTGATCAGATACTATGTTGAGACTCTGAGATGTCTGTTTGAACAGATCTTTCAGACGTATGAATAGATTAGTGCTGATGCTCTTGTAGGAAACGCTTCTCAGAAACAAGATACAGCTCTTTGGTACATTTAGTTTAATATTTTTTAAATCCCATTATCCTTAGACTTGACTGATGTAGCTAAATGTGGCTTTAGTCTCTTTTTGAAGTGGATTTTCTGATTCAAGGTAATAAATTTGTCTTGACCCTTGTCGTCTCTCTAACTCATGAAAATCACGAAGAAGCCAAAATTTCCCTAGGAGTGTAAAAGGAAGTCTGTTCTATACCTCATTTGTTATCTCTAATTTGTTCATGGTGTCTTTTGCAAGGTGTTCGTATTTGAAATGTGTGTTTAAGGAACATTTTAAATTTTAGGAAAACTCCGAATGTCTAATATACCCAGAGAGTGATTACACTTTTTCAGGGAAGCATGTTGGTCTTGTTGTCAGAGCATGTTCACAGGAGGAAGTAATTAGGGGAAAAAAATAATTTAATGTCACTCCAGATCTCATAGTTTCAATAGAAAATTTAGTTTAATTAGTGATATTAACCTTTAGTAAAATAATAAGTAGGATTATTTTGCCATGGTGACAGCTCATAAGTGTCAACCACATTTCTGCTCTGTGGATTTTAATTAGCTTGGGAAATAGGCTACATTCTGTATGGGCAGTACAGCTGAGACAGACAGCTGAGATTCATTTATAGAAGAACTATAAGTATGTAGTACTTTCTTGGATTGAGCTGGAATTTCTTATTCTTCAGAATGACATGGAGTACTGTATGGTTTAGTAGTCTATGCAGTATCTTTGTGACAGCACGGATATAGCAACTGACAAGAGTCATTAAAATTCAGATGCCTGCATATGATATGTTGCTAGATGCAGAAAATGCATCATGCATTATGGTTTTTGTCATGATTTATTTAAATTTCACAATTTAGTTTCATTACCACTAGTAAAATATTATACACGCAGATCTGGAGATTCTGCTTTGATTTTTAAAATGAAAAGTCTGTGTTTTCATTCTGTATCACAAGTTCTGTCAAACACATTTTTTCTTTAATTTTCCTTTAATCAAAATGCTCATCATTGTACAACAGAAGCTTCGGCACCAGTGATACAGTCCACCAGATCCGTTTAGTCAGACAGTGCCCCATTAACACAATGGAAATCATTCAGGATCACGGTGAAAGTAATATAACACTGCTTTTCTGCTACCTACGGTCTTACTTTAGGTAGTGACACTGAACCCATATGTAAGTAGTCGATCTAACACATCGGTGAAATCCACATGTGTCTGTAGAACTGCAGTAAGTAAAAGATTTTCAGTGTTTAATTTTATTTGTGACTATTCAGACATGTAGCCATGAACATTCGCAGTTCATATAAATCTTTTGTTTAATTTTATTTTAACAGAGGTGAAAAGGACTCAACTCCTGTCACCATGGATGCACAACCACAAGGCCAGCAGGCTGCGGTTCCTCTATTTCAGCCACAGGTACAATGACAAGCTGGAAAAAAAAGTCCTTGGTACTAATAAAATGCCAAGCTTTACATTTTTCAGTCATGGGGACTATATGAGTTGGGACTAAAATTAGGATTGTGTTTTGATTCACTGCATTTTGGCTGATTTGATATTTCCCCATTCTCCTATTACCCCCACCTACACATTCTCTGTTTCTCACCTTTCTGTGCAGTTGTGCAGTTTTTCACCTGGCTTATCCACTCATGCTTTGACATTTACTTTGTCTCTCTACCACTGGGACTATGTCTGCAGGCACAACTTAACTCTTCAACACTCTTCATCTTGGGAGATGTATACACTATACTGTGCACTGCCATCTCATTATATACCAATGGCAGGTGGATTCACAGTGGAAAGCTATATATATATATTTATATATATATATTCCCTGACTTTTTTTTTTCAGGTGTGGAGCAAAAGGTGATAATTGGATTCACCTGACAGTATTGCTGTTCTTGTTGTTGTGGTGATCTAATATTCTCTGTTTAGATTCTGTTCACCTACAGTGCTTGGGAGGGGAAAGAAAACCTGCAGTGATGCCACTGTCAAATGTCAGACGAATTTGGGATTCACAGATATATTTTTGCTTTTGTCAAGTAATTTATTCAGAATTTATTCTTTGGGCGCCTTTCTTCACAGAGTAGCAGATTATCCTGAAGTATGCTTCTGTTATAATGGATTTAACAGCAATGGATGTGAGCATGCCACACTGAGCCTTGTCTGTCTGAAAATACACATCTATTTCTGTTTGGTTTTCTTGGTTATATTTAACTTGGTTAAGATGCCAGTTAAGCATCTATTTAAGAGCGTTATGGTGATGCTAAATGGGGAGGTTGTAATATCTTAAAAGTGTATATACTAAGAAGAATATAGAGTAATAAATAATTCAGTCTAAGGTTACATCAGTTTTGTGATTTTTATGACTGGAGTTCTGTGTATCACACTGGTCTCGCCACATTGCAGTAAGGAGAATGCAATTACATTGCTATGCATTAGTTCCCTTTTTTAAAACTCTTTGTTGTTTACTGAGGGAAGAAAAAAGTAAATATTTCACGAAGGGGCTGGGTTAAAATACAGTATCATCACAGACTTCGCTACGTGAGGAGATCTTGGGTCGATATGGAATTGTTTCTATGGATCGAGACTTTTGCAGCCTGGCCCCCTGCTGTAGATCTGCGGTTCAATAAAATCCGCTCTGTTATGTGTGAATCTTGTCACTGCTGCATGTTCATAGCAGACGGCAACATCCAGTTAAAGATTTTTTGCAGAGCAAGTTGACGAAACTTACTTAAAAAAAATAATCCATATCTTTTGAAGACCAGTACGTTGATTTGAATAATTTCATAGAAGACACCTGCTTGGTCTACATCATATCAAGCACAGCAATTTTAAATTATACATACCAGAAATAATTTTATTTTTTTAAATAATCTAAAAGTTTTAAGTGTCTTATTTGGATTATGTTTTCATATTTATGTTTCATTTTACAATTGAATTTGATTGTTTATTAGGAAGAGTACACAGTACAATTCTTAATCTTTAGGTTCTTTGTAAGACTCTTAAAAGCAATGTAATGATTAAGTGAGATTTTCATAATATTTGTTGTTTTATTCTTTTAGATTCTACTTTATTATTATTAAAATTATTTCAATTGATAATTAGATGCAGGGAAACGTCCAATATAGAATATTCAAATACTGTAGAAAAAAATACAGAACCAGACGGCACTAATTCAGCAGTTTAATTCATGAATTATACTACATATTACACATTTTGAATTGCCTCCTTTTCACTGTATTAAAACGTACTAATTTTATTGCTTGCAAATAAGTGCATCTGTGCAAAACATGCAGACTGTAGAAAAATAATTCAGATGTCAAAGACCACTAAAACAATGATTATACGGTAATTCATATTGTAGTATAAGTTATCAAGACAGCTGGCTTTTAAACAGCTGAGTGTACAAAAGAAATTTAATCTGACTGAATCATTGAGGAAATTTACAGTCCAATGGAATGGCTCTAATTTCTGTTTCAGCAGTTATGGTTTGGTAAACATGTTAGAGAACTGAAAATTGAACTGTTAAATTATTGTATGCTGTTTTATCTTAAGCATTGAAAGGCAAGAGTGGAACTGAAGGGCATTCTATACAAATACAGCTTGTATAGTACATATGTTATGTAATTTTAAGCATTACAATTTTTGGTAATAAAGATACCACAGATTTCTTTGAGGTGAGGATTCCTTTAGTATGCATGAGGTGAAGCATTTTAAAGGACGAGAAAAAATATCCCTGGAAGTAACACTTCTTTATTTTATGGGAATTGTTGTATATATTTTTCTGCCATCGTTTGCTTTCTACAGTCCTGCATTCTGTAATCTTGAAATTTTCACCTCATATTTTTGCCATTTTTAAATACAACCAGTTGCAACACTGGTACAAGAAAAGACTTGTTTTATGCATGCTGATGAGGAAGGTAGAGTCATGCTGTTATGACCCTTGGCTTTGTTCTTCAAACGCAATTGAAGTTTTCAACAGAAAATAAAATGCAAATCTGTATTTACTGTATGTGGAACTACGCATATCTTGTTTGTTTAGTGGGTTAAAGATTAAAGAACATGTGATGAGCAGAAGTTAGACATATGCTGTTTGAAATCTGTAATACTCGTTTTACGGTGTTTAAAAATGTCAGTCGAGGGCTACCAATTGAAGCAGAACAGGTGAAGAGTGTCCCCTTAATACTTAAGAAATTTAAAGGCTTGCAGTGTGACAAGTGTAACACGCAGCTGTCCGTACAGTTATATTAAAAGGACCAAAGAACAATATGGAATATTTCTTTTTAAGCAAGACTGAAAATGTTATTGTGAATTGTTGATTTGCATGCTAGTCATGCTGGGAAAAAATATCTGCCAGTTATTATTAGAACTCACAGAGCTTGATTCCTTTTTAGTTTTTAAGTTTCACTTAAAAAAACATTATAGGTCTGTGTCAAATGCCTTTTAACAGTTTCCTCTGTGGGATATGGAAAATTATGCATCCTATATAGGCCTTAATATTTCTGATTTTATAATGAGACGAACCTTGAATAAAGGAAAAGTAAAACATTTTAATGTGAATCTATTTCTATTATTACCTTAAAGTATAATGATTTTAAAATAGTTTGTGATACTTACAGCCCTTTCATTGTTAAATGTAATAAAGGATTACTGTGGAAGATTAATGATAAGTTGCAGGTTTAGTATTTATTAAAAGAGAATTATTTCTGTTTTAGTTAGCAAAAAGTTAAAGTAGGTCTACAGTCTACCAGGTATTATAGGTACCATTTATATAAACCTATGAAGACTTGGAACAGATGCAAGTTTTGATCAATTTGCCAAGTTTTGAAGGTCCTCAGGGCTCTTGAGCCTTCAGGTTTTTGGTGAAGATGATCTCATAATTCACTTCAACCAATTTGCCTTCTGCACTGTTCAGAATGAATCTGAGATGTCGCGTGCATTCAGACCAATTTTGGGCTGACCTATAAAACCAGCTGTGTTTAGACTGTCCGGCACCAGTCCTGGCCATCGCTATGCCACTGAAGCTGAATTCCACATACAACCACTGTTTCCATTCGACATCATTTATTTTTTTTTCAGTGTGCAATATTTGAGCACCAGCACATACTGCTCTTTGTCGGCTTTTCCTTCCGTGCCACTGGCAGTGTTGTGCTATCATATCGCACCTAATCCTCCGTGCTGTAGTCAGTGTCTTTCCCTCTTGCCTCTTGTCTCTGTCATCATGCCCATGGTACTTGTATTTCCATTTATGGTCCTGTCACCGGTGGCTCGCCAGTCCTTCTTCGCATCTCTTTGCCTGACATGCTGTCCCTTCAAGTCATTCCCAGAATGCTTTGCATAAAATGAATTGCAACTAAAAACAACAAACCGAAGCCGTTACATTTTAGAAGTGGGGATAAGACCTGGTCCAAAAGACGTGAACTATAACTTTTTGGCATTTATTTCCATCACTGCATTGCTCACTTATTCCCCTTGCTTTGTAATATTTTCGCAGATGGTTTTTTTACACTTAGAAACTGAAAAGAAAAGCTTGCTCAGAGGGAAACTATTTTAAACCTACGATTTTGTTATTTCCTTTCTGCACCACACCTGTTTTCTCTTGGTAGTTGGTTTTGTTTTTAGGTCCTGCGGAGCAAAACGTGGGTAGTGTTTTCCACAAGCTGCAGTCTGTACAAATTGTGATGCTGGAGAGTGACCCAGCGGTAGTTTGGGATGTGCAGCAATGCTGCTCCTCACGTCAGCTCCCCGCTCGAAATTGTATGACAAGACAAAGCAGCGGATGAGACAAGCTGTCACTCAGCCATGCTGCCCTTTGAAGGGAGGCCATGGGGCGAAAAGGTGCCGCAAATGGGCTGTGAAGTTTACATACACTGCCCACTGTTAAACAGATTACCTCTAATGAAGTGTCTAATGCTCAGGCCACATCAGCCTAATCCTTGCTGGCAGCTCGTCCCTCGGCTGCCAAAAAAACCACCACCCTCTGGCCTTCTCTCGCCACTGAGGCCGCCAAGCGCAGGGAGGTGCCCGGCGTTAATAAAGCAAGACAGTGTGCGATCTGACATGCAAATGTAGGTCATTGCATATGTAAATGTGTGATTACAAACCTGCATGCCAGAACACATTAGTGAGACTTTGCTCTCAGCATGCGGTTGTCACACTGCTTTAGAGGCTCATGCTAACATTTGTCAACTTACCATGCAGTGAGTGAAAGTAATTCCCGGTCTTAATCCCAGAAACTGTATTTCAGTCCATTGGTGATCCACATACATCTTCCTGCTCCTGGTTCTCTATGAAATCCACTCTACTAATTGGATAACACAATTCTTGGGTTCATCATTTTTATCAGCTGTCAAGTTAAAAACAGAGAAATGCTTAAATTGGCTCCCCCCACCCCCCCACCCCACATCCCCTGCCATCGCCGTTGAAAACTTAAATTATATTTATTGGCTACTGCCAATGATAACACTGTAGTCGTATGGTACACTGCAGGATTTAATTTGCATACGGCTCACTGTCAATGTCTCTTGCTGACGTGGTGTGCCTCACTGTGCAATTTTCCTGATTTCTGGGGCTCTGTCATCTGAGGAAAAAAAAGTCGAAAAAGCCAATTCATATCCCACATTTAAGCCAACTGATATCTTGAAATGGATCCTGAATTCTGTGCTGCAGTTTAGGACGTTTTTTTTTATTATTATTATGGTAGTAAAAAAGACATGGATTTATGTATTGGAGAAGCAAGTGTAATGGTAGATGCTACTACTGTTCCCCCAGGACTTGTTTTCATGCTGCCTTAGTTTAGCCCTGAATATAATGGAACTGAATGGATCTAATGCTGTACTTGTGCTTTACAAGGACTTTTCTTAAAAGTTGTTTTTTTTTCTGCCTTCAAGGTTATCCTATGGCGTTCTTGGCACTGTCACTTATGACATGTGGCTTTCTGATATCTGTCACCTTTTGTTTTCACGGTTTTATACAATTAAAGTTTACAAAAAAATCCTCTAAAGGTCAAAGTTTTGTTGTTTTTCAGATTATATCCAAAGGGCTAATTCTGAATATTGCTTAGCTTTTAATTTTAGATCTCGAGTGCCAGAGTGCCACACGATTCCTTTTGAAAGCACTCTGGGGGGTTTGTTACTAACTGGTCTAACATAAGTCACTTCAAAGATAGAGATGTCATGCTGTTTTGATATGCTGCAGCAGACAATAGAAATGAAAATGATACTAATATTATTGTATTTATGCACTGCTCATCATTTTTAATGCTCTCCCCTTTATATTTTGCTTGCCTTTTCACTTAATAGTATACTTTATTCAGATTCTCTTAATTCATATTCAAGAATTTGGTTCTAGTCTTGACTGAAAATGAGGCGAAAGGTTTATTTTCTAAAACATGATGTAAATGTGGTGGTGAAAATGTTGAACGCGGTGCTAATGATTTTAGAAGTACTCCCGATCAATATGTGGCGGATACACAAAATGTCTGATGGACGCTGTGCGATTTGTTTCTTACAGAACTCTTGCTTTGTTTTTGTGTTTTTTTTTCCCATACAGAAGCCTTTGCAGCCAGATATGGGGCACAATTCACTAGCAAATTTTCAGATTGAGAAGAAGATTGGACGAGGACAGTTTAGCGAGGTTTATCGAGCAAGATATTTGCTAGACAATACATCAGTAGCTCTGAAAAAAGTGCAGGTAAGAGAAACAAAAAATGACTACTGTGTTGTTTTTCTGTAACTCCAGTTGTATTAAATACAGTGGTTCTCCGTAATACTAGGCAAAATGTAAGCGATACACTTCTAACAAGTCCCAAGTGCTCAGAGTGCAAATTAGTCATCAATTATGAATGTTTTTTCCTTTTCATTCTCCTGCTGTTCTGACATTGGTCTTTAAAATTGATGGTAACACAGTGTTTAGAAAAAATAAAATTGATGAAGACAACTTAAATTGGTTTAATTACTTTTCATTTTGCTTCATATTATCCACAATGTTTTGTTTTAAATATTCCCCCCCTCTTTACATTCTGCAATCTTGTTTCATTCATACTGTATATAGTATGGTGCATTGCACTGCCTCTTTTGATGCTGAACAGCAACCATAAAAATAAAATTCAGTTTGGTTGCATTTGCAGTGTTGTCCTGGCAAGAAGGAAGACTATCATATAACCTACAGCTTTTTCTACAAATCAAGCTAGAAGCCAACAAGCAAGAAATTAAAACTACTGAGTGTAATCCTTACAGTATAAATACAGTATTTTTTAAAATGGCGAGTAGAGATTCTAACCTAAGGGAATGTAGGAGTTATGACAATCTGCAGTATATGTACATAAACGCGTGCAGTATAACTGGAAAAGATTCTAAAAATATAATTTCATGTCGTTAAGCTTTTGTGGCTGGCATTCGTACATGTGAAAAAGCTGAGAATACGCAAGGAAAAGAAATTGCTTTCAAATGACCATGCAATAAATGTCTTTAGATTTAATGAGAAATGTGTTAAAGTAATGTACCACATGTGTGCTGGAAAGGATTAATGGAACAAATAAGTTAGATAAAAGACAGCCTTTCCATACATTATAAATGCATATGATGATGTGTAAAAAATTGCTGTAACTGCTGAGCTGGTCTTTGCTCACGATTACCTTAACTCAAGTCACACTATATGGAAAGTGTAAGAGTGCTTGTTCTCTGTAGTTTCAGTATGATTCAATGTTAGTGAGTGTATGTATTCTACGTGTGCATTGCACGATAACCTTACAAGGATGCTGTTTTCTTCCATTATGAAAGGAAAAGACAAAAATATTCGTGTGAAACGTACATCATCTGTCAATACCTACATCCAGTTTAATTCAGAATTATTTTATCACAAGGTAAAAAAACAACAGAATTCGTAACAGGAACCTAGTTAAGGTCAGCTGATACTATTTAATGATTTCGTGAATGTAAGGCCTTAGATAGTAAACTTACATTTGGCTGATTTCCACTGGTTAAATATTTTCTTCTTTTTCTAATTAAACTATATACACAAAAATCTAGTTAAAATTGTTTATAGAGATGTTAAACAGGTTCACTTAGTTCCATTTAAATTTTGGATCACTAAAGGCTTGTAATTAATAATAGGTCGTTTTCCAGATTTTACAAATCCTTTATGATGTTAACTGTGACTTGATAATTGAGTCTCCCTCCAGAAGAAAATGCAAAATGTAATAGAAGGCCAATTACTATTTTTATTTTGCAGTGAGGAAGCTGTAATAGGCAGCTTGTTTGCAGCGCAGAATAAAACATTGAAAACGCTGCAGTCCCCGTACTGAATGTGAAGCATTGAATTTCTCGCATCTTAGATACCTTCTTTTCCCTTGTAATGCATTCCTTTCTTTTTGAAAGATATTGGGATTCGTGGTAGGAATAAATAATAATCTAGTTTCCCATGGATTTGTAAACCACCGATGTATAAAAAAAAAAAATAATTGGCAACCAAAAGATTAAAATGCATAGTTACTGCTGCTTCCTTCAGCCATGCGGTGTGTACTGTTTGCAACATAATCCCTTATTCAGTGCTCTAAGGGCCTGATGCTGTCATCGCTGGGGGTTCATTACTGTTAATGATGGCCCTGACATGAAGAAACTGTTTCCAGGTATTCTCCACTAATGACATGCAGATAACAAGCATTTAACAATGCTAGAAGGTTTCCAACAATTTGAAGGCATTCCGTCTTTGACTGCAAGTTATAGTATGGATTTCATTATGCCATCTTAAAAAAAAAAACTACACCCTGACATACAAAAGGCATTGACACTGCAAACATGGAATTGTTTAAATAAGCCGCATCTAATACACACACCTCAGTCAACACAAGTGCAGTTCATCTGTGTCTATATGTGCAAAGTCAGATGTCCATAGTTTTTCATGCAAATCTGCATGTGAGAAAAAAATGACATTTTTAGTAGACCTAAGGCATATTAATATCTAGAAATTGGCAATCACACAAAATCTTTTATTGTGTGATTTATTTGCCAGTTAATTTTGCTTTTCCCTTAACTGCAGCTGTAAGTGGGTAACGCCACAATCCCAGTAATATTCTTACTTACTACTTAGTCTAGTGACCAAAATGCTTATTTTCTTCTTACTGTGAATTATCTTTCACGTGACCTTGTGTGCCAGGTTTATAAAAGATACCATGCTTGCCTCCAGGTATTAGTGTTTAAAGAAGGAAAGTATCCAGTATCTGGAGTAAGTATACTTCTCATTATGACATATAAGACTAGTATTAGTATATGCCAGTATAATGATTACTGAAAGTAACCATACTTTTGTGATCTGTAATACAAATGACCAACTCATATGATCTCCAAGCGAAATTACACATGTACATTTTAAAATGAGAATAATCCAGAGATGTTAAATATTGAATTGTATCCTTATTAATCATAATTTATAATAAAAGGGCTGTGATTATTATATAATACATGTCTGTCTGATCTGTGGGATAGATTGGTCTTTATTCAACAACTGAGTAAAATAAATGCGCGACCATATTTACAGTCATTTTTGTGAACTGTAGCATGGAAATGCTAGTTAAAATGAGCGCTATTATTGATCAGTGTCATCTGTAAACTGTGCTTGAGGGATCAAAGAGGCAAAACATTCAAGGGCCAAGGTGGTAAGTGAAAAGAGGCGTACCTTGTTTTGTAATTACGCATTAGTTTTAGTACTTTTAACGGAGAAACAGAAATAGCCAAAGGCAAGTTTAAAGAAATGCCACATGACAAAAAAAATAAACACCAAAAACATAAAACGCCAAGAATTCCTTGATCAAATACTTCCTCATGCAAGCAGGTGTGGAATCTTGGCTTGGCCTTCATATACAACTGGTTCCACTACCAGTACTACCAGATACACTTTGTCACAGAGCGTTTGCTCATTTCCACCAACACATGCAGTTAAAACACTATATTCAGGTTATTAGTATTAGTAGTGTCTATTCAGACATGTCCATTCTTGAAACAAATAAAGCTCAGTTTTCAAAATGTGTCATCTGTCTATGACTAAAGTTCTGTTTAATGTTCTCAAACTATGCTGTTGTGAAATTCTACCTCATTCAGTTGACAGCAATGTTCTTTATTAACACTGTTGTAATGAAAATAAATAAAAGCATATGAATTATGATTTCCTGTATGGTATTTATCTTTTACTGTTTTAGTTTTTTATTTTTTTAATACTAACACTAACCTTGCAGGTGTGGAAACTGTCAGTTGTCCTTCCCTTCCAAGATGACTGCTAACATTGCAAACATTTATGATGTTTTTTAGGTTAAGGACAAGATGAAGTAATATTAAATGTGCCATTAAAAAGGAAAAAGCAGTTAAATTAGAGAAATAATGATTTTTCCTCTGAGGTCTTTTCTCTGAACCCCTTGGGAAACTGAACCTGTTAAAATAAAAAATAAAAAACAATGTAATTAACATCCATTTTGGTTTTTTTTCTTAAGTCAGGCCTGATAGGATTAGTAAAAACACTGAATTATGATTATTTTTCTATAAAGAGGCAATTTCTTTTACATTCTAGTTCCTAATTATACCAATTCTGTGATATGAATGTATACCTACACAGTCTAAAAATACAGTAGATACTATTAGACTATAGGAGAACAAACTGCACACATAGGTATATCTATTCTGTTTGAATACACACATACTGCACATGTGTGTGTTCACATATCCAGTATGTGAACACAATGTCTAATGTGTATAGCAACAAAATTAAATACCACGGGCAACATTAAGTAATGTGGTTTTTTAAAGTGTTCAGAATACATAGTTATATTTATGTTAATCTTGCTATTAATGAGTATGTGTTTTTCTCATGCGTAAAATAATGTTGGCAGAACTGTAGTTCACTATAGATCGGAATGTTACTGACATATAAAAGAAAACAGTATTGTAAACAGTAAAGCTTTAAAGAATTACCTTGAACTGCTTATTAATGTTCACTTCATTTAGTTTTTGCTCTTTTCTTAATGTGAAAGTGCTCTCAAAAAACAGCTATACACGCTGTGAATGACGTCTTCATTAAAAGGCAGGGTGAGAAACGGCGCAATGAAAAAGATATTTTTAAAAAAAGGATTTTTCAGCTCTAGGTTGAGTAAGATTAATTTGGAATATTCTAAAGTAAAGGAGATGAAAACGAGCAGATGTGCTACCCTGTATAAATGCAGACCTTATCCAGGTGTGCATTGTCGTGCCTGTGTCTTTGTATGGCAATGCTTCTTATACGCCCGAGTATCCTGAAATGCCATAACACCACTTTCCTTTTGATCTTTTGATAGATATTCGACTTGATGGATGCCAAAGCTCGGCAAGATTGCATCAAAGAAATAGATCTCCTTAAGGTAAAAAACTAGAGGAGCGAAAAAGCGGCATCGTGTGTTGTATTATGTTTTCTAAAGGTGCCTCAGCAGAGACCTAATACTAGAGAAAAACAATTGATCTGTACCAGACATACAGTTTCTTGTGAGGCGAGTGCAGATCACTGGCTTCTATGTGTCATTCCTTGAGGCTGAGATTGACTCTTTTTTTAATGCCAAAAACTATAGTTTTTATCTGTCTCAGTAATATTTAGAAGGGGAGCACTGAGCATTGTAATGGAAATTTAGCAGACTCCCTTATGTATCTCTTCATGTTCTTTTTTCTTTTCTTTTTTTTTTAAATCCAGCATTTTCATTTATCAAACCCCTGTAAGCAGGCTCACACAGGCATGCATACTAACTAATAAATTAATGACAAGCCCAATAAAGCAAAGCTTTCCGTGATCAGAGGCTTCTTTTGAACCGTCCTGGTTAGGTGTTCTTAAATACAAAAATACCCATTTTATTGGCATGTTAATTACTCTGACCCAGATCACTGTCCATTTGTTCCTCAACACTTGATTGCTTTTGTGTGCAGCAGATAAAATTTACATTGAACTGTCACTGAGAGTTCTTGTCTGAGGGTGCTAATTAATTTGTCAGAGTTGCTTTTCATGCTACGTGGTGTACAGGTTTTTTGGTTGCGTGGGCCAGTGTCAAGGTGAGGAGTCAAACGCACTTGATAAATCTATGTGAATGCCTCGTCACATACCTTAGCAACACTTGACCGTTTGGCATTGTTCTTCACCGCAAAGCTTCTCAGGGATTAATAGGGTAATGCACAAATCGTGTCCCGTGTTATTTCGGCAACTTTGTTTTTTGCTAGCAAAGGCTTTTAGCTGACTGGTAATTGGTCACCGCACCAGTCTTCTTCACACAATTGACAAGTTGTTGTGTGAAACGATAGGAAGTGTGTGCTACATCATCAGGCAAGACAAAAACCCAAATCAAAGTAATAAGATCAACTAGCAAGATAACTTCAAATTGTGGTCCATGAGCCATTTCGTATTTTCATCTGGCTAGCAGTGTATAGTGTTGTGCTTTCTGTTAGCTCACATTGGTTTGCTGTGTGGTATGCCCTACCCACAAGATCTTCAAATGTTCTGGGAGCAAATGCTAAGCATTTTTATGATATTTCAATATTTAATGCGCTGGAAAATGTTACTCAAATTAAGATGTTTGGAGCTGAAAACATTCTGTTTTCAGTTCTCGCAATGCTTTTTCATTGAAGGAAAATATCTTATCTCACCTTGAGGCCCACCTTAGAAATTGGTGTCATTAAATATATTTCACTGAAAGAAAGGTTCATTATAGGTAAAAGCAGTGTCCATACTTTTACTTGAATCTACCGCTGTTAGTTCTGTTTTCAGTATTAAAAGATAGTGTTATATAAGGGTTTGTTTTCACAGACATTTGTCACAGTGGCTTTCTTGCTGTGTAACCCTCAATAGTAGTGAAATATGTGGCTCACAACTTCCATTACCACTGGATCCCAAAATGGGGTCAGCATATAGAGGGCCTTTAATTAAAGTAAATTGTTTATTTTGGGAAGCTTCTGCCTTCATTTCTAAGTGCCTCAGTGAAGGATAAAAAGAAATGGTGATGAAATACTTTTGACACGTTGCAATCATAATCCCAAAGTATATTTAATAAATTCATTGGAGTATAATATATGCATTCCATTCCTTTTCATATCAGTTTTGAGCATGAACATTTTTTTAATAATGCTTCCTACATGTCATGGCTGATGTGAAGTCTTGGTTTTTGCTTCCTGGCTTATGACATCTGACACTGAGTTTTTTTTCCTCTGGTTTGTTTTCTATCGATGTCTGTTTTTTCTGTGTACTATGCTGGAAGTTGCAAATCACTGACCAGCCAACAGGAAAAAAAACAAACAAACTAAGCCATAATGTACAACTGCCCTATTTACTTTCGGCAATTGTTTTTTCTTGAAATGTCACTCATATCTGTTGTATAAAGTGTTAAAGCTCTCTTATTGGAGGTTTTATTTTTGAACAGCATTTGACATTTCCATCATATTCATCAATGTGGAAATTGCATTAAAGGTCTCTGTGCGTTGCAGCTAACCAACAGACATGCCAACTTTTTTGCGCATTACATTATTAAGAAAGAATTTCTAATTTTGGTCTTTAAGGAACTTATCTTGCTGGAAGGTTGTTGTTTTTTTTGGCCAAAAGCATATGCCATTCAAGCTCTTTTTTGGGGAAAAAATAAACTGTCATACTTTATATATATGCTTTGGCAGTTATTTTTCCCACTCTTCACTTTTCGAAGGTTCTTCAGACCAACCAAGTCTGACATATTAAATATTTAAACAGTCAGTGATACTTCCTCTATTGTTATTTGCAGCAATTGAACCATCCAAATGTAATTAAATATTATGCATCATTCATTGAAGACAATGAGCTAAATATAGTCCTGGAACTCGCAGATGCCGGAGACCTTTCACGAATGATAAAGGTAGGCAGCCCAGTTTTCTATATTTGTAGTACAGTTTCTCACAGTGGGGGGAAGGTTTCATTTTATGTTTATTGGAAGTGAAATGAGTACTTTTCCAGGTATGCTTGGTAATTTTTTAATTCCAAACAGAGATGTTATTGTGTACCATAAGGCAAGTTGCAGACGAAGAGTGGAGGACGTTATTTTAATTGCCTTCATTCAGGTTTTGCTACTTTTGAAAATGTAACTTGTGAATGAGTGACTTCACATTTAAAAAATAAAAAAGAATTTGTGTAATTCATGTTACTTTAAACCAAACAAGTTTAATATACAATCTCTTCACCAGAGAAACTTGAGTGCAATAGACATGATTTGTGATAACTACAGTAATACAGTACTGTGAACATTACTCCTTGTCCATTCCTGACTGGGGGATGGGATTATTCACTGTGCCACCTGTGGGACTACAGTGATGTCAAACAAATTGAGCTCAATGGGCCAAATGTTCTCATCAATGGCCTTTCTGGGAAAAAAAAAACAACCCAAAAACAATGTTAAAATTCTTTGGATAGGAAATGCGCAGTTTCAGTTAGTTGTACTCTTATTCTTAAAATAAGAATCTTTAATCCTTAAAGATCGATTTTCACATTGAAAAAGTAATGTGCTACAAAAATGTTGTACATATAAAGTAAAATATTGTCAGTACAATTCTTCAGAAGTGATTACTTAGTCATTTATACCTGAGTATTGATTAAGAAAAGAATAATCTGAAAGGGATTCTACCAACATAGACTTTTGAGAAGTCATGTTTTTAAGACCAATAGGAGTGTATCAAAGCACAGCAGACAAAAGAGAATTCCTGACCTCTGACAAATATTAATCTGCCCTCCTGGGTGGACAAGTTACACTAAAGAGCTTAGGTGAACTTCACTTTTTTTTCCTTCTTAAATCTCAGAATCGTAAAGGTACAAATTAGGCTTTAGCTTTGCACTATAAAATTTATATGAGGCATATACCGTACCATATGTGAAGCGGCAGTGTTAATGCATGAATTTAAAATTTTTATTCTTTTTGATTTATGACCATTCCAGAATTCAAATTAAATCAAATGGTCCTTCATTTGCATGCACTTACAGAATATTGCATGTGCTGTGTTTGTTTTTAAATGCATAGAGGGCCAATATGCACCCCATTGACATCAAACAACCCTCTGATATGCAAATAGGGTGTTGGGAAGAATAGATCCACAGGCTTTGTTTGGATGCGGGCCAAGGTTCTTGTGCTGAATATTACATTCAGGATCGGTTGAATTATTTGCATGAAAACAGGTTAAAATAAGAAAAGTGAAAAGAGACAATGGAGTAATCAAGCACAGTGAAATACTTAGAGGTTGATTCCATTATCTACCAGTGCCTATATATCATTTTGTATAAAATAATAACCGTCAATAGAAAATGTAAATTAATTTTAGGTACCTAAATCTTCTATGTATGATATATAATAATTTTATAAAAAGGCAGGTAGTGCAACATAAGAAATCTAAGAAAATATTCTATCAAGATATTATGTATTGCATGATTTGAAATGATAGCTTATAATTAATTATAATTAAGACCCATTACCTGATGTTGTATATCCTTATCAAATAAACTGCTGTCTCTCAGTTTCTACAATGTGTCAAATTAATATCGGGCATTTTCTGGTTTGTAGGAATTGTTTAAGATACTGTCATAAGACTGTTTCAGTTTACTAACAAAAAACATTTAAAAAAATCAATTCAGTGTTTATGCTGCTTATTTTTAAAATGTTCCTTTAAAACATGCCGTTCATTTAATTTTTCCTGTTTTCCTCCAGTAGTAGCAGTAGTAGAGCAATAAAGTTGTTATAGGGTGTACAGTATATTGTAATGTTACCCTTGACCATCAAAACCTGCTTGGACAAGGGTGTCTAGAGCAATATTGGCGCATGCACCATTCAGGGTTCAGTTTTGACCTAAGTCTTTTAAAAACAGACATGCTGTCTTTCTGGAAGATGAAAACAACAAAAGCGTCCTCTAAAAATGTAATAATTTTTACAATGAGGAAATATCTTTCTACACAATTAATTAATCCGCCATTTTATGCCAAAATGACTGTAGTTTATGCATAATTTGGACACTTTTCTGGGGCTGGGGGTCCTGTGGAAGGTTGTAACGAGACACAGAGATAGACCCATCTGTGGTATGGATAATTGACATAATACAGTGAGATCATTTTTCTATAAACTACATTATTTTGCATTCTTTTCACATTAGATTATATTATAGCATCCTGCTGAGTAAGTTCTGTTTTAGTGAAGCTTAAGTGGCCTCCTTTTTTTTTTCTTTGAAGAGGCAAGAAAATATGCCAGACCCGAAAAGAATATTTTGCTACAACTAGACACAGTGGAAAAGTTTGAGAGTGTGGGTTATTTTATGCACCAAGGAGTTACACACCAGATGTGAGCATTTGAAGATAACCACAAAAATGGATTTTCAGAGAATTCATGTGCTTTCCATTGCAGCATGTTCAAAATGAGAAGGTTTTTAATAAAGGTCATGGAGTGAAAGTTCTGCCTTAAATTAAAGAAAAGAGACATTTTGGTGTTGGGGAGACAATTAAAAGATGTTTGCTTAGTACACAAGCAATAGCAGATTTTGGCTAAGTAATACACCACTTATCATTAAACTTTACTGACGAGTGTACTGCAGATGAAAGTCTTGACAAGTTATTGGAATATAAAGTGGGAGTAAATAAGCTACTAAGTATTTTTTATAAGAAAATTCCATTAAAAGTTATATTTTTGGTCCTCTTGTTTTTGTTTTGAGCACTTGACATGCTGTCTTACATCTTAAAGCCTTCTGCTTCCTGTCAAAAAATGTAATACATTTTTATTATGCTATTAGCACAGGTGCAGTGTAGCTAATTAATAAAAATGTTGTCATAATGCTGTTTTTTTTTACTTTGTTCTGTTGACACCTTAAGCTTTCACTGTTTTCCTTCTTACAGCATTTCAAGAAACAGAAGAGGTTAATTCCAGAGAGGACAGTCTGGAAGTATTTTGTTCAACTTTGCAGTGCCTTGGAACACATGCATTCTCGGCGTGTCATGCACAGAGGTATTTCACTCAAAGAAATACGCTGAAAAAACATTAAGACCTTAGGATACACTGTTTACATGTCGTGAAGTACACATCTCTTTCCTAGACCTCTAGTATATATATAATACTAATAGCATTGTGAAGTTTTCTGGTGCTGTTCTCTAAGTAATAGTTTGCCAATAGTATATTTGCCTGTGGTGGTTTTGCAGTTGTCATAGGGGGCATAATTGTATCAGTTTTAAAAAACACAGTGGGGCCAGTAAACAGATCATTTTGTTTTAGTTCAATAATTTCCCCTAAACTGCTTGCACCAAGAATTGATTGAAATGTTTATGTTTTTTTGCTGAGGTGGCAACCTTTAAATCCTTAGTTCTTGGGCAAGTCCATTTACAGCTGAGTCCACTGAGTTGAGCTCAAATTAAAAATTAATATTCTCTTGAGCTGCTGAGAAAAAAAAGACTTGTTGCAGACTTGCAATTAAGAAGCTGCAAACAAGTGGTAGGCTATAGTGAATATGAAATTAAGTAATTGCTTGTTTTTTGCATTTTTTACATAACATTTTTAGTTCACTTCACTTATCAAAAAAACTGAAACTAAGAACAGTATAGTCAAATGAATGTGCAACAGATAATTCTGAACAAAATGATATGCGCTTGTAAAACTCTTCGTCTTATATTTAGGTGTTATATATTTATTCTAATTAAATGATGACTCTGAAAGTACTTCAGAATCCAGGTAACAAATTAGATTGGATTTTTCATTAATATTCATAGCATTTAAAAAAATGAAATTTTCATCTCTTGTGTACATTCATTTATAGGAGCTTTCAAACATTATTTTAATAGCTGGAGCTTCTAAATCCACTGAAACTGTAAGCTCCCTTCTGCTTATTTCATCATCTGTCATGAGCTTTACCATTCCACCAGGTATAGACTGGGGCGCTTGGTGATCTTGTCACAGACGTCTTGTGTGACATTTGTGAGCTTCCAGAAAACCAGTCTGTGCCTTTCGGAGGGCTTGTCCTTTCCATGGGAATCCAGCTGTGCCAGCTGTGGCTTCTGACTCTTGCAAAGAGATCATTTTAATTTACAATCAGGAATGTGGGACCCTACGTATTATTAATTGTGAAAGTCGGCATAGATCATTTTTATCAGAATCACTTTATGTCGTCTTGTGTTCAACAGCTGTAGAAAAATAAAACACTTTAACAAGGCGTGAAATATCAGCCCAGAAGCTACGTTTCTTAACGTCATGTTGCATTCCCAGCCAAGGTTACATGAAAATGTCCACTAACTGTATGGGATAATTTTTTTTTCCATATAACTTCACCTTGACTCATCCAAGTACTAATCAAATTGTATTAAAGAAACTGTGCTTCTGGGTATATTTACCTCCTGAGAAGTTAAACAGAAATAACAAAGGATGGGTGTCTCATTCAATGTGGCAATGTTATTTATTCCCCCAGTGTTCAATTCATGAGCCTCTGATGGTGAATGACTTCACTGGTCACTATTACTGGTCATTCAAATATGTCACAGGCTAGTAGAGTGAAATTCAGTATTTGAAATGGTGTAGAAGTAGCAAAACTGCCACCTTGAATTTGAAGTGCTTTTTGGAAGAACAGCATGTGATGACAAAGTTGTAGTAAAGTAAGATTTTTCTCTAGTTTTTGGAATTAATCTTCCACCATGCCGTTAAAAAATGAAGCTCACGTTTGTTTAATTTTAGTTTTAACAAAAGTAAAACTATACTAGTTTATGCATACAGGTAATGCTTTCATTATCCGTCGTGTCACAGAGGGCTGATGGCTTCTTTTAAAATTGTATGCGGAATCTTTATAATTTGTTGCTTTCACGTGGCAAATGCAATGATTTAACAACTTATTTACACACAAAACAATGTGGTGCGCTTAATGCAGAAACACATGCTTCCAATCACAGAACCTCCAGTTTATTGCTAGAAGCGGGTGTCTATCACTTCCCCTCATAAGTTTGGTTCTTACATCCGACAGATGTTCACACATCTTATCGTGAAACAAATGGTCTCGAAAGTCCATTTTTTTGCTCTGTCAATATTAAGCAGCAGTACTTAACAGTGTATTATTTAAAGTGCATAATTTAGCCTTTGCTGTTGGCTTGGTCTTCTTTGTTTCTGGCTAGTTGTGTACTGTAACAGGGAAATATGGTGTTCAGTTTGCATACTCAATCATGCTTTTCTTTCTTTATTCTTTATAGATATAAAACCAGCTAATGTGTTCATTACTGCCACTGGGGTAGTAAAATTAGGAGACCTGGGACTTGGTAGGTTCTTCAGCTCCAAGACTACAGCAGCACATTCTTTAGGTAAGGAAGCATTTTAAAATGTTGCACAGAGTAGACGGACGATTTAATTACAAAAGCTGGATGTGTTTCATTATATCACTCAGACTAAAAACATGTGTCTGTTATAAAAACCTCCTGCAGCCCTAGGCAAACCTTACAAACCAGTGCTGGGTATATCCATTTCATTGAGCAGTTAAGGCTTTCCTGTTGCCTTGACCTCTGACCTATTCACAGATGATGTCTGGATGTAACAAGCCTGGCCTTGCTACTGCTGTACAATTTTGATTGCACAAGAGTGCAATAAAGCACCATGCAGAGGATGATGAATGGCTACAAGCAGATCTCTTGCTGGGCTGACCTGTTGATCCTTCAAGGAATAAGAAACTGTTATGACATATGTTGATTTAGTTTTATACATTTAAAATATCTGATGGGTAATAAATATGGGATGGCATTGATATAATTATTCAATAAGTTTGATGAAACAATAAATGGGACATTGTGTCAAATTCTATTATTGTTTATATTTCAGATAACCCGTTGTTTAAAAAGAATTTAAGATTTTTACAGTTTGTTAACAACCTATTTTAGTTGCTTTATGACTGTGTGCATTAGAAAAAATTCACTATGTGGGTTCCATTTATCTTATGGCCATCTCATCACGAAGTTTCTATCATTTCAAATGTGTTGTTTTTGTATTACATGTGTAGAATTCACAAAAGTTCAAGATCTAGAAAGTACTTACTGATTTATGAATAGTTTATAGCATCTCCACACAATCTTTTCTTTTAAAAGCAAACTTTTGCCAACCTTGACATAAAATTTGGGTCCATTTTAATAGAACTTGTATACATTTTTTTTCTTTATTTACTGTACAATATCAAGAAACCAGTCTGACCTTTGTCAGCTCGCATGTGTGGAGAACATTTTATATATCAAATTATGTAGATGTCTCTGTTTTTCACATATCATTTCCCTGTTTTCTGTATGGGGAGAATTAAACATTTGCAGATAGTCTAATTTGTGTCACTTTGTATGATCTTTTTCCAGGTGGTACCCCTTTGCCATTAGATAAAGGCTGTTTGTTTTTAATTGTGGTCAGGTCTCTGGGACAGTGTTTTTTTATTGTGTTAAAAAGATTAACTCCTGTTAATCTTACAGAACATTATCTGATAAAAAAGAAACTAATTTGCTGGTGCAATAAAACTAGAGAACATAGCTCCCTCTTCTGGTAACCTCGGTAGATTTTTGTGCTCTGTTCCAAAAATGCATTTGTGTGATGCATGATGATTCAAAGCTCGGTAGTAGCTCATGAAGTCATTTTAATAAACTTGCTCGATTAATTTGCCTTTTAAAATGATTTGCCCCACAGTAACTGATCTGAGGTGGATGAACTTTTCATTTTCTTAAAGGACAACCTCTTTTTTAATTTATTACAAAAATGTATTTTAGTGCCAGGTTCAAAAGATTGTGTGCATTTTAAAAATCATTTAGGCTACCGTAAAGTCCAAAAAAACTCTGCGTTTGAATTGTAGTGGTTTGAGTTTTGGCTTATAAATAAAATGTTACTGCTTTTGTTAATATATAATATAATTAATATTTTAATGTATTGAAGATTTTTTTTATTGGTTTCTTAATTTGCCTATATGAGCTTTGGCTTTAACTTGCATCTCATCCCAAAAATATATGACGTTATTAGCTGTGCAGATCCGTACCTAACAAAATATTTTCTATTCTTTATGTATAGAAACCCTTTTAGTAGCTCTTTAATGTTCTTCTTCGCACCTCCACTCATATACACTTTTTTATTAATACAAAACACAGGCTGAATGGCCTTAAAAATGACTTCTAATCATTTACGTGCATCTTCCCTTTGTTGCTTTTGCCCTTCTTGGAACAGTAATTTGATAAAAGGTAGATGTTTTAACGTACACAAACACATTTGGCTGAAATGGAACATCTAATTTTTGTGTGTGTTTTTTTTTAAGAACCGATGGCTTATTGTAAGATGCAGTCTGTGCTAAGCTGTGCTGTGCAGGGGTATGAAATTCATGAGTTTCTACATGGCAGGTTAAATTCACCCAGGGGCATAGAGACCCTGTATCTGCCTTTCCCTTTGGGCGAGTAGACTAAAGCCTCTCTCTGCAGGGGGGCTGACAGTTTTAGCTGTAATGAGACAAACCTCCACTGTAGAACACTAGGGTGTGTAGTGTATGGGGGTCCAGGAAGCTGTGCTATGTGCCTGTCAATTCTCTGCTTTAGAAGCTGAGTCTTACCCTTTTAACTCTCTCTTTCAGCATCTCAGCCGCCTGCAGATACAAACTAAAAAATCTTACTTATCTTAGCATTTTGAGCCAGGGGCTTCTTCCCCTTTAAATTAAGGGAGGAGAAAAAAGGAACAAAAGAGAACCGTTAGAAAAAAATATATTCATGAAAAAGAAATGATTAAAAACAGAGTTAAAAATCATTGGTAATCCAGGATCTATACATTTACATTTAACAACAGAAATTAGGAAAAAACCTACTAATTACCTTAAAGTATTATCACCGCATACATATTCCAGAGTTAGAATGTAATTGTGTTTGATTATCTTTTATTACTTTAATTGATGGTAGCTCCTTTCTTGGTCATAATAAGCGCTTAAAAGATGCTTTTTATTGATTACAGTAATTTTGGTTTAGAAACAAGTCCCATATCGTCTACCAAGCTGAATTCATTGTATCACTTTTTTTCATTAAATTAAAACTCTCCACAGAGTCATCGGTGTGACGCGTTGTTCTCATTTCCAGAAAATACATCATTGTCGTTATAAGTAATAAGAATCAATCCCAACATGTATTTCAATTATTGGCATGAATAAATAATGTTTTAATTAGGTATGCATATAGAATGTGACTAGCTTCAGCTTTTTATACAATTATTTGCATAAAGAAAGAGTATTCTTTTTAATCGTGTAATAATGAATGTTAAGGGACTTTGTTCAAGCAGTACCAGGAGACACTTAAATTTGCAAAAACTTTGCATAATGACCAATTTGAATAATGCTCTTCAACTTAATATGGTGTCGATGAGCATTTTTTTCTGTTAGATTATAGATCATATTTTAGCATAAATATAGATCATATAAAAAAATCTTGTTTTCATTGGAAACAAGTGTTAGAGAAGAATTAAAAATATTGTACACATTTTTGGTGCTTCATTGCAGTCATTAAAGAAGCAGTTTGGTGATACTTGATAATTCCTTCAGACTCAGTTCAGGAGCTGTAAATTGATTCTCTGTGTATTCTTTATCATAAGAGGTTTGAAGGGTTAATGTTGAATAATTCTGTTTCTCTGAACAGTGGTCTTTATTTTTCTGTGCTGTGCTTTATATCCTAGTGCTGTTTGTCTTTGTATTTCTTTCATTTGATGGCCACATGAGATTTTATTCAGTATTGAATTTAAGGTGTTGTACAAGGGCTAAACTTTGTAAACTGCAAGCATTTATCTGTATTTTTCCTATCATCAATCTTTCACAGTCTTGCCCACCCCCCTAATGTATCTGAAGGCTTCTTTTAGCTGCTGATAGGAATTTCTTTGCTTTCGGTAAACTAGGAACCTTCAAACTTCAGTGTTTTACCTGCCCCCTGTGGATTTCCTACAGCTGCCTGCCTGTACCTTCCTCACTGCCAGTTATGTGTGTTTCAGTCTTTTTGTAATGAAATGGGTGTATCTTTAACTCAGGTCTCATCCTAAACTTTTTCCTATTTTAAAACCCAACACAGACTTAAGGGGTATTCTTAAGTGCCTTCCTTTTTCTCCTTTACTGATCCAGATGTTTTTTCATTTGTAGAATTCTGTTTGTATGAAGCATTATATATTCTAAAAAAACTGTGGTTTGTGTGTGTTTGTTGATTTGAAAAATGCCAAAGTGGTTGGTTATACTGTACCTTTCACAAAGAATTAAATAAGTTAATTATTGATGCATTCTCTTCAAATGAAGGGAAGTATCTGTATTTCGGGCATTTCCCTTCCCAGTTCTTTTGTACATAGCATCAGAACTATGTTTTTATTCTATTAATTGCAACTACCAGCCATTAAATTGAGTTCAACTCTAAAAGTAACATTTTAGCCAAATGCTGTTCAGTTTGTGTTACAGGACTATGAGTGTTCAATCACAGTATTAAGAGTGCAATGCTCAATTGATTTAAAGAAGACAACACAACAACAACTTACAGAGGAACAAGTATTAGGTTTATTCCATGCTGAAAAAAAGAAGAGAGAGAACACAACGTTTCGGCCGTGGAGCCTTCTTCAGGTGTCACACCTGAAGAAGGCTCCACGGCCGAAACGTGTTCTCTTTCTTCTTTTTTTCCAGCATGGAATAAACCTATTACTTGTTCCTTTGCAGCCTATGCATGCTGACGCAGCTACCCACCTGAACAACTTACAGATCTCATAACATTTGTTCAACATATTAGGACTGAAAAAGTCAAGGCAAATGGTAAACATGCTTTAAACCTGTGGTTGGTTGTTTTGTGCATATCTGAATTTCTGTTCTCTAAATATTTTAATTCTGGTTGAAGCATGAAAATATCCAAATGAAAATAAGGTCCAATCTTGGAAGCCCATTGCACCTTCTGGTGGTAGAAAGCTGCTACTGCAAGTGCATAGAGGGTGTATGTACTGTATAGGTTTAGTAATCTTGTATTTTCATCTTTAAAGGTGATTATTATAAAATTGCAAATCATTGACGAATGCATTTTAATTTAAAAAAGCCAAAGCCCTTCTTAAGAACACTAGAGGTTACCACGATTTGGAAGCCATTTGGTCTGTCTAGCTCATTGGGTTGAAAGTAACCTTCTGATCTGAGCATTTCATCCAGCCAGTTGAAAGAAGCCAAATTTTATAAAATGACTGCATAGCATGTTCCTTCCTGGATTAACCTTGAAGAGTGGAAGTGATTTTCCCTCATACAAATTAGGATATTACAGAAATCAATAAAAATAAAAATCTGCCTCTTAAGGCATTATCACAAAAGTGCAAAGAAGTGCCAGAATGTGCCCTGATCTTGAATAACTAATAACTGATCATTTCTGTTTGTTGTGGAAATGTATCATGACCACATGATCTCAGAAAGCATTCACATAGCAAAGGGTTTGATTATTTTTTTAAAGCTAGATTGCTGATCTTAACTTTCCATTTCTTTCCATGGGATAGCTGTGCATTTTCAGTGACTTATTTCACAGCATCTTAAAGTTTATTTTGGTTAACTACTTCCACAATTTCTCAACATACTGCAGATGGACATTTCTGAAGAAATTAAAGCTGTGTTCTATCCCAATTTTCTTGGTTTAGCATGCTTGAGTATGGAATAGTAAGTACTGCACATCTTAAGATTCTTGAAGGTGCCTGTTTTTAAATTCAGAGTTTTAAATTCATTTTTGGTTTCAATTTCAGGCATATAATAAGTATATAAAATGGCTTTCTGAACTATGAGTTCAATAACCTGACTTCTGTTTTTCCTTTTTTGTTTCAGTGGGTACCCCTTATTACATGTCTCCAGAGAGGATACATGAAAATGGATATAACTTCAAATCTGACATTTGGTCACTAGGCTGCTTGCTCTATGAGGTAAACTAAAATACCACCAACTCAGATGTATGGAGGCTTGTTCGTTTTATAAGATGCAGCGCTTCCCATAGAATGTTTTGGTATTTATCATTTAATTAAAGTATCACTTTTTCATGAGGTAAGCAATGTAAAGAGGAAACCTGTAGTATATTTGACTTTTGCAAGAAAATTAAATTGACATTTACATATGTTTCAGATAACAAATACAGTTTTGCTAAGAAATTATATACTGCGACTCCAGTTCTTTCTTTAGAAAATACGTAGACAGTGTTTTAAAATTGTACAGAAAAGTAAAACCAGAAGCTGGAGAAAGGAAGAACTATGTTTTTCTTTTCCCCTCAAATATATCTAGAAATACATTTGAAACTACTTGGCAAAGGTCATTTGGCTCTTACGATTGTCTGTTTATCTCCATTTTGGCAAAGTATCTGCTTACTCCAATAGAGGATTGATGAAGCTGGTGTGTTTCGCTGGTAAACTTTGCATTTATTTAGTAAGCTAATGTTGCTAGTCTTTTAGTGTATGGTATCCTACAGATTTATTCATATTTCCAATGGAAAAGGTACAAAAATCATTCTATAACTTAAACATGCATTGATTGGTTAATGTGTCCTGCTGAAACAATTCAAAGTGTGTTATATTGCTGTCTTGATTATTGCATGGAGCAAAGTCTTATCTGTTCAAAGTAAATTTAGTTAAGAAAGCATGAGTGAGTTTGATTGAGGTTTGGAGATTTAGATGACCAGTCAGGAACATTTGGTGTGCAATTGACCATTTCTGTGTTGATTTGGATGTATACTTTGGATCATAGGTATACTGGGGTGTCCATTTTCTAGAATCTTGACCCTCCCTCCCCCGACCTGGAGATAATTCACAACCAGCATAAGTTTTTTTTAAAATCAACTTTGCCTTTGTCATTAATGACATTACATTGAGGAGCAAGCCCCAGAACTTCTATTTTAGTTTTATCTGACCATATAACATTATTCCAATTGTCATTGAAATTGGACAAATTGCAGTTCAGATTTTATGGTTCTTCCACATAAGAGGCTTTTTATATGCAGTGCAGTGCTGAATGTTGTTAAATTTCAGTTTGGACACTTTGTATCCTGAAGGTACCAGGCTGACTTAGAGGTCCCCAACTGCTGCCCCTTGTATCCTCTTCTTGATGGAGTTGACTATACTATGAGTCTTAAGTTTCTTATTCCTGAACAATACAGTGTAAAGTAGTAGATTCTGCTTTTTGCGGATTCTATTGTAACAATTCCCCAACTTCTGGTGGTCAACAACCATTTGTGTTTGGTGCAATGCTTGATGGTGCATGTTACTACTAAAAGATTTCCTTGTGTTACCACCTTTTATACCCCAGTAAAACCTATATATGAGGCCTCGATCTAGTTCTGAAAGAGTTTATTTCTCCTTCCAAAGAGCAGAAGGCTATTATAGAGTTGTTTAAACTGCATTTTATTTCAAATCATATGTAGAAGTGTAAATGTCACTCTTATGTTTTCCGTAATTAAGTTACAAGACAAATGTCTTTGTACTTTGCACTGGTATTACAATTACAGTAAAACATTTTTACATGTGCTTCAAGCAAGACACACAATCCACTCCCAATCTATTATGTTTTTTTTCTTCTTGTTTCATCAGGGTTAAGGAAAAAAACCTGAAGGGTATTGTATATAGTTTCAATCTGGACTGCCAATCCAAGATAGATTACCCTTTAATTTAAGGCTATTCTTTTTCAGAAATACACACATGGAATGTAGAAATTGTTTATTTTTTATTTCTTGTAGTTCATGTCTTGCAGTCAGGTGATTGAGAGTCACTGCAGTATGTAGAATGAGGTATCGTTAAAATCAAAGTAAGCACTAGCAGTGAAAAGCTAAGAAGGTAAAATGAGTAAAAATCAAATAGGCCTATAACACAAAACAAAAAAAATAATGACAAGTTAATACTTGATGTTGCACTTGAATTCTTCATCAATTTTTGTAATTACAACTCCTAGAGTACCTCAGACTGAGAACAGTAATTCAGATTCAGTGTTATACAGGGACTTCTCATTACTTATTGGTTTCCTATAATGTAATAATCTTGCGTTGTGCTTTCTAAAAGTTAACACAGGTTAGACAAGTAAATGAACACAAACTGAGCTCTGGAACTTACCACAAACTGCACTGTTGTGGCAGTAGACCTGTTTTAACCTGAGAGAATACATGACTTGAAAATAAATAACTACAAACTCATGAGATAGGGTTACAAACACATACAGCTCTTTTGTAGTTACAGTTGTATGCAAACGTTTGGGCACCCCTGGCCAAATTACATGTTTTGTTGATTTTGTAAGTGAAAAGAAGTTAACACAACCTCTGCAGTGACTTAAACTTGACATATTCTGTAAATTGAAATGCACGGTTACTATTTATGTGCTGAATTTAAAAGATTAAAAAATAAATAAAACCATAAATGTGGCATGTGTTAAAGTTTGGGCATCTTATCAGTCAGTATGTAGTACCACCCCCTTTGGCAGAAATCACAGCCTCCAAATGTTTCTTGTAGCCAGCTAACAGTGTTTCTATTCTTGCTTTAGGAATTTTTTTCCCATTCTTCCTTAGCAGAACGCTTCTAGTTCTGAAATATTCTTGCATGCACTTCATGTTTGAGATCTACCCACTGATTTTCAATAATATTCAAGTCTGGGGACTGTAAAGTCCATTCCAAAACCTTAATCTTTCATTTCTTGAAGTAGTTCATGGTTGATTTTGAGGTATGTTTTGGATCATTGTCTTGTTGTAATATCTAACCTCTTTCCAGCTTCAGTTTCTTCACTGACTGTGGGACATTAGCTTCCAGGATTTGTTGATAGTCAGTCGAATCCATTCTTCCCTCTACCCACACAATATTTCCTGTGCCACTGGCTGCCACACAACCCCAAAGCATAATAGATCCACCCCCATGCTTAACAGTTGGGAAGGTGTTATTTTCTTCAAATGGTAGCCAAATAGTTGAATTTTTACTTCATCAGACCACAGCACGTGGTTCCAAAACGCCTCTAGCTTATCTAAGTGTTGTGATGCATGTTTCAGACATTGACTTTTGTGATGAGATCGCAGGTAAGGTTTCCTTCTGATGACTCTTCCATGCAGATCATGTTTATGCACGTTTGACCGGCACCACTACTCCTGTGCCAGCAAAACCTTCCTGCAAGTCCTTTGCAGTGATTCCTGACCAGTCTTCTAGCAGATCTATTGGAGATTTTTCTTGGTTTTCCAGATCTTGTCTTGACTTCAAGAGTTCCCCTTCACTTCCATTTCTTAATGATATTTCGGACAGTGGGAATTGTAAGCAAGAAGCGTTTAGATATCTTTTTATAGCCTTCCCCTGCTTTGTAAGAGTCAATTATCTTTATTTTCCAATCCTCAGTCTGCTGCTTAAAGGAGCCCATGTTTGTTGAGTGTAAGCTCAACACCCTGAGAGGTTCAAAGAGTCAGAGTTTTTTGCAATTGTCATCACCCGACAATTAGATTCAGGTCTAACGAGTCAATTAAGTTCTGAGACCTTACAAAAAAATAACACTAGTGGATCAACTGGAAGAGTGCCCAAACTCTTGCACATGCCACATCTACTGTTTTATTTTTTTCCAATCTGTTAAATTTAGCAAGTACATAGTAACTGTGCATTCATATTTGCGGAAACATGTCAAGTTTAAGTTTGTTCGCTGCAGAGGTTGCGATAACTTCTTTTCACTTGGAAAATCAACAAAACATGTAATTTGGCAAGGAGTGCCCAAACGTTTGCATGAAACTTTCTTAGTTCACATGCATTTTTGAACTGAAACACAGTCCACTTATACAATTAAGACTATTAATATGTATAGAGAATTATCTCAACTTAATTGCTGATCAGTTTGTTTCCATGGGCGTATTTTATATTTTTCTAATTTACATATGGAATGTTTTCATTTGCTTTGCCATGTCTTAATTCATATGAATTGTGTGGAGGTCAGTTTTGCCAACAGTAACAAATGACGTTTTTTCAGAATGACCCAAATAAAGGCTTAACTGTTTCATATTTCTAGCTAAGAAATATTGAAATGTATTTACTATTTCCTGCAATTGTAAATATAATTCTTGTTTAATTGTATAGTTATAATTATATCAATGTAATTATTGTCTTTAGTCATCATAAAGTGGTGTAATGCAGTTGTAATTGATTGTTTAAAAAATATACTTATTGCATTAAATGCTTAGTTTTAAAGGAAGAATTTCATTTAGCTTATAATTTATACGTTCTTATGACAAGATTGATGCCTCTCCATTAAACTAAATTGCCTTGTGCAAACACAGCATCTTTTAGCTCACAACAGAAGTCTAAACATTTCAAAATATCCCCTCCAGCCTCCAGCCGGTATAATGTTCTGATAGTACACAGTACCTGGTTAGTTGGTTTTCTGTTAAATTGTGTTGTTGCTGTAAAATGTCTCTCTTTTGTTCCGCACAGGAATCCTGTTTAATATTCTTTTATGTTTGTGTTGTTAACACTATCTAACAACATGGAAGAAGATGGAACCATGTTTTCATACAGCGTCATAATCAGCAGGAATTGATGTTCATGGGTAAATGCTATATTACTTAGAAGCTGGCCTACTACAGTAAAGGGAAACCCAAGTGCTTGAAGTTTAAACTAGGGTAATCCGTTGGCTTTAAACAACTTTTGAACCCTTAATAATCAAAATAATAAAATAAAGTACAGCAGGCTCTAAGGCAATAGGTTGCTTATTCCGAGTCACTGATTTCTCAGGCGCTAATGGTTTCACTTTCCTTTCTCCCAGATATATGCTACTAATAGGGTGCCTGATTAGTGATGTGGGGATTAGTGGGGGTGGGGGGGAAAGTAAGCCACAAGTTAGAGTAGGACCAGATAATGTGGTTCCGTAAGGTTTAGCCATTATGTAGATAGCACTGTGTCAAATCATGTTTTTGATTTCACTCTTACAGTTTAAATGCTCCAGTCGGTTTACTATAGCTATATTTGCTGTCGACATACCAGCCTGCTCTCTGCCTTGGCTTAGTGTATCATTAGGCTACCTATCATTTTAATGTCCTTTTTGTCAAGTAAGTTGAAATAACATTTAATTTCAATGAGCACGGTTTCTGAATGCTTGTGTAAAACGAAACAAACCTTTTGAAGCCAAACAAATTTTGAATCCTCTAGTTTTGAATACATCTTCTATTAAATGTGACATGATTTTCCAAGGAGAGCCTCCCAATTTGCATTTTCACAAGAGAACACTGGAATGTATTACTGTAGGTAAGCAGATAGGCCTTTCTGAACTCATGCACAAAGGAATTTTCATCCCAGAAGTTTCGGTGTTGGTTTTATAATCCCAAGAAAAAGGTCATAGTAAGCTAAACAGATGGTACTCAGCGTGATGTACGATTCACAAGAACTGTTTTCATGGCTTACTGTCTATAATATATATTAAAGACAGACAGTAGGCAAATTGATACATTTGCATTTATTTGGATTACATGTCCTTTGAAGTCACTTTAAACTGTCTTAATAGTACTTGTTGAAATAGCTTGAGAGGAGTATCCTGGTACAACAGCTGTCTGTCAGACTGCTTCAGATTTATATGTACATAAACCATAAAATCCTGCTTAGATTTTTTTTACCCTAACATGAATCTATCTTCTCGTTAATTTTTTTTTTACAATTAAAACTAAAATTGTTTAGCTCTCTGTTTACAGCCACACGTTTTGAATGCTGGTTTCCGTTGGAGATTTAATTGAAATCTGCGTGTTTGTTTAATTAGGAACCTAATTTAAAAGGGTGGGGGCTAGGAGTGCCTTTAAGATTGTTTAAGATTGACCTGTTCAGATTGTGTGTTCTTTGTTTTACCATGTGTTTTATGCATTCCACTGACATTTGCATCTAAAACACAGAAGTGATCAGAGAGATAGCTGCACCCCTCACAAATAATTTCAGTGTGCAGAATTGCATACTTAATCTGCATGCTCTGAGATTTTTATCTTTTAATCTGAATTCCTTAGTAGTTGTTAACCAATCAGTTGTTTAAATGAGGATGTGCAAGTAAAGGGATAACCTTGTTTTGTATATTCAAATGCTCGATGTATATTTGTAATTTAATTGCAGTATCTTCCAACATAGTGATTCAGCAACAGCACTTTTCCAACCTGCATTTGCACGTTTGCTTTGCCAAATCCGATTCTCGTGTTCAAAATTTTGGGCTCTTGATTTCAAAAAGTCTTCATTATTTTACAAAACAGATGCTAAACCAGAAGTACAATGGAATTGAAAGTTAGTAATGCTCCAGTATCTGAAAATGTGTCTGTTGTTTTTTTTTTAAGACAAATGCTTCAGAGTTAGGAAAACAATTGGAAATGTTGAAAAACAGATCTCTGTTAATGCCTCATGACAATTTCTAATGTGAAAATAGTTGAGATGGAAGTGGTTATAGGTTCTTAGGAACTTCTTGTATTACGTAACATGGACCTCATACAATCCCATCCCAAACAGTATGTATTTGCATTTCAGAACCATGACATGTATTAAAGAATATTAAAATATATTAATTTCAAGATGCTGTATAGGCAGGTGACAAGACATCTTGAGCCTACTCTGCTTACCTGCTCTCCTCTTTCAGAGCAGATGCATTAAGTATTATGTTCTTAATTACCATTGTTAGCTATGCTACTCTAGTCTGAGGTTTTATTATATTTTTGAAGAATGAGTTACTCACATTTTCAAGGATAAATCTGATGCAGTTATCAATTAAAAACTGCTGCATTCATTTAAGCTATACTGGTATTTACAATACTGATACTGATATTGACTATCCATTGAAATGAAAACAAAAGCTTTATAAATGTAGTTTTCATTAAAAAATGCCTTAGATTTTATAGTTCTGAAAGGTTTTGTGAAAGTATATTATGAGAGAGAAAATATCTGCTTCTGGAATAAGGTGCTGTTCTGCGATTAGAGGTGTCGTTATTGTGGAAATGTCTTTGGAATGTGGCTGATTAAAGAAACTGTATGTAATGGTAAAAAATTGGGCATGTAACGTTTGTAAAATTCGATCCCATCAGAATTCATCTCTTGGTGGTTGATATCCTTTTGTTTGATTGTCTTGCCTTGCAGTTACAGCACTTTGTAGCATATAAGTAATTCAATTGTTCTTTTACACAAGTTGGTCTCTTTTTGTCAGTGGATATCCTCAAACGAAATCTTAAGTCTCGGAAATCATATGTATTTTTAATTACATCTTGCTGCACTTTGGGGGGGACGTTTCCTTGATAAATACATCATGAAAGCATAACATGAAGGCGTACAGGATAAAATAATGATGTTTTTTTTGCATTGTAAGTATTTGATTTTCCTTGCACTCTTTTGTGACCTTCACTCACTTGAGGGGCAAAAAAAAAGCTTTAATTGGCATGTGAGGAAAGAACTAAAAAGGATCAATATTAATTAAGCTAATGGCAGAATAATTTCTCCTACACAGGACCTTTACATAGGGAAAGGAGATTTTACACATTTGCTTTGTTGTTCAGAGCAGCAGTTGCCTCCTCACGAGGTTGTAGGTTGGTAGGGTACAGTAAAGAAGAGAGTGTGCCACCACCAGCCCTGCAGACAGACAGCAGGCTCTTGTACCTCAAACAGCCCAGGAATACTAATCAGGAGGAGTCAGGCCCCGGAGGTCAGGGAGCAAGTCAATCATTTCAGCGATCGTCTCAGTGTGGAGGATCAAATTAGCCTGAAAAATTCAGCGGCTGGGAGTAGAGGGCGAGCAGCTGTCAGGGGCAGGAGCGAGATGCACTAATGAACCAGATGAATAGTGCAAAAACTCGAAAATAAAAACAGGACAGTTGACATTTTTCATCTGTCAAAGCAGAAGATGCATGAAAATACAATAGTCCTTGTTTAACCCTTTGTTGGATATGTTCAGCATTTTATCTGAAATCATTTGCCAACCCCCACCCAGCATCTCTGCACACACTCGCAGAGACACACACCTTATGTAAACAGAGCTTTCCATTTCAGTACAGTTTACTTAGGAGTATATCTATTTTTTTTCCTCCAAAATAAGAGTATGCAAGTCATCTTCCAGATGTTAAAAACAAAGCCGCAAAGTGCAAAGCAGTGGGTATACTTTATGGAAATCAGTGCATTTTAAGTTTAACAAGGGTGATGAAATCTCTAGAAATGACCAGTTCCATCTCGATTTCTGCCAAACTTTCCCCGTGAGCCTGCTGAGGATCTGTAATAAAAAAAATACTGTATGCTGTCAAGTAAAAATGCCTTTAATTAGTTGTTGCACTTATTACTGTCATCCAAAGGCACATTGAAAGAGTTTTTTAGGACTATAAAAATAGTTGAAATTTGCTAATGTGACAATCCAGATACATAATCACATTAAGTGGCCACAATTTTTTTCAATTTTTTTGGTTCCTTTGGTGTGTCAATGAAGTTATGTAAAAAAAAATCTGGTCATACCGGACCCACGCAAGACTTGGTAGAAACAAGAAAAAAACATTTCAGATTTGTTTTTCACCATGTTTCTCCATGTTTGCTATCCCTATATTTCCAAAACACTAAACAGTATTTCACTTCAGTGTTTGAGAAACTTTGAATGGCAGTAATATAGCTGTCTAGATATGCTTTGCCGTTCCTTACAATTTACCAGTTGGTACAAACATGCATAATTTGGGCATTTTATAAATGAAAAGATTGCATATTTGTAAAATGGAAACATTTCTAGTGGCAACAAACACCCCAATTAACCTTACACCCGAAGAAGGCTCCACAGCCGAAACGTTGTTTCCTTTCTTCTCTTTTCAGCATGGAATAAACCATTACTTGTTTCATTGCACCTTAATTAACTGTATTTGAAATAGCATTTTTGAATTTAATGGTGGGTTGGTAACCTTGGTCTTAATATGGAGACTGAATTTTTAATTTAATTCAGAAATTGTTTTATACCATGTGTACCCATTGGAATATACAGAAATGAAGGAACAGTTTTGTGGATTTTGGTTTTGCAAAATCAGGGCTGTCTGTACAAAATGTAAATTCCATCAATGTCTTTCCTTTCAGCTCCGCCAGGCTTAAGGCTTGTGTTGGTGGAGTAAGAGTTAACAGTGCATTTTCACCAGACAGATGAGAGCCATTTTCAGCCTGTCCTGTCCCTGTTGAAGCTCAGCGAGTAGCGCAGGATGGGCTAGCGTGTTTCACATACGCTCTGCCTGTCTAGGGATTGTACACATTGTCCTTTCAAAATCAGAATTATTAGCACATGTAGAAAAGGGTGAGTGACTCTGGGGCAGTGGTGCTCTCCATGCAGTGTTCACATTGATGCGCTTGAGGGATTCAGTAGCTCTTAGACATAATTTCAGCGATGCGGCTGTTGCTGAGCCTAACATCAATACATCTCTAAAGTTAAGAGCCCACAGCTCTTTAAAAATGTTTTGAAGGCATTTCCAACGTTGTTTTACTTGGTATTGTGCCACGTTTAATAATTAATGTGCCAAACGTGGTATGCCACATAAGATTTTTTTTTAAACAGGTGCTCTGATAACTGCATTGGGTCTGCATTGCTTTTTGTTTATACCTCAAGTATATGTTTTGAATCTCCTGGATGGGTAACATCTATAATGTTTCCTGTCCTTTTTTGTTTCATCAGCAGAAGACTGTACAGTTCTAATAAGCATCTCTGGCAGATGCATACAGCTAATTGGGTTCCATGCAATATATTGTCCCCAAGAAGCGCACTGTAAAGCTGCAATTAAAAGAATGCATTTTTAGAATAAAGTTTGAGCTGAGCGGTGCCTACACATTTAAATGATGTTACTGAGCACCTTTTCCAGCTCTCCTTGTGTCGTGTGCAATGCATAGGTTCATCTGCTGGGTGCTGCATCGCACAGTAGATTTGTTGAGATAGTGGAATATTCCTTATCGGCGATTTGTGAAACTTTCAGCAAGAAATACATTATTAAGAAATGGAACAAGTAATAGGTTTATTACTCACAACCCGGTTATTAAGAAATGGTTCATTTTAAAATGAAATGCCGCAGATGAAAAGCAAGCATAACATATGGACTGGACTCACAGGTGAGAAGAAAAAGGAGAGACCATGAAAGTTTTTTTCCTGAACATCCTTCTGTATATGATGTAACCAGTAAAAATGACCTATCTAATCAAATATGCTTTAGTTTTATTCAGCACCTTGATTAATTTTAATTCTCATGGAAATTAGGGCACATCTTAATACCAAAATACAGTAATCTTGTGGGCTGCAACTGAGCAAGAATAATGGGAACAAGAGGGGTTGTTTTAACAGTAGGGCGTAAGCATAAGGACTTATTTTACAACCAGAAAGCCTGCCAAAGTATTCAGAGTTCACTTTTGAGTATTTAAATTTGAAATAAGGGTGTCTGAGTTGGAAATATTACGTAGAAACAAACAAATATCAGAATATAATTAAATATGATTGGAAAACTTGCAAAACCAGGCGATTAACACTTCTAAAAAATACAAGCTGCTACTTTTAACACCTGCACAGTTATACTATAACTACTATAGCTTGTATATAACTCATCAGGTTTATCTGAACCTACAACTTGTTTAGGAGCTAGCTGAGGCGCTTTCGGGGGGATTAAGAGACTTTGAATTTGGCTGAGTTTGTGCTAGCTTCAGAATGGTTGTGATGTGAATAAAAGTCATAAATTATTATTGTCCTCCTTAGTTTCTAAAGAAGTTAGTTTGGTTTTAGGCTTAGTATGTGCATCCTTTTAGGGTGTTTAGCATGTTGGTAATAAAGCTGCATTTGGTAGACCAACAATTCAAAACAACTGGACCTTCTATCCAAATTTATGACCAGACAAGATTTAAACTTGCTTATCTCATTCAACTACTCTCTCATCCTAGCTAGAGTATCTAGACTGGACTAGAGGATATCTTACATTGTCTGCTGATGATAGAGTAGTAATTCTCTCCTCCACCAGTAGAAGGTGGGACTATGGATGGTCCCCAGAGTGGCACAGACAGCTTTAACATCAGAAAAAAGATTAGTCTTCATAGAGTCCCTGAGGCTGCCCACAATAAAACCCCCCTGCGAGTGTAGTTGTGCATCAGAGTGCCATTTTAGTTCCCCTGATGATTGTTTGCAGGAAAGAGTGATATCTGCAGTAATGGTCTGTGAGGTAAGAAGCTGTTACCTGGCTTTGTTAACCTTAGTGTTTAGGGTGCTCAGCTTTATTGTTGATGAACTACATTTCCTGAGGCTTGCATAACACAGTGTAGCTGTAAAAAACTGCCTTACACTCGATTATAACTTAATTTTAAAAAGCCAGTGGAAAGGTTTTGCACCAACAAATAACTGTGTATCTTGGCCCCTTTATAACACTGTCACAGGGGTAGTGACAGTTTCAATGTTTGTCACTGACTGGCTGAAAAATCAAAATTAAAATTCTTATGGAATATTCCTTGTGACTATTTTGAGATATATATATATTCCTCACCTCTAAGAAGAGCATTTAAAAGGCATCACGTAATGAGTTCTTATGCAACCTAGTTACATTAATGTTACATGTACTAATATATACATCAGTATATGTATCATATAATCAGTAATTAAAATATTGTGATATGTACAGTATTTTTTGCTGTATAGTTTTCAGGCTTAGTTTTCAACTTTTAATATTCCATATATACTCGCTTTGTGCCTCTGGAATGACTTTGGAGAGTTTCAGTCTAATAGGCAGTTTTCCAAGAGGTATTATACGGTTTAAATTTGTGTATCTTCCTTCTTTTAGCATCTTAGAATTGCAAAAATGTCCTGTTTTGTTCCCATTTTGTCTTTTACATTTTTAGGGCACATTTTGCTGAAGCTGTCATTTATTTTATTTTTCAGTCTGCAATGAGGATAAACTTTTCTTGAAAAGTTTCAGTTCAGTTTTACAATGTTTGATTGGTTTACTTAATATAGCAGAATGTGGCTTATAGGACTTTTTTCTTTTTTGACTTTCTGATGTTTGTTTTTTTAATGAAGTTTAAAGATTTTTTGTTTTACCTTTGAAGTTTTGGAAAACATTTCTCGGCTGCAGTTGAAAGCAGTCTGATGGTGTGTATTATGCTAGTTTAAGCTGACTGAAGAACCTAATTTTATTGTGCATTTCATATTCATTAATGGAATTCTTGCTACAGTATTTTATATTCCATCTGAAAATGACTTACTCATTTTTTTAATTCAGCATTGCAAAACATGTCTAGTAAGTGAACTGTGTTTCTCAATCTAGAAAGAAAATGTTTGTCAACTCTATGGGATTACAGGTGAAGATTCAAATGCGTCTGCCTAGAGGTGAAGTCAGAGCATGTATGGGTGAAACCTGGGGTGTTTTCAAATGTTTTCAATGCTTTCATCTTGATGCAAAGAACAGTTTCATGCTGTAGAGTTTAATTTTGGTTCTAAGCTGTAAACTGCTAAGCGATAAAAACGCCTTGTTTATCAGCAGTCAAACTATACTGGTTAGACCTTGTGGTGTTTGCATCTTTAACAAAGTAGTGGCTGATTTTATTTACTGTGCAACTGTACACATACTGTATCATATGCATATTGCTGGATATCCGTTTAACCTTACGTGTGGTAAGGTTTCAGCAGAGCTTTGCACTTTAATATGTTAAACTTATACATGTAATTGTAAAAACAAATTGAAAAGTTAAATTCACCATTGAAAGAGTCTTCTGATTTCACTGTTCTGATTGTTTTTCTAAAGTTTTTATTTTAAACGTGCATCTTGACCATAAAACACAAACTGCTTTTCTACAGCTGACATTCTGCAGAATGTGTTGAGAATTATTATGGTGCCAGTGATACTGTATACTAACAATGACACCACAGCCTTTCTGCATTGGTTATAATGAAGATCAGATATCGCACAAGTAATTACAGGAGTGCATGGTAGTAGCTGTGGGTGAAACTGCAGTCGCAAAGTGACTTGCTCATTAAAATCTCATGGATTTCTTTTCTGTTAAGATAGGCAGTGACTGCTTATGTAGGAGAACAGATATTTAGTACAAAGGTGAACTGAGTAGATAAAGTGTACTGTCAGCACCCTGATTTCAAAGGCTGTGAATTCTTGAAACCATTTATACAGTATATCCTGAGAAAATGAGTTTCATGAGTTGGGGGTAGGGTTCAAGAATGGAACAAACCACAAACATGAAAAACACAAAATATCTTAAATGTGTCTCAGAGACATATTGCAATAATAGAAATGTATAAGGAAAGCTTTGTCATAGTAGAATTAAACATAGTGAATGTCCCTGTTTGTTTTATTTTGAAGATAGCTTAATCAGATACAGGTGACTTGTTCTTCCAAAACTGTTCTCTCGTGAGTTTACATACTTGATTTGACAAACGTTTTTTAGAGTCACATTATCTGCCCATTTTTGATGTGCATAAAATATAAACTCATCTTCATATCCAATCATAATATTGCTCTTTCAATCACTCCTAAAATCTGTACTTGGCCATTGATATCTCTAACAACCTGGCTTTGTAAATTCACAATTTGTGATTGATCAGACCATCAAATAACTTCAGCTGGTTGATTAAAAACTAGCAAATTGCAAAGATGTTGTGTGAAAGGAGAACATCTGGAATGAAATTGACAGCGAGGTTAATTCTTTCCTCTGTAAATACATGTTTCAGTATCTTTATCTTAATTGGTTCATAAGACTGGTTGAGCTTTCCTTTGCATCCCAATGCTTTGACGCATTTGGTGTGAAAGCAACTTGATGCATGAACAAACATCAGCGTCCACACTTCTATGTGATGAATTTGATGTGAAAAGACCTTAACACTTGTACCAGGGAGTGTGATTTTTATTCCAGTCTTAGTCCACACATTATAAACTTTTCTCCAAACAGATTTTTCCCAGTGTGCCTTTTGGTATCTTTCATTATATATTTCTTCTATTTCTAGCCTTTCCTGATTTAATATAAAATTTAATTGATGGGGCCAATTTAGGAATAAATCACTTGTGCTGCTTTTTGGCAGTTCTTTTTGAAATATAAAGCACCAAACGGTGTGAGAGGAACTGTTTGAGTTGTTGCCTACTCAGAATCACTTGTTAAATGTTTGGTTTGTGAGAGAACACCTTTCTCTGCTTTAACAATCCTTAGAGAAAAGTCTAAAAAAATGCATTGTAATAACCAGGTAAATTTTGCCAACAGAAAATTATTCACAATTTAATTTGATTGCTTGAAACTACCTATTATGTGCCTTGTTATTCTGCAAAGCCTGCAAGTAAGACAAGTCATGGATCAGGGAGAGAGCTGCTAGCTGGAGGAATAACAAATTAATTGACAAACAGTAGACTGTTGCACTGCAACATGGAGAAGATCACATTCCCTTTTCTGAGACATAACATTTGACAGAACAGTTACCTATGGCAAATCTTAGAAAGATTCTGATTTAGCATTTCTGTGTAGCATACTTTGCGTATGAACAGATCTGGTATTGTCTTGATGTTGTTGTATCCTGTTATTGCTTTCAATTATTAATTATTTTACAGTAGAGTCTCGATTATCCAACCTAAACAGGATGCAAAAATAGTATGTTGGATAATCGTGAATGTCGGATAATGCAGAAACTGAGTAGAAAAATCATAGATTAATGGAAGTACAGTATAAGTATGAAATCTGGTTTATTAATCTACTGTAATACTAAAATAATAGAGTATAGAACTATTGTTATTATTTTTAAAAAATGAGTGATTGGAATACATTGTGCGTCTCTTCCTTGCGGCACGGTCTCGCCAGCATCTTAGTAACCTGACATCAGTAGCAGTTGCCTCCTCTTGTTGTTCAACGTAAACTAGTGCCGCTTCGAGAGCCTTGACCCCTTCACTGTGACTGATTCTGATTGAAAGAACTACTTTCTTTCACTCACGCATACAGTATATAGCATGTTGAGTGGCTATGTCGGATAACACGGAATGTCGGATAATTGGAGTAGTCGTGGCCCAAGTGGTTAAAGTGATGGACTAGAAATCCATTGGGGTCTCCTCACGCAGGTTAGTATCCTGCCAACTGTGGCATATGTTTCTGGCGGTGCAGTGGCTCTGTGGCTACGGATCTGCGCCTGTGGCTGGAAGGTTGCCGGTTTGTATCCCGCGGCCGGCAGAGGAATCCTACTCCGTTGGGCCCCTGAGCAAGGCCCTTAACCCCAACTCCAGTTGCGCCGTATAAATGGCTGACCCTGCGCTCTGACCCCAAGCTTCTCTCCCTGTCTGTGTATCTCATGGAGAGCAAGTTGGGGTATGTGAAAAGACAAATTCCTAATACAAGAAATTGTATATCGCCAATAAAGTGATGTTATCTTGAAGGTTGGATAATCGAGACTCTACTGTATTTTGGTTTAAGTCTTTCCTGTTGTGCTTCATATCTGTTTTGTTTTTCAGATGGCTGCCCTGCAGAGCCCTTTTTACGGAGACAAGATGAATCTCTACTCTCTCTGCAAAAAGATTGAACAGTGCGATTATCCACCCCTCCCTTCCGATCACTACTCAGAAGAGGTACCATCTTTTCTTACTTGAAGGCCACAAGTTGAGAAGTCTCCAGACTTCTATAAGTTGAAGTCAAACAAAACGAGCCTGTACCATCTTCTGAAGCACTTGTAAACATTATGAATTTATCATTCTTTAAAATTGAAATTGTAAACCAGGTATTGTTTGAAACAAATTGTATTTTCAGGTATTAATGGCCAATTAGGATAAACTAGCCCGTATCTCAAGTGCTATGAATTTTTGAGTTTGTACAGTGTGCTAAGTACCTCCAAGAGATAGTTTTATATATCAAGCTAATTTAGAAGACTTACAAAGTATTGTCAGCAGAATGGGTGGATTTTGCCGGGGTCCTTGACCCTCAGTGTTTCAAAATAGCATTTGGTAAGAAAGGATACAAACGAGAGGATACCGTTTGATCTACATTGTTTTTTTGGCTGTTGATAGCTTAGAGATTTGAGGATGTTATCAAGCTTTTTCTTGAAAGAAGCCAATGAATCTGCTTCTACAACTAGCCTGGTAGCTTTTTGTCTCTCTCAATCCTTTGTGTACAGACTGCAGTTACTTTTTCAAGTGCATTTCCCTGTAGTTTTCACTTTTTTCCTAGTTCTTGATTTTGAAGAAGTCCATTGGGTTGACCTTTTCAGGTACATCTGAAGATCTTGAATAATTGAATCCTAATCTCATAGAGTTCTATGTTCAGTTCTCAAGATCTGTTCTTTTATTATTTTAGTATATGAACTGTATATATGTAACTGGTTGTTTTTCAGTGACTGATTCCAGAGCAGCAATCAATTTCCATAATGTGGTAACCAAAACTGTGCATGGTATTCTAAATAAGGAGTTATTTATGCATTGTACAAATTTTAACATAATCCCTTGATTACAATTCTATACTTTTAACTATTTTAGCTAGTATTTTTTACTTTTTAATTGCTTTCCCACATTGTGTGTAGAATATTTTAAATAAACACCTGAATCCTTTTCATAAGTTACTTATTCAAGCTCAGTTTCCCATCTTGCATATTTAGTTTTTTTACTACCTGCATTCTGAGTCTCCATTAAATGTCATCTGCCAGATGTTTTCCTAGTTATCCACATGAATAAAAAGATTGAATTTCTTTTGCAGCTTCTGCAGTGTTTGTAATGATGATATCATCTGTGATTTTGACTAGTTTCATAACTATAGCAGAATCAAAATCTCTGATAGAAATTAGAAAGTATTGCAGATCCCTGTGGTACTCGCTTCACCCAAATTTGCATTCACCACCCATTTGTAATCTGATTTCTATCCATTAAAGAGTTCTCAGTACACATTCGTGCATTACCCTGAATGTCTACTGCCTGCAAATTAAGTTAGTCTTTGATGGGGAACTTAATCAGAAGCCTTCTAAATATCTAAATACTGTATTATATGCTGTGTTTGTATCTTTGGTTGTTTAAAGAACTCCAGGCGTGACCTACCTTTTCTAAATTAATGTGGATTATTCCCTTAAATCTTTTATTAATGTTATTTTTTCCACATTAGAACACCTGGGTAGCTTGAACTTGAAAATTAAATAGAAAAAATTGAATCAGCCACTTAATTTTATCATTTAGTTTCTCATGGCCTCTGAGAGACCATACTACTTTTGCTGTTGTAGTATTGGGGAAAAAAACATATATTCCAGGCACCATTGCAATGTGCTCTATCTCTGTCCTGGCAAGTGATTATTTCTCAATTTGACGTTTTTAAGTTCTTCACAGAACCACACTGTTTAGTGTAATTATTATTCAAATAAAACACTTTTTTTTTTTAGTATTCAATCCGATGTTTCCATACATTGCATGTTATCATACATCCTTTTCATAGTGTGCATTTGAGATGCTCGAAGTCACATTTGGGTCAGTTTGTCTCTTAATGTCTGAATTTTTCTTATTCTCTACAGCTGTGTGCCCCTCTGCCTTCAAAACAGATGTAGACAAACAGAGTTTAAAGATAATTTTAATGTATTAGCTTGTCAGAAAACATTCTTTAACAACTCCCACTAAAGTATTTACTAGATCTGTATGCATTCTGAATTGACTTTGCCTACCACAAATACATTCACACACATATGGCAAAGGTTAAGATCTGTAACTTTCTGGGCAATTCTTTCTATTTTAATCCATTGAGGGCAGATAATGAATCTGATTCAATAGCCATAGCAATGTCAACGAACATGTACTGACAATAAAATGATTCTTAAAGACATTTAAGACATTCTTAAAGTATGCTTTGTGTGGCTTTTATGTTTACCACACACAATGTTTTTGTGGATTAGTTACTCCACCTGTAGGAATAAAAATAAAACAGGCCTGTAGTTTAATCTTGAAACGGGTTTTAAAATTTGAGAGTTAAATGTTTGTGTGCAATAGTTCAGAAATATTGTAAATATATAGTTCCTGTAAAAAATGACCTGGGTAACAAAAAAAAAATGGTACACTGAAATAGTTTTCTGTAGAGCCAAAGGGAAACGATTCAATTTATTTGCTGTGCCATGTACTGGCCATTGTTAACTTCAGCTTTCTTCTTCTGTGCCAGACGAGGTTTTCTGTGGATCGCTTCCATTGCAGGGGCCTGCAAGTACTGTCGGGGTGTAAACAATGATTCAGAAAGATGGCAAAAAAAAATGTCAGTTGCCGTTCTTTGTTGTGTCATTTACACATCTCCCCCTCCCTCACACTTTTTTCTCTGCCATGAAGCACATGAATATTTCACATATCTGCATCTTCATCCCCTATTCTTCTTGACTAATTTTCAGACTGTCTGAATTTGCATTTCACATGCTAGCTGATTAGGAGATGCCGAGTGCAGCAGAGAAGCCTCAGCAGGCGGTTGCCATGGTGACCTTGCGCAGGATTTTAATGATGATGCCACTAGTAGTTCGTTGAAGTCAGCCTGCCTGCAGGCTTGCACCACTCAGATTCCTGCTGCATTTAAGTGTGAATTTTGGGGGCTGTGGGGAAACGGGAAGATGGGGTGGATGCAGAGAGAGAGAGAGCCAGGTGCAGATCTGCTTGTCTATGGGGCAGATCAGGAGTTACAAGTCAGATTTACGGCCCACAATTTTGTAAAGTTAGTGAATCTCACTCCTAACTTGACTTTTTTACGCACCAGCTCAAAAATGAAACAGTAAATGTGGATGTTTTGTATTGTCAATGCGACAATGTGCTGTTTAAATTCTGAAACAGGCGAAAATAAATGTTTTTGTAACCTGGTTAAAAAAAACGTTATAACCTTTTTATGCATGTGTGTGTCTGGTGAACTTGTGGATCTCTAGTAAAAAAATATTCACTTGCCTCATTTTGTCTTTTTTTTTCTTTCAGCTGAGAAAGTTAGTAGATATGTGTATCAACCCCGATCCGGAGAAGCGACCTGATATAACCTACGTGTACGACATAGCAAAACGGATGCAGGCAATTACACTTGGCAGCTAAGTCATTCATCAAGAATGAAGAAAAAAGCAGAAAAGTTGATATTTTTCCGCATCCGATCTACTCCCCAAAGCGAGAACTGATGGAGACGTACCAAGTCCTTCAAATATATTTTATCTCATTTCCATTGAGTACAACATTACTTTAATGAAGGCTGTAGAGGATAAGCAACCGGTGTTGTTCTTAGGCAGTTTTTCCTTTCAACCATTCAGACATTACTTAAATCGATCATAAGATCATTGAGAATAAACATTCATTAGAGTTTGAATACCACACTTTTAATTTTCATAACCAGATTACTATACAGCCTGCATGTATTGACTTACTCATGTAAAGGATCTTAAATTCCTGTGCAGGTATGGAAAAGCTTTTTTATGTCTATTTATTGCTGAGTTTTTTTTTTTGTTCGTTTGACATGTCGAAATCATCAGTTTTATTTAAATACCCTAATGAGAAATGCAAAGTCTAACTACCTTAGAGAAATCTGCAATAGCTGTGATTTAGTATTACACTGTCTACTTTATAAAAAATAAATCTGGATCCTGATGTGGTGTGAAGCTACTTTTATCTGGTACTGCATTAATTCAGTGGCGATGTTCTGCCAGTTAATATTTTTTAAAACATGTTTTTCATTGGATCTTTGATCTGACCTGCTATCGATGAAGTCATCTGTACATGATAGATGTAAAATATTAAGAAAAGCAACAGATTCCTAATTTGGCTTTGTTTATGGACTTGTTTTAGGCATGAATTACAAACCTGAAATGCATCCAGCCTGGAATTAAAACATTTGCCAAGAGTGAAGTAATTAATTTAATTAAGTAGATCACCTATTCTGATGTTGCTGTTGTCTTGATCATTTTACATTGTTTTCCCATAGGCCTTTCTGTATTTTGAGCATATATAATTAATGATGAGTAAATAAAGAAATGCAAAATAAAAAAACCTTAAAAGCATAGATTTTTTTTACTCCAATAATTGATACAGTCTTGTTTTAAAGGCATATGGGCCTTTAGTTCCTTTGGTGCCTTACAGTTATACCCTAAAAAGGGTAATTGTATAACATCATGATTTTACCTCCATGATTGTGTTTCTTAGTCTAAACTATTCATTGTTGCTAATTTTGTAATTTTGCCTATAGTGAAACTTGTTTTGTGTTACAAACTCCTGTAACTTAGTGTATGATTAGACAAACCTTAACATTTTCACCCTAAATTATTAAATAAAAGAGATTTACTTTTGCTACAGGTTTCTGATCCCTGAGGTTATAGCCCTGTTAAAAAAGATGCTAGCTATCTATAAGCCTCTCACCTACTCAGTATTCGATTCCTTACAAAAGTCTGTACAACACATTAGCCCTAGGTACATCTGTTTAACATTACAATTCTGGAGGGCTCTCCTGTATGATTGTTTATAGTCATATGATAATTTTTGCTAACAGTTACTTTCTCTTTGTTTTTGAATCCATAGCAAGGCTATACTTGCTACAGACACAACGCTGGTGTTTTAAAATAAGAAAAACTGGTCTAGATGTACAGTAGGTGCTGCAATAAGTCTTCCATCAGAAAACCTTAAATTAATGTACGATTGGGGATTTTAGAAACATCTGAAAGAACATTATCACAGCTCATTAAATTACCAGCAGCTGTAAAATGACTGATTACAAATTTAAATTAATAATGTCCCCTTCGATACTAATTAACTACGTAGAGATTGCTTTTCAAAAACATCCTATAATATTGTATTGGTTCTGCATCTTACACTGAATAATCTTATAGAATATCCAAATTTTTTAGGGTTATTAAGCCTTAAAGATGTAGGCAGATACTACTACTTCCATTAGACTACAGCAGACTTCATTATATATTCAGTTCTTTAGTGTTTAGCACCTCCCATTTGTTAATGACTTTTAAATTCACTGCAGAAGAATGAAAAAATCCAGTCTTACATCTTCTAACAAAAAACAAGAAAGTAATGTAACATTTGATAGTCTTTTCTGAAGTTCATATCATATTGTGATTGCTTTTTACGTTTATCACAGATCATTTATCTAAATTGGGTATAACAAAAAAGTAGTTTATCTGTCATTCAGATTCCTTTTAAAATTACAATATTAACTACATTGGATTACATTTTTTAGGAAATTAAACTTGAAAGTAATATTAGATTTAAAAAAGGCTCCAAGAAACACTAATATTTCAATGTACTTCAATGTATTTTTTAACCTTCTTCGTGGTTCTCCATCTGCATAATGGCAATTTTGCAATTATGCAATTTTTTATCCTCACTCCAAATTCCCAGGTTTTGTAACTGAAATTGAACACATGCATGCTTATGTGAGTTTGTTCCATGAGATGTAATTCACAGGTTTAGTGTCATGTAAAAAGATGCATAATAATAATGCAGATCTCTTTTGTAGGAACTAAAGGTAGTTCTGCATTACAGATGTTCCAACACTCAGTACAGTAACAAGCCTTTGCACAGTTGGTTGGTAATAGGTATGAATAAAATAAAAATGAGCATTAGAAAACTAACTATTTAGATCAGCGTAACATTAGCATCTTCACATGTAACTTATTTAGTACTGTTTCTCTGCTAATATTTCCACGTGTAGTCTCAAAGAGCATAGCTCGTTATATTAATTTACATTCTAGGGCAAAGAATAGAAGGAAAGTAGGAATTATTAACATTGGAGTTAAATATCGGACTACCTTTTATGTGGTTGATATTGCTCTCAACAGCAATCCATTAGCAAATTTACATTAGTCTTCATTTATTACTGGACAATACCGGTAGGTACTTTTCCTTTTTTTAATTGTTGCCTCTTAAAATGACACATTTTCTATTTATTATAGCTTTTGTGGTTCTTAAAAAAAAATGAGATGCCTGATTCATGTTATTGTATCTGGTACATCCCCATCCGAAGACATTCTGGCGTGTTGCCTTACTTTTGTAGCTGATACTGTATTGTCAGAACATGTATTAGACAGTTGTGGGTTCTAATACTAGACTTATAGGCATCCCTGGGGTTAAAATGCTTATAAGTAGCCCTTTTATAAAACATTAAGTACTTGCATTCTAGCTAATATTTTGCTGATCAGCTACTGCAAAGCACCATTGTCTGCAAATTGTAGGTGTTGCTGTGATTATACCACATGTATCTTGGTATTTATTTTAACAACAACAATAGGTAAAAATGTTATAAATGTATTAAAATGTTTATTATTCTAATTGAATGTATTATGTTGTAACCAATGCATTTTTTTCTGTTTTATTCTTGTTTTGGTAGTACTGTAACAGTGTTGATTCCTGTTAACCTGTTGCCTTGAAAAGTAATGTATTTTTGTTATGCTTAAATATAGACACTGAAACAAGTTATGTTAGTTTCATGTGCTGTTGTTATAAGTATATACATTTTCCAAAAGCAACACCTTAAAAAAACCTCAAAATTCCATGAAGTTGACAGTGGAACCAAGGTACACATTTTCACATACAGTACGTGAATTTTCCTGTGCATTTTACTGCACACATGTATGTGTTTTGTTTAGTTACGAAAACAGAAAACAGTGACACCAAAGAACGTTATTTGGAAACTTAAACCTAGTTTTTAGTTTAAGTTTCAGTGCTTTTTGTCTCAAAACCATTGTAGTTCCATTTTATTTTAGTTTCCTTTGTATTGCAAAATTGGTTTCATAATTAAACATGTCAAGATTAGTTGACATATACTGTATAATGACAGTATAGAAATAAAATCTTTCAATTGCTCTTGCTTTCAGAGTTCTTTTATTAGGAAACTGCCTTTGTTTCTGAGGTTAAAAGTGTGCGTCTTTACATTTAAAGAATTGTGATCTGTAAATGCAGAAATTTATATATATGATCACGTTGACAAGCATATATATATGTAATCCTTGTAATATGGTTCTAATCTTATAGTAAGGAAGTAATGTAAAGCACCGTTTCCAATGTGTTTTTAAACAATACATCGCATTTTTTTACTTATGTTATTGCATAATCATTTTGTTTTTGCCTTATTTGATCAAATGAAAAATTGATGATTATCATATTGTGGGCAAGTTGTTTTACAGTAAGTCCATAGGAATTTTTAAGATTAAGTTTAGAATAGCTCCAGTAAGACCTTCTTCAAATGCTAGTCATTGTTGTACTTCAGAAGTGGAATTTTAACATTATGAATGTAAACCTTGTCATGTTTTTTTTTTTTAATCGAAGCAGGTCTGAATTGTTGTTAAAGCCCCTCCAACTTTTTTCATGTAGACATAGAGAAACAGTATTTTGTTTTTTTTTAAATAATTTCTGAATCTATCTGAAACTATCGTTTCTTTTCGTACTATAATATTCCACCTTGTGTGTCAATAGGTATGTTTAGACAGTTCATATTTTTCATTTGTTTATACTCTTCTAGTATTACAATAAAGAACAAACCCTGAACCGAATGAAACTACTTAAAATTAAATTTGACAAGTAAATTGTTCATTTCTGATTCTGAAACATATTTTGCAGATACACAAGTCCATCTAGTGGCAGTGTCATTGTACTACATTCACTTTGCCTAAAAACAGCAGGAAAGAGGCACATCTTCCAAACCATAAAAGACTGCATGTGTAATAGAATTTTAAAAAATCAAGTCTTTTCAATTGGACCAGTTCAGCTGTATGTTCTCTATTATTAACAGGAATTTCTTGTAGCATTTTCATGTAATTAAAATAGTCATTTTCTTAAAGTAAATAGTATACGTGTATAGCAGAAAAGGTGCTATTTATAGTTCTGCATTGTGGCGAGCTTTTTATACAATCAAAGAAAATGGAAAATGTTTTCCAGTATGGGGAACAAGGTAACAAAATAATCCCGTTACATTTCTTTGGAGTAAAATCTGAAAGGTTTGCTGCAGGGATTTGTAGCAAAAATCTAGTTGCCAAAAACTGTCTAAAAACATTTGATTCAAGACTTAATTTATTTAATAAAGGAAAGAAATAAAAGTAAAAAAATAGCAAGGGAATCTTTTCCTAAGAAAAATTCTCAAATATTCTTGTCATGAGCCTCAAGTCCAGAGAAGAGGCAAAGCTTGTTGAAATGTGTTTGCTGCTCCAGGGATCCTCTGTTAAAAATGTAATGGGCACAGTCTTTTAGGGGAAAGCAATATCCTTACTGAAATGTAGTCCTTTCAATAAACAAAAAACTTAATTGTATAATATAAAAGGCTATGAAGTTTGAAGAATGTATGGCAGTCATTTTCAAAGATATTCAAAACATCAGAAGAGATTGCAGTGCAGATTTGCTAGTTACTGTAGAATTTGTTTTGTCTTTTTGTTGTGGATGTTCAGAAGCATATTGCTGGAGCTACAGTGTTTCATGGAGTATGTGAGCTGAGCTTATGAAAAGATAAAGATCTTTGTATTCTTCTTCACACACCTTTTTTTCCCCCCAGTAGTAAAAACAATACATTTCTTTGTCTATTTAGGATGCTGGTCTGTTGAAACATTACATATCAATAACACGCTCATGTTACAATACATTGTGGAACATGTTTGGTAATCAAAGAGCGATTTGAAAAACAAATGTCTATGATTAAATAGCCAGCGTTTATCTCCCCTTATTTATAACTTCACAGATCCTTTACAGCATTTGAATTGAACTCTTCCATTATATTTTCATGATGTATAAACAAAGCCAGTTTATTACTTGAGATTGACCTTCTGTTCTCTTTGGAAAGAGACACGCGCCGGGCAGGGCAGAGATTTTAATGGGTTCTTGTACTTGCATACCTGGATCTGAGTAGGTTTCCGTTATTTTCAAACAAGGGAAGGCTATATCCTGTGTGGGTGAAAGAGCAAGAGTAGAAAGAGGAAGGGGTGCTGTGCTTTGTACTCTTTATTTCTAGTTATAGTTATTAACTATGTATTGTTCCAGTTGCAATAAAGCTCTGTTATGGAACCCAGCATCGTACGAGATTTGCTCACCTCAGTCGGTATATGCCTTGCAGTGCTGTTCAGCCAAACATCAAAGTCCTTTTGCTTCTGGCATTTACAAGCATCACTGACCCAGATCTTTGATATCTGTTTGCCAACACTATTTATTTTGATGACAATTAGATGATCTGTGGCTCATCGAGATCTTAAAAGTTTTTACTAATGCATCATAAGTGATGGTTACTCAGGCCTTTGTGTCTCAAAAGTGATAAACTAATATTGTCTGCTGTCTCTCTACACAGCACCAGCTCTAGAGTCAATGTGGGATTTCTGGTGAACTGGAAAAAAAAAGAACGACAATATTAGTTCTAGCACGAGCTGTACACTGTGCAGTATGATGTCTAGTTTGGTTCTTGTGTTAAAACACATGCTTGAACTTTGTCTACACGCTTTTCACTAAATCTGCTATTAAAAGCAAATGCCATGTTAAATTTCAAAAGAAACTCGATCTACAGTGTGGCTTTACTAGTAGCATTCACATTGACATGGTATTTGCCTCTACAGCTGTTTTCACTTCATGGTTGAGTTTATGAATGCCACATCTCATCCTGTTGACCAGACTAAAGTCCCAATAAAAAAAAAATCAAGTATTTTGTCCATTCTTTTAAAAGTTTTGTTTTTAATGTGGTTATGTAGATATGTTTTCCTTTGTGGGGTTAAAAGTACCTGGACTGTTGCCCCTGGGTGTCGGAGAAGTTTAGGAAGTGGAACATCAGGCACCGAACACCCACAGCTTAACGACTGGATTCAATATGATGTGATCAGTTTTCTTCAGGTATTTTTTCCATCATCTAGCATCATTTCTCCTCAAGTGCATCGAACATTGCCAAGAAAAACATTGTTATTCCGGACAGTTGTCACTGCTCGTCATATCCTAGGGAAAGTGACAGGTTAGGTAAGGAAAGGAACTCACTTGATACTCATTGGCAAGATCCTTCATTCTAACATCTGTGCTCATACAGTCTTGACCACTGTTGAAAGACTCGCCAATGATTATTGGCATATACTGTAGATGGGCTTCTTCAGAGCAAAAAAGTTTCCATGTGTCACTGGGAATGAAAGTGATTTGCAATACCCCTTATTTGTTTCTTTCATTCTTAGTGTTAAATAAAGGTACTCAGTTTTGTGAGCATCATGGACTGAAAAAAAAAAGTCCAGAGACTCTTGGGAAGGTGATGAGTCAGCACCAATTTTGCAGTTACAATTACTATGAGTCTGAGGTATGCAAAAATCTACTATACACTAAAGGGCAATGCACTTTTTGAATATTGCTTGGAGAAGCACATTCGGGTGTTCCAAGCGATATTTTCTCATATTTATAAAAAAATTCAGTCACCTCATAAACTTCTAGTTTCATTGGAAATCATGGCAGAAATAATTTGACTAGAACTATAGAGGAGATGCTTTTGCTCATTGTGATCTTAGATGCCATTAAAACAAGTGCTGTGGACACGGTCAGTTTCTCAGTGCAAGCCTCACTGAATGCATCTCTTCTGCCATTTAAAATTAAAGTCCACTGAATACATTGTAAGTATCCTGGCATGCAGTTTCCAGCCCGTTAAGAAACAGGTAATTTAGTTTTAAATAGCAGTTACAAAATGAAAATGTGTTCTTTTCACTTTGCTATTTAAAGTACCTGTTTTTGAGAAGAAATGAGTGATGCACACTTCTTGATTATAAGCCATCACAAGTGAAAATGAAGTGCAAATTATGTTAGTACTACTTGTGAATATAAACAAATTTATTTGAGGGAGATAAACAATGCACCTGTTCTTTTAGTAAAGTACTTTGTTTTGTTTTTTTTCACTAGTCTTGTTGCTATAGCCTGTAGTGTTCTGAGCCAAATATATACTTAAAAGTGTGGCTAAGTCACATTTAAATGGAAGTGAAAAATCTCACAGTTTTAATATTGAAAATACATTTTTCACCTTTCAAAAGATTAGGTTGTTTCTTTTCAAGACACATTTAAGTAACTGTTTTTTTTTTCAGGATAGGCGTCAATAGAATTGATTTTAAGTCTCTCAAAAAGCCTTTTCTGTTGCTGGGATAGTTTTAACATTAGCAATACTGCCTGCGTTTACTGGAAAACTTTTAGGCATGTGCTAGCTGTATATCTTGTATTTAGCTGTTAAAAAATGAAAATGAATATAAAATAAAATTTACTGTATTTAGTCCTTTATCAAATTAGTCAACTGAGAACCAATTGTAGTTTACAGTAATGAACTGAAAGACCCATTTTTATAGCAAGACAAATTAAATAAGCTACTGTATAAGTAATTTTATGCTTAATCATTTATTAATTTAAGTATACCTGGACTTTAACATTTATTCCAGTCCTGAATATTGCTGTAACAGTAGTTGGTCTTAGTATGCCTGAAAAATAACGAAATTAATCTAAGATTAATGGAAATTGTTCATTTTAAAAAAGTTCTACATTTATAGTTTGTGACAAATCACAAATAGTCATACATACAGTATCATTCTACTCTTTACTTTATGTACTAGGTACTGTATACAAACTTATATACATGCTAGCCACAGCCAGACATGACAGAAAACAAAGATCAAATCCAGCTGTATTTTCATTATTGAACTTCTGGATTAGATGGGCCAGTCTCCAGAGTACTATGACTTGCAACAGTACAACAGTATTCATATACTAAATGTATTCATAATACAACAGAAAATATTTGGTATGAAGTTGCATGTAATCAAAGCAAATTTTATTTAAATGCAAAAATACCTTAAAGTCTGTACTCCAGTTATCATTATTTCATTACTGTTCACTTTTCCCTGTAATTACAGTTACAAAATCTGACTGGTTTCCCTTTTATGTGGCTAAAGAAACTGAAGATTATGCATATACTGTATAATAAAAAAAATACATTTGAGAATCTAGAAAATATTCTGATACTGCACACTTTCAAGGGAGAATACTGGGGTATTGTTTTATTTAATAGGTTAAATGTTTCTCAGAGAAATGAATAAATAAAGGGATTCCGTAGTATTTTCTGTAATAATACAGTGAAATTAATCTTTGTTCCCTGGGCTTGCTATTGAAACTTCCTCAGTTGTGCCATGAAAAGTACGGTTGAAATTAAGATGCAATATTTCACTCCTGACATTTAATCCATAGAAATAAATGCCCTTGGAGACCTATTATTTCTTAAAAATATAATTTATGTACTGTCCATCGCTAGTGCTCCATTGGACCTATGGTGAGTAAGATTTGTGAGTTTTATTTTTTAATCTTTGCTATATTTCACACAAATACCACTCTTCTCAAAACATTTCCTATATTGTCATTTTCAACGCATGATTTATTCTGATAAAATAGCTAAGAAGTGGGCTGAGCATAAATGTGCAAATCAGCTACTCCAAAATAACTACTAAAATAACATCTATCACATTCATTATATAAGTGGAAAGCACCTTTGTTTACTGAGGGTCTACTGATGCCCATTTAATGTAGATTTTTCACAGCACAGCCACTGACCAACCAGTCAAATTAATTCTGGTTTCCATATTAGTTTATTCTTGGGGTTGCTGTGGCACATATGTAAGCTTAAATACTCTAGGATGGAATTAAGGTCATTATTGGAAGATGTATAGTATAGTGAAATACAGTAGACTTAATTTACACAAAATGCACCCTAGTGTGCAATGTTGTTATAGTAAGTTTGCTTAAGAGAATTGGTGCTTTTGTCTATTTGTCCAACATAACTTTACAATTATGTAAGGGGCATGATATTTTACGTGAATAGTGTGTAGTAGAGTAAACCTTGGTACTTTTATTTAAAAAAAATAATTTAATGCAGGGCTGGTGATGGGGAAAAAAAATAAGGTGCACAGTAAAGCTCATAATGTAACTCAGACCCTTCACAGTACACTCAAATTCCAATTACGATGTTAGTCTTGATTAAATTAAACACTTTTTGATATCGCAGAATGAAACAAAACAATGAACAGCCTTGTTGACTGGTGTCAGATTTATATATAGAAGGAAAAAGAAGAAAGAAACCATCTGTTGCTGGCAAATCCCCAGCCGCTACCAAATGAATCAACACTAGCCTCAGGAATTTAAATTAATTCATGACAAAGGCAAATCAAGAAAAAAAAATACACACAGAAAACTGTGAAGTACTAAAGGTTGTACTGTAAGAATGATTAATGCTCTACTTAAATGTTTTACCTTCAGTAAAAAGTACAAAGTGTCATGTGGTCCACATACCTGTACAATGTATTGTGAGACCACTTGAGACAACCAAAATATACTTTTTTTTTTCTCCTGCAGTATTCATTTTGTAATATCTATGTATTTAAACATGTATTTCTCCCAAATAATTAAGAAGAATTTCAGTGAATTTCAATTAACAATGACATTGGTCTTTGCAACATCATAATTAAAACAAAAAAAATGATATTAACAATTAATAATATTAACCAGTGCTAATATCAGAAGCGATTTAGCAGTATACTTAAATCCATCCTCAGATACAAGATTACTTAGTAATTACTTAGTAAGAGCACTGCCGTAAGATTAGAAGGTTGTCTTGTCTGCAAAGAAGGCCAGTGGAAGTGTAAAGATCACTGATGACTTTAGTAAGAAGCACAAACGATTAATAATAATTGAATAATTGAATACTGTAGCACTTTTCATCCCAGATTGTTTTCCACTTAGGAGGACCCTGGTTCATCCACATCTGATTCCCCCATTACCTTCCAGAGTCAAGACTGGCAGCTGTTATGTCCCAACAGTCACTACACAGCAGATCAGGTGGAGAAGTGAGCAATTGCTTCATTAATTAAATTATGTAGGAAATGTAGGAGTGCCATTGTGTCTTTAATGACTGTGTTATTAGGACCTATGTTTAATGTTTTGTAAGAGCCACACCTCCCAGTCAAAATACTGGGGAAGTGTTTTGGAAATACTGGTTGAGTGGAAAGAATGGCACTTACTGGTCCACCAGCACCAGTTCAAACAGCAAGCTGTGTTTCCTGAAAGGTCTCCCACTCGAGTACTGACAAGGCTCAGCCTTAGATTAGCTTCTGCATTTTGACCAGATCAGGCTACAAGGTGGTAAATCTTTCCGCAGAATTATTCACAACCTCAAGCTTTCCAAGGATAGCTCTAGAGGCCACTTTGTAAGAATCTTCCTAATTCAAAATGGAGACTTCAGACAACTAAACTAAAACATAATTACAGGAACGTACAACACACAATTTTTTGCAGTGAAGGAGACCATTTCTAGACTAAACTTTATCATTATTTTAGTCTTAAAACTTAACGCACCACCCAGTTACTGTACGTAACATGTACAGTAACAATACTTGTTCTAAATTAATTTGGTAAAAAATAGATATTTAATTCTCATTACAAAGAGAGCAAACTGTTATTATTTAGCATAAATATAGTTTTTATGTTTAACAGAAAGCTCAAGTTTTAGATTGCCACTTTAATTATATGAAATTATGCAGATCAGACATTACTAGTAAAGTGGAACCATATAAAATAGTACCTTCTGCAAAAAATGTAAATATCAGTGTTGCCTGTTACAGTACCTGTACAATATTTGTAACGTGAAAAAGAATATGGATAAAGGTAGACATCTGTGAGACTCCTTTAGTAAGTAGACAAGTATTTGAAATTCAGATTTAGTTTGATTTCATTCACGGTGTGTGGTTTTATCAATAATTTTGAATGCCATAAAGAGAAAATCATTTAAGATTTCTATGTTCCCTGTAATACAACCAAGCTCAAACATACTCTATCACACCCCATAAAAAGAGGCCAAACAAGGCTTTTCTTCCAGTGCAGATTTTAAGTAATCTATTTTTTTTCCCAAAAAACATTCGTGAAACAATTGTGTCTAGTGGATGTGATAGTATCAAGATTGCATACCCCATGTAGTACTTCTAATTCAGTTACAGGCTGCAAAAAACAGTGTTTGTACAGAAAATATATTAAACATCAGTCTGCTGTTAATTAAATTATCATTAACATAATGCACCATTTGATTATTTTCTGTCACAACCATGTTTATCATAAGCGCCTAAAACATGTGAATGGGAGGAAAATGATTTGCTTTCCAAAGTTTTAATTGATTTCTAAAGATTTTAAATATTATCAAATTGATAGTTGTAAAAACTGTTTTATTGTTTCTATTTTCTCTGAAGAAAAGCCAATTATTGAATATTTATTTCTTAGTTTTAGAAAGCCAATCATCAGGGTCCTTAGGAGCTGTAGCCTTCTACCGCACTAGATCCTTTTGCTCTGTTAAGAGCTGATAAATCAGTACTAAATCAAAGGCTATTACTTTTCACTAAACATCCTAATGGTGTACAGTAGGTGTATGCTGGAAAACCGGTATTTAAAAAAAAACATCCAACAAATGAGTATTGTTCCAGTTCTCATTTTCTGCATTTTAATGCCTGTCTGTGTATATTCTTATGAGGTAATAGTAAAATGTTCACCAAATCAAGAAGGTTCAAGCCTACAGTCCAGACTACGTGTTGCAAAGAGTTTAAGCTTTCATTTATTATTCTAACCGAAGTTATATACTCCTCAACAAAACTATAAGCCTTCATTTAAACCATCCAGGTTTGCCTTAATATGCTCTAATGTGGTATTAAATTAACTCCTCCTGTATAAATGCTCTAAAGCTCCATGTATTACATGGTATCTACAAATCAAACCCGTAACATATGTCAAAATCCATGAATTTACCTTCTTAACCACTATGTAAAATGCATTTTATATTAGAGCTATTTTATGAAGAGCAGTAAACCACAGAAATTCTATTTAAAATTGCTTCCCTTATAAAACATGGTAAATGAGAATACACTTTGCAGAATGTTCCCACAGTATCCACTGTATGACATGCCAGCTGGACCTGCAATATGACCACTGCACGACTTGGAATAGAGAGCCAAATGAAACAGAGACGGCTTAGCTAGTTCCTTGGTCAGACTTCACAAGAAAATCTCCTGCAGTAGCTGCAAACTGATTCTCTTTCAAATCAGTACACAATGCAAGAATAAACAGCTGCATGCAAGTGGTTTCTCCTTATCCAGGCTGACTGTGAGAGTCTTCCGATCAGCAGAATAAAAAACCAGCTCGGGGGGTGTTTTTTTCCTACTGCTAGAAAATTCCAAATTGTATACTTACACGGTCTTGGAAAAAAAACAGCACAGCCTAGATGCATTTTTTTCTGGGTTAATAAAAAACAAACGATGTAGCCAAGGTTCGAAAACAAAATGTGATTTCAAATTTCAGGTGGAATAGTGTTTCTTGCTGTTCAGTCTTCTAGAGACAGCCACCTAAATTTCTTTGGATCACAGGCAGAGTTAATATTTAAGTTATTTTATCCTAATTAAAATAATTATCCTTGTAGTGTGTTCTCAATAGGAACGGCTTTTAATGTAATTTCTAGGTAATCCAAGTGATCCTGTGAAAATGAGGTACCAGATCTCAAGTTATTTGAGATGCTGAGTCTCTCAAGTTTTCTTCTGTTAAAGGCTATCCATGACCCACTTATAGCTATCAAGTATTTTATTTTAAAATGAAGTCATATTTATGCTGTCCTAACCTGGTTTGACAAGAAGACTATAACAAAGCAAAATGACCCCTGAATCTGTTAAAATTAGAGTATTCTGAGTCAGCATAGTGCAAAGGCATTCGGTCTGGTCTTATTTTAGTAAACTACCCCTAGTCTGGTAAAGTGATCCAACAAAAGGAGATTCGGGAAAGGGGCTGACAAAGAGTTTCAGTCTGTCAGCTTTGTCCCCATTACTACCACTCACTTTTTTGTTTAATAGAATTCAGAAAGGACATCCTTACTTTAAAATGTTCCAGCGGAAGGTCTGTAGGTCTAAAATTAAAGTCTTCTCTGTCAAGCACAGTATTTGCACATTTTCACTCTTTCTTCCTATCGCACACCTGTTCTTCTTTACCCGGCATTCCAATTTACACCTTTAGCACAACACTCTCCATGTGGCAGTCACCTTGTGTTTGCATTTAGCTGTACAAAATTGTTCTTGGCCTTCCAATCTACCCATTCCTCTTTGGTATTTCATTATTTTTGCATTTCATGATGTCACATTTCAAATCGTACCTGAAAAACAGGAAAATCTTTTAAACAAACTGTATTAATAATGAATAGTTCTTGCTGTGCGTATTCCAAACACAACTTCCTTTAAATGTAACATGAAACATGCAGAAATCATTTTAATGAAGTGTGATCTGTCCATTGTGTTTTACAGTTTTAAGTATTATTGTTTTTTTTAAATTACATATTTTGTTTGTAGATTCAGTTGTGGGGCACCTGCTTTCTTTAGGGATGTGCTTCATGTTCATCGTAATGTCACTGGGTTACAGATTTATTTTTCTAATGAATGTAATAGTACCTTACATTCTACTGGGGGTTACAGCATATCTATAAATATGGGGACAAGGGCTACTTTTTTGTACTCCTTGTGGTTTTGACCTCCCTTTCTGCTCATAAAACTGGAACTAGAATCATCTTGCATTTTTAAGAGTCTCAGAAGACAAATACTCCACATCATACAATTTTCAGCACTAGAGCTGTAGAATTTTATTAAGTGAATAAAATATTTCTGGGAAACATTATTGAATGTCCCTTGTATATGGGATGATAGAATAACAAAAAAGACCATACTTTATATTGAAACATTCTAGTATAGAGAATGAATGTTTGTGTCATCTAGTTTATTAACAGCATTACACATACTGTCCAGATTAATGGAAACACATTTACTATCAGTCCTTAAATAGTATAATCTACTAATTTTACAAATATTCAAAATATCAACATATATGTATTGATAAGTTATCTTTTACCATACACATTCATGGTAACTTTTTTCTAAAGTGATGTGGTGTCTTCAGATCATTGAATGAGTATCTTATTTGCTGTCTTTTGTTAATCTAGCTTCATGTTCCTCCTTAACTGTTTTTTATGGAGCAACAGAGGCTTCTCTTTGTTGGGTTTCCAGAGTTAACAACTAATCTCCAAAGGCAGGTAGCTATACTGGAACTTATTGATGCAGTCACATGCCCATTTTTTCCTTTTTTTTCCAGCCTCTGCATTTTAAGGCTTTGTAACAAGGACACTTCTATATCCATTTTAGAACAACACAGGTTTTGCAACTGAGAAAATACAGCTTTATTTACCCCATTGAAAATTACTAGATAGTTTTAATTTAAAAAGTAACTTGTATGTATTTTATCGCGACCAAAAAAGTTATTTTCTAATACAAAAATCTCTTAAACTCAGCAAAATGAGAAAACTGATAAAGACATTGAGATCTAAAAGTCTCTCCTTGTTTATCAGCCTGAGTTTAGACACCATATTAGCTCTGTGACCCTGAGGCGTCAGTCACTTGATCTCTTCGCATCTCAACCCACACCTGTAAAACTAGGTACAAACTGGATCCCACTGGAAATTAGCTGTGCTAGCTCCTTTAGGCTATCCTGAGGTGCATTTACCAATTTAATGTAAACATGCACAGAGCCCTGCATTATAATGAAGAGCTAGAAGCCCCACAAAGATGACAAGCACAATGAGAACTTGTGAGAAACCAATGACCTGTAGTTAAGAAAATGTGCCAAACACACTGGGAATAGTCTGTTAGTCCACTGATCACAAAGACAGCCAAAGGATGTTATTTTGAAGGCAGAGTAAACTAACTATTATTAGAGGCTATTGTGGCTCATTTGAAAATATAATTATTGCACATCTCTGTGTTTTTTTTGCTTTGTTTTTGCATATCCATGGAGACGGAGTATTTGAATTCTATGTGGAAAAGATGCTTATAATTATCTTTAGTCCTGTCACTGCTGAAGATGTTTGAAACTATACTTCTGTACAAAACTTCCATAAAATGTTCTTAGCAAAAGTTTTTCTTAAATTTATTTGCTCTACCAACTACTCAATAGACTAGGTTTCATAATAGATCAGAATTCCACAGTGTAACTTGTTCACCCTAGAAAACTTGCAAAACAACATTCTGTTCCACTGTATCATAAAGTATGGTACTTTGAAACAATAGTCCATAAAGATATTGTTCAACTAAAAATAAAAGTTAATCTGTAAATACTGTTAGAAAATTACTTTATTTTTCTCTGTAAAGAAGTTTCATAATTCATTTCGTAAATAGAATAAATATCCCAAAATGCACACATCCTACCATATTTGTCCTACTGTACTTCCTATTATTTTAACTACAGAAAGTGAAAAGAATGTGAAATGTTAAGTGCTTCCTTGACTACTCGAAGTAAACTTTGTGAAATACAATGTTATCAATTCAATGGCCCGCTACTTTAGTTTTTGAAAAAGTGAGCAGACAAAGTCTACGGGGTGTTGTGTTTTATTAAATGGATGAAGGTTTATTGCGTGGATTGGTGTGCAGTGGGTTGCAGCCAGTAGCTAAGAGATGGGTAACCAAAAGCATTGCTTGTAGCACAGAGAATCATCTCCCAGTCATCCCAGCCCTATTAATATCTGAGTGTGGCATAGCGCTTCATTCATTATTCATAGCCACGCAGGCAGAGGCCACTCCGAGACCTGATAAATTCTCGCTTAAATGACAATGAGTGACAGAGCCTAGGGTTTTATAGTCTTTCCTTCTCTATAACTGCAGTGCAGTGGGCAAAGGTCCGGACTGATCCTCCACTAATGACCAGCATGATGTATGTGCAGCTGCAGATCTTCTGACATGCGGTCTACATGGCGTCGCTCCCAGCCTGCTAGCAGAAGCAGATCTGAGGCAAGTAGTGGATGAATGCTTGACAGCCTGTGAGGCTGGGGAAGATGCCCGTGAAATTCATCATTAGCTGGGACACAGAGGGTTAACCCTGGAGGGGAGCTTGGGGTTGAAATCGGGTGCTTGTGGTGGCCAGTGCTTTACCTGCAGATTCCTAATCAATGTTAAATTAAAACAGAGCAAGGCAACTTCGGGTTTGACAGCTGTTTGGCCTCTTTCGGAAACCAAAAGATGCACTGTTTGTTCTGCTATTTTCTTCCCGTTTAATCACTTTGGAAAACCGCTGCTCTGTTTTGTTCGTGATGAAGTTTCGCGTGTCATTGCTTGGCTGTCATAGACACTGCAAGACATGCAAAATGGAAAAAAAAACACTAAGAAAAAATGCATTGTGTTGTTTTATCTCACTGCACAATCCTCATTTATTCATCCATTTTCTAACTGCTTTTCCAATTCAGGGTTGCAGGAGACCTGGAGCCTATCCCGGCAAGCAACAGGCACAGGCCAAGTCCATCGGAGATACACAAACAGAACAGAGACATGCACACACTCACACCTGAGGGCACTTTTCCCAGAAGCCAGTTAACCTACCAGTACGCTTTCGGGCTGTGAGAGGAAACAGGAGCACCAGAAGGAAACCCATCCAAGCACAGGGAGAACACGCAAACTCCACACAGATAGCACCCCATGACCAGATTTGAACCCAGGGCCCCAGCAATGCTAATCACTGTGCCACCATGCCACCTGCACATCACATCACTAACTTGTCTCTAGCAGAACATCTGCTTTTGTCTTGATGGCGTTTTGTAATGAAACTACAATAATATTTAATTTCACTTCTGTCCTTTATAATGATCTGAAAAGGTCTGTGTGTGCTAATTCAATTAATTTAACACAATGCTATCTCCTTATTTTGAGAGACTTGCCATTTAATTTTCTTCTTCATCATTAACGTGACTGATGCTTTTATCGAAAGTGACTTAGGTATGTACAGCTACAGTACCGGTTTGTACTGTAGGTTTAGCAGTTAATACTGTTAGGTATTTTTACTGAACTATTGTGATTTAAGTATCTTTCTCAAGGTACAACCGCAGTGCTTCAACCCAGTATTTGGGCTTTCACCTTTCTGGTGACAAGTATTGACTCATGACCACTATTCCACACTACTGCCACTACTTCTACTAATGATACCAACTGTATACCTACAGTACATCATCCCGAGTCCCTGGGACTGGGATTGTCTGGACATGCCTTGAGCCAAGCAGAGTAGAAACAGTGGAGTATATGGACACGAGACCTTGAAAAGAACCTTTTCTGTTGACTCACTTTCTTACTGAATCAAGGCCTACAGTAAGGTCGTGCTTAAAGTGAGACATTGTGCAGAGGCAGCTGAAGGACATCAAAAACCTTATGGGCATATTATGAAGACAGGAGCAGATTACACTGTAAGTATCTAAAATTAGGACTGCCTCAGACCTTTGTCACAATTTCTCAATTCTGTAATAAAGGTTAAGCAAAAGCAGCTGAAGGTCAAGAAAATGTGCACAGATGAGACTGAGAAAGATGAAAGAATTATGATAGTAATTGAATTATCTATCTATGATAGGAATTGTTTGTGGAAGGTCGGCAATTTCACAATCTTTATACAGTATAACAACAGTTTAGTTTGGGAATTTGTATTCAGCCAGCTTAAATACAGTACCTCAAACTTTCTAAAATATACTGTACGTTTGTTTGGTTTATACCATTAGAATTATTGATTGAAACCTTAAGCTTTTCATAACATAAATAATTGAAAACGATTCACACTGAGTTCTACACAAGAACCAAAATGTCAACTGTAAGAAAAAAACAGTATAAAGCAGAACAAACATACAATATGGGACTTATATTTAAAATAATACATTTTAATACCCAGTTTTTCATTACCTGTTGTTTTTACATTTTGGCTCACAGCAATGACCCCAATACATGCATAGAAAATGGGAAAGAGCAGACTGGCTCCTCCAACCCAATGACATATCATTTGACATGTTACAAACTCTGCTTCTATATACAGGAGTTTCAACAGTGATTGGAGGAAAGGTAAGTCACTCACTGATGTCATCACTGCCTGTAGCTTCCCAGAACATTGCAAGAGTTACTGTTTTGCCTAGAGCTACTGTATGAGTCCAAACTAGCTAATCCTAACTCTATCCACAGCGGCACAGAGCCTATTGACCACCACTATCTGGGGACATGAGTTAGCTGTGATCTCATGTTAAGAAAGTGTACAATAAAATCGAATTGGTTTTTCATTCTACGAAGAACTGAACTGAACAGAACTGCAAGATTTCTCTGCTAGGTTTGCAAATAAAAGTGATGAACTTCAAAAGCTTTAGGATCAAAGTCAGTTTCCAGTTTAAAAGAAAACTAGTCCTATTCTTCAGTGGGATGGCTGTAATACTGAGCTTTTTTCCATTTGAAAGGAATGATTGGTTTATGCCTCTTTCCTAGTGCTCAACATACAGTACTATACATTAACTCAAACTCGATGAAATGTCACAACAGTTTAATCAACTTGGCTTTAGAAAACTGTAAAATTGTACTGTCCTCATTAGGATATTATGGAACGCTTAGAATTTAGCTATGGGACATCTACTTTCAGATTTGGTCAGCAATGTTCAGAAAATTTTACTGGACAGACAGGAAACACAGTCGCTTCAAATTACCTATCCTATTAATCGCTCAGTTTGTATTCAGCTACCAGCTCATGGTGTCCCATCTGCATGTCCTTGCATCTAATTGATAGGCAAAAACCCTTGTTGTTCACTAAATGACATAAGCTATAATTCTTAATATTTTCTTTCCCACAATCTGATAAAATCCAAGTGCACATATTTTGTATTTCAAATAAGGCAGTGAAAAACATGGAATAACAAACTTGCACAGTGGTCATTCTGAGAACAAGACGGGGAGCAAGCTAGTGGCTGCAGGATATAAGGTATTGTTGGATTTCCCTGTTAGTAATAGGTCAATGAACTGCCTTCCAGATTTTTAAATGAGCACTCAAATCACATTTGTAAAATTTGAACTGTATTAGTCAGCACTTTGACATCTTTATTGTTATACTTTCATTTGATTGTTTTACAGAATTTGTACTTTTGGATCTTGCAAAGGGTTTCCCTTTACTTCTCTGAAACATTGTTTTCCACTGTTTTTCCTTCCTAAATGAATGCTTGCATTTCCATCCAGAGTTGTGTAACTATTTAACACTGATGTTATATAAATTAATAATAATATAATATCAATCAATAAATATATAATATTTCTGTGGAACAATAATTTTTATCTGGAGTATTTAAAAGTGAAAGATGTGAAAATCAGAAAAGAGTGTCTAAAATAGAAGTGATAAAAGATTGTGTTCTGAAGTTGCATCTTCTTTGAAATTCAGATGAATATTGTTACTTCTATTTTCCTTTGTATTAAATAGAATGCTCTTATCATTCTCACCTTTCATTGATATTAGTTATATGTGTTATTTTATTTCATTCAATTGAAAAATTTCAATCAATGTGCATTGAGTAAACAAGTGTGTTTGTATGTCCAAATGTATTCTGGTTCCCTTTTATTATTTTTTGAGAAATTGAATTAGCTAGTAAATCTTAAAGCCTTAGAACACATAGTTACCCAATCCCTGTATCCAGTGCCCTGGAATCTTAATTGTGACTGTGTGTAGGTTAAGCACTGGAAAAAAATAAAAGAAGGAAGGCAAACTGGTTTTTCGTTGTTTAGTCCTTATGTGGGCTTATTGTATGGTATCATCATTAGATGCCTCACAATAAAAGATCTCAATAATTGTTTCTTTGTGACTAGGATTCTTACACCTGTGGTAGCACCATATCAATTATCAATACAACACATCACAGGCCCCGTTTCCACGTGTTACTCTTAATAGCTTGTGCCAATTGAGGAAATAATTAAAATTCTCAGCCGCCAGATATGACATATTGTCCTTTTTCCTGTTGTTGAATGAAGATGTCTGGTTCTTAGTGTGCGTGTCTTAGCAACACTTCTGCTGCAGAGCCTTTCCTAAAAGAAACAGTACTTTCTAGAAGGATTGTGAGTAAGGTTTTTTATGGTATTTTTTTTTCCCTGCTACAGGCTTTATGAAAGTATTATTGTATAAGGAATAATACATGTATGAATAAGTACAACCGACCAAAACAGAGACCTCACAAGGACAGTGTTAGCCCTGGGCATCAAGTAATTGTTCCTCATTTAATTATTACATTGCCTCCATAAACTGTTTATCATGTTTATAGTTCTGGCACTAAAAAACTATTTTTGAAGCAACAATATGAAGTTGTTAAACCCACGTTTTCAATTTAAATGCTCATTTCAGCTTTCTACTAATGTCACCTAATAACACCTTACAGTAGCACCAACACGGTACATGTTATAGTTTGGGATTTTATAAAATATATAAAATAAAGGCCACAATTTCTTTTAAATGTTAACCAAAAAACATCACAAGGATACTCTTCAGATAATCTATGTCGATACGATTATATAACTCCTCTAATCTCACAAATTAAAGACAGTGTGTGTTATGTGCTATGCGTCAAATAAAAAAAAAAGCACTTAATCTTGCGCTTGCATTTTGCACTTACTGTAATGGATTACGATTTCCTTCTCTTCCCCATGATTGTGCTTGTTAATGTTGATACCTCATGTATATAAATATGTCATTATATTAAATGTGCTAGAATTTGGTCTTAATAAAAATGTTTTCAAAATGTTTATGGAACAATTCTCCAGACAATTCAAGTCTAGGCACAAAAATCCAAATTAAAAGCCAAGCAGAAGGAAAGCTGTCTTTTGACTGGAAAACTCGTTAACTGCCTGTCAGCTGTGTGTTATAGCCTCCAGACTAGGACTGCTGAGGCAGTGCTGAGGGAAAGGGGAGGGAATGGCTGAAGACTGAATTGCTTCTACTGGACCTGAGCTCACACGAATGGAACTCACTACTGTTCAGAGACAATATCATTGAGGCTTGGACTCATTTCAACGCAACACTTAGTGTTTTTCTTGAATGGTGTTTAAATACTATGATAAACCACAAATATAGTAAAGAATGTAAGTAGCCACCCCCTTTGCATGCCAAGTCAGGTTCATGCATTTATGAGGACAGAGTGTTAGGTGTGGTTCAGGGTCAGTCTGGCAATCTGGCAGTGCCAGTTCCAGTAAGGTCTGAGATTAGCTGGTGAAAATAGGGAAAAATAATGATTTTGTATGAAACATTCATTTGATGACCATTATAACTGAACTTCCACATATGTTAGAAAATGATTTAATTAATGATAGGGACAAAACATACTTTGTGTTGTCTCTGAAGCTTAAAATCCATGAATTGGTGATTGAATAAAGTTGCACCTACAATATCTATAGTATATTTGTTCACAGTTAAAGTTCAAGTAAGACATTAATGGTAAAATACTTAAAGTAACTTAAAGTATCTTCTTTTATTGGCATGGGAATATCTGAATAAAAAACTATTTTACCTCCATAGAAAAATGTTATTTATTTTTTCAAATGCACATTTTGACAAAAACTATGAATGCGTTATGTCCAAAATACAGACTTTTTTATGTTAGGTTTATACAGATTCCCTGTCAGGCCTGGATACAATGTATGCTTTCTATATGCAGTCCTGTAAGTCATGAATCTCAGACCCCTGTAAAAAAAAACATAATAGCAATTAAAATGCTATTAAAATTTAAAGAGATCTGACAACTACTGTATGAATGTGTGAATAATTTAATACTTTTTTTAACAAGCAGGTACTTTAAATTAATTGTTGCACTAGTACTACTGAATTATCAAATAAAACAATATAATTATGAACGGAATTGGCTGTAAAACATTTTTATATTCATTATGTATATATAACTAGTATTTTTGTTTTTAAAGTCTCTGAACTTTTTCCCACTGTTTTAACTTTAATGTATAGGAAACACAATGCTTTTACTGATAAGTTTTGTAATTTAAAGTAATATTAATGCATAATGTTTACACACTCCTGAACAATATAACCCAGATGATTCTTTTATTACAAATCAACGAACTAACGTTCATAGTAGGGGCTTTCTAGGATGGTGAAACCATATTTTTTTTAATGGAAGAATACTGCCATCTGGTGTGCATTTGCAGCAACTACTTTTGCATTACATTTTATGTAATGGGACTTCAACAACTTTCTCTCTCGGGTTAGATCAAAAGTTTAAGTTAATCCACTGATAAAATAATAGACTGAAAAACTTAGTATTGATGAAAATTGTCGGGTGGGTTAAAGTTTTGATTTATATCACACGTTTATATTACTGTTTGTAAATTTAAAAATAAATGTTGTCACATTATTGAATCCAGAGAAATACAATCTTGCTACCAAATCCGATCATCATTATGGTTGGTCTGCAAGAAAGATGAACATTTCTTGTAACAAGCAGACCTTTTATATCACATGTACTCATTTTTTACTATGTTCTTCACACATCAGAGGACACAGATGGGAACTACTGTATGTGGGTGGTACATGGTTCTTTGTAGAAGTAAAAGTTCTTTAAAACTAAGGCCAACATCCCTCTGACCACTCAATAAATGCTTTGCCAGAACATCTTTGACACTGCCTGAAAATCATGCTCTTTAGCGTCTCCAAGCTCTTCCTGAGCCCGGAAAAATCTATGTAACAGCTCTGTAAAATCTGTGATGAACAGCATGCATTCCAGCAGTACAATGAGGACAGTCACATTCCAGAGTCTCTCTATGGATAAATTAACCAAGATTCTAATCAATATCAAGTAAGGAATGGCAGCAGTCTATGGTAACATTTTATTGGAATTCCTCAAAGAGCTTTGCACAGAAACATCATTATGGCTGTTCCAGTTTTACATACAAATTATTAGGGAGAAGAGGCTGCCTCACAGATGGTTATCTCATACTTGGAAATCATTTGATTATACAGTATGTAGCCTTTCTGGAAGGATGCAATACCAGTGACCAAGTGTATTCTTTGAGTGTTTCCATGTGAAAGGGATTCCAATGGAGCCTAAAAACAGGGGTGTTCTTTGGAGCTTTACAGCTTTACCTAGACAGCAATGTTTGTGCTTGACACAGAACAGCACCATAATTTCTAAGAACCATGGAGTGAATTAAAAGACATTTATTAATATGTGAAGCACTGAAATTCTGTGTTTTCCATGGAAGACTCAAAACTATCCCCCAGCAACCAACTGAACATGAACTCGCGTGTTGCTACTTAAACCCAAACAAAGCAGAGGTCAGTAATGCTGACAACAAAGACTAACAACATGTCTTCTGGGAAAATCAGCCCTAGTGTGCGTGTGTGTTCTGCTGTGGATTGGTGTCACATCCAGGTTATATTGTGTCTTGTACCTGTTGCGTGCTGAGATACAGTAGCCTCCGGCTCCCCTGCAGCCCTGTCTGTATTTGATAAAGCAATTAGAAAATGGAAAGATGAAAGTTACACTATTACAGTTATTTATATTGATGTTTATTGATGTTTTTATGTTTTAATTGTATCTGCTATTATTTTGTTCCTCCTTATTCCACATGCCTAGTATCCAAACCATCATCTGGTGATGAGATGAAATTTGGTATTCGGGTGAGTATGCTTTGTGCTTGTCTGTCTTGTTTGTAATATCTGAATGATTCCATCATCGCAGTCTGAGTGGTATGATCGTCCATTTCTGACTTAATGTCTGACTTCACTGTGCTCAAACAAGTTACAGTAGATAAGATTTTCCTGATGTGTGTGTCTTTATACAACTTTATCTGTGCATTTCTGAAAAGACCTTGGTCTTTATAGCTGAATCTTTGCTTTTCGTGCTTGAAATTCACTAGCCTACTGAGGGACCAAAAAGAAACGGAACTATTTATTCTGAAATTATGCTGTCATTGACTTAACTCAATCCAGCGGAATTTAAGCAGTTGCAGTGATGGGTTTGCTACTAAGATCCATGAGCTGTGAAGTAGCAGAGATAATCACCTCACCACTGTTTTAACCTTTCTAAGACTCTCCTAAACTATCAATACGTAGTCAAATGTTAATCAGGCTGTAGGAAACTAGTTTTTATTGTGTGAGCAGGTGAATGCAGATGACAAATTATGCAGCCTGGTTTGCAGTACAGGTTCTGTTTGCAGAAGCTGTGATATTTTTCTACTTACAAAAAGACTACAGGAAGTACCTCACTTCCTCAAGATTGCTGTGTGGAGTTGTGGTTTGGCCTCTGGACTCCAGACTGGAAGGTTGTGGGCTCAAATCATGAGTAGAATGCTGTTTTTGTATCTTTGAGCAGGGTGTTTCACTCAGATTTCCCCCAATAAAAGCCCTGATGTAGAAGTTGATCTCTAGGTCATCATCGTACATAAGACTTTGTGAACTGGTAAAGAAAAGGAAATACAAAAAGACTATCAAAGCCAACAAACAAACTACTGATTGATAGGATTGAACAAATCTGAACTGTGTGTTTAGAAGTACAAGGTTGTTTCAATGAAGACGATATGTGCTCTCATGGTAATGCATTTATATGCACATAGCTACAGCTACAGATAGCTACAGGTATAATCAATAACAAGGTCATGGTGCACATCACTTTTCTACATAGTCTCTGAACCTTTTTAGGCATGTGCTCCACCAGGACACCAATACATAAAATCTCGAGTGTTCAAATCTGAGTCTAGCTCCTAAAGCCAATAGTTACGGCATCTGACTGATGCACTTTGCTATCTGTTGAAAATTGTCTGCTTGACAGGTGATACTCAGTAGAGAAATAAAAAAAACAAATAAAGTAAAAAAATCAAACTTATTTAAAATTACACAAAAACTGTATAGGATAATAAATGAGTATAAATACCCATAATAGATGGTAGAACTCCAACTCAAGTTAAGATTAACGGCATTAAAGTACAGTCATGTGACTATATAACAAAGTACAATTTGACAGGCTTTAATGTTAGCAGAGACCTGCATAAGGACAAAAAGCATAAATATTCCTGGCTTTTACAGCAAGTAAAAGTTAACTGTTTATTCTGTCTCTCTCTTCAGGGTGTAAAATCAACTCACCATAGAATCTCAGTCAAATAAACTGAATGAAATCTAATTAAAAACTGTTAGAAATAAAATAATTATTTTTTGGGTGATTCATAAATTAAACTGCAGCCCGCAACCTCTGATCCTCTTTTAATATATTATGTTTGGAGTCGATTCCTTTGATCAAAAATAATAAATAAAAAAAGGTAGAATTCGCAGCCCCACTAAGAGTGTGTTCAAATCACATAAAACTGTAACTGAATAGATTCGCTGGTGATCAGATTAATTTTTATTAATCTTTAATTTCATTAAAAAAGGGCTCTACACAGGCTATAACATGTGTCACTAGAACACACTTTCATATTGCCTTTACCGTCATGCCAGTTATGCGTCTGAGTGCAAAGATTAGCCCGCTCATGGCAGGGTTGCCTAGCCTAGTGGCCTGCTCGTTCGTATAAAAAAAAGAAAGAAAAAAAAATTTTGGATTGGATTTTGGAAAATGGAAGTTTTTTGAAAAAAGGAGTGAAAAACGAATTGGGCCAGAGGAAGAAAATGTCAAAGAAACAAATACAGACAATGTAACATGTTCAAATAGAACAAAGTCAGAGCATCAGAGATGAGGGTAGGAAATTACTAGGAGGAATGGGGGAGCAAATTTGCCGTGATTGATAGAGATGGGCAGCCTTTCCGTTTGCTTTGTAGTAAAATTATTGGTCGCTCGCAAAACGTACAATGTAAAAAGACATTTTGATACTACTCGAAATAATTTTGACAAAAATATAAAACAAAACAACGTTTTGGTTACCTGCTCTTCACAGCAGAATTCTGTTGAATTTCAATATGGCCTGATCAAAAGAGATTTCAAAGGACCTCAGAAGAAGAGCTGTTGAAGCTCATAAGACTGGAAAGGGTTACAAAAGGATTCCTAAAGACTTGGGCCTCCATCAGTCCACAGTCAGGCAAACAGTTTACAAATGGAAGAAATTCAGCACCATTGCTACTCTCCCCAGAAGTGGACTTCCTACAAAGATCAGTGTAAGGTCACACCGTACAATCCTCAAACAGGTGACAAAGAACCCTTGGGTGACAGCTAAGGATCTGCAGGCATCTCTTTCCCTTAATAATGTCTGTGTTCATGAGTCTACCACAAGAAAAACACTGAACAAGAGTGGTGTTCATGGGAGGTTACCACAGAGGAAACCACTGGTCTCCAAAAAAAACATCTCTGCCTCTCTCAAGTTTGCTTAAGACCACCTGGATGTTTCACAGCACTACTGGAACAATGTTCTGTGGACAGATGATACAAAAGTTCAATTTTTGGGTAAATGTACACGGTGTTATGTTTGAAGAAAACGCTGCATACCAACACCAAAACCTCATCCCAACTGTGAAGCATGGTGGAGGAAGTATAATGGTGTGGGGCTGCTTTGCTTTGAGGGAACAATCAATTCCAAGTTGTATCAGGCAATTCTACAGAAAAATATCATGGCGTATGTGACCCAAAAAGAATTTGGATCATACAAAATGACAATAATCCAAAGCACAGGCATAGATCAACAACAGAGTGGAGAAATTCTGTATTTTAGAATGGCCAAGTCCTAACCTCAATTCCATTGAAATGCTGTTGCGTGATCTGAAGCAGGCTGTTCAAGCAAGACATCCCAAAAATATACATGAACTGAAATGGTTTTGTATAGAGGAATGGGCCAAAATTCCTAACCACTGCGCAGGTCTGATCAGCAGCTACAGAGAGTGTTTGGTTGAGGTTATTTCCAATAAAGGAGGTTCCACTAGTTACTAAATATAAGGGTTCACATACTTTTTCCATCAGTGACCTTGATTATCTAAACCATTTGTTCAATAAAGATATGGCGATGTAAATGTTGTGTGTGTTGTTTGTTAAACAAGACTGTCTTTATTTATTATTATGACTTACTGTAGATGAAGATCAGATCACATTTTAGGAGCCATTCATGCAGAAATCCAGATAATTCCTTTTTCTCACAACTGTAAATGTACAGGATATAAAAATCCCAACAAAATGCATCTATCAGTGTGTCAAGAAATTCAGCTTTAACATCATGTATCTATATCAGTAGTATTATTGTTTGTAGTATTACTGTTTTATTCAGATACTACATCCTTCATAATCAGATCAGGGACACTTACAGTATTTCTATCTTTATCAAAATTAAAACAACATATTAATCATTAAACAGTCTTACTGAAACTCACATCGTTGTTATTTACACTATTGTCATGAATCTGCATAGATCTCAGTATAATTAAGTATTTTTATTCCATCTCTAAAATGCTCAATACATTTAAACATGCATTGCTAATGTAAATAGCAGCAATTTGCAAATAAGATTATACTTAGATTCATTTCAAATTTTCTCCATTTAATACTATTGAAAGAACATATATTGTATTACTTAAAACAGAGAATGTTCTAATTTTTGTAATGTTAGTATTTGTTGCATCTCTAATTTTCACCTCACGCAAATTTATACTAATATTGTGTCTTTTATACAGTATAATCTCATGTTAATGCTCCTAATTATGAAAATTAAAACATGTAAATAACAGAAAGTGCGTTTCATTTGACCATAGGAAAAGGATTAAATCTTATTTTACATTTAAATCTTAAATCAACATATTCTTAACAGTAAAAATAAGAAAGACCAGTCATTTCTTAATGGTTTTAATTTTTTGATAACCTGTCTTTGGTTATCAGAATACAAAATTGAAAAAAATCAGTACTTTAAAGAAAGATACAACTTCACCACTGAAGTTACTGATTACTTGAAGTATGGATGAAGTACCGATTTGTTCAAAAGTTCATGCTGATTTTAGTTTTCATTAACTCACAGATTGGGTTTTAAAATCTTTTGGGGTTGGAAAGTGTTGTGTGTGATGAAGGATGGGTATATGAACATTTTTCTCTTTTTGTGAATATGTATTCTTATTAATGTGTTGTGAAATTTTGAAATATTAATGTCAAGATGTCATTGTTGAACAGAATTGGTTATTTAATAGTGAAATATGGAAAAGTGAACAAGATGTAAACTTTCACATTCAAAATCTCTATTTTCCATTTGGTTATTAACACATTAAGGAACAAGGTGAATTGAATCATTGATACATTACAGTACATTAGATTGGAAGGTTTAAGTACAGAACTACGCCATTTAAACATTGTATCATCTCACATATCCAATAAACTTTATAATATTCAGCAATCTTCCAGTAGACGAGCAAAGACACAGAAAGTTACTTTGAAGTGAGACACATTTAATAACACATTCTTTAGATATCTTGTCACAGTGACTGATTTATTTTTGCAAGTTCCCAATATACCCTGTATAATAATATCGTCAGTACAGGGAACAAATGAAGTTCCAGACTGCAGCTAAACATTAACCATACTATAACCCAATTAAGTCATTATTTCTTTTTTCTCAAGTTTTTCAAACAGACTGGTAAAGAAACTTACAGTACATGACCATTTACAATGTTATCAGAATTATTCTGCATTTTTGTTGCAACTTTTATTTTGTTACTATTCAGTTAACAGTGTCTGTTGGTTAAAAACCCATTGAATTCACAGCCCCTCCTCATATGAAAGTGCAAAAACCATAACAAAAATAGACTTTTTATCAAAAAAGAGCAACATCTCAGACACAGGATGTTCATTTGCTGTCAAGAATGACACATAAAGCACAAAAGATTGCACACAAAATTTAGCTTTAAATTTAAATATTGTACATTGCTGAGGAAAATTTGGTCTTAAAGAAAAAGTACATTGAAAGAGTCTGTAAAATACTGTACTGTGTATAAACCTACATTTTGTCCTTTTGAGTTCAGTAGAAAAGTTTCTTGAGAATGAAGCTTTTAGTCTATAAAAAACAGCTGGAACTTGGACATATGGTCAGACCCTGACAGTGTTGCAAGCAAGCTATTCCTAAGTAAAATTTGAATTTAGGGATACATACAATTTGTGCCTTTTTGTATGGAGTACCAAAGGAGTGTCTGTATACAGTATTCTTTAGTGAAAGTTGAATAATAAAGTGAAGGGATTACTCAAATGTCAGGGGTGGCGGATGAGCTATTTCCTCATGTGTTTCCTTTGTCTAAACCACACTGAAATCATGCCTCAAACAGAGCTAAAACACATTTTGGTGAAACATGGATTCTTAAAATAAACCTCGTACTGTATGTTAAATAACTATTTAAGAAACCCTGTTGTTTAATCTTTATACACAACCTATAAAAGCAATATAGAAATAATTGAGGGAAAATCGGTAATTCAGTTAAACAGAAACATTTTACTGACTGGACAGGATGCTAATGGTACTGTAAAGCGGAAGAGAGAAGTTTCTGTGCGGCTTCTCTGAATTTACGCGAGAACCATTGAAAAGTGTCGTGACTGACATCGAAAAGACAGTTGGACAGCCATGAGTTTTTTTTTTTTGTGCTAGTGAATACAGACATCAACAATGCAGTAACCTGCAGCACACAAGCACACATTTAGGTAAACACAAATGCCCACATCTGGGTTGTCACTTTAAGCTCTGCAGACCTTTCTTATTATTAATTTTAAATTCTGAAAGGTTGTTTACAAACAATATACAATTAGCTCCACAAAATGAGGGCTAAACGCAGTTTATAACAGACGTTCGGCAGGTAGATAAGATCTTGATCTCAGCCACTTGCGCTTACCAACATATATGTTGTAAATCTCTCACCCAGGATCTCCCTTCACGGATCTCTCTTGCACCCCTCCTGCCACCCCATCTACACTCTGCAACTCCCTAGCTCACCCACTGTGATAGTTAGGAGGAGTTTGGGCAGCCTCATCCTCACTGCTAGGCTGCTATCCCTCACATACTTTGCCATTCTGTAACATACAGTAGTTAGGATCTAAGCGTACTAACGAAATACACAAAATGGTAGCTTATAACGAAGGTTTGAGAAATAAGAAATAACTTTTTAAGCCACCCAGCTAAGTATACACTACAGGTGACAAACACATGTTTTTCCCTACAATTGTCAATTTTGGCCACACCCTCCATGGGTGGAGGAAGCAAGAGCTTTTTAGCTCTTGTCACTAGTTAGTTTCACTAATTTCACTAGTAACAACGCCTTGTTCTTACGGTCATGCAGTCATGCACTCTATTGCTCCACGCTTGGGTTATGTGAAAACTCTGGAAATATTTATTTTTGTAAAATATCAGTTGATGGATGAGAAAGGTTAAATATTTGAAAATAATATGGTGGCTAAGAAACTATTTATTTTATTTAGGTTTCATTTAATTTTAAAACTATTTTTAAATTAAAAAAAAATAATAATTTAAAAACAGTATATCACCCTGCAGCTCTAAACTGGCTACCCACTGAAGCTAAACAGGGTCGAGCCTGGACAGTACCTGGATGAGAGACCTCCTGGGAAGCTATGGTTGCTGCTGGAAGTCGTGTTCGTATGGGTCCTAATGCCCCAGTATAGTGGCGGGGACACTATACTGCATTGGGCGCTATCTTTCGGATGAGACATTAAACTGAGGTCCTGACTCTCAGTGGTCATTAAAGATTCCCGGGCATTTCTCGTCAAGACTAGGGAGTTATCCCAGTGTCTGGGCCAAATTCCCCCCCTCGGGCTTTAACGTGGTCTCCAGATTGTCCCCATGTATGATTGGCTTGCACTTGCCCTGCGATGGACTGCCTCCCCGTCCAGGGTGTACCCTGCCTTGTGCTTGTTGCTTTCTGGGTAAGCTCCGGCTTTCCGCGACACCATATGGTATAAAGTGGGTTCAACAAATGACATGACATGACTATCAACCCACTTAAATGAATGTTCAGTATGTTTCCTTCAGAATACATGACCTTTTATCAAATATAATACAACAGCTTACACTCTGTATAAACTATTGGAACTGGGAAAAGGATAATAGCTTTCTGGAGGAAGTACTAGATATTGACTGCCTGTAAAGAACAGAGATGTGTTGATGTGAATATACTGTATACTGTGGGAATTTTATGGATTAGTGCAGAACATCACCTGTTCATATTATACAGTACCTACAGTATCTTTCATAAATCAAATTGTTCTAAAATTACCTGACTCCATCCATTCATTTTCTAACTGCATCATCCAGGGTAGCATGGTAGCAGGGGAGCTGGTGCATATCCCAGCAAGCAATTGGCACAAGGCAGGGTACTCCTGGACAGGACTCCAGGCCATTGCAGGGCACACACAGATAGTCACACGCTCCATGCAGATACAGTAATCTGGAATTGAGCCCAAGGCCCCAGCACTACAGAACAGCAATGTTAGCCATTACACCACTAAACCGCCCATTTACCTGAACTCAAATGTTTAATTATTTTATTTAATAAAATTTTTTTTCTGGGTTTTATGTACCTGGACGTTTTTTGCATTCTAACCTGACTTCTTCTTGCTGGTTGCACCTGTATCCATCAATAATCAATGATATCTTTTTGTATTTTTCTGCAATTATTTGCATTACATACCCACACAGACTAAATTGTCCAAGTGTGTCTTTGAGTCTTAATAATGATAATAAAAATCTCTGTACCCTCTACCCAAATGTGGAGTGTGAGCAAGTGCAGACAGACTCTTAACCATCATTTTGTATCATCATCATGTATATATTGCAAGCTCTTCCATGATATACAAGAGCAGTATCAATTGGGGGACACAAATTTGAACTTGCCCAGGAAGTTGCAGGGGTCACTGTTGTGCTTTGAGACCTGAAAGAGACATCAAAGACTACACTAGTTTACAATGTGTTCATTAGTTTCCCAGCAGATTTTCAAACATACTCTTTTATAGGACACTCACAAAAATGTGCAGGTATGTAATGTATTCCCCCCATGAGTGACCAAGAGCTTCGGGAGCAATCTTCATCAGGAACTATGTGTCGTGTACAAAAGTAAAGTGAATATTGATGGAATTGTAAGTTTAATAAAGGTTGCAAAGTACAGTATGCTTAACATTATTTTTGTACAGCTTTCATTAGGGTTGCTCTGAAAATTGTCTTTCATTACTCTAAAAAAACACTTCCTAGGCTAAACATATAGATATTTTTTTCAAAGTAACATATAACATAAACATTTTTCCTCTTAATAAAAAGAAAACCAAGAGAGCTGAATATTTGAGTCTTCTGTTTTTAAAAAAAATCTGTAATAGTCACCAAGCTCATAACCTACTCATGCACATTCTAGTTCCTTTCATCTTATTAAAGCTTGTTCTGCTTCTTACATTTCCTCTTTTGTCAAGATTAGCTAATTCATTTCTTAAAAAACCCTCTTTAAAAACCTTTCAAGATACGCAAAATACATGGTTATCATGTGCAAAGGTGGTGTATTATTTTCAGCAACTGGAGTTAGGCATCAACAGTTAGAAAAAACCCAAAGCAATACAAAGGTGAACACATACATTTTACAGCCAGCCATGAATTCAAAGTGTCTCCCAGTAAAAGGGTTACATTGTAAATGTACACTTAACTGGGGCACTGCTTTTGTTTGGGCCATCTTATCGTCATAGATGTAAAAAAAAATAAAGAAAATGCATAGAAACAAAACACATAGAAAGATCTATAAGAAAAATGTTGGATTAGAAATCTTACTTTATAAGCTACCATTCAACAGGAGGCAGCAGCTGATTTGTGCAAAATCTGTTATTTGTAAGGTACAATTAGTGTTTTTACATGGTGAATGTAACAAACAGTGACATTTCTAACCCATCCAATCAGTTTCATGAGTCAAACATGCGTATGTGACTGTATGTCTAAAAAAGAATTAATTTGTTTATCTGTGTCTCCATTTTGTCAAACCAGGAATCCTTAAATGTCACTGCCTAAGCAGTACAAGGCAAGGTACGCCTGCTGAAGGGCACTTCCTCTGCAACACCCCCAGATATGGTTCAGACTTAGGCTGGGCAACTCCAGTCAGTTTGAAACTGATAAAGAATTAAGGAAACAAATGACTTAATTGTTTAATTAATAAAAGTGAATCTGGATTGGAATGGAAATCTCAGGATGCATTTGTTCTGAGTAGTAGGCCTTGGGGTCTGTAATCCTGCAGGTTTTCTACTCCCTACTCCCCTGTAAGTTAAAATGAGTTCAACAGGGGAAAAGACCTACTGTAAAAACGTCCGATAAAGGACTATTTAAACCAATTTACTTCTGCTCCAGAGGTTGTAAGTTGGTAACAATGTGAAGACCCTCAACAGGCTGGATTGTGAACTTTGTTTACTGAATTTGGGAATTGTTGTTTCATAAGGCATTACTTTAAAGTCAAGGTACCTTTTATGTATAGATTTTTTTTGTCTTCATCTCTAATCTGTGCATTGTTTTCATCATCAGTTACAGATAATAAGGAATAATCACCAGAAAACTGGAAATATATACTGATAACATTTTAAGATTTCCAGTTGATGATCTGCAGTTTATATGCTGGTTATCGATCAGGGTATGTGTGTTTCATATAAACACATACTGGAATGAAACAGTTACAGTACGTTTTTCAGACAACTATGCCTAGTTGAGCCTTCTAGTTCTTGATGCAGCGTGTAGAAAAGAGTACAAAAATGTACATAAGGCTGGACATGTGTCAAGGGGACACCTCTTTTCTATAGATCTCATTAGAAAGTTTGCAAAAGATGAATTGCTGAGACTGAGACAAATGTAGATCAGAAATCTTGGAACAGATATTAACAGAAATATATTCCTTAAAATTGTGACTGGAATAGAGACATAAGATTCTGTCTGTAGGGAAACAATCTGTGGCAGCTCAGTGGCATGATGGTAAGCACAGGTTCTCTGCGGCTCTGGGGCCAATTCTGGACTCAATTCGTTTTAAGATGTTTGTGTTAGTCTATGTGAGTCTACATGATCTCATTTTTTTACACGTGGGTTCACCACAGAGGCTCCAACCTCCCAAAGACAAGCTGGTAAGGGTTCGTTTTTTTGCCAAATTGCTCTTCATTTTGCAAATAATCACAAAACCTGATTGTATTCTTATGTCATGAAATGCTTATGCACAAGGTTTGCTCCCTCCATCTTGAGCATGTTAAAAAAAGAAGTTATACTGCAGTGGAATCAGGGCTTTTTACTGTTACTCAAATTCAATTTTCACTACTGAAAACTGAAAACTGACCAGTGGTAGGGAGCGTTCCAGCGAAACTGTCAAAGAAATGTTGTTTATTCTATTATATAAACCATTAATCAAAAGTTATACTCGTGAATGGGTTAATTTGTGATATAATAAAGGAATTCTTAGTGCCTATTATAGTGGTGTTAAGGAAACAACGACCACAACTTGTTCAATTAACTGATTTTTGTGTTAATCTACATTGTCTAAGCAGTGATTCAGTGAATGTCTCAGTGACTGAAAGTCCCACTAAAAACATTCACTTTTCAAGCTCTTTATGCAGGGCTGGATGCATTCCAGCGATGTTGACAGTGTTTACAAAATGATAAACATAAAGCAGGATCAAGATTAGGATGTACTAGAAATTGTACTATTATAGAAATAAAGATTGTGATGCTTTATTAAAAAAAAACACAGTACAGGATGATGGCAATCTTTGTAACACACATGATTTAAAACAAAATTGAAGTTATGTTGCGGTCGCAAACTTTTTTAACCAACTCCATCAACATAATTTCACATCATCTTTCAGAGTCAAAGGTCTAAGTTTGCTGTGCAAATTGATAACCTTAATTTCTGAATTTCAACCCCTGTCACTGATGATACACCAAACGGTGAGTCACAGAGCAGCATAACTTCCTTTTCTGAGCTTGCTAAAAATGGAGGGTGCAAACTTTGTGCATAAGCACTTAAATCCACTCCTAAGCAGCATTCATACGTTGGAGTGGTACTGCCATCTGTGAATTCCCTCAACGTAAATGCTCTCAGTTATCAATGTACCACAAAATGCGTAACTGATGTTTGAGCAGATTCACAACTTACATCCATCATGACTGTTTAATATGAAGTAATCACTTACAGTTATAAGTGGTCTAAAATTAAAATGAAATAAATTGCTTAATATATTGTACAGTAGGCAATGTTACATTATTTGTTAACTACACACAGAATAGAATAGAATCACTACAAACTGATTAGTCTTTGAGGACTAATTTTCTACTATTAATTTTATAAAGTAGTTCCTTTCATAAGAAATTTTTATTTTTTAAAAGTAAATTTCCCCAATATAATAAAACTTAATGCAAATGTAAACACTCAGATTCAGATACTATAGTCTAATACCAACCAACTAATACTGTAGTTGGACATCTAAAAATCAAGTCTGGACCAAGATTTTGTTTGAAAAGACTAAAGGGCTGTAATGCAACTAAAAATGAACTGATCATTGTATGATCTGAACAAGTTAAAAATAAGAAGAGTTTCATGGGAATGCAGGAAACAAATATAATAATCCACAGTCATTGTGCATCATACAATATACACTGCTTCACTGTTATGATTTACACCTTTCAAATCAGTCTGTTGGTCCTTTGTCAGCTCAGGTTTTTATACACAAAGGCACAGGATGTGGCTCCTTTAATCCACGCTTCAGTTATTACTCCTTGCAACATTTCTGCAATTGTCTTGCCTAGAACTGTTTTTCAATTCTCATATGATGCAATGAAAAAATGAAACAGAAAAAAATGACAGTTTTTGATTAAAATTACAATTCAAATTTTTCTCAAAATGCCTGTGAAATTGGAATTGGCTCTGGCTTATCGACAGTGCCCCCATTCACAAAGTATGGGGATGAAAAATATTTTGTTGAAATTTTTTGAAAGAAGTTAGTGTAGCTTACCACTAAAAGATAACAGCAAATCGTCTTTTTGTAATCTCAGGGAAATCTTGATATGAATCCCTTTAATCTTGGGTGCATTTGAACCCAAACCAAAACTATGCTAACCAAAACTACACCAAAACTCAACCTTCATTCTATTAAATCCCATGTTCGTTCCTCCCAATGTTTACTGCTTGTATAATGATGTTTCTTTGCATTTATACACTAAAGTGTTTTACATATAAGACAAAAGAGCAGAACTTACTGGGGTGTCATTCAGGAGTCATGTGCCAGCAGTCTTACTACATGACAGTTCAAGAAAAGTTGTGAGAAACTTCCTCACCAAAAAGAAAAAGGATTAGAACTTTAGGAAGGCCGGATTGTGCAAGCCAAGAACGGAATTTCACCATAACATCAGAGCTAAAACCCCCTTATTTTATTTTAAAAATGCACTGAGATCATTCATGACCAATTAATCAGGACCATAGTTTAATTTTTTAGGCAGAAGACAGCACATCCTATGGTATACCTGTGTCCTCAGGTTTGGAGGGTCTGGTCCAGAGAGAAGAATGGCGCCTACTGGTTCACCAACACTGCTGCCAATATCTTTTGTTCTACATCTGTTTGGACCTTATAAAATCCACACCAAATCTGAGCAATAGTTTTACTCCCTACCACATATTCAATGGCTTTACTTCTCTGTGCAGTATAGTTCTCAACAATGAAAGTGTCACATTATCCCCGTGGATGCTGCACATTGGTGGTGGTGGAGAGTTCCCATTACCTGTAAAGTGCTTTGAATGGAGTGTCCAGAAATCACCATGTACAGTAAGTGTAAGAAATTCTTCATTATTATTATTATTGTAATGACTGCTGGGTTTCAGTATGGAATGAAGCAGGCATACAGCTTTGACGTGGGTTGGCAGAACATTTATTAATGCTGCTGAAGAGGGTTACACACACAGGGAATGCAGCACAACACCTACACTATACACGAAAGGGAAAGAGCGTCTCACAGCTCCCAAACAACTATATATGGTAGTCCCGCCCCTCAGGCACTGTTCCCAGCCGCCTTGCGTGCGCATGGCTATAGGCGGCGGTGCAGCCACTACAGCGTCCCACGTGGGTGCTACACTGCCCCCACCTGAGGAATCAGGCATCCCTGACTCCAAACTGTCCCTCCAGGCTGCACATGCAAGGCAGGCTGCTCCCGGGGCTCTGCTGCTCCTCTTGCCCGGGGCTCTCGCTGAAGCTCTCTCCGTGCACTGGGCCTCTCTCTGCATGCCAAGCCTCTCACCAAGCCGCTTCTACTGTGTCTAGCTGGGCGTCTCCGCGCACCAGGCCTCTCTCCGCGCGCCGGGCCTCTCTCTGTGGGCTCCCGCTGCCTCTCGCTGGAGCTCTCCGCGCCACTCTCATTCTCATTCATTGCGCCGCTCCATTCTGTCCCGCTCCAAACACCAATGTAATGACCATGGGGTTTTGGTATGGAATGACGCAGGCATACAGCTCTGATGTGTGTTGGCAGCACATTTAGTACACACAGGGACACAGGGAATACAGTACAATACCTACACTATACACAGACACGAAAGGGAGACGTCTCACAGCCCCCGTCCAACTATATACAGTCCGGTAGTCCCGCCCCTCCGGCGTCGTTCCCAGTATGCATTGCATGCACATGGCTACAGGGGGCGGTGCAGCCGCTACAGCATCACACGTCATTATTATTATCACAAAGGACTTTGTAAGACATGTTAAAATGAATGAAAGTAGAAAAGTCCCACTGGTAGCTGGTGTGTGGTGAGTGTACTGGCATACTTTGGCTGCCACCACATCATCCAGGTGGGGCTACACAGGTGGCATTAGAGGGGAGTCCCCATTATCTGTGTAGTGCACTTTGAGTAGAGTGTACAGAACAGCACTTTGCTGTGTAAGTGTGAGAATTATTTAAAAAAAAATAGAATGAAAGGCTTGTATAGTACGTGATAGAAAATAAGAAGATTAAACAAAAAGTAATCTTAATTTAAAAACACATTGTTACAGTATAACTGCTGGTAAAAACAGCTCCAATAATTTACCATCAAGGTGGCTGTGACCAGCTCACTACATCTACTGTGGCATAGTCTGAAACTTTGTGTTGCTTTAAAATTATTCATTTAAAAGTTTAAGTTTAAACAAGGAGGAATTAAGCTGTCTTTAAAAAATGACTAGACAAAAAAGTGCTGGGTGTAAAAAAAAATCCAAATCTGCTAAACTGTTCCACTGTTTGGAAGTAACAAAAATAATAATTTATGTTAAGGCCTATTAGGAAAGCCTGAATCCCATTAATTGCACCAAATAGACACACTGAAAACCATTATTCTGGCAAAATATCAGAAATCCTTTCAAAAATGATGATACTGAATCTTCAAAGTCACAATCTGGAGTTTGTATGATTTGAAATTAAGAGTGTTGCACAATTGTTTTTCCTGAATTATTTGGTACAAGAAAACAATCAACTTCTGTCTATGGCTGTTTTCAAAGTTGAGTGGAAGAACTAAATGTGGCGCAGTAGAAATTCACTTATAACCTGACTTCCTGCAGTGAATGGACCAAGAGCATGTTAAAAATGTAGGTACGACTTTCTATCTGACATCATTCACAGTAGCATGACAAGAAGCGAGTGGTTAGGGTTTGGGTAACACACAGAGGAAACTGCACTCGGACTGATAAGCAGGCAAGAAAAACGTATGTAAAACGTTGCTCAATTATACCCATTTCAAGTAAAAAAATAAAAAAACTGTTTTTAAAAAATTATTCTTATGCTGATTCTCAATAGGACGCATGGTGTTTCGGAAGGACTTTGCTGAACTCTGGAAATGACAGGTCTTTTTGGACTGAAGCTGACACTATGTGTCGGTTTGCTGGTCTTGGGCATCGTTTGTGAAGGTATGTAGCGGATCATATTTTTTGGTAGTCCCTGGTTGTGACAGATTAAAATGTTTTTTTTGATTGGTTTATTTAAACTGCTCTGCTTAATTAACTTTCCTCATATATTAGAAAAAGGGTTATACTTTTCAATTAAGTAACAGTTTTGTGCTTCCATTAGTATGGCAGTTTCATGTTGACTACATATAACTAGTTAATATTTAAGTGAAGAAAAGAGAACCTTTTTTAACATAATTCACCAAATAGGTATTGTTTCGCTACAGTTTTTGGGTTACATTAGCTTTTCATTATTTATGTATTTTTATTGAGGTTGGTTATTTTTTGTTATTTATTCAGATTTTAAACTAAAGGCCTTCTTATGCCCACAAAACCTATCTTTTGAAATTTCCCCAAAATTTTTATTGTCATTAAAAAGATCTCAGTTAAATTAAGTTTATAGTATCTTGTAGTATTCATATTTTTGTTCCTGTAATTTTTCAGTTCTCATTGATGGTTTCATGACATCCCTCTTAAATGTGCTGAAAATATTTTATATAGTAGTGAACAGACAAAGAAAAAGATGACTTCATAAAAACAGTTAATGAATTCAATTAATCATTTGATTGCTTCCAAATCTTTTTTGCAGTGGTTAGTTTGAATTTTTATATCTCTAATAAAATATTGACAAAAATATAAACAATGCTCCTCAAACTGGAAAAAGTTGTTTTGTAGAGAAAAGAGATTTTGGCAGTGCTAAATTTACAAAATAATTTACTGTTAAAGAGATTAAGTTGAACACAGAATAAGTAGAAAGAAAATAAATCATAAGGTGACCATTTAAAAAAAACAAGCAGTAAAATGTTCATGTAAACTTTTTAAAAAAGTACACAAACTCTGTTGAAAGTACTGGACTGAATTATTTGATATAAAAATCTGCATTATTTCATCGCTCACTAATCATACATTTGCCACTCCCTTCATATTTTTTTGCAGTTCCTCTTTTAACATTGAGCATTACTTTAAAGTTAATACACTATGAGTCTTAGGAAAAAAACAAAATAAAATAGAAATACATATTATAACAAAGTAAACCAATGTAGTAAGTTTAATGGTAACATTCATACTGCCAAAATTTGTAACGTATTTGTTCCTGTTGCCAGAATACAATTTTTTAAATTAGTTTCCAGAAACAAAATCACTGTGAGACAAATATCAAAGGTGTTTTAATTCTGAAATGTATTAAATAGAAATGTACTGCATCTTCTGGATACTGTATGTTATTGAATGCAATGAATGCCAAAATTAATGATAACATTTTTCTACTGGTTTTGAAACTTAGGGTGTGTCCTTCTAGTAAACTTTTACTCAAAGGGTAATTAGTCTTCAGCATCCAAACCATTAACTACTTGTAAGACGTACTGTATCAGAGGTTATCTGCTTCAAATGTTTAGAACAAACCACTATGGAACACAAAATGCATTGTTTTTACTATATATTTAGTACTTTAAATTAATTTTGGGTGTTACTTTATGGTTTTAACATGTTGATTAAAACTAAAATAAAGTAATTTAGCGATAATTAAAAACAAATATAATAGCAGTGTAAGAAATGGTGTAGTATGTGTAATTATATATTAGTGTGTCTGATTCTTCTCTTGGTGCTCATTTTCAGATGTGTGTTCCAATTTTCTCATTCTGCCTCCTCTATTTAAAGATACATATATATACATTTCGTTTAATTTTATCGGAAGTCCAGATTTATACCACTGTAACCTTTAGTTTGTATTTTTTATGTTGAAGGTTAGTACATTTTGTTTCACTAATGGATCTCAAAAAGGTTTTTAATATTACAACCTATAAATGAGAACATACTGACTTCATGGAGGTCAATGTATTATTATTATTGCCATGCAAGTTTCAATAATTAAGACTGAAAGCATAGGTGAGACCTAAGTGAGTAATAGTCATCTGTTTCATTTATTTTCTTGAAAATCCTGAACTATCGCCCATTTGCAAATGACAAATTAAAAATATTTTGTCTTGTTTATACTCAGTGGTAAGCCGCCATCGAGAACTGAGTGTGTAAATTGCGAGTACTGGGGGTTGAAGTGCTTTGCACTTGCAAGTATCCAATATGTATGACCATATCTGTAAAAGTGATATAATTTTTTTCTTTAGAGCTTAATCTCCTTTGAGTTTGCTGTTTCATAGTGCGGTTTAAAAATTCATCATTAAATGTGTGAATGATATTATATTGGCCTACAATAGTAATAGGAACTGTTATTTTTCATATTATATGGTGAAAAGATTCTCATGACAAGGCCTTTAACAACAGAATACTCTTAGGTCCTGTAACTAACTAGTAAGAAAATGATTCATGTTTAGACACAAACAGATTGACATTAATAATTGATTTGTAGAATAATGGCTGAACTTCAATTTACTAATCAGTTAATGTGTAACTTTTATCTTTTTTATCTTTGTTATTTTGAATATTTGTTATATTGAATATGTGTTATTCTTTGGGCTTTTACTTTGGGATTTTATTGTTTACAGAATTATAGTATTAATCTGAAAGTGATCTCATGCAAAGATAAATTAAAAACACCAAAAATACAAATTAGTCAATGCGCAAGATACAGCTTCTAAAACCTAGCAGACTAGCAAGAAAGGTGTTGGTGCAGGTACTATTTCTAAAAATACAGCAGCAACGATACATATCCTTACACATAAATGATATAGCTTACTGTACTTGCATTCAGATGACTACTTTAGTAAAATCACACAATTCTCCTTAAATGTAATAATTCTGAAAGGCAAAATATTCTAATTTGTGTGGCATACCCAGATTGCAACAACATCGATGCAAAAATCCTTGCTATCATACTAGCTCCACAAAACAGCATGCAGTTTACAATGATATACTTAATTTCAATTGGTGCCAGCAAAGAAAAACGACTAAAACTAAGCCAGACATTGGTGAAGTTGTTCTCGGTTAGCTGTTTTTGTAGAGCTTTTACAGTGTAGGCAAGCAGTACCCTGGTAGACCACTTCCTTATTCCATTTTGAGTCTGACTGATTTTTGTTCCAGTCTGTAACAGTCCGTAAAATGGTAAACCCGCTAAGATGAAGAAAAAGGAAGCACAGAAATGAAGAAGTTCAAACTAAAAGTGTTTTGGGGTTTTTTTTTTGGAAAAGGCTAAATACTTAAAAGTTGCTGCTGAAATAACAGTCAACTATTTTTATGTTAGACTGTTTTATGTGAAAGCTTCACTTTGAACGTAAAATAAAAAGTTTTGCCTTGAGAGAAAACCATCTCAAAGTTGTAAGATAACTGGAATTCATGTGTTTTAATCTGCATGTTGCATCATAAAACTACTTTGTTTCTATACCAATACAATATATTTATCTTTTATCTAACATTTAACAAAAGCTTATGAGTGTTTTTCTAAAGTTGTATGTGGTGTATTGTGTTCTTCTAAGTAAAGTAAAAATGCTAAGCTTTTGCAATTATCTATTTTTACGTATAGGCTACTTTGTTACAGTGGTGACTATGATGGTTTAAATGGTATGTAGCTTTGAAGCAGGTGTAGGGGATGTACTATTTTAAATATAGATATGGTAATTGAACCAGTACCATGTATCATGTGACAGGAAGTGTAATGCAGTGAGCAAAAAGAAAGGTACTGTTAAACAAACTGTGCTGTCACTTTTTAACTGCACAATTGTTAACAATGTTGTTGCCAATGTTATGCTATGAGAGCCCATTTTATTTTATTGTTTATTTTTGACCAAACAAATACTAGAAGAAGGTACTTTCGCCCTACCTTGAATTAGTAGAGAGTGCCAGGGGCCTCCCCATTTCACACTCAAGACTCTAGCAACTTGTTATTTCTCGCAAGGGAAAAGACGTGAGGCGTGAAAACATATGACTCAAAAGGTACATGTTTTTTATGACAAAGGTAAACCATGTTTTTCCATCCATTAAAATTAGTGTTTTTAATTTTAAGCAGGAAATATGGTTAGTACTTCCACAGTTAGGTACTGTAAAAATCACTGATAAAACTTGTGTTGACCATCCAGTAACAAACTTGCACAAAACAAATAAGCTGTGACTGGGAAAAGGCTTATTTTAACTCACGATGATCCAGTGAAACTGTTTTGCTGTTAAGACACAGTAATTTTTTTTATTCAGACATAAACATTTGCAGTGGTCACCTCTAGCAATGTTATTCTCAAATGTATTATTTGTACTAAATAGTGTCAGCTGGAGCCGTGGTAGCTCAGATGGCAACGGTGTCTAGCTTCTGACTGGAAGGTCCTGGGTTCAATCCCAGGTGGGGGCAAGTGATGTAGCTTGCCCAGGTCCACAGCCTGCTTTCCAAATGAGTACTGAGGGTTAATCCTTCTGGAGGTAATAGGCTGGCAGGAGTGTGATGCTGACCACATCACCTCCAGTGTCAGATGGTTGAGAAAAATGGTGACCCTTGCCCCCCATTACCCATGGGCCTTTATGGTGTGAAAAGGGGACCTAATGTACCTCCTTAAATAGTGTTTGCTAAACTATCCTTATTTAAATATAATATTTTATTTAAATTCTGTACACAATATTTAGGTGCTTAAATGTCCATTGCTTCCTAAGGGGATTTAAATGCCCAAGTATTTTGAGACTCAATATTTCTTCAAAATTTACTAATTTAAGAGTATGAATATTTTTTACCAATGTTTCCATAGATTTGTATATTATTGTACCATTGTGAGACACATAAGTTTGATAACAATTAAGCAATGAATGGGTGAATGACGGAGACTGTATGTGTTTAGTTAATTAATCACTTTAGTTTAGCTCATTTAGTCAGTACTGTATATCACTTTTTGCAATCAGATCCACATATTATTGAAATCACTCCCAAATTATGTTATTATCTCTTTTATTCCTCCCAAACTGCACCCAAAGAAATCCCAGTCAGGAACTCCTTTGCAGTGATGTTTAATTTTACAAATAATTTTTTTAATTAAATTGTAAGTAAAAGTTATATGCACATTAGCTCTTTTGCATTTTTTAATACATGTAAATTCACCAAATATTTCACCAAGTATTTGTAATTGTATTTTTCTCACCTAATTTGGAAATATACAGTAAACCAGTCATGAGCTTTTTAAAATCTTTGCTCATAGTTACACACACAGCAACCACAAACAGGACAGAATGAGGAAGTCAAGACAGACTCCTCCAACACTCCTACCTTTATAAGCATTTAATCTTTTAACACATCATAGGCAGCATACCCCAAATTTGCAAATGCCCAGTAGGATGCAGGGGTCAGTGACATTTGAGAGTTGAGAGTACTGTATATCCCTGGCTAACAAATCCTACCCTATTCCCAGTTGCCCTCAGTCAATTGCCCCCAGGTCCTTGGGACTCCTTGGGGCATCCAGTGAGAGTCAGTAAGTGGCATTACCCATGTTCAAACCCCTCATGCTTGGATCATAGAGATCCATTTACCTGGAAGTGGTTAAGCTAAGCAGACTGTCACAATGTTTTTGCATTTGTAATATAGACAATCTACAGTATATGTTCAAACATGCTAGTCCTGCAAATTACACATGGGTACCTAAGGAGTCAGCATTGACAAAATGAGAGATCAATGTCTTAGAATGCCTTACAAGGGATGGAGACAACAAAGCGTCTTTCAGGACCCTATGCAGGCAGCAGAATCTTGAAGGGAGTGAACAGACATGGGGAGGAAACGAGGAACTGGGCTGGTAGACAAGCAGGGGGGCGTGACAAAGGTGCGCAGGAGCTCGTGGGGATGGTCCAGGCAAACAGTCCAAGGGGAGTCCGAAGGGAAATCCAGAGCAGGCAAAAGTCCAGAGCCGGGTGACCCAATCCAAGACACACACAACAAAAGTTAAAAACCGGAGCGGGATCCGGCGAAGGGTTGGGGAGATAAATGGGTAACGGGACCAGGTGCTCCAAGTCCCAGACTCGGGTGGTTCGGGACGCTGATTGGAGGCCTATGCCCTTGACGTATGGCCCTTGACGTATGCCTATGACGTAGGGCGACTCTGTAGTAAGTGGGCCTCCAGGTGTCCGTGTTCCAATGCAGAGCCCAGAACAGAGTGAGTGTCTGGCTTTTGGAGGGAAGGTCAGGAACCAGGAGCAGGTGCACAAAGTCAATTAAAATATGAAAGAGCTGGAGAACCCTTAAGGGCGCCCTAACTTAAATGAGTAATGTGAAAATCAGATAGAGCCAGTTAAGCTCCACTTATTTACTGGCAAAGCTGTGTGGCTTTATAAAGACCTCATATGCACTCTAAACTATAGAAAGATTTTTGAATACTAAAATGTATTAGATTTATTAACAACCATGGTTAATTAAGTAATTGCATTCAGTTCCAGAAAAAGGACACTCTTTGTAATATCCATTTTTTAAACTGAAGTCATTTTCACTGCTTTTGAAATGATCAATTTTCTTCAGAATTTCTGTTGTTCTCCTCCAGACCCATGATGATCTTATAAGACATGCGATTAGTTCTAAAACTGGGGAAGCAAGCTTAATATACTCAAAGATAAATCAATAGTTGGGAAACACAGAAAAATAGCCATTAATTTGGCTACTTATTTTATGCCCCTACTAGTTTTGAATATTGGATTTTTATTCTGGTTTTCTCAGTTTTATTCTCTAAAGAGTTTAATGGAACAATAAGCAACCAATACAAAACAAAAACAAAACAATTATTAATGAGCAGAATACAAATTCTTCATTGAAAAAAGGGATACCCAGTGACATGGCAGTTAGATCTGCTTCCACACAGTTCTGGGATCCAGGATTTGATTCTGGCCTATAGTGGCTTCAGAGTAGAATTTGCATGTCCTCCCCGAATCCACAGGGGTTTTCCCACTCCTTTCCTACAGAATGCAGAACATGCTCTGAATTCCTCCCATTTCCCACAAACATTATGTTTCATTGGCCGATCTAAATTGTCTGAAAGCAGAAATGTAAAAACCCAAAAAATGTGCAGGGAATGGTAAAGTGGTGTGTTGTTGAGGTATAAAATATAAAACAAAATAACAAAGACAAAGAGTTCTTGAATCATTGCATGCACCTGCATCCTCCATGTCTTTAAGTTACAGTATACTGTATACACTATCTTGGTCCCTATAGCATCACAAGAGAAGTTCACAGTAAATGCAAGCCACAATCTCAGTATCTTGGCCACCATCAGCATTAATGTTTGAAAGGAATCTGTGCCTGATGGAGGTTGTCCTATTGGTGTGCTCTGGTTATTGGTGATGCTCTCTGAAGGTGATTTTAGGTGTGTAAAATTCTGACCGAATATTTTGACTTCATCAATGCGTATACTGTAGAGTTCCTGAACCTGAACGTGCCTTATATCATTAATGGCACTGCAAACTCTCAGAAATGGACTGTATTTCTCATTCTCCTGAAGTGTTTGCAAAAATATGTTAGAATATTTCAGTTAGAGGAATATCCAACACCTCATTACATTTGTTAAAGTATATAATCATGGTATAACTAATTATTGAAAATACACTTTGCTTCCTAAATATATCTTATTTTAAATACCCCATATTTACCACATGTGGTCTTTTGAACATATTGTCTATTATTTAAAGATAAGACTCAAGGAATCAATTATATCATGCTTAAATGCTTTCCTTTGTGACATTTATTTGGTTGCAGTACATACAATATCTGAGAAAAGTTAAATGGATGATATGTTTGACCTTAAATTCACCATATTTCTCTTACAGCTTATTTGTTGTGGTGGTATATCAAGGATTGATTACATACAGTACATACCAGAAAAAGTTAAAGAAAGAGAAAAAGATGATTATTTTTATTGCCAAATTATCTAGATAGTTCCTTTATATAATTATGTAGATGTTCTTTAAAAAGTAAAAATAGAACTATTTCAGTTACAGAAAAGCATATAATTATTTCTGGGATACAGTAGGAGGAAGTAAGAGCATAGCAGTTCGTGCTATCTTCATTCGTTTTTATTTACTTATGTATTTCACAATACTGTACATATTTGATGTCTTTTGTAACTCAGACCTCTCAAGACACCATAATGGAGAACTAAAACAGATGTTGTTTCAGATTCTCATGAAAAATGGACAGTTGTTCTCACTTTCATTGTTCCATATTCAATCAACCTACACATATTGAAAAAAGTTTGACATCAGCATGGGAACCATTTGCTGGTCCTAAAAAAAAACAGAAAATGATTGGTTATATACAGCATGTCCCAAAAAAGTACTGTTTTTTTTTAAAGCTGGGGGGTGGGAATTTATGCACTGATATCTAAGGGTATACTTTAATAATTTCCAATATCACTACATACAGTATTCTGTCATGTTTTCAAACATGGAAATGAAGCTTAAAAGGTATCAAGATGAAGTTACAGCTTATTAATACCGTTTAGTTTTTTAAAAAATGTCTTATCCTTATTAAAACGTCTTGGCTAGTTTCTGCTTGTTCCTGAACTTCCGTTTTAATCAGTGACTTTGTAAGACTTGTAGCTGAATTTACTCAAATTTAGTATATGAAATTATGCACTGCCATCTCTGGGCCACTACATGAAATAACTGATGCTAGAGAAATCAATGATTCACAAGGTAACTTTTCCTCCTTGTGCTGATCTTGTTTTTGTTCTTGTTCTTGTATTGTTTGATCATTTTACTCCCACTGCTGATGACTCCAACTGATGGCAGGTGACCCATTTTAGTCAAGCCAGTACCTCACGATTTTCAATCTCATACTTCATGAAGCACATCTATTCAAAAAGCTCTCATTAAACTTTAAGCTCTGCATTATGTAGCGAGATCATGCAGTTAAATCTTTTAAATCAACTTAAACTTTCCTTGCTTGACCAGACTATGGCCAATAAATAAGTAAAGTGCCCTTCCAGTATTGGTTACTTTATAGGTTAGAAATGATGGATACATTCTAATGTAATCTAATGAAATATATCTAATAATAAACTGCTTTTACAAAGTGCAAGATCTCAAAGGATGTCAAAGCACTTTATAATATATGAGAGGACCCAGTTCATCCACCACAGTCCCCATTATACACCAGTAGTTCCACTACACAACAAATCAGAAAAAGTGATCAAATGCTTCACCGAATGGAATTTATTTCCCTTTGCACATTTTTCTCAGATCCCTCAAACCACCTCATCCACACCACTGCAGCAGCTCACTAGCTCATTCCTTGTGAAAATGAGAGGGGGTTTGGTTCATTTCATCCTTACCGCCAGGATGCCATCCTGTCAGCTAGGTGACTCCAAATGACCTGTAATGCGTCCCTCTATCACATTCAATAGAAACTGACCAAACTACTGAATTGAATGAAGGTTAATTTTTCTGTAGGCCACATAGCGTAAGCCCAGAAATGTAGTACAGTACAATGTATGGAGTGAATAATACAATAGATGAACGGCAATGATTCAGTGAAAAGAAAACCATGACATAACAAATTTAAAGGTAAAACATTAAGCCATTCCTGGAAAGGCTATTGAGCAGTGCAGCTCTAATGATGAATAGTAGTAAGATGGAATCAGGGATGCAGTCGCGAAAGATAAGTTATGAAAAAGTACCAGGATTATAATAAACAATATCATGCTCAATACGAACGATCCTGTCAATATTTAAAGATTAGTAGTGACTTTTTCTTAATAGTTACAAACTTACAAAATAGTTTTTTTTCTAGCTAGTACACATGCTGGTTTACTTTGCTGCTCCATGTTTTTTTGTGGTGGAAACTAGACATAGATTATGTTTTGTTATTATAAAAATTATTCAGTGCACAAGTTTGAAAATGCAAATTGATTGTACAGTCTCATAATTGTATTGTTGTGTGAATCACAGGTGAAATGATAAATGTTTGACATTCCTTTCTATTCCTTCTACTCCTTTAGTAGCACTCTGTGACCCATTAGCTTGGACCGGCTAAGGTTACTGGTTGAATTGCACCAAATGTCAGGGGGTGGACTTGCTAAATCATTTAATGCGATAAGCTTGTTGCAAGCAGCATCACAATGGCGCACAGTGCAGATAAAGTGAAAACCACATCCTGTGACTATTTATTGTTCCAGCAGACAGCATGTTCACAGGAACTGCCAACTATGTTTCTCATTTCTTTTGATGTGAAATAAATATCTGAAGTATTTCAGTAAATGCATTTAGCATATTAAAGGGGCAGGTTTTTCTTTCAGATTTATATTTTTTAATGTACAGGAATTTTTCAGCTTTCCCTAACACACACACCATTTATACTACTTAACATGTTGCTGTAAATTTAATGAGCTAACATAAACATCTTTATCTACAATCTACAATTGAGTTGTTTATTCAATATTTGTACACACGATATGAAACAAATCCAAAAATACATGCTGTGTTAACTTTAAGCTATATGTTTCCCATAAATTGAGATGATACTTAACTATGGTATATTGACCCATTTTCTAACTGCTTAATCCAACACTGGGTCACGGGGAAGCCAGAGACAAGCAACAGGTGCAAGGCAGGGTACACCCTGGACAAGACACCAGTCCATCACAGGGCACACACAGAGACAGGCAGACTCACATCAGGGACAATTCTCTCTTTTAACTCTGGGAAGAAACCAGAGCCCCTGGAGAAAACCCACACAAACAATGGGAGAATATACAAACTTCACAAAGATAGGACCTCAGGTCTAGAATTGAACCAAGTGCTGTGAGGCAGCAATGTTAACCACTGTGTCTCTGTGCCACCCCACTTACTATGGTATACAATATGTAACATCTTAAATGAGCAGAAATGTAAGTGAGGAAAAGCATATTCACAGGGTCACATCATGTAACAATGTGCAGTATCATGTAATTGTCACGCCAAGCTTTGTATAAAAATGGGTGATACACAAGCCTTTTCCTACCTTGTGTTACTTTGAAACTCTCCCTCTATCCCATCAATGTCCTTGTTGCAGCTCTTTGGCTCACTTCACCAGGGGAGGGGTTCTGATGGCCTCATCCATTTTTATAATGACATAGTTATTATTTCAATACAACTAAGACAAAATAAAACATTTGCATATAAATACAGTATAACACCATATACAGTATAACAAAATACAGAAGAAATGACATACAGGTAAGAATAATAAGTTATTGCGTAGTACAATCATCACAGCAATAACCACAATACAGTTATTGACTTCCTCTACCTACTCTAATCCGCACATTCAAATTTCATACAAAGTTTGCATGACATGTCTCCATATTCTTTGAATTTGTATAGTTCTACATCTTTTCTGGCTTTTCCAGTTTTTAAAAAATGTCTTAAATAGGATTTCCATTCTAGCAAACTTGATACTAAAGATGATTTCCAACATTCCAACAGGAGTTTCTTTAAAATTACAGCTGAGTATACCACAGTTTGGCCAATCAAACAATGATCATGCAGTGTATCTTGTAATAGGCATTGTGATGGGGTTAAAACAATATTACATTTGTGAGTGGAGGATAACCAGCTCTCTAATCCTACCCATAATGTACAAACTTTCCATCAACCCAAAAACAAATGAATTGTCAAATCACTTTTTATTTTACAAGTTATTATCTCTAGTATAATGAATGAGGCCTTATGGTCAAGTTATCATTCCATTTGCCAAGGAAGATAAAGCCAAGTCTGTGTCTCAATAGCTCTTGCACTAAAATGCTCAAAACTAGTGATAGGCCAAAAGCTCTGGACTATAACATAAATGTGTACAGTGATCTGAAATAAGAATGGAACATGCTAACCTGGTAATCATTGTGTACTAATGAAGGGAGAGAAAATAATTCATACAACCTTACACTTTTAGGCCTTTACAATAAATAATGCTAAAATGTTAAATATTATCAGTAATGTTACTTCACTATGTCACATGGCTCTAGTATGGCTCTAGTATGCATGGTATATTAGTATTTAATTTCCATTGCTAAAAGAAAAAAGCAATACCTTATTGATCTCAACACTGAGTAGTGTCTAATTTATTCCCTGGTTAAAATGATATTATATCAAAAGAAAACGCATTACGTTCAAACAAATGCTATTGAAGCTTCAGAATGGAACCCACTTTTGTCCACACAAACCTTTTCATGTTTTTACATTAGTAATAAGGCTGATATAGATAGTTCAGCGGCTTATGTCTTGGTTTGTGCAGTTTTCATGTTCATGTTATGTTATACTGGTTTCCTGAGCTGGCAGGCTTGCATCTTCAATACGCCACATTGCAAAAATGACAGCTTGCATTGAATGGGAGAAATTCCTTTTGAAGCGAGCTGGTACACTGGCTGTTTTGATTCCCTTGAAGATGTAGCCAGATATAACCAGCTAGTTAACTAAATCACATCTTAAACATAGTCAGGGATCAGTGGTTTACACAAGTCTCATGTCGGTTGCTTGGGCAGTGCTGATGTCCCACCCAGTCTGCCCTTTTCTACTCTTGATAGAATCATTTCTATCGAGGAGCCCAGAATCTATCTAAAAACAAACACTTTGATATAATGGCTTAAGTTTAAATTAACTTGTAAGTTTCCTATACTTCCCTAATACTTTATCTATTTTAAACCTTGAAGAATTAAGACATGTATGCTACACAGAAATGTGATGGTTGTAATTGCATTGAAAACATGATACTGTATGATTTTTAGAATATGAATAATATTTTTTTATCTTTAGCTTACTATTTAATGCTTTTACTGTCAACTACAGATAAAGATAATTTATGGAAGAATACTATAGATCCTCTTTTGATATGTGGATGATTGGAGGTGGCAGGTGTTTATGTCTCTGATAAATGTTTTGTCTATTCAAGGCTTAAGAAAACATGGCTAGCATGCACTTTAATACAGTGTACTTATCATTTAATATGGCAATAACTGATCAATGTGTTTATAAATGTATATGGGATTACATTTCTTCTTCTGTTTATTTACTGTATATATTTTGATTGAATGACTTCAATCAGTTTTTCAGATTTAGAATTATCCATAGAAAAAATGTTTTTTAACAATTGTCATTGTGTCAAACAAAGAAACCAATACCATATTCATGTAAACATATTACATTTTTATGGGGATTAATTTTAAAATGAATGACAGACTAAGTAAAATGAAACCTAAAGTTTACTAAAATGAAACCAACTTAAATACTTCTGCAAAACTGGAAAAGCTACTGCACTTTCAGGAAGTTGTGGTTTGATGCTGAAATAGAACAGTTCGTCTGTGGAGTTTGCTGTCATAGCAACCAGGTTACGCCATTTTGAGAATCTGAGGTTGGTAACCACTGTTAGCAACACCCTTTCCTTTTGAGCTGCATTCTGAAGAAAATGAAGAAATTAACAACAGTAGGCATAAACAGAAATTAAAATGCAAAACTGGGTACACTGAGATCTGGACCAATACTGTACTCTAATTTGAATGTGAGATTTTTTAGGAGTGCCAAATTGTATAGGCAATAACTTTATTTTGGGAGCAAGGTTATCGTAAATGATTTAGTTAAATTGACTGTACAACACTCCTAATTATTCATTGAAATCTTTGCCCTTTAAAATGATATAATTTGATGTTTATTTGTTAAGATTCAGTATTTTAAATTCGAGATTGATTTTCTTCTATTTCTTTGCTTGACAATAATATTTTTGTACAAAAGTAAAGCAGAGATTAAATGAAAGCATCAGTACTCATTATTTTCTTGTTTAGTGGTGTTTTCTTAACACTAACTAGTGGAATGATGAACACTTAGCTCTGAAGCGTGTAGATGGATCTGCTTCTATGCATACTGAGAACCCCACTGTATGGTACAGGCCCTAAGGACAGTTGGTATTTAGTGGAAAACTAATCTCTTGCTCAGAATGCCAAGCTCACAAGCAGAATACAATTTAATTGTTCAAACCAAAAGTAATAAGGAGCATCTCAATTTTCACCCTTATAGTATGTTGTACAAATAATGCAAGCCAATGACAAGTCATTTGGTGGTCACTTTTACACAGCAAACTGAGGATCTGAGGATAAACATTTCCATTTCTGTAATTCCACAGTATGTTAGATATTTAGGTTTTGTGATGTACTGTATATATGCTGTATATAAATCTCACAAGGGTATATTTAACATACAGTAGACACATTAAAGTAAATTCTAAGTATGCATTGTTATTTTTATTTTCCAGGAAATAGTGGAGAACAAAATGGTTAGACTTTTAATATATATTGTTGATATTATATTTTTATAATAAAGAATGATCCTTTACGGATCCTACTATAAAATGATGTCACCTGTAATCGATATACAGCATACTGTATACTGTATATTAAATGCTCTCCATCTGAACTTTAATCTCATGGTTGTGATTAACAGATGCAGGACCCACTTCGCCAACTGTTGCTCACTCCAATACAACAGGTAAACTTATTTTCTCCTTTTTTGCATATACAGTAGTAATTGCTGAGGAAATAATTCGATTTTGCTTCAGAGTATTCCTTGAAAGCCATATACTACAAAATGTTGTTTTCTTCATGGTTCATAGTGTAATTATATTGTCATTTTATTATTTCTACAGATGTTTTGGTGCAGTAAAGTTGTCATCCAGTATATAGTATTTTTTTATCAACAATATTTTTTAAATATTAATTGAACAATGTTACTTCAAAGCTTATAGCTTTAATTAAATACAGTTCAACATGGTGAAAGTGTATCATTATCTTAATTCCACTTAAGGCTTGTGCTCAGTTTTCTTTTGCTCCCAGTCAACTACTCTATATTGTTTTTGGCAAAATCAATACTGTTGTGTGAAATCACGTATGGAAACTGCACAAACTATTGCCGTCTTATGCAGGGCATATCATATGCATATCATAATAAAATTCAGTCCATCTAGTTCCTTTTCTTAGCTAGTAATTAAGTGAATGAGGATCACTATTCTAAATAGTAATTACATTACTACAGTAGTAGTGCAATTTTAACATAGGCAGGGCATCAACTTCAGTAATAGCTGGATGACTGAAAATGAAGGTTTTAATAATAATAATTAATTAATAATTCCTTACACTTATATATTGCTTTTCTGAACACTCCACTCAAAGCACTTTACAGGTAATGGGGACTCCCCTCCACCACCACTAATGTGCAGCATCCACCTGGATGATGCGACGGCAGCCGTAATGCGTCAGAACGCTCACCACATGTCAGCTATCAGTGATAAAGCCAACTCACAGATGGAGATTATTAGGAGGCCATGATTTTTTTTGGCCACACCCCTACTCTTTTCGAGAAACACCCTGGGATTTTTTAATGACCACAGAGTCAGGACCTCGGTTTTACATCTCATCTGAAGGAAGGTGTCTTTTTACAGTTTAGTGTCCCTGTCACTCTACTGGGGCATTAGTACCCCCAAGGCTGCAGGGTGAGCGCCCCTTCTGGCCCCACTAACACCTCTTCCAGCAGCAACCTTAGTTTTTCCCAGGAGTCTCACATCCAGGTACTGATCAGGCTCACACCTGTTTAGCTTCGGTGGGTAGCCAGTGCTGAGTTGCAGGGTGATATGGTTGGTGGCACGTTTAACACCTAAGAGTGTTTTAAACACTAAGCACCACTTCTCAGCTGGTTCAATACTTTGATATTAGAATCTGCACAGTACTTTGGAGCATATACATACTGTAATAATGTCAGTTTTATTTAATTTTTTGTATTTTATTTCCAGCACCCTCTCACCTGTAAACCCATAAATATTTACAAATGCTGTTGACTTAGCTTTCACTTACTGTATTTGGCTGCCACTTTTATATGAAGTGACTTGGAGGGGCCACACTTACCAATTTTCTTACATACTGTATTAATATGAATATAATTGCATTTATTAGTATCTCTTATCTAAGTAATCTTTCCCCCTGTTGATTTATAGTTTTCAAGGTTAAATATTACCAAGTAAACTGTTTCCTTTGAGCTCTTTCTGGTATTAAATGCCATGCTTCTAATTTACAGAAACATCAACAACAGTCAATCCTACAATCTCCACTTCAAATCAAACACACAATGCAACCTCCCTTAAGCCTGCAGGTAAACTTTTATTTTATAACATCTTCATAAAACCCTTTCCATTGAATTAGCATAATTTAGTTTTGTATCCATCTTTAGAACATTTTAAAAATCGTTTTACATTTTAATATGGATAAAGTTATGAGCTCATTAGCTTATTATTTACATAGAGCAGGAATCACAGCCTCATATCCACTCAGATCCGCAATGCTACTTCCAGTCATCATCAGTAAAACACCACAGAAGCTTCTGTAAAGTATGTTCTAAAGCACTTGTACAAAAAGTTCAAAAAGTTAATCTATAACCTTTGGACAATATTATAGCTGGTGCACTGTAGAGGAATTCATTTTCTAAACTCTTTATTATAGCGGCACATTGATTGTATCATTCACATTAAAAATGTGAAGTTAATACAATAGGAAAAATGAAATAATGTTAATACCTTTTTTATGAATACATTAAAAAAATGTAGTTCAGGTGGGTAGCTGCGTCAGCATGCATACAGTAGGCTGCAAAGGAACAAGTAGGTTTATTCCATACTGAAAAGAGAAGAAAGAAAACACAACGTTTTGGCCGTTGTCTTCAGGTGTCAACTTGTGTTCTCTTTCTTCTCTTTTCAGCACGGAATAAACCTATTACTTGTTCCTTTAAAAAGCATGGTTATGCTGATCTTGTAGAGGTACAATCATAATGTGTAATTCCTTTGGTAGGTTTTAAGCCCCCTTTGATAAATGTTTTACAAAGATGTAAAGCTTTCATTCAGGCATTAGACTTATTCATTCATAACTATAATAATCTCTTTTTACTTTTCTATTGATTACTTTTAGCCAGTGCATCAAATATTGTTTTAAAAACATGTCACAATTGTGTTTAGCAAAGGGAAATTTTAGAATTTTATAAAGTCTTCCAAGGTACGTATCTTTGTCCTTAAACATGATGATGCATGCAGCTTCTGAATATTTTCTATGTATTACCTCCTTTTATACTCCAGTATATTGCTATAGTATGTTTTATACTCCTATATATTGTTTTGGAGGCTTCCATTGAACTCACTACATGTTACTGTAGATTTATTTTGCTGGGTTTTATGTAAATCAGTGCTTATATTATGTCTGAATAAATGTGGCCCTTCTGTTTTCCTGAATTCAATTAATTAGAACAAACATGTCTTTGCTCTGTGCAATAGTTGATTACATTACATTAATATGATTACATTATTAGATTTTTGTAAGTGAGACACATTATTTAACCTTTAATTCATTCATCTATATGATGTTTTTGTTCTTATTTCTTCGGGAGGTTATGAATATATATCTGGGGTGAACTGTGACTACCATCTCCTGTAAATTGCAGGGCCTCCCTGTGAAAATTAGAGGTTCTCCAGGTTATGTACTAAAAATAATTAGCAGTAAATGATCTAGTTCCAGATTATTTTAAGGATCTGTTGCATGGGTATAGTGCGCATTTCTACATGCATTGATTCAATCCATTCAATAATTTGCAACTGTTGAGTTGTATAATATAAGTCTGCTATTGTACAGGGCTTTGGATTTTCTTTAAATGGTCTCAATAAATTGTTATACAGTATTATTATATTATTGTTTTCTGTTGTTGTTGACAGACCTTCTTTCTCTGACTTAAACTCACATGGAAACACTTGAGCATACTATCAGGGTGAATTTTCATTATGTTTATTTCCAGAACGCTTTGAAAATACTTTCTTACTTGTTGTGTCAATCCTTCAATAACAGAGTTATTTACAGTATGTACTGTATATACATATTGTTATTATTTCTTTTATATTTATCTAATGTTGTTCTGGTCAATTTTCAGGGGCAACTTCTCACTTCAACGTCTCACCCACAAGCACCTTCCCAGGAAGTTCTGACCTCCCAAGCACAGTCTCATCTTCCTTACCTGCACACACTGTCACCTCGACAGCACAGTCTAATGTCTCTGACTCAACTACACCCCACAACTCTACTCTTACAGGTTGGGGGTTGTATTATTTTGCAAATTTCCAGTTTAATTTAAAACAATTTTCAGAGAGTTCTTTTGTGCGCAAAAAATGCACCATTCCCTTCCTCACAACTTGTAACAAGATTATACAGGAGATCCCTTGGTGAGCAGCAATAGCTAAGATGTAACCTACAAATTAGACCAGGAAAAGAAATACAGTTTGAACCATATTTAATGTATCATGAGTTCAGCAGAGTAGCTTGGCTACATGGAATATCAGTCCCTCTCTTGCTACTTTGTTCATTCAACAAGTTACAATGTTATCGTTCTTCCAAGTCCTACCAGACCAGATTTACTACGTTTTGCAATATCAAATAGGTTTGAATGTCCTGTTATTAAAATCTGGCCTTTTTTTGTAAAGTTGATTGATTCAGACTGACTCACCTCTGAAAAATGAAAACTACAATATCAAATAAATGATATCATATTTATCACTATATAAATAATATCAGAATTTGGATACAATAAAATTTCCTTGACCTAAGTAATAAATGTCTTATTTATCTTAAAATACCTGCAGTATATGATAATATGGTACTGTACATCTAAATTAAGGAATAGATTTCAAAATGTAAAATGCATGAATTGCTAATTGAAGTCATTAACCAAGTTAACTACCTCTTCTGGTCAATTTTCAGGAAGAACTGATTCCACGTCCAGCATCTCATCCGCAAGCACCCGCTCAGGGAGTTCTGACCTCACAAGCACAGTCTCATCTTCCTCACCTCCAAGCACTGTCACCTCGACAGCAAACTCTAGTGTTTCTAACTCAACTACACCCCCCACCCCTACATCTTCAGGTTGGGGGTTTCTTTTCCCTCAGAATCTTCTTATGTTCTTGAAAATCTAAAAATTCAGCATCCCCATCCTCAAAATTTGTAATATGATTATATTGGAGATCTCTTGGTGAGCAGAACTAGCTAAGATGTATCATACATATGAGACTGGAAAGAGAAAAACAGTTTTACCATGGCTTATATTTCATGAATTCATTTTTTGATGAAGTACTGTAGCTTGGCTACATGGAATATCAGTCCTCTTTTGCTGCTCTGTTCTTTTAAGCACAGGGAATTTCTGATTTATGGGCCTACCATGTTCTACTAGACCGGATCTACTAGAATTGTACATATCTATGGGTTTGAGTTTCCTAAAATTAAAAACCGGCCTATTCTGTTCTTTTTTGTAGCATTTATTAATTCTAGACTGACTCACCTCTGAAAAAATGAAAAATACAACATTGAATAAATGATATCATATTTGAAGACAACGTATATTATCTTATAATATAGGTTTAAGTTTCCTGTAATAAAAACTGACATTTTAAGTTCTTTTGATGTGAAATGTATTATATTACAAACTCATCTCTAAAAATTAAAACTACAATATCAAATAAGTGATATTTTATGTCTTTTATATTTATATAAGTATATACAATTTTGAGGACAAAATGGCCCCGACTTACATAAAAATATTTTATTAATCCTAGAATATCTGCAGTTATGTTAATATCAATGTGAAAATCTCATTTAAAGTACAGTATGTTTAAAAATACAAAATGCATGCATTGCTTATTTCACTAACTAACTGAGTTAACTAATTATTCTGGTCGATTTTCAGGAGGGACTAGTTCCAACATCAGCACCACAGTCTCATCTTCCTCACCTACAGTCACTGTCATCACGACAGCACAGACTCTTGTTTCTAACTCAGCTACTTCCCCCACCCCCTCTGCTGCAGGTTGGGGTTTCTTTTTCCCAGAATTTCTCAGAGTAACTGCTACCTTCATGTTTATCACAGTTTGTCTTCCTGACAAACGTAGCATTCAATTAATTTGCACTTCGAATGATAAGTTTTCTGTTGAAACCCAGGAATCATCCATATGACAGAAAGGCCCTTTTAATTGGAAAGAACAGTTTTGAATAGTTGCTTATATAGATGTTCATAAACAGTATTTATTCATTTATATATTGTACAATACAAGTTGAGTGACTGAATAGACACTGTAGTGAGTGGTATATTCACTTAAATAAAATAATATGCATCCTGTGATTTCACATACATTATAAGGCAGAAAAAAAGAGTTTGGGAAGACAATTTCCACAGTTCCAGGGAAACTCTTATACCTAATTAATTTTTGTATCATATATTTAATGGTGATATTGAATGTAAACTGCTTACTAAACTAAAGTCTTATAAAATGTATTGTCATCTTCTCAGATAACTTGGAAATTCTTGTGTGTAAGAATACAACATCCCATGACTGCAAAAGAATCAGTAAGTCCAATCTTTTATTTTTTCCATCATAATCAAAATATACATGTCTTTCGGCTTTCATTATAATCTATGCCTCTCATATTTACTTTGTATGATATCATGACATGTCTGTCTAAAAACTAATCAAAGCCCACTGTATCATTTTTGTATGTTGTCTCTGTCCTTAACTATTGAAAATGGATTATTACTTTTACTATCAAATAAACCACACTAAGAATTTTTGCAATGTAGAATTTACAGGTTTAAAGCTAGGAATATTAATTCTGACAGGAAATTTATTTTTAAATTTGGAATTGCCAATTATTTTCTATTTTATACCCTTACAATTTAGAATGACCAACTCATATGTATGGCTACAAACCCTGTACCATGCATACCCTATACTTGTGGATATATTCCAATGACATGCCCAGACTTTTAAGATAATGGTTTGGTAATCTACAAACTCCACAATGCCTCCCAGGAAATGTTAGTGCTACCTAGAGGAGTGGCATGTCTGTAATCTAACTGAAAGCTTGCAGTTGTCCTGCAGATCCCAGGAAACATGTTTGTATCAAAAGCAACATCTCAGAGAACCATCTCAGCTGATTATAATCCACCCAGCCTCATCAATGATCATTCTGTACCCAGTCACAGGAGACCAATGATAAAGCTTAGTCTCTAACTGATTATTGTGTTGAAGCAAAGGGTTCAGTTTGCATTCTGTTTTTTTTACTGTATTGCAATGAAAATATTGGCATTTTATAGAACTATTGTATAGTCTTAAAAACAATTTTTAAGTTATATAATATGTATTTAATTTTATATTCTATATCATACTGTACAGTATGAACCAAAAATCATTAGATCTGCATGTTTTTATAGATAATTAAATAAATGTGTAAAGACATTGTATCTGATGGAGGTTTTAGCAAAAGGTTTATGCTACTAAGAACAGTTTATTGTGCTATTAAGTAATTACTATTAATACCACTGCTATTAAGGAATAGGTTAATAATTTCTATTTCCTTCAAAACACACTTTTTCTGTGTTCAACATTTCCCTATATATTTTATAGACAATAAAATAATCTCTCCTCTGTTGTCTTCTGGGCTTTTCTCTTTCTGTATTGTAATGTCAGGTATTGTCACACAGCTTTGTTAAGTGCCTTGGGGCAACCTTGTTGTAAAAGGCGCTATATAAAAATAAATTGAATTGAATTGAACAATTAAAAAAGAAGTTCAGGTGGGTAGCTGCGTCAGCATGCGTAGGCTGCAAAAGAACAAGTAAAAGGTTTATTCCATGCTGAAAAAAAGAAGAAAGAGAACACAACGTTTCGTCCGTGGAGCCTTCTTCTTTAAAAAAGAAGATAATTACGATATTTAGAAAACTGACTGACGTGGGCCTCTAGGCAAACACTTTAGGTATCTTAGTATTCAATTGTATTCATTTTTACATGCTGTTATTATCTGTTAGAGGCTCTATACAAACCCTTGGATGTTGTTCCTGTTCAGGATAGGGACTGGAATGTTACTGATGGAATATCTTGGCATTGTAAATTAGACTCAAAAACTCCTTACCATCTAATGATTCACTTAAGTTGTATTTACAGTAAGAGTGGAAAGTTCCTCCTTTTAACTGGAAACCTGGAAACCTTACTGCATATACTGTAAACGCCATTATACAGTTTTTTTTAAATGAAAAAAGTTTATAAAAAATAAGATTTTTCTTTTCTTTTCAGATTTAACAGATGGATTATCCATAGATGTCAACAAAACATCCAAACTCTGCAGAAACAACTCATCAGACAATCTAAAAATAAACTGTCAAAATAAAAACAATTCATTTGAGAGAAACTGTGTCTTTTTATCTACATTGAACGAATGTGAAGATTATAACTGTAGTGTCACATCAGGAAATCAAAAACGCACAATAACAATTAATGTGAATCCAGGTATGTTACCAGTATAGTGTATAGAGCTTTGCACTACAGTCTTTCCTATAGGAAAGTATGGTTTTATTTTAAAATTGTGATAGTTTATAAACAGCATGATTCTTCAAGTAAAATATTGATATGATTTGGAACAAATGAAGTTGAGACTGTAAAAGAATGAAATCTCTTTAGTCTCACCTTGTTTCTGATTCATGCAAGGAATGCAGAAGTTGAAAGGTTTATATTATTTATTTTGTCCCAGATTTGGACACATTTCAGTTACAATCGGCGCAGAATGGCACAACCATCACTCTTGAATGGGAAAAGGTGACGCAAAATTGTGCAGGCTTGAAATTTGAATATACTTGTGATGGAACACATAATAGCAGTGAGTACACATTTTCTTTTAACGCTTATGAAAACACAAGGAAAAAATCCACAAATAAGGAGAGGCCATTTTTCCCATCTAGACTGGCTGCTAGTTAATTATTTCAAGGATCTCATCCACCATTTTCCCTGAAAGGATGTTATCAGCTTAGACAGCGTGTGTGGGTAACTTGTTTCAAACTCCCACAACCATTTTTTAGAAAAAGTCTTAGCTTGTAGTTGTAGCACGTACTCTTAATTTTCATTTTTGAATGATGATTCAAATAGGGAATTCTGACATTAGGAGCTATTTCTGTATAATCTGCAACTGAGGCATACAATTTAATCTCTGTTTCATGCTTCATTTATTTAAATCATTATTTAATTTTTATCTGCTCACTTTATATAAAATACTTCCTGAGCTACACTTCTTGTGTTTAAAGACTGAATATGATTTTATCTGTTTTGTTGTAGGCACAGAGAATGAATCCAAACACATTTTTGAAAAACTAACACCATATAAGACCTACACATGCGAGGCAAACGCAAAATACAAAAACATCAGCACAAGAAAAACGAAAATTATAACTACTGACTGTGGTAAGTACACGTATATTCACCCTTTTCTGCTATAATACATAAAAAAAGATAATAACCAACAAATTTTTATTACACTCACCTAATTTGGAATAGCCAAATCTGTGTGTTTTTTTTCTGGTCTCAACCTACACCAATGAACAATTCAACACAAGAGAAAAAGATTTCAAGGCAGACTCCTCCAACCAGCCCAACTTCAAGCCACTTGTATTTTAATACATCACAAGCAACGCAGCCTCACACTGGAGGTTCAGTGCAGCTTAGATGAAAGCCAACAGCACCACATGCCTGCAAACACCAGGAGGTCACTGTACCACTGAAAGAGCCCCATCCAATTAATCAAACTGTACCCTTGGGGGTGCTCAGCCAATTTTGCACCCCACCTCCTACTTTTGGAATCCCAGTCACAGTCAACTTGAATTGGGAATTGGTCACGAACCTGTGATCACAGAGTTCAGTCTGCACTCAGTGAATGTCTTTACCTGTTAAGTCTCATGGGAGACCCCTTACAAAATCCTTATCATTTTAAAGAAGCACTTTAAGTAAGCTTTCAACATTTTGCACACACAGACATTGTATAGTAAATATAAATACTGTAAATGTGTATTAAAATAAAATTGAACCATCTGTTCTGTTGTACTCATGCATATTCTTGGTTCCTAGATATTAATATGACGCTGAACCTAACCGCAGAAGAAAAATCAATTGACCTTGTGTGGGAAATTAAAACAGAAAAACAGTGCAATTCTGTTGAATTTCAATGTATTTATTTTTGTTCACGTAAGTATACATTTTACTTTAAAATAACTCATTGAATAATACTAAAACCTCTGATACTAAGACATAATTTTTTTATATGTTTTGATATTGTTTCTGTACTGTAGCTATAATTACATTTTTCTTGCCATTACTTAGTATAAAGTGAATGTTCAGTTTCCTTAGTTCCACATGAACAAAATAACTGGTGATACATTTAAGAACATGATCATCCACTTTCTGTAACTACATGTCCACAGTACTTATACCTGCATTTACTGTATAACGCAAGAAAAGCTTCAACTTGGAGGAAGAGGAATCTAGATGTTTGGTTGCTAAGGGCTGAGTATCTCTTCCCAATGTTTCTTGAAGTTTGCCAAAGCTTTGGATAGCGTAGCTTGTTCCACGCCCCCACAAACATTTGTTAGGAAAAGTGCATGCTGTCCTTTGTTTTAAATGCACTTGCCCTTAGTTTCTAGTTTCATCTATATTTCACTATTAGTTCTCCAGATATCCATTGGGATTACTTTTTTAATACCATTAGGGTACTTGAATAGTTTTTTTCTATTCAAGCCTAAAAAATATTTAGTTAATGCAGTCTGTAAGAATAGGAAGAATATGACATTCCCAATAGTCTCATATATAATTTTATTATAAATCCTATCATATACAATGACCAAAGTTGTACACAGTATTTTAGATGATTGGTTGCTAACCTTAGCTGCAGTGTTAACCTTTACTGCAGCCTGCAACCCTTTGGTCTCTATGTTCTTGCACCTCTTATCAAAAATCATTACAGCAAGTTGGTTCTTAAAATCTAAGATACTATATATCATAAATATATTCTATATACAGTATTTCATCCTAAAATTATTTTAATTTTGTATTTAAAAAATTCTAAAAAAAAAGTGTCTTGCACCCCCAGATTAAGAACAACTGTAACATTTTAATATATCATATCAGGCCCTGTTCTTAACTAGGGAGGCTTGAGGAATCTAAAAATACAGTAATTAAAATCACAATGGACACATGTGTGCAGGAGACTTATTGCTGAGAGCCTGTTTTAAAAAAAATCCTCTTCCTCATCCTCCACAATTAAACTCCTACCAACAATTAAACTGAACTTGATGTCCTTTCCTTCATATCCCCAACATTACCTATTATATCCCATGTGAGAAAAGGGATTTAACCACCACCAAAAGTCTCTTTAATTAATAATTATCAGCTACTGTGCCTGTTTACAAATAATAGAGGCCTAAACAGCTCCTAGTGCCAGGTCACTGTTAAATAGTCCCCTCAAAGACCATACAACCAAACTTAATATTTAAATATTCTGTGTGATTTTATTCCACCTTAATCTTTGTTTAGCTATGTATTCCTCAATCTTTAGTTAACCACATACAGTATTGTTCGAGAAAACTGTAAACTTTTTTTCTATGGTGATAACAGTAATAAACTCTGTTACAAATATGTTCTAGGGGATGATAAAAAGAAAGACCAACCAAGCACAAATCTTACAAGTAAGTTCTTTCTCTTTCTCTGCTAAATCATAATGTCTACAGTGTGTATTTCTCAAACACTGTTAAAGTCTAAACATAATTACAGACATTTTAATGATCTGTTTACACCAATACATTCTCTCTGTACCGTTCGTATAAATAAAAAAAAAACATAATGGTAAACAATAAAAAGGAAATGGGTTATACTGCTTGTGGCTTCAGATTAGTTAATGAAACAGTTTTAAAAAAACCTTAATTAACCAAATCAAAATTATGGAAGTATGTTTGTTTTTATTAATGGATTATCACATTTAATGGACTATAAAATGATAGTAATAGTAGTTAGTAGTTTTACATTTAACCTTTAAGAAAAGTTAAAGTCACAAATATAATTTGTTTTTTTATAACAATGATTCTGTGACCACTCTGTAATGGGTAAAGAGAAGATTTTTATGATTTTGGGTCATGGGCAGGGTCCTTTTTTGATGCAGCGCATAAGGATTTCTATTTCTCTGAATACCATGAATCTTGAAACCGTGATCATTAAGTCAGTTGGGTCAATTAAATGCCTGTGGCTTTGGTTCAATTACAACATGTGAAGTGCTAAAATTCTACAATGCTCAGACAATTGTGCTTAGCAGCTAATTGCTAATGTTACAATAATAATTTGTGAGGTATTAAAATACAGTATAATAATTCTGTATAAATTACAGTAAATAATTCACTATTTAGTGTAGGTTTCAGCCTGAATGAGTGCCATTTTTGGTACTTACATATTATGAAAATCTGTCTTTTACCATGTCCTGATAGTGAAAGATCGAAAACAGGTTAGAGTAAGTAAATATAACAAAAAAAAAACAAGTAAGATTTTGATTTTTTTATTTCATGCCATTTTTTACTTACAGTATCTCACTTGGTGACACAATATAACTGTTATGTTGATAAAACTGATCAAAAGCCTGTTTTTTATTGGTTTCAGCAAAAGTAGTTTTGTAAGTATTTAATCAATTGTGCACATTTGTGGTCCATCATTTCTCTGATAGTAAGGATTATTATCTTATAGAAATCTTTTACTGTGGGAAGACACATACTTTTCAGCAACTGAAGTGGACATTTGAACTCTGGTCATTCTAATGAGTGTCAATGTTTAAACGGGTACTTCAGCACTGTCAGGACTCACCGTTGTGTGATTCAAATCAAGTTCATTAAGTTTGTTGCAGTAATTCTAACTTTGGGATTATACATTTTCAGTTTGCTGTAAAAAGCACTCAAAAGTGAGCGATTCTGTCCATTGCGAATAATTTGTGTAGTATGATGAGTATTTTTCTTACTGTGTAAATTGTATTACCTACCTATATCTTTCATTTAGGTATGTTGCTACAAGAGAAAATGGGATATTCTATTCTATATTTGCTTGTAAAGTAAATTCATTGTAAAGGATTCATTGTACTAACATTTGCCGCATTTTGCAGTTTTAGAGGGAAAGGCTGAACACAAAGCAACTGAGAGTAACCTTCAACCGTATACAAATTACACATGCCATGTGATTGCCTTATACAATAACCAACAAAAAAAGAATGTGAGCATGAGAAACCAGACAAAAATTGGAAGTAAGTATTAAACAACATTGCTTCAATTAATGTACTTAATAGCAATATTTATCAATATACTGTAATGCATTTTGACATACTGCATTACACTCCAATGAGTAATGATTCTTCAACTGAAAAAACAACTTCATTCTTTAGAACTTTTGATTCTCAGAATTAAAAATAATGTTATAAATATAAGATAGATATAAGATACAAAAGATAATCTTTTTCACTCTTTCATTCACACCACACAAAGAATTTGATCTGGCTCTTCATTTAGGCTACGTATTTTGTTAAAAGAGAATCTCCGCAACAATATTGCTGTTCTCAGTGTACTGTGTAAAAAATAACTAATGGTATTATTATAATATTATGCCTTTACAAAATATACTTTAAGAAGTGTCTTCTATTTTTGTAGCCATCAGTTCTGTCAAATAAGCTTACTACTGTACCATTGCAATGATTTTCCACGGCACTGCAGAGAATTAATACATACTGTAAGTGGATTGTTGTTGCTGTTGAGTGTCATCAAGTCAGTGTTGATTTATGGAGACCCTAGGTATTGTTCCCCCGTCACTATCCAAAGAGTTTTCATGGCAAGATACAGCAGTAGGTTGCCCGGCCTTTCATCTGTGCAGGATCGTGATAGTGTTGTTGCTATTGTCATGGAAACATGATCCTCCACCGCCAACATCACCCCACACTGCTGCTGCCCAGTATGGGTTATTGGAGAACCTTATGCCTGACGTGGGACACAAACCCACTATCCTGAGATAATGAGTCTCATGCTCTACCAACAGAGCTAGTCAGTGCACACACAAGTGGATTACCATGCCTAAATTGAAACAATCATAAAATTGTGATTAAAGCATGTATTCATATTGCAAGTTCCCACACAAAAGAAAAAAGAATACAGTATGTTAGTGTAATTCCGGGAAAAGATTTTCAAATAACCAATAGAGTTTAAACCTTAAACTACATAGATGGAAAAAAAACAAACATTTAGCGCAGTACAGCAAACCGTTAAAAGTAAACAGGATTCTTTTTAAATTTGACAGTTTGAACACTTTAAAGGAATCTTCATGATCCTCATACAGGTAACAGGTAGAGGTGCAGCTAAGAGAATATTCGAAGGAGAAAAATGCTCACTGTGGCCTTTAAGCTATTGGATTTGTCAGAGTAGGAAGTTGTTAATTAAACTTTATATTATATCTTAATATATATTATATATTAAAACATTTCCAGTGTACATGCAGTACCCCAGAGGCTGGTGGATTATAACTGTTTTAATGTAATCCATCCACACCGATTCAGCTTGATAAGAGTATAGTATAGTATAGTATAGTATTTTGAGTTTCTTTTCTTCAAATAGCTTTTTTGTAGGAAAACCTCAACTAAGAAGAATTACTTATTTTTTCATCAAATCAAAAAAAGATTAGCCCATAATCTTAACAAAGACACTTTTAAGACACATACAGTAGTGAAAATTGTAAAAAAAAAATATTAGATGGAATGATTGTTTTAGGCTGGCTACCAACAAAGCAAAATCTTGGTAGAAAATATTTTCTTACTGTGAATTTACACTGTTCAGTCCATAATAACACATGCTGTGTTAATAAACTAATATTGTAATATTGTGTACACAATCAGTAATTCATGCAGTTCATAAAATGTGTTGAAATGTTTATGATTCAACATCAGAAGCCAGCCTTTTCATTTAATGACACTGGAAACAATGTAGAAAGGGAATCACATCATACAATTAACACATTTTTTTACTTATGTTAAAAATATATGAAGGTTTAAAAGGTATTTAAAGAGTGGACTATTTAGAAAACCACTACAGCCACTTTAAAATAGCATCAATCTATCCTCCAAATAAGTTCACAGTGTTCAGGGCTGAATAGGCAAAACAAACCAAGGACAAGCTGTAAAGGGGAGAGGAAGACTGTTTGATGTGTATGCAGGAGGCATTGTTAACAGTAAAAGGAGGAGTGAACATTTTGATGAAGGACAACTCTTAATATAAATCCACAGTAATATAAATCCAACATTTTTTTGTGCAGTACTGCTCACTTATTGATTGATGTCTATTTTTGGTAATTTTAAATGATTTTGTATTCTAGTAATGGTTTCTTTTCACAGCCCCCCAAAAAGTGCAAAACATACAAGGAAAAGTGAATCCCCACAATACAGTGAAAATAACCTGCGATAAACCGGTCACATTTAATGGACCAAGTGGGTTTTTTAAGGCACAAATAAAAGATAAAGATTATACAGCCCAAAAAAGTAAAAATTGTGACTTTGTTTTTGATGATCTGGATTATCTCACAAATTATACATTTGTGGTAAGTGAGTCTATTTTCAAACTCTTCTAAGTCCTTTTCTGTACATGTACACACATTTCATTATCAAAATATCGATGATGATGTAAGTAAGCAATGATTAGATTTCTGTTTTTTTGTGTTTTTGTCAGGGTCCTTAAACTGTTTAATAAAGGCACTAATCACTGCTAAAAAGTAACTTCTTTTTACAATCAGTGCTGAATTACTGTGGAAATATATAATGTTAATTTATATAATATTTTATATAAAGTATTGGTACGTGATCATATGTAATTGAGAATAGTCTATTATGTGTGTATTCATGAATTTCTTTATTTCATTATATTTATTTTAGATTTGGGCTAATAACACGAAGAATGAAGGTCAAAAATCATTTTATTCAATACACACAAAATGTAAGTTTTTCTTTACTCATCTTAAGCAATGAACACACTTTATGCTTTGTTCCAAAATGCTGTTATTTTGTTTAAAATGAGACTTTACATTTCTGTAGTTTATAAATATATAGTATATGTTATAAATATATAGTATTTCTATATTAGGAAGCAGATATTACAATTAAGAGAACTACATTACTTAACAGATTAATAAATTAATATTAAGATACCTTAACAAGCCTTGTAGTTTAGAGGATGGTATGTAGTTGAAAATAAAAGTCCAAGCCCATATTATTTGGCTATAAATGGCAGAGGTAATGATAGGTATTGATATTCATGGCAGAGGTATTGTTGGTTTTCAGCTGGTACTAAATAAAATATTTTGTCTTCTATTTTACATTAGTCTATTTAACGAACTATAGGAAGACTGTGGGACATTTTTTCCATTATTTATATTTGATATCAAACTAAAAATATGCAGAAAATGGACTTTTGATTGTTTTAAAATAATAAAAATACAAGTAACATTGAAAAAAAAGTGTAATAACACATTCTTTGTAACGGAATCATACTGTACTACCTTTTCATTAAGCAATTAAGTCAAAAACAGTTAAATAGCCATTCCTGCTATGAATTGGACATTAGTCGGACAAGACATTTGACTGCCTATTCTGTGTCAGGAAAGACAGTTTAGGGTTTATGTAAATAATCCTGCTGTGGCCTTGCACTAGCAGTCATTTTTCTCCAGTGGAATGTCCATGTTAACTGGGACACAGTCTGTGTACAGGCTGGTGGATGCTCAGTCAGGATGAGTCACACAAAAAGAAGAGAAACTCAGTTTGCTCCCTACTACCGAACAATGAGAAATTCAGGCATGTTGATCAAAGTCCATCTGTATTCCTTCAGTGATCAAATGGTCGCACAGTGGCAGCTAGCTTGTCGTGAGGTCCTTGCTGCAGGCTAGGAAGGGTCAGGAAGAACTCTCTTTGCATACGGGCTAACTCTCCAATTCAGGGCTTCAGGATAAATCTTAAGTCACAAAGTTTAGACAACAGGGGTGGTACAGTAATAATGTGTTTCTGTTGTTAGCCAGCCAAGCTGGTTCAACAGAGAGAAGCAGAGTTAAGACTGATGTGTACCACTTTTTAACTGCAGAAAATACATTTGTTGCTTGGTTAACAATTCACCAGGAGGAGTGTGTCTTCACATCCTGCATGTCCCTGATTGGTTGGTCATCTTTTTGGGTTATTAACCATGCCCTGTGACTTTTAAAATCATGTCCAGATGCTTATGGCCTATGGCTCTCTTCTAGACATCCATGCACCAGTGATAGAAATACATCATAGGGAGTAATGGTACTGGGTCTTCAAAAGCCTTGGAAAGATCCTTATCCAGAAGACAAACTCATCTCCCTCATCGGAGAATTAGCATCTCTGTCACTAACCATGCATTATCATTCATGAACAATGGTAATGCAAATCTGAAGGAGAAGGGAAGAGCAGTGAATGTTGTCAGTGACTGCAAGATCTTTCAGTATTCATCTGATCTTTGTGTCAGTCTATTCAACTGTTGTGCATAGAGACCAGGATGGTAGGACATCAGCAGTTTCAGTATTCAGGCAAAACAGTGATCTTAATCATCAATGTGGATGATGGTGAACCCTGTTGGATGATGAATGAGTGGACTCTCTTAGCACGTCTTTGCTATGGGCAAGTTGTGAGTTGCCTGTATCTGAGGGATTGAGAAAAGCGACAATGGTGATATCAACACACAGACCTGTCTGAGGTGTCTGCTTTCAGTACAGTGTAGTAGGAAACCTCTGGAGGAGGTGTGGGGAAGATGTATTGTGAGGACCTCCAGACTGATGCAAAAGCATTAAATTACAGGAGGAGCTTTTCTCACTGTGATAGGACATGGAGTCCACAGAAACACTTAAAAATGGTACTTTGCCAGTGGAAGCCCATCTCTCCACCTGCTCTTGGAATGGCTTGCAGGTAGAACTGCCATCCAGTGCTCTCAGAACATGCTTTTTTTCCCATGCACATGACGTAGTTATCATGGGAAGGAAGCATGAAGCCAAAATGAACACATGCTTGAATAGACCTGTCTGAGTAACCATTGATGGTGTCACGTCCTCTGCAGCCAAAGGGCACTCCTTCTCTGTCCTATCTCTCATTTGCGGTTCTTTGCTGTCCTTCCGGTGTTTCTCTCTCTCTCTGGGACTATATATTTCCGGGTCTTTCTGTCTGTCTTAGCTCAGCATTGACGTTCGGATGTAAGTGAATTGAGAAACAGGAAGTGATGAAGAGTAAATGTAAGGAAATTATTTTTAACAAATTTTGAACTAAGCCTCAGAGATACTCTGAGAAGCATTGGCCTCTGACAATGTTCTAGAAGTTTAAGAATACCTCACAGGCAAGACTTGTACTGACACCACACGTACACGAAACCACAGATGAAGAAACTACAGACGTGGAGGAAAGGGTTTAATCCTTGTGTCCTATTTTGCTTTTACCAGCCTTTATCCAGTATAGATTTACTGAACTGTAGTTTATTAAGTTTGGCTTATACTGTAATAAATAGTTACACAAAAACACTCAGTACTCTTTTTTTTACAAAAAAGGGCAGACTGGTGGCACAATAGAAAGTATTGCTGCTCTGTAGTGCTGGGGTCCTGTGTTCAAATCGGGTCTTGGTGTGTTGTGTGGAGTGGAGTTTGTACTCTGATCATTTGTCTGTTTTTTTCAACATTTATTTGGTGATCATTCGTATGTTTTATTCAACATGTATTTGGTGTAGCTGTTTAGTAGTTGCAGACATTACATAGTCCCTACAGACAGAAACTGTAATGCCTTCATGTCATTCCTGTTCAATAGATAAATTATCTATTCTGACAACTTATAAAAAACAAGAGATGCAATCCTTAATTCAAAATAAATCATTTACATTATACAATAATAAAGCATACAATTTAAAATAAGTTTTCTATGTTTTTGTTGTTTATTTTACAATAACATACCTTCTTTTAACCTGCTAATATTAGTCATTGTATTTTGAATGTCAATTTTATGTTAACAGTGTAACTCTTGAATCTAAATCACAGACATTTGTGCATACGTTTAGTACAGGTTCATGCCTATTCAGGTCAGTTTTCTGTGGACTAAGGATCAGAATCCTTATTTGTTATTCAAACTTTCACTAAAAAAGGTTTGTTTCAGTTTCTTGTATTTTGTTTTTCAGATAATGACAAAGCTCTCATAGGATTCCTGGCATTCCTTATCATTGTGACTTCTGTAGCTCTTCTTTTTGTTCTTTATAAAATTTATTTGCTGCAGAAAAGGAACTCTAAGTAAGTGGCTTTCTGGGTTTTCTTTGAAAGAAAAGCAGAGATACAGCAAATATTTGAAGATAAATAATTTAGAAAATTAACAATGGATTTAAATTCACTACGATTCAACAGCCCTGTAATGTCTAGGGATTCCAAAACTACTGTATGTTTACTGTTGGAAATGTAAACACTCTTGGATAATACAGCTGCAGTACTTGCAGTTAAATGAGAGAAGATTGGTTCTATTCCACTCACATCAGAAATACTGATTAGCTGTTCATTCAACATGATTGGTTACAGGAAATTGTTGCAACCTTGTTTGTAACCATTCTAATATTCTTGATAGGTTAAGACATTGTTAACATTGTTGCTTGGTGATGGTTTCGAGATAAAGTAAACTAGCAATTGTAATCACTCGGGAATTTGCTTCCACCAAGTAATGATTCAAGGTGGTGAATAGTTACTGTACAATCAACCTTTTTTTTCGCTATCTTTTAACTTGTTTTACCAATAAAAGTGTTTAGCTTAAGTATTCAAATTTTGATGAAAAACACATTATTTGTAAGATGAGGAATCATTTGAGGGAGTTAATACTGTTTCAATGCTCTGTGTAATGGTGTTGTGCAGTAAACGTCTGCACAGTTAAAAACTTTTGCTTCCATATACTGCAAAATGACACAATTTTGGTCTCAGTCTTGTGGTAGTCAAGTAGCCATTAATCCTAAAATAAGCAAATACTGACCTGGACCAGATGTTCTAAGATAGTGTCAAGAATTTACTGTTATTATTTAATGTTTATAGACAGGAAACAAGTTAAACCACTCTTAAGATAGTTCGGCTATTTTTTGTCTCATCTAAGTCACTATATTTTACTTGCTTTGTGATGCACCTAAAGCTTTTTGTATTGATTTATAATTCAAAGCAAATGCCATACATTTATATTATTTCCTATTGTAAATTCTGATATACTGTAGAACTACTGTATACTGTATAAGCTATAAAATATATGAAACCCATTACTGAATAATTATTTTTTTGGTAACATGAAAAGCCCCAAGGGATTTCTACATAGTGGTATTTTAAGACAACAATAAATGTTTCCTGCCTATCACAGGTTCTGAATGTTTTAGCCATTTCATTTTTGTAAAGATGCAAAATCACAAATTTATTTTCAACTGCTCATGCTGTTCTTTGTTTTACAGCAACAATGAGGAAACCTTAGAACTCATCACTCGTAAGTGCTTTTCTTCATAAACTCCCATTTATGTCTGGTATGCATTTATTATTTTATATTTTTTCTTATTTTCTGTTCTAATTTTGTACTTTCTGTAACATCAGCAGAAGATGAAGCACAGCTCTTGAATGTTGAGCCCATATCTGCAGAGCACTTGCTGGACACTTATAAAAGGAAGGTCGCAGATGAGGGAAGACTCTTCCTGGCGGAATTTCAGGTAATTGCATTTTCCTTCTGTAACCAATAAAATGTATTGCTTAGCTGAAGGAGGGCTGTTTAGTACATGAAATGTAATTACAAATAAAATACTGATCTCGCAAAAAACATTTACATAAATACAATTACAAAATCACACAACTGATTGAAATTTGTCAGTCTTGCATGTTTGCATGTATTTTATACTGTAGAAATCGCATTGATCTTGACAACACGTATGTCAACTACTGACATTGGCGCAAGGTGCTGGATCACTTGGACTGATTGGTACACAGAGAGTTTAGATGAAGGTGGAGATGAACAGGGAGCAGGAATCAGAGTTTCCAAAAATACAAAGTCAGACAGGGCAAGTTCGTAGCCGGGTAACCTCAAAGCAGACAAAGCCTGGGAGGATCCAGGAACATGGTCAGGAAACAAGGCAGAGGGTCGTTTGCAACAAGCTGACAAGGCAAAGAGACAATGAACAAAAATACAACTAGCAGGACTCTTAGAGGGAAACCCACATTGACAGAATGCTAGAGCAGGGGTAGTCAGGACTTAAATACTGTAGATGTTAACTAGTTACGTGCCCATCAATCAGAGGCAGGTGGTACTGACAACCACCCATACTGTGTACGGACAGCCCAAGTGGCTGAATCAGATTGCATGAATACACGGGAGGGCAAGCTGACATTCACAGAGATATGACTCTTCCCATTCAGTCCATTGCAATACTTGCAATACGACAAGGAAATTAATTGTCAGGAATGAAAGAGCCATTTGATACTAAAGTGCTCTAATGGCGAGCTATGGAAGCATATAAAATCAAATACCCTACATCTAGAAGACAAACATCATTTAAGAAGTGGATGTATTAAATTGCATTTTCTATTGTAGCACAGTGCTACAATAATCTACATGGAAACCATGTAGTGCATATAGTGCATAAACCATGTGTGCATATTTGGTAAAAGTACAATTTTATTTCCAGAGCATTCCAAGAGTTTTCAGCAAATTCGCTGTCAAGGATGCCAGGAAAGCTTGCAACCAGAATAAGAACCGTTATGTTGATATCCTGCCATGTAAGTCCTGCCAACTTTCTCGGCTCCCTAGCAGAAATTTATTGAATACAGCATTTTATAAGAAAATGTTTTATTTTTAAGATGGCTAACGTTTATTCATTTGACAGATGATTACAACCGTGTCCAGCTTTCCATGATAAATGGAGAAGTAGGTTCTGACTATATCAATGCAAGCTTTATAGATGTAAGTAATGACAGTTTATTCTGAAATATTCTTATAGCTTAATAATTATTTAAAGTGATTTAAAGTTTTTTTCTGAATTAAGATTTTAGCAATGATCTGGTTAACTTGTAATCAGCACTAATGATTACTTAAACATCTAAAAACATATGCATACTGTATTAGCTTTTCACAGATTAATTTTATGTTTTTAGACTAACAGCATAAGAGTTTCTGTTTTATGCATGTACTGTATTATTAACTTGTATAATGTATAATATGTATAATGTATAATATTAAAAATTATCAAACATATTTTTTACAGGGTTATAAAGAACCAAGGAAGTACATTGCTGCACAAGGTTTGATTTTTCTTTTGTTACATTTACTTTGTGCATGGTTAAAACGTTTCAGACCAAGTCAAGAAAAAGTAGACCAGAATGTTGTCATTTATACAAAAAAAAACAAGTCTAACTCCTCAAGAAAACTTTTCTACATTCACAGTACAAATTAAATAACAGTACACTATTTTTAATGTGAGATAGAATTCTAGGTTTTAGAAACTGATGTTTGTTTATGTGATTGTAAAAAATAAAAACCTTTTCAATAAACCATATTGAAGCTATTTTACAACAATTCCAATGTGTTTTGTCAATTTACCTTCTGTACTATAGTTTTACTGTAACTGACATTCTTTATATTGTCCCTTTTAGGGCCAAAGGATGAGACAGTTAATGATTTCTGGAGAATGATTTGGGAACAGCAGTGCTCTATTATTGTGATGGTAACCCGCTGTGAGGAAGGAAACAGGGTAAATAATGATTTTCTTGGTACAGTATACTGGTACAGGCAAATCTAATTGACTGATTATTTGTTATGTATGATGTATAATACACTGATATTTGTTGTTTATGGTGTATAATACACTGAACATTGTGATTTTTTTTATCTCCACATGAATGCACTCATTTTTAATAGTTCTTAAATTTGTCCATAGTGTGGTTTCCTACAGGTGGAGGCAGTAAAATACTGTACAGTGCCATGGTTATGATACATCAGAAAGTGGGTGGAAGATCCCAAACAAATCATAACCCCCTCAGAGCTTTAGTCAAACTAAATCAGATCCAAGAGTTTCTGTGGATAGTCCATAAAATCTTAATGGATTATCTCAGTCTTAGTCTAGAAATCTTAGTCAGTTCACTTTGGGCTGCATGGGCTAGTAAATTGCCTGCTAAAAGCTCAATCTATATTCAAGAATGCAGGAAGCATTTTTAATATTAGGAATCATATCTGACATACTGTAACAGAAACTGGAAATGAGTCCTCTTTGCTGAAAGTTCATATTATGTCTTGATGATGCCTCAGATAGGCAGGGCCATGTCATATAAATCTTGTTGAAAACATGATATAGAGTATGCGTATCGGTCATGGTGTGGGGTGCCCTCATTATTATTATTATTATTATTATTATTATTATTATTATTATTATTATTATTGATTTGTGTGTCATCCAGAATAGCAGACTCGCTATTTCCCTGGATTGTGCACAAGATCCATGATTCTCTATTCCAATCACAGGACCAGCTCCCACAGAAAAATGCCTTATATCAGAATACTTTACAGGCATTATGCCTTATCCCTTAAAGATAGATTCCTTATCTTTGTTTGTTGTATTTGTCTATGTGCCTTTAAAACACTTTAATACCCTTAATATAACCATGTTTAGTGTAAGAACATTGTTCTTTAATGCATTGAACCTCTGAAACTTATGCTTAGGTTAGTTCAATGTTAGACATGATTAGACAAAAAATAACTACTGTATTTTTAAGGAAACCAAATCAATAAATTAATAAGAAAACACATTGTCCATATCCTGAACATTATTTTATTTTAAGGTTTATTTTTGTAGTTATCTTTTACTAATCTGTTGTTTTATTTACTTCATTGATAGATACTTCAATTACCAAGTGTGACCCAGATCATGTCTGTAAATGGCCTGGGTGATAAAAAACAAAAAGTAAAACAAAAAAATAGTTTATAAGGAAAACAAATAAAACACACATACTTACAAAATGTGACCATTGTGTTGGAGGGACTAACACTTTGTTGTTATCAGACTATTTATAAATAGTATATGTTTAGGTACGCTAATATACAGTATACTTATCAGTATGATATCAGTATCATATATATATTGATATATACTAATCAATATAAGCTTTATATGAACACAGTATTAAAAGAAATAAGGTACCAAAAGTAAATATACACAGCCTAATGAAGTCATACTGTATGTTGTCTTTATCTAGAACAAATGTGCTCAGTATTGGCCATCAATGGACAGGGAAGCTGAGATCTTCGGGGATTTTGCAGTGAAGATTAACGGAGAAAACCAGTGCCCAGATTACATTATTCGAAACCTGAATGTTACAAACGTGAGTTTGGTTCTTTCTTAGAATGTCAGTATCATGTATGTGATATTATGTTCTCTTAACCATTGTGTGAATTTCACTTTATTTGAGTTTACTTGAGGATTCTTATTTTAAAATGTAATAAATCTCCTATTATTATTTTAACTTTCACAAGAATTTCCAGATAGTAGTGTTGCTTTAAGAGTTGCTGTCCTATCCTAATTTGCATTCGGTTAAACAATGCACTTTTGAATGTGAGGGTCTATGATCTCAATGGCAATATAAACATTTGAATTACTGGACCATAACAATTACTTTGGAATTAAGTGATTATGAAATCAGTTACATTTCTATTTAAAGCTGACCTGCATACATTTCTTAACAAATGTTAGATCTATGACACAAAGAATCAACCTAGGAATGAATATACAATTCTAATTGTTTTCACATGAATTGAACTGATACAACCCAAACTAATTGGCACAATGCATGTGCTTCATGGAAACATGTAGAACTATTAAAAACAGATTATTACAAGACCTCCTGATATGTTTACAGAGGAAGGAGAAGAACTCAGAGAGAGCAGTGACTCACATCCAGTTTACTAGCTGGCCTGACCATGGGGTACCTGGTGACCCCCATCTTCTGCTGAAGCTGCGGAGACGTGTTAATGCTTTCAACAATTTTTTCAGTGGTCCCATAGTCGTCCACTGCAGGTATGAAAAAACATTTTACAGCGTTACCAACAATGCGAAAAATTAATGCACTGACCACTTCTAGAAGGCCTGTGCATTGTTTGAAATTCTGCTTGGACTGAGTCCCAATATGCATATCGCCTTTCCTTGAGAAGAAGTCTTTTAGAACTGCAATAAAAACAAGAAAGAAAGATTTTGTATTGGTAGAAACCCATTATTTTTTATTGAAATTTGATCTTTTGGTCATTGGTAACCTCGTCTTTCTCTGCAGTGCTGGTGTTGGCCGTACTGGCACATATATTGGCATTGATGCTATGATGGAAGGCTTAGAGGCTGAGGGGAGAGTGGACATTTATGGATATGTGGTCAAACTGCGGCGTCAGCGCTGCCTCATGGTGCAAGTCGAGGTGAGAATTTCAAAATGTGATTTTGAAATACAATTGCATGCAACAGCTTATCTCACTCCATGTCTCCCCCTAAATAACATAACATCAGTTTATTAGCCCTATACAATTTCTTGCATTAGGAATTCATCTTTTCAATTACCCCAGCTTACTCTCCATGAGACACACAGACACACAGACAGGGGGAGAGAGCCTGGGGTCAGAGCACAGGGTCAGCCAATGTACAGCACCCCTGGGGTTAAGGGCCTTGCTCAGGAGCCCAACAGAACAGGATTCCTCTGCCAGCTGCAGGATTTGAACCGGCAACCTTCCAGCCGCAGGCACAGAGCCACCGCTCCACCCTGATACAAGAGTTACTTGGAGGAATACACATATCAAAGTAGTGGTAAAAAAAGTGCATTGCTCAAAATCAAGCTTCACCCTTGTTCTTGTCGCAATATTCAGTGGATACAGTTGATACAACCATTTCCGTATTTCTTCACAGGCTCAGTACATACTAATCCACCAGGCCCTGATTGAACACAACCAATTTGGAGAGACGGAAATCCCCCTTTCTGAGCTGCACTCCACACTGAACAACTTGAAGAAGAAAGACCCACCCTCAGATCCGACTCTGCTGGAGGGTGAATTCCAGGTGATTTTCTCTAGTTTCTGAAGAATTCTCAAAAGACTCCATTCCAAATACGTACTCCTATGCATTGCCAAAAATATGGATGTGCAAAATGATTATATCAGTGAACATGAACAATCAGTGGTTGCTAATGGCTTTTGCTCATTTTGACAGAAAAGGAAATGCTCATTTTGATTCAAAGGTCGGTTACATTAATCAAAGCTGTATTATCCTATTTCAGAGACTTCCGAAATATAGAAACTGGAGGGTCCAAAATACAGGCACAAATGAAGAGAATAAGAAGAAGAACAGATATTCCAATGCTATCCCATGTGAGTACAGTATCACAATTATAATGTGCTGGTTATCTCACATGTATCCAATTTATATTTGACATTAGTCAAAGTACATGTGTAAGATATGAAAGGCCCTAGGTATAAACCTTTATCCTTCTAACTTCTTTAACCCACAGTAGGAGCAAAACACATTTCTTGATATCATAGTCCAACTTAGAGCAACATTAAAAAACTAATGTTACATATAGAAAGTGTAATTTTCTCAATTACAAACAACTTAAAAAGCACTATTAAGAGAACGATCCCAAAAAGAATTTTGTAATCATAGATTAGCTATACAGAATTTGTAATGATTCTTTAATCTGCACAGTATACTACTGTTTATGCCTATAATGCTAAGGGTTTAATGGTTTTCATGCTTACAAATGTATCTTCTACTATAATGCTATGCTGCAGATGACTACAACAGAGTGCCTATTAAGTTGGAAGATGAAAAAAGCCAGGAGAGTGAACACGAGGAGGACACTGAGGACTCATCTGATGATGATGATGAAGATTCGACCAAATACATCAATGCATCTTTTATGGATGTATGTGTTGGAGTCCATGTTATATTGTAAAAACAAACCCAGAAAATAGATTTTGATGTCTGTAGTCAATCTGTCATTTAATAAGCAATATAATAACACCTAGGGGGAATGGGTATATGGCTAACTTGGTTTCCCAGTCATTTACTCACAAGCAGGGTTTTTCACTACTGCAATTTTTACCCCTAATAATAATTAAAATTAAAACAAATTTTAATCTAGAATTTCCCTCCTCTCCTGTCTTCAGGTCCTTGCTTTTAGTCCTGAGCTCCCTCCTGCTTTATTGCTGAGCTGGGTGAATCTGCAGGCAGTGAGACTCAAGACCTTTGAGCGAAAGCCTGTATAGATTTAAAATAAATTTATTGCATCTCAAATATTTATTCATTAGAATTAGCCAAAGTTACTTAAAGAAACTAAGGAATGAATTATGCATCAGGGACTTCCTTTGAAAGAGTATTTTGTATTTCAGATGTTAAATATTATGTATTGCATGGAAAATAGTTATAATATATATGGTTAATTGTGACCTTTCTCTCAGATGGGGAAGTCATTAATTGAAAATGATCAAAATTCATTTTAGAACACAATTTTACATTGTGAGCCAGAAAGCACCTTTGACTGAGTGTGGTAGGCATACATTTTCAAAATTTCGACAATAGTTCAGTCAAATCCTAACTAATATGACGCAGAGACAAAACTCATTCAAAGTTTATTTGGTGGAATTCGCCTGACTGAGGGAACAACTACTTGAGAGAAAGTCCCAGGGTGATGGGTCCACAACATGACATCACTAGAAATGAGCCAGGCCAGGTAGCTGCTGCAAGAGTGAAGATTGGGAGAAGGGAAGGGTGCACCAAAATATTTGCAAAAGGTGTAATTAGAATGCAATATATTTAGGAGACTAGAAATCAGAAGATTAGAATTTGACATTCTTCTGAAAATGTACTGTATGTCAAAACTCCACATTGCACATTTAAACACTGAAGGCCCTAATTTCTATGACAAATCCCAGGATGGCTGAGTTCAGATTATTCTTTCCAACACCTTTTCACATCTTCCCTATAGGACAGAGCACAAGTTAGATTAGGACAAGAACATAAATAATTATTAGTGGGAAAGCTTATAGTTGTCTCATACTTTAAAAATACTCTGTTGTTATACTTTTTCAGGGCTACTGGGGTCAGAGAAGCCTGATTGCTGCCCAGGGACCTCTTCCAGATACCATTGCAGACTTTTGGCAGATGGTCTTCCAGAAAAAAATCAAGATTATTGTGATGCTCACAGAATGTACAGAGGGAGATAAGGTTTGTCCCTACTAAAATGGAAACTAGTTTAAAGGATCTCAATATATTTAGCAGGACAAATATACTGTGTTATGTTGTGAACACATGCATGTCTCTTATGTGATCTTGTTTTTTTCGGATACATTTTTTAGGATTTCTGTTCGAAATACTGGCATGATGAAAAGAAGTTATATGATGAAATCGAAGTTGGAGTGGTGGACTACAACGTCTGTCCGGAATACATCATCCGATCTATTGAAATAAAACACACAAAGGTAATTCTGATATAGTGGTTACAATTAAGAAGGGAGGAGAAGATGAGAAATATAGGAAAAAAAACATTAACTGTTTTCAGGAGAACTAAAACCTTTTAATATGAGTTTGTATGACCTTAAAATCAGTTAACCACCCCAAAAAATCCAGTTATATCTGCATAACTTTTTGTAAAGTCTAATTTTAGACTTGACAATTTTAGACTAAAGTAGTTAGACTCCCTTTATTACAAAGGATGAGCATCCTTCCTATTCAAAAGGAAGACAAAGACAAAAGGTTACTAATTGTTTATTGTAATGTTCTGAGATGTGAAGTGTTAATTCTTTTGTTATTGTCCCAGACGTTGCTCATAATTTCTATAATGAATAAGACCAATACACAGAACTGAAAAGGTGCAATCTTATCACCGATTTGTATGTGTTTTGTTTTTAAATTTTCTGCCTTTTTAGAGGAAAGAGAGCCGTAGGATCTACCAGTATCATTTCCAGAAGTGGAGTGGGCGAGACCTTCCAGAGAATCCACAGGATCTTATTGCTTTGATAAGGAGCATAAAGCAAAAGATTCCCCAGAAATCTGGCAAGGACAACAAGAGTGTGCCTGTTGTTGTTCACTGCAAGTGAGTGACAATTGAATTTGTGTGACAGCTACTTTGAATAAAGGGAATGCGTGAAACAGAGGACACAAAACTGTTGTGCAGATGTTAAAGTGAATGCCATTTATGACACGAACCACTGTACCAGTGAATGTTCAGCATACGGGCAGCACAGTATGTGTAGGCAGTTCACATGGTATGTCATCAACACTGTTTCACCTCCATTAATTAAGCAAGTTATCCTATTGAATTGGCTTCTGGGAAAGCTGGCCCTGGTCTATGTGTCTGAGTTTGTGTCTGCCTACCCAGAGATGGACTGGCGTCCCATCTTGAATATCCCATCTTGCGCATGCTAGTTGCCAGAATAGGCTCTGCCACCCAGTGACCCTGAATTTAATTAAGCCAATTAGAAAACAGAAAAATGGATGGAATACCACACAGAGAGCACTTGTTTAAATGTGTTTAAGCATATGAGTCTGAAGTACTCAAAAAGCAACATGTTAGATCAGTTTTGATTTTTTAGTGGAATTCGTAATGAATGTTTTAAAGGTGATAAGTCTCAATTCCTGTCAATCATCTGGCTGGAGTATGACTTTAGGCCACTGGACACCTATTCCCTTGTATTCTTTGCAATAGCACCCCTCTGCTCTCTCCTATACCACTGCCAATTTACTGTAGCAACCTCTTGTTTCACCACTGGGAGAATCCCCACTGTCTTGTCCACATTGACAGGCACCAATCCATCAAACCAAGCATGTTAAAAATAATTATTGGCATGTGCCTGCTACTTCTGCATTTGATCGAAAATCAGTACATTGCATCTACAGTACCTATCCACTACAAAGCAATGTGATCCACACATGAAGAACTGAGGTGGTTCTTTTGTTTTTAACTCTAAAGACCAAAGGGTTCTTTTGCACAATTTTAAACTTTATTTACTTATTTAAACCAACCTAATCATATGCTTAATATTCTGTTTATTCTAGCGATGGGTCAACACGGACCGGGACGTTCTGTGCACTGTGGAATATCTTGGACAGTGCGGATACAGAAAATCTGGTCGATGTTTTCCAGGTGGTAAAGAATCTACGCAGAGAAAGACAAGGGATGCTTTCATCCTTTGTAAGTAAAAGAAGAAAAAACAACGTCCTTCCTTTTTTGAGAAAAAACTGTGCTATTGTTTTGAACCTGCACTGTTTATTCCCCCCTGTGAAACTGCAAACATTTTGGCTTCATACAGTAAAACATTTGCCAAATTGCAGATTGTATCTGAGAGCAGTGAAAAATATGCAAGAGTAATTTCTTGTACGCTGAATCCTAATGTTTGCTTTCCTGAACAGGAGCATTACCAGTTCCTGTATGATGCCATAGCGAGTGCCTACCCAGCCCAGAATGGAGAGGTGAAGCCAGCTAGAGCAGCAGACTCTGTGGAGGTTGTCAATGAAGGCAAAAAGGAGAGTGTAGAGGAGCCAGTGCCCCAGTCCACTGAAAAACCTCAAAAAGCTAGCTCCAAAGAAAGTGAACCTGCAGATTCTACCTCTGCCAGCACTGAAGGAAAGAAAAAGCCCTCCTCATCACAGGAAGTGCCAAAAGAGTCCTCTAGTACCGAGAAAGTGTGTGAAGGAGATTCAGAAGACAGCACTTCTAATGGTCCCACTCCTAATGTTGAGAGCAAATAAAGAGAACTGTGCATGTGATTGTGTTATATTCCAAATATTCTTTTCCTTGGTACATGTGGTACTTCAGCTTTTTCAATATTTTTTGCAAATCTTTTATTTTTCGACATTGGAGGACAAAGATAATGTTTCCAGATATAAGAAAAAAAATGAATGTACTGTAAACGTTATGCTGTGGAGAGTCATAGAAGCAAGACATCTGCCTTGATTTTACTACACTCCAGACAGGGCTTTGAATTATCTTCAAACTACATACTGTAATTGATAAGACTTTGTATATTCATTCATTATTTTTCACACGGTCAATAATCTGAAGTTTAAATACTATACTATTACAATTTTCTAATTTAGAAGGAAGTATTTTGGCTAACATCAAGTTAGCACTACTCTGCTTACTAGACCATCAATATCAAACTAAATTTTGCTTTGTTAAAAAGCTTTTGCACAATGTTGCTTGATTGTGTCTATTGATAAGGAATATATTATATCCAGTGTGTCTTTTTATCTGTAGTTTTGGGAGCTTTTATATGCTTTATACATGCATGTTTCCTCATATAATATTTAAAATACCCATCCCAGTTTAAGTCTAAATAGAAGAAAATTAATTTATAGAACCTGTGAGCAAAGAGCAAAAAATTAATGTTGGAAATCCCATTGAATACCCAAAGAAAAATGGAATTTATGTTCTTTTTTTGCAGGTAATTCAAGTAATTCTGGAAGTAATTCAAATGTTTGAAAACTATTTTAAAAATTCACCATATTCTTGTACTTTGTTATGTTTAGCAATTGCAGGATTGCCTCAGTTGACCATTTTCTATCGTAAATAAATCTTTAGGTCAGAAACAATGCCAATCGAAACTATACAATAATAAGAATGAACTTGAGTTATAATTCCTGCTTAAACTAAGCAAAATGTTGTCAAGAATGTGCTTTTAAACAGCTTGTACTTTGCTGCTGTTCTGTAATGAAGTCTAGACACCTGTTATAATGAGCTTCATTGGAGTTTTAAATAAATATAGCTTTAAACTTATTGTATTGTAAGTTTTTATTTCTATTTCCAAGTATTAATGCTTGTAATTTGTGTTTGTATATCCAGAGTTTCATCTAATATTAGGCAGATTTCAGCAGGAAAAGGTTCATGGAAATCAAACTGTATTAGCCGTGTATCACCAATGCGCAGAATTGTCTTACTTGAATATGTACTGTATGTTGCATCAAAAAAAAATTTCGTGCATTTGTGTTAAACCATGTTATATACTGTGTACTGTATATAAACAGTCTCAGGTAATATTTTATGCAATGTCTGCAAGGTACTGAGATATCCAGCCATATTGTTAAACCAAATACCCTGGCTTTTAAGAAAGACTGCATGATAAAATCTTTGAATCAGTCTACTCTAAAACAACATGGCTTGAATAGCCGCCTTTCATTTGTACTTGTTCTAATTTTTGTTGTGAATCAATACATTTATCTCAGTTTATACAAATCTTCTGGAATATCTATGCAGAATCTAAATGAATTACACCTTTAAATTTTTATTGAGAATTGTATACTTTTATGTTCTGAATATTTTCAGCCCTTTTGGTACATCTCCTATAATGTGTTACAGCACTGTATAATCAATATAATTGACTTCACTATACCTAGTAAAATTTAGTAAAGTACAGATCAAATACACATTTTAAAAATGTAAAAAATATTTCTGTATCATTATTTCTAAAACTTTATTATAACACAAGCCACAGTGTTCTCATACTTCCTAGTTTGTTTGTAGCCCATAGAAAATGGTGTATTTGTTTTCTTATCTGTTTGTCTTTCTAACACACTGTAATGGGTGATATATTTTTAGAAATGTGCTTCTATTTCTACAACAATTACCCTGGTGTACTGTTGTACAAGATTATGTAGTACAACACTACAGTTCCATGTACTATTGCATTTAATGCTGATACTCAGTTACACATAACTTTTGTAGAGTTTGTTAAATGTACAGTAGATTGGTGCTGTTTTTTAATTTTTTTATGACATCATGTTGATTCTTCCTTGTTGATGCATGCAAGAAACTACTAAATGGTGCCTGAAACTTCACTTTCCTTCTCTACAATTACCTCTACTACCCACATCCAAAACATAATGCTAATTTATACCAAATTTACAGTAAAAGAAATGTTACTATTAGACAGAGGCAAAAATTTAATGCTAACTATTTTTCCTGCTTGACATAATTGATCTTATTAACAAACAAGTAAAAGGCTTATGCATTTTCAATGATTTATTTAACATTATGGGTTTTCTTAGAAAACAAAACATTTTAAATGCAATGCAGTTAAATAAAGGCAGGTTTGTGTGTGTGGTTTTACACATGTGGGCCAATATCTCTCAACCTCAAGCAAACCTCAAGTAAACAAGCAAACAGGTCTTATACAAATTATGGAAAAAAGCTAACATTTCAAAGCATAATAAAGTACAGTGGTTGATGACAAAGAGGTGATTTTATTTTTTAAGATGTGTCTTTTTCAAAGATATTTTTGAAAATTATATATTTATAAATTATAAAGATATTTTTTTGCTCACTTCCATTTGCAAAACGCACAGCTACAGTATGCACAATGCAATCAGGTTTCTAAATTGAAAAATATTTCAGAGTAGACTACTGCTCATTTTCTTAAAATCTGACTTCCCTCTCATTAGATACTATCTCCAAAATCAAGATTGAGATGATTAAAATAAAAAAAAAAATGTTTAAGCATTTTGATAGCAACAAGATGGTTTCTTGCATTCTCCAAGAGGATACAAGAAAGTCAACATTTATACAGCCATCATGATCAGCACCACCTGTACTTGAATATGTAATTATTGTTCCTGTTTGGTACAATAATTGCACTGCTCCTTCATCGGAAAAGATTCTCCAAGCGTTGTACAGGTACCTCAGATCTCAAGCCTGCAGGTGGCAGGAGATGTGCTTTCTTCATGACCCACTTTTCAGAGCATACGGACAAACAGAATGCACCCCCTGCTTTGATGAAGCTGCTCAGGCAGAGTCAGACACACATAAAAGCATTCCCTGCAGAACACCTGTCGTCTCTTTATCTGATAGAGCCACCCAGAATGCGTCTTATAAAGAGAGAAACATACAACCAAGCTAAGCTGGATAATAAGCATTTCCTGCACACCTGCTGGGCCACTACCACAGAAAGAGGTTTGTACACAAGGTGCTGTCAGACAAGTAGCACTCATTGTTCACAGTCTCTGAATGAACAAACACTGGAAGCCTAATGAATGAGTGGGGTTACCAGTGTATCAGATACTAGCCGATATGGATGTGTGATAAAGACCTTGACAGCCTTAACTGAAACTTTTGTGTTTTACCATGTGCAGATGACAGGTTTTGTCTTCATTTCAAAGAACCTGGCTTTCACATTCTTCACTCCTTATTACTTAAAAAAATACTGCATATCATTTAAAAAGCAAAGTTCTAATTGTAGACCCTGCTGTTAGTTAGGGTATCCAAAATATCAGATGAGCATTCTTAAACAGTTAATCTGTACCACAATGGATTGTGGATGACTTACATGGTGAGCAGGTGTTTCTAGAACTGTCACTTTTTGTGCACACTTTCTTCATTTCACACAGAGCTCATTTTGATGAGCATTTCAGAAATCAGTGATAGAAACACCACTTCTGAAAATTAACATTTTGCTAGTTACAGATGTGTTGTGATCTGATGATTTTCAGTCAATGCCCAGTTGTCTCCTTTGACAGTTACACATATGAGTGTTGGACTTTTAGGGGATTGAAAAGTAGTATCATTATGATGGGTTTTCTAATATGAAAATCTTATTCGCAAGAATAACGAATTGATTAATTGTTTCAAACTGCGTAAGGTACAAATTAACCTCTTCTAAATTAATTTAGATCTTTACACAAGGAAAGGAGGAAAGAAGTGTCTGCCTACAGTAAATCCAAGATTAACAGCAATGAATCATAAGCTTATTTTTACTGTTGTTCAGATGAAAAAAAGATGAATGCACTGCAGTCACAAAAGAGAATCTTAGTACCTCTATTATGCTCTGTCATTTACAGTGCCCTCCGAAAGTATTGGAATAGTGAAGTCAAAATTCCTGTTTGTTGTGTATTCAAACAATTCTGATTTTAGATGAAAATATGTAAATGAGGCAAAAGTACAGAATGTCGTCTTTTATTTCTAAGTATTTATGCTTTAACATTTTAGAATAATAACACATTTTATTTTCCATCCCTGCATTTTAGATAAGTACTGTATACTTAGTATTTGGTCGCATATCGTTTGCATGCAATAACTGCACCATGCCTGTGAATCATTGATATCTCCAAACTCTTGGTTAGTTATTTTGAGATGCTTTGCCAAGCCTTTACTGCAGCTTTTTTCAGTTACTGTTCATTCAATCTTCTTTTTAGAAAGTGAAATGCGTGCTGGATCAAATAAAAGTCAAGAGATTGACTTGCCCTGTCTAAGACTTTCCACTATTTTCCCTTGATGAACTCCTTGGTTGCATTGGCAGTGTTTTGGGTCCTTGTCCTGCTGCATGATGAAGTGCCAGAATCTGGAGGCATTTTTTGGTATACTTGCACACAAGATGTTTCTGTACACTTCTGAAGTCATTCAGCTTCTACAATCATTAATAATTGCCATCAATATCATCATCAATAAAGATGAGTCTTTAATAATATCATCCAGATGGATCATCAATAAAGATGAGTGAGTCCGTTGCATACAGTAGGTGACCCAGGCCAAGACACTGCCTCCACCATGTTTCACAGATGAAGAGGTATGCTTTGGATCATCTGCATTTCTTTCCTTTCTCCACGCTTTCACCTTGCCTTCACTATGGTAGAGGTTTATCTTTGTCTTATCTGTTCATAGCACTTTGTTCATAATCCAACTGGGTCCTCTCTGCACTTTTTAGCAAGTTTCAATCTGGCCTTTCTATTTTCAGTGCCGATGAGAGGTTTACATCTTGCCTTTATAATCCTGCTGTTGCAGTTTTCTGTGAATAGTAGATTGTGACACCTCTACCCCCTGCCCTACAGAGGTTGTTGGTGATTTTAGTGACAGTTGTTTTTCTTTACAGATCTGATTTTTCTATCATTATCTGTAGTTGTTTTGCTCAGCTGATGTGGTCGTTGCCAAATGCCAAATCCGAAGTACTCTAGTCTTCATCATCTAGACCTACAGACAGTAAAAGGAGGACAAAGATTAAATCCAACACTACACATTCATAGCTCTTTTATGTCTGCACAATCAATGCAACAGGAAACATCCAACCAATAAGAAACATGTGGCAGCCATTTGTCCCAGTAACACAAGAAGAGCTACAAAAATTCCCAGAAATACAAGTACACATTCTATATTTTTGCCTCGCATTAATCTTTTCATCTCAAATCTGAATTGCTTGAGTTTACACCAAAAATAGTCATTAGGACTTCACTGTCCCAGTACCTATGGAGGGCACTGCATATGGACTTTTTTTTTTATAAAAGGAGATTTTTATTTTGTAAGTCTAGGACACAGACAGAAGTTTTTTTTTTCCTTTGTCATTACAACACTCAACCAATAGATGGAGGAATAACACTACACTTTGAATCTGGGAATATGGAAGTATGTTTTTACAAATGAATACAATACAAATGAATCAAATTCATGATACAAATGAATCTGTAAAGAAACACGGTTGTTGCCAGTTTTGCATTACATATAATGATCTTTTAAAAAACACTGCAGAATACAAAACACAAAAAAAATCATAGAGACAATAATGGTAAATTTAAGAGACAAAAAGGGAGTTTGATTTTTGGAGTCTTATAAGAATATAAGAACACTTACAAACAGGAGTGTTCATCTAGCCTATTTGGTAGTTATAAGCTTATTGATATTATGATCCTCTCTAGCTGTTTCTTGAGAGTAGCCAGACTTAGCTTTGACAACATGGCTGAACAGCTTGTTCCAGATGCCTGCAAGGCTCTGTGTAAAAATGCTTTCAGTTCTCAGTTTAAATATACATACACTTCCTTATAGTTTCCACCTGAGTCCTCTGGTGTGTCCTATAGGGTTGATATTGTTAGTTCATTCAAGGACATTAATACTTGAACCAGTCTCCTTGTAGGTTTCTCTCTTCAAGACTTAAAAAGCATCAGTTCTTTTAGGCTGTCACTACAGTGCATTCCCTTAAGCCTCAAAATATATCTGGTTTCTCTTCTCTTGTATGACTTTTGAGTAGCAATATCTTTTTATAACTTATTTCTTGATTTAAATTCTATCATTGTAAAGATACTGTATATCCTAACATCCAGTTTTCCTTGGTATTGCAGTCCCAGTTTGTCTAGAAGATGTAAATAGTTAATTGGCATAAGCATCCAAATCAGGGATGTCCAAACACGACATCTTGATTATTTGCCATTCAAAGCCTTTTCTACAGTTAATCTTTAATTGTCACAGTGTTCTGCAGCACCCGGATTAATTGAGAAATTAAGAATCAAATCTGTACTTAATTTACTGGAAAGTCCTGTACTGGTATCCAGGAGTCAAGGATGACCAGCCTTGTCATTCTTGTGTACTATCCTCTTTCCAGAGAGCAAAAATCTAAATATACCATGTCATAAAATTAACACAAATCAAGTTTGATATACAATATACAAGCATAAGATGGGCTTGACAGAGGCAGTATGAGCCATAGATCTGGAATCTCTGGTGTAAAACATCCTGGGGGCATAACAATTTCACAATCAGGGTCCAAGGCACATTTTTAATTCATCAACTTCCAACTGTCTGAATTTGCATTCAGCTGCCAGAAAGCATTATTCCCGAAAACAATTGTAATTCAAATATGCAGTATACTCCTACCTCCTTTTACCAGTTTTGAGTGGTTTATTGTTTTCTGTTATACTGTTCAGAAAAGTCAGAATGAATTGAAAACAAATACAATACAGTGATTTAACTTGTTAATAAAGGTAGCACAACAGATTGATACAGTTTTTTTTTATTTACTACACAGTGTACTGTGATTGATGGAAGAGGAGCTGCATTTAGGCTATTCTATCCACAATAAAAATGCATATATCTTTCAGTCACAAAAACGAAAAGTCCGCAATCAAGGAAACTCGGCTGCTGATTATCAGTAAGAGCAACAAACAGGAATTCATTGCATTTTTGTTTCGTCCCGAATGCAATTTGAATGTGATGAAGGTGCTTTAACAAACCATATTTGTGGTTGTCAATTCTCAGGAGATTGCTGACGTCTTGTATTTAATTTATTTCAACACACCTCCATTATTATGCACATTTCAAATTTATCTTGGATTCTTTAAAATGACAAGATTATTCCTGCTATCATTGCTCATCTTCAAATTCTGTCTCTGTCTCTCAATATTGCCTAAATTATGTTGTTTTTTTTTCTTAATACTACAATTATCTGTTTAGTACATGTTCAAATAATGGCACAAACAATGGAATATTTTTCTGTTGTAATTATCTAGACATAAACTTTCAATAAATAAATATTTTTTGCAGTGGATAGTTGTGTATTTCTGAATTAAAAATTAGGTATTTTATTTAGGAAATTGCTGTTTCTTTTAAGCTATAATTGGGTTGATACCTTTTGTAAGGACAAGGCTTAGGCAGATGAATGGTTGAAGTTCAAAACTAATTTTAGCAGTTAGGAATTCTGCTGTTTCTATGTTTTCACAAGCTCTTACATGTTCAGGCAAAAATGAACTAATTTCATTTTTGCACTAAAATAAATAATTAATTTAAGACAGTTTGAACACCTTGTCCTACAAATTTAAAATACATATATTGGGTGGTTACCTTTTGGAAAGAGCACTTTAAAGTTTCATTATTGACAATTCCAGCACCTAAACTGACAGATAATGAACAATGAAGTTTCAACATGCACTGAAAACAAGCATTAGTACAGTGTGTTAGGTGGCCAGTAAAAAAAATGCTTAGCACCAATAATATCTTTTTTCACAGTACATGGGCTAACGGGACTCAAGTAAAAACCAATGTGTTTAATCTGAAGATATTCTTACACTGTGACTATTCCTCTGCACAGACTAAAATAAAGCCATTTACTGTATATATATATAAAAGAAAAATCTGAAAATATTATCAGAATTTCTATTTTAATTCTTCTCTGAATTAAGCTTCTCTTAATTTCTTCCAACTTTCATTGGAAGTTTTCAATTAAATTATTTTTACTTCAGAAGCTGGTAAGGCAATTAATCATAACCGTAACCCTCAAGGTTTCTACTGCATTTTTCCAAGTCAGTAATTTATGAACATACAGTACATTGAGTTCTTTATATGAAGATAAAAAAGAGGACTTAAAAAAAGAGGTGTAAAGTATTATCTACATTTTTGGTTGAATGACATGCTTTAGATTATCACAAAAAGCAACAGAGCAGATTAAATATTGGTATTTAAAACCTCAGTAAATTAAAAGACTCTCCTGCCAGATTGTGCAGAGAACTGCACATTATTTACACTGTTCTGGATTTCAGAGGAAAATTAAAGTCACATTCCAGGCTGACTTGGTAACGCACACACAGCACATGAATGATTTTCAAAGTAAAGCAGGGAATTCGCTGGAAGTATTTGTGGTTTGGATTTTATCTCAGGAAATGCAGTTAATGTTGCTCTTACTTATTTAGAGCTACTAATAGCCTAAAGAAACAGATAACCTAAAGATAATTAAAACCCATCTTATTGTATATTGTACTGAAGGTCTTTTGTGTGATGTGCTCAAACTGTGTCGTTTTAAAAAGCGTTTTATGTTGTCTAAGTTATTTCGTCTTGAGATGTTTCCGTCTAGTTAAATATATAACCCTTATTTTACAATAGAGGTTAACAATACATTGTTTTTGATGAGAATGGACAGTGTTTCTTAATCAATTTGAATTCAGAAATACTGTAGTTCCCTTGCTGATTCTTCCTAACATATGACACTGTTCCATCCAACCACCTATACAAAGAAAAACAATTCATAAGGACCAAAATGTATGTAACAATAATAATTCTTTATGCTTATATAGCACTTTTCTGGACACAACACAAAGCGCTTTACAGGTAATGGGGACTCCCCTCCACCACCACCAATCTGCAACATCCACCTGGATGATGCGACAGCAGCCATAGTGCACACAGTATGCTCACCACACAGCTATCATTGGGGAGGAGAATAGAGTGATGAAGCCAATTCATTAATGAGGATTATTGGGAGGCCATGACGGGTAAAGGCCAATGGGAAATTTGGCCAGGATGCCGGGGTAACAGGACAGTACCTTTTTACAGTCTAGTGTCCCTGTCACTATACTGAGGCATTAGGATCCACACAGACTGCAGGGTGAGTGCCCACTACTGGCCCCACTTATACATCTTCTAGCAGCAACCTTAGTTTTGCCCAGGAGGTCTCCTATCCGGGTACTGATCAGGCTCACACCTGCTTAGCTTCAGTTTGTGTGCCATGTGATAGACTGCCCTCCCATCAGGGTGTATCCTGCCTTGTGCATGTTGCTTGGATAAATGGATTGACATGCATTATACAGTATACAGTATACTGTATATATAATTTACCAGTAACCTCACAGGGTTATTTGGTAAAAACAAAAAGACTTGCTTACCTTAATTTAATTTAATAGAGGATGATTGATTTAAAAATTTTCTCCAGATTCCCTTCTGGAGAGAAGAGTTAAATGATATGGGATGCTGGTTTTTGTTTGTTTCACTGTTTTGCTTTAGTCACAGGATCTTTCCTAGTCCTATGATGCACTGCTGTTACTGTACATATGACACATAGGTGAAACACAGTGATGATCAATAGATTCCCTGACTGCAATGGGGCTTTTTGCACTTCTGTTCATCTCACTTGTTCACACAGGGCTGCTGGATGTTTTGAGATGCCATTTCTACTCCAGACAGTGTCTGTCACTCTTAGTTTTGTTTTTTTTTTAGATTGAGTTTGAGACTATGCTGAATATTTTTATTGCATGCCATGTGTCTTTGTATTGTCCTTGATAAATATTTGGATCAATAAGACGCACATGCTACTCTTGCCTGTAATATACTGTAGATTTTATATGAAAAACATCAATACAACTGTAGCCACAAAAAGAAATAAAAAACAGATATTTTAAATATGAGCATCTTATTTGTTGTTCTAAATTCAGTCATTTTAAATTCATTATCTTCATATAGACAATCTAGATATGTTTTCACCTTTATGTGTAACGAACAGTTCTTTCCGGACCCTATGCGGACGACACAATCCGAAGAAGTGGGGAAACACTGGGGAAACGTCATGCAGGAGTACGGGGCTGAAGACAGGGGGGCGTGTCCAAGGTGCGCTGGTGCACGGGGGAGGTGTGGCTGAGGCGAACAATCCAAAAGAGTAGTCCTTAGAGAGTATCCAAAACACAAGGGTAGGTCCAAAACCAGGAGATCCATCAAAACGCAGAATTAAAACCAGAGACCGGGTCGGAACCGGCGGACAGGGAACAGGAACGGGAACAGAGATTAAAACCTTAACAGGACCAGGCGCTTCCAGGTCCCGGACTCGCACGATACGGAAATCAGATGCAGAGCCCGGATGAGCGTCAGCGCCTGGCTTTTAAGGTGGGGTGGGAATAGGAAACAGGTGCACAGAATAAAGTCTTAAGTGAAAGGGCTGGAGCACCCTTAAGGAGGGGGAACTATAATCGTGACATTACGTACATATACTGTAGTACATACTTTGCTGTACGCAATAGTAGTATATACCATGGTGTACACAATACAATCCTTTAGATGGTTAATTGCATTTACTGTACATATTATAGCACTTTACAGCCTTTATACTGAAATCCAGTACCCAATGGCACATTGGCCATTTTAAATCAAGAACTCCACTGCACAGCTGATCAGGGGAAGGAAAAACTGCTTCACTAATTGAAGGAGAACTTGAAGTATGTCATATTGTTTAAGCTCAGTGTGGAATTTAGTCAGGGCACTGGGGTGACATTCCTACTCTAACAAACATGGCAAACCCCTTAACAAAGTGTTGCCATGTCATGATACTAAGGCATTGGTTGGGACATTCTGGGGTAGAGAGAAGACAGCCACCTGCTGGTCCCCAGCACTGCTTACACCTGCAACCACTTGCTTACAACTACTGTACCATCCTAGTATTGATCATGCTCTCTCTTGATTACCTTCTGTGGAATGATGATATCAAGCTAGAAGATGGTAACACTGTTGTGTCATTGAACCACAATTCTGATTACTTGTAATCATTAAAGAGCTCATTCCACTGGGCTGTTAACACCAGTTTAGTGGCTGAATCACGCTTAAGTCTTACATCTCTACCTGATCTGCTGTGTAATGAGGCTGCTGATCTGAAAAGATTGCAGTGGGTCCTTTCCTACTGTATGTATAGAGACAAAAATGCAAGAAATGTAGTAATATTTGCAGATATAAGTAAGTTTTGTCTTCTCACAGACCCAGCAGAAATGCAATACTGGCGTCATATGGCAGCAACTCTCAACCGGCAACCCACTGAATCTCAACAGGTGTGAGCCTGATCAGTACCCGAATGGGAGACCTCCTGGACAAAAAATGTTTTCTGCTAGAAGAGTTTTAAGTGGGGCTAGTAGTGGGCACCCACCCTGTAGTCCGTGTGGGTCCTAATGCCTCAGTATAGTGACAGGGACACTAGATCATAAACAGGCACTGTCTTTCAGATGCTAGTGAAAAAATACAAATCTTAAAACATTAGATCTAAATCCATATGTCATAAAAGCATTTCTTTTTTTCAAAGAAAACTTCGATTCATTTTTTTGGGCTTTTTTGCATTTCTTCTTGCACCTGAAAAACTAAAAGGGAACACATAACAATAACTAGATTAACTCAGTTAATGTTATTTTAATGAAGTCATATTTTTATATTCAACTGTACAAACTCACAAAGGTCATTCTACTTGCAGTAGAAAGGGAGAAATTACAGTAAATGCATTAATCCCCAAATATCTTGTACTTGAAGTACTTCATAGTATGCAGTATATATAGTACCTTACATCTTAACCCTAAACATCTCAATTGAACATTTTAAATCTGAAAAATCAGTAATAAAAGTTCAGCAATATTTTTTCCCTTTAAAAGTCACATTTGTGGAAAAATCTTAGCTCTTGGTACAAACTCTATGGAGTTAACTTACAATTACACCAGGACGTTGCTTGTTTTACAGCAATACAACAACATAGAAGTTATCAAGCAAAACCTGTGCATTAATTAAACAAAAGTGAGATTATGTGGGCACCTAGTTATCAGTTTAAACTTCTTTTTTCAGTCCAGTTTTGTCAATATTATGGCAGTGTAGTGTCACAACAGTCAGCATTGCTGTCTTATAATGCAGGTGCCCTGGGTTCAATTCCAGTGGCGCTATCTGTGTGGGGTTTGTATATTCTCCCTGTGTTCACGTGGATTTCCTCCAGATGCTCCAGTTTCCTCCTACAGTTCAAAAACACAATTGGAAGTTGACTGACTTCTGTAAAATTGGCCATTCTGCGAGAGTGTGTTTGTGTGCCCAGTCATGGACTGTTGTCCCATGCAGGGTTTATTCTGCCTTGTGCCCATTGCTTACCAGGATAGGCTCTGGTGTCTCCAAAACCCTGTACTGGATAGAGTGGTTTAGTGCCTATCACCGCTTTTTCTGGTCTTTGACTAGCTCTACACATGAACTCTCATCTCACATTTGGAATATTTCCCTGAATAATCAGTAACTGATTCATTACAAAGTCTGACATACAATTCTGTACAATCAAGGGAGACATAAGATATGAAATCAAAGAGTGCTACTAAATTTTAATAGTAGAAGCATATTTTCTGGTTTAAAAAATCAAGTTTGGGGGTTTTTAACAAAGAAAAAGTAAAGAAATATGAATTGTAAAAAAATGCATCCGGAAATGTCGTTTTGTGATCGTAATTATGGGAATACTGTAATGGGATATTTAACTTAAATGCATATGTACAGTAGCAGTCATTTGCGAAAATATATGATAGGGACCCTGACATTTTAAAAGGTAACAACTGTATATTTATTAGAGACAAATGAGGAAGATAATTGGTTTATTGGAAGATAATTGGTTTATTGGTTGCATCTTTTTTTAAGAAACAAAATTTGCTTTAAACAAACCTTGTATATACTGTAGCATCTTAATTTACAAAGCATATCATTTGAGATCCATTTATAGATTCCAATATGGATTTTTAGTCTTTAAAAAAGAATTCAAGTAAGACGATCAAGTAGGATGAAGGATTTTCTACTTATGTATAATTTTACCAAACCACTTTTTTATAGAATTGTTTTTTTACAAGAACACCAACAGCAAAATGACTCAAAGCATTTAAAGGGACACAAAAAGCATATTATCAAAGTCTTTCAACCAGCAGCCAATTTGGAGTAGTGTACATGTAACACTGTGATTCTTATTCAGCTCTCTAGATTTCTAGTGTAAAACATACACATTTGACATTATTGATGATTATTCAATATCATTGTGAACATGTAGTGGAAAACAAACATAAAATTCAGGCATAAAATAAAGTATGACTCAACACAGAATTCTCATTTATTTAAAACCTCCTTTATTTAAAAAGTCCCAACTCATGAAAGATAAATTAATTCTCATATACAGTACGTTCAAGTTTGATGGTGACTGGATTATGTGCCTGTATGAATTTGCCCCGTTTTAAATGCACTTTTTCAATTCAATTTTTATAATGAATGCACTCAATTTGCAAGCTTTTATTCTCTGCAAGGCTACATTCAAAACACGTTCTTGGCCTAACTGACTAGATACAAGTTAACGTTATAAAGTACCATACAGCTAAAAGCTATAAAGGACTTTTGCTTGATAAAGACACATCATTGTAAATGGGAAAAAAGCACATTCCAGATTTGAACTACTGTAGGTGGATATGAAATGGTTATTTAAATAAACACACAAAAAAGATTTAAATACAATATAAACAGACATTACCCACCTGTTATCCTGAACATATTGTATGTTCCTTACAGTATGTACAATGTACATTGCAGTTCATCGAAGAAACATGGACATCTTTGACTGGTTGTTGACTACATGGCACTCAATGCAGTTAATTTTGGTTGTTAATAACATTGGTTTATAAAAAAATATAAAAATATTTTACCACAGAATTATTTTTCAAATATATTTAAATATCTTAATTTACAGCAATGATACCTAATATATAGCAATACAATAAAAAAAATCTGATGGACATATCAAATATTTCAAAATATCCTTGGTCTTTCTGCTTAAACACCTTTTTTTCCAAACCACGTTTTTTTGTGAAGTACTGTGGGAATAAGTTGCAAATTCAAGTTTACTAGTAATGCACTGCTCACAGACATGCACATCAAACCTAAATGTATTTTATTGCCTATGAGGTATAATAAAATGTATTACCAACAATATTTCCGTTCAGTTAGTACATGTTGACATCATTTGGTCCTCAAGTAAAAGACACACACACATAATAAAAATTAAAAAAGGGACATTTTCAAATGACATACATGGTGTTTGTTGTTTTTCCAGTTTCATACCAAATACTCCCAACAATGATGATATAAAAAGATCAAAATCTTATTATTTCCTTGTAGAAATGTAGATCATTGGAAATAAAGATCGGCACATCCACACATTACATTTGAGAAGAAATTAGCGGCTGAAATCTGGGACACAGTTGCATTCATTGTTCAGTGAGCTTTTCCACACAGTTAAACCCACCGACAGCAATGAATGTTGATTGTGACCTTTGCTGAAATTTGTTCGGGGGGGAACAAGGTCTGCGCCATCGTTAGTAGCTGTCCAGTCTCATAGGCTCCAGAGCTGAAAGTCACCGCCCGCGCACTTGCCACGAAGCACATGAAGGCTGGCCGCAGGGTACAATCAACGGTCGATGGTTTTCTCAATTTATCTCAAACTCACCGACAGCGTTGAATGTTCACTGAAGCAAACATCACATAAATACAAACAGATCTGACATCTGCTTAAAGATCCAGAAGAGACAAGGAACACAATTTGTATAATGAATTCAATCTTTTGAGCAGGATGGACAAACAAGGGCACTGCATCCATGTGAAACAACGTGCTTAGCGCTGCATGAGAAATAAAACCGTTCATCTTTCCCTGTTATGAAAATCAAGAAAAAAATTCAAAGAAAATCTTTGTAAGCGAAGTTGAAATCTGGCGGAGGCCTCGCATCTTTAAAGATAAACCAGTTGGGTTTTGTATGTTAAAAATTATTTAAAGTGAAAAGGGTGGCAATTCGAAGGTTTCATCACTGGAACACATTTAGATTTTCAGATAACAGAAAAGGGTTTTGTGATAGTCGGAAGGGTTTAATGACTGAAAGTTGTAAAGACGTTTTTCATTTCTTACCATTTGCTGTACCATATGATGTTTAATAGACTGTGATCTGAGCACAGAGATAAACGTAGTGATTGAGGGTTAATGCTTTAAGTGTTTTCAAAGCATTCAATTCACAGCTGTGCCAGTGTAGCAAGAAGTAATAATTACACTAGTGGGTGTTCAGGGAAGCACAAGCAGGTGATGTTATTAAACTGATTCCAATAAAAGCAGCAACATTCTTAAGCTTGTCTGTTTTGCTCCTGTAATCTTCCATGGACACAGGTCAACTTTTTACACCCGCAAAGCCAGAATAAAATACGCACAGTTTTCAAAATCAGATATCACCAAAAATGAATTGAATGGTAAAACATTCCTGCTTAATTGAAAAACACAGAGCCTTGATTTTCAATGAAAGTGTTTTCAAAGTGCCATATTCTGTGGGCCAGGGGCTCTGCACTGATCACAACACAAAAAAATACATTTTACATATCTAATAAAATATTGTACAAAATAAAAAAATCTAAATTATCATGTTATCATGGAGGAAGTAATGTCTGTGTTTCTATATGGACTGTAAAAAATGTAATATAATATATACTGTAGTACACATATTGTATTTTGTAGCATAAATATTTAACTGAATGACAAAAAATACAAAAAATGAAGGAAACCAAACATGAAACAAGGGCAAAATTTTGGGCAACTGAACCAAGCATCCTCCTTAAGTTGATATCTAAATCCCAGTATTTCTCATTCTGACCATGTTATTTCCTTTCCTAAGATACACTTAAGAACACACAGATGAAAAGTCAAAAGCACAATTGTCTTGAAAAATGAAATTTCTCACATATTTGGTTAAAGTACCAGATGCTCAGTCATATTCAACTCATAAAAAAGCATGGTCAGCACATTCTGTTACACTCTAACCTTCCGTTATCAGATCGGAATTTCAAACTGCCTGAAGGTGTGTCAGATTTCTCACTTTCAATCTGTCTCATGCTTTAAATTTATGTTTTAATTACTATGAGCGGCAATTGCTACCTTTTAGACAAACATATCTTGGAAACAAAACTCTAATCTTGGAAATGGTTTTTGGTTTTATTTAACAATGCTATGCCACATTTAGAAAGAATTCAAAAGACCCTATGTCTTGACAAAACAAACTTTCTGCTTTGAAAATGATTTCAGTTAAACTTGAATTAAGGTAACCTATATTTAGGTCATGCACTATACTTGTCATAATTACGGACTGTAATAAATGTTTTCCCAGAGGTGTCCTTTGAAGAAAATAATAAAATATATATTTGTTTTTCTGGCTACTGTTGAGTCAGCTTGAAACTCCTGACTCACAATTTTCATAAACAGCTAGCTATACCTATTTCTGAGGATCGTCAATGTGGTATCTGTGGCATATTGATATACACTCCCTGCCTTGAATCACATAAATACAGACGTTGTAAAATTGCTAGTATTTGCAAAAAGGCAAGATAGATGCATCATTAGTAAATAAGTCTTAGCACAAGCCACATCATTTCTATAACATGCTGAGTCACAGAAGTGTTATTTGTTTTTGTACCATTGTGTAGGGGTTGCTGAGGAAGAGATTAGGCAAGCTTAAGCTATTTTTCTGGAAAGGGTTATGTGGTTGAATGCTTTTGTTTTACCCATTATTACGTGCACATAACAATAAAAACATTTTTATTTAATAATACATCTGGAATTGTAAAATATTATTGCATATTTAGCACTATTTGTTTTTAAAAAAGGGAATGGATGCAAATCTTAAACTGAAAAAAAGCTGACACACCTAGTCACCAATGATTCAACCATACACACAGATCAGACTGGTGTTCTTTTGAACCAGTGGCACTTACCTTATACCTACAACAATTTATTACATATATAGGACAGTACCTTTAGTTGTATAAAATAATTTAAAATGGTGGAACCCAAATGCAAAACTACAAGAAAGTCAAACTTCAAGAAGGATTATAAGTCATTCCGGCCTCCAGTTAGTGAACCATAAATAATACAGAACACTCTCCGCATCATACTTGGAATACTGATCGCCAGAAACCCTCAACCTAACAAGGATTGACAGACTTGGATTAGGAAGTAGTTTATTGTGTCACTGGGAAAGGCCAGAGGGATTCAGGCTGCTGAAGTCATCCGTACTGAGAGCAGATTGGGTCTCCCGCCTGACGACCTGCCCTTAATTTAAGTCACTGACTTTGTCTGCCCTTCTAGAGGGCAAGTATGTGAAATAGAGCATTTCATCACAATCTCCAAGCACTAAACAACCTAACCGAAACTGTATATACAGGTCTGGTGCTCCATATTTTCATACCTGTTATCTTCCAGAAGTAGGATACAGTACTCACTTGTAAAGTGTTTCCTGTGAATAAACCACAGAGAAATTGAAGAAAATGCTTTCTTGCAGAATGTAATACTTCAAAACTGCTGTATTTTGTCAAATCCATTATGTATGTGAAAAAACAAACAGATGAACTGTACTGGCTGCCTTCTGGAAGAATTCAATGTCTTATTGAGATAATCACTAAAACACTTAAAATAACACTTTTTTACATTCTTAAAATGTAAAAATATTTTGATAATATTTCCTGGGGTCCTCTCTCTGAAAGGCGGGCATACTGTAGATGAACTACATTGCTTTTGGTTATTTTGTATTTTTGCTGTCCCCAAAATAGGAAAATGTTATAAAGCACGTATCACTAACATGTAAACATAACAATTTTAGCCAATGTACTACTATAAAATTACTTAGTGGACTGATGTACTGACAGCATGAAGAAAAATGTTGACTAAATCCTGGTGTATAGTGCATGCACTAATATATCCATATTGTATTGTAGTCTAATTACATGAAGTCAGACATTTACAGCACTTTCAATTTTAAAACCTGTGCTTTCATTATACAGTTGTAACCCAATACCCCCTGGCACAGTAAGTTTGTACTTAGATGTCAACAAAACAGGGAATCTTCTTTACTAAACAATTTACGACCAACCTACAATTAATAGTTAAAAGGTTATTGCAGTTAAACTAAAATTTGAGTAATCTGAAAAGAAAAGAAGATCAGAACCATCTTAAAACTAGAACATCTGATTCACCACTTAAGAGCAAACTTGTCATGAAATGTAAATTTAGATGTGTTATGATACACTTGGACTGATAATGTGATTAGTCACTATTATGGAGATGAGGTTAGCTGGATCTTAGCAGGTATCCTATACAAAACACATCTATTTACAATAATTACCCTTCAATTTTGTTGACTTTTCAGAGTCAATCGAACTGGCTAGAGCACAGTTGTAAACCACAACATGAGCTTTAAAACCTGTAAAATAAAACAGTAAAGGTTACTTATTAAATAAAAATTAAAGATTATAACTTCATATGTAACATCATTTTAAACTGCAGCAGGCTTGTCTTCAACATCTGTCAGAACGCAAATGAATTGTGAATTCATGGTACAATAATAAATGTAGCTTTAATAAAGGTTGCTAGTATGGAAATAGGGGATTTCACACAGTAAGACTGTACTTTCTCATTATTACTGATTGACTGAATGGCGTGTTACTAAAAAGTCCCCATTTAAAAAATGTATATATATTTTTTCTTATTGTCGATTTGAATAGCAATTAGTTAAAATGATACCTACAGTATTTCTGTAGATTGTCTTAATTGTTAAAAGCAACACTTGAAACATACTTGTTGAAAAATAATAAAGTACCCATCATAGCATACTGTAAATGCAAATTGAAATGACCCGACCGAGCCATATTTTGCCAAATGCATAATTTTACAACCGTTTTTGTGCAATATATGTCAGGGACTTTTTGTGTACTGTTCTGGTTTGTTCTTTGTACAGTATATTCTGGACTATGAGTAACTCTTCTTAGTGCACTTCTTACTGACTGTACTGATTGTACTGTATTGTATGTATTGTATTATTGTATCATTTTACTACACTGTGCTGTGTTGACTGTGTTAAGCTGCTGTTACACTGCAATTTCCCTCATGGGATCAATAAAGTATCTATCTAATGCACACATCACAAGCTTGATAAAAATTAGGTCCATCACGCTATACTGCAACCAGCAATGTTCCCAAAATTCACATTGTGGTGGTTGGGACACAATTCTGACACACATTTTACTAGAAATTTTTACTTTAAATTGTTTAAATTGACTTTAAATCAATTCCAGCTCTGTCTCTAACAATTTTCAGTATGTCTAGGTTTTTTTGTGGAAGTGAAGGCAGCCCTTCACAAAACATTATATTATATTCTATAATGGTAGAATGCAGTAGGGTCTTTTCAGGTTAACTGATGTTAAATTAAAATTAAAACATTAAAGTGTTCTGATCCTTCTGTAGTAAAGCAGAATCATTACCTTCAATTCTCACAGATCCCATCAATATATAAAGAATCCCATCATGGCAGCCTTACACACAGTTGTATCCTGAGGAAGGACTTTAAGGACAATGAGTTAAGATTTCTCTCTTGATCAACTCTATACTGTAGATGTGCTGCTCAATGCTTCAGTTTCAAAGCGTACGTCCTGAGATGTTAAGGTCCAATCCTGATCTAAACAAAAAGTTGTAAAAAGCACTCATGCAAGCTGGATCCCCTGGTGGTACAGTATAATTCAATCAAAAATGTCCAACTCTCTACAATCTTGGCATGGAGAAACACCCTAATTCATTATGCAATACTACGCTACTGTTCTTCAGTATAAGTACATTTATTTTTCATTCATTAGACACGTATGTCAAAAACATTTAACACTCAAGCCTTACTCTTTTCCTACACACTTTGCTGCTTCACAGTGGCTGCCATTTCCAGTCATTTTAAGTCTCATACTTCAATTTGCTTTAATGTTCACTGCTCACAGTCTGTTGCACCACCACTTTCAACACACCCTTTTATCAGACTATTCCTCAAAGGAATTACAATGCCTGAAAGTACACCTATTTTCAATTTCTAATGTAAGGGAAGTCTCACACTGGCTGACGTGGCAGACACTGAGGTGATGTATTTTATCATGTAGATTAGGGACCGGGTTCCTCTAGGGAAAATCAGTGTCAAAGAAGATTCTGTCAATGTCAGTGATCAGTGGGTTTAAATTTATGGTTTTCTACTTTTCTGTCCAGGATGTTCTGAATTTCATTCTTCATCAGGGGGAGCCTGCCAACATAACTTTGGGATGCTAATAACTATAACTACAATAGCATGATAGGTGCTTTGGGTATGGGACTTTTACTTTGGACATTTATTAGCATTTAATGAAAAAAAATCAGCAAGCACTAAACAGCTTACCTGAGAAGAGCAGGTGTATTGATATTGATTGACTTGATAATCTACATATTTCCTACTATTAAAAACTTTTGTCGATTGTCTTATGCATCCATCAGCAACAGACTATCTTTCACTAATGTGAACCACTTCAAAGCTAATCCCATGAGATGAAGATATTATGTGTTAAGGGAAGCATGTTTCATGCTTTGGGCATTACCTTCAAATGTAAACTTCTTCTGTTCCATTGTTAAAGGCTAAAGATAAACACATACAGTACAGACTCAAAAATGGCGCCATTACTTCAAAGCATGTCTAAATATTACTTAGTTCAGGTGGGTAGCTGCGTCAGCATGCGTAGGCTGCAAAGGAACAAGTAATAGGTTTATTCTATGCTGAAAAAAAGAAGTGAGAAAAAACACAACGTTTCGGCCGTGGAGTCTTCTTCAAAGAAGGCTCCACGGCCGAAACGTTGTGTTTTTTCTCTCTTCTTTTTTTCAGCATAGAATAAACCTATTACTTGTTCCTAAATATAACTTAAATGTGTTACTGTACATTCAAAATGTCCTGACTGAATTTAGTAGTGACAACAGTATTTCAAAGAAATCTATACAAATCCAGTGAATTGGACTACCAAACAAGGCTTATTCATTCTTACCTGAAACAGCTCCCTTGATGTTCGTTGTTATTCTTGGTCTCCTTCTCAGCCCCACGGTTCACCTTAAATCACAATGCTGTTCGCCGATATGGTGCCGGATGCTGCATGTGGGCTTTGAGAGATATTCCCATTAGGACATATGGAGGTATGAATGGAGGACATTCATCAATAATGAAAACACAATAACTGAATGCAGTACATTAACCCCCATGATTAATAAGCATTTGCCACCAGAAATAATAACTTCCTTATACTACAGCACTGGTAATGAAGTTTTGCAAAAGTCTGGTTTTTAACATGGATTTACTGCTTACCATTAACTACACCCTTATATTCCTCCCGGTCTAGCTGCCTCCTGCTTTGATCTAGGAGATTACTGTAATTGCAACTGTAAGATGTTTCTGAGCAAACTCAGCTTGAACACTGAGAAAGATGTTCAAATTAATTCTGTCAACTAGTATTTCATGGCTGCACCACAAAGTGCTAGAGTGGTCTGATCCTGATTAGAGGTCCTAATTGAACATAAGAAAACTGCAAATAAAGAATCCTTCTAATCAGAATATTAAATGGTGTCATTAATCATTAATGACACACATACTGACTGGCTGTTGAAACACACAGGCAGCTGTTTTGATTGTATAATAAGTGCTGGGATAGACTCAATGAAATCTCCGACTGGGCCTGGCAATATGAAGACAGCATGTATATTTATCAGCCTATTGAAGGCTGATCTGACGTATAAGGGGCAGAGCGTGACTAGACACACAAGCTTATAGCATATCATCTTCTACTGTAACTATGCTGTGAAACAGCAGGCAGGAAAATGGCCTGTATAATAGAGGAAAAAGAAAAGCTTGACTAAATCCTCAAATTGTAAATTGAAGGCAATCAAAATTTAAATGAACATGTCACTTGTATGTGCAATATGCTTACAAATCAAATGTAAAATGTCATAAGAAATTGAGTATACGTATTCAAATTCTTCACAGTTTTACATTAAAACATTAAAAGTCTACCAATGACTTGAATATTTACAATACTTTTCCGTTTCTGATGTTTTGTCTAAGGTAAAATTAGCCAAATGGTATATTTGAAGACTTTTGATCTAGCATATCTGTCTCCCTTTATGCAGGAGGAATAATCTCCACCTCAGTAATCCATATAGAGGACTCTTTGTTTCTTTAAATCCATCACATAAAACATTACAGCGACCACATTGCAGTCACACCACATGTAGCAAAAAGAACCAAAGACAAAATAAATGAACAGTTGACAAAGCATTTCCTTCAAACAATTCTCCCTTTTAGCTATCCCGTCCTCCAAAAAAAGATGCTGTTTTGAACATTTTTCTTAAAGAACAAAAATAACGGTCCATTTTCACATACTTTATTGATGTCATTATTGAAGCCTTTCCAGAAATAGCACAAAAAATTACAATTTGAACATTTAAGCAAGGCCTTTCCTCAGGAAATTCACAGGTGATAGTTTTACTTCATAAAGGTTATTTCTTTATTTTTTCAAGTAAACCCTCACTGTACAGTATGTTTATCTACAAGTACCATTCTGAAATAAATATATTAACTTCAGTATAATTTAACCTGCAGGGGGCTGGTTAATGCTTTCATGGCATATTGAGCAAACAACTACTGTAGATTGTTTTTAGTCTGACTTTACATGTATAGCTCAAAAAGCAATTTTATTTTTTCATGATATGGCACATAAAACTATAGTGATTCAATTGTCTGCAATTTGTTTGATATTTCTGGAGGAATTTTGCTACAATATTTGATATTTGCAACAACCTAACAATCTGAAAATGTGCACCTTATTAGATCCGCATAACGCATAAAGACCTTTATGTAAGAATGCATATTGTCCAATCTGTGTACATTCTGTGTATTGAGTCACTCTTTCGTCATTAATGGAAAGTTCAAGTAAACTAAAGTGAAATGATCAACTCCATAAGATATAACTCATAACAAAAAAACGTAAGCTTTATTGCAGTAAATGTAAGCATTATTGCAGTAGGCCACTCATCTTTTGTCACTGCATAGCTTGTTGCCAATTTTTCCTATGCTTATAAAAGAAAGTATCCAAAATAACAAAACAAATGGACTTATCCTTAATCATCCTTTTTTACTGCAGCTAATTACAGACTGACTTATTCACTGCCCTAACAGGTTTGTTGCTCTGCACCAAATAGAAATGCAATTGCTTCTTTTAAAAATCACACCAGTAATTAATCTTCCTCTATGATTCTTTGCTATGTCTGCATGTTTATCATCTGCTACAATGAGCTTAGCAATAGCTTTGTCTCCAGATGAGAACGGCTTTATTTTATTATCTAAGTGGTGTGTAGTGACTACATCCTTCTCACAGTGAGAGAAAATCAGTGTTATTTAAGGAACATGGGAGAGAAACAAAAAGATTTTAGCAAATTTAATTCTCAGACATACATGAATTAAATCAGGAATGCTATAGCTTTCAAGGAATGTTGAAAGAACAAATAAGTATGAAACGAACAGAACAAGAACAGTTTTTCTTAATGGTTAACATTTTAAGTAATAAGTTTTTGAAGCTGGCAGAGAAAAAAAAAACATATTCAATTAATTTGATTTTTCTGTGTGGAAGATTGGTTCCTTTTTGACTTATTAAGTACGAGAGCTATACTGTATATTTCACAATCCGGCAATCCTTAGTGTAGCATGGGATATTTATAGGCACTGCTATTAATTTATACAAAGGCCTCAGGGTATGAAATAACAATCGAAACTGCCACACAAAGCATTGGATGATGGTCGTTTTATGAATACAATTATCCTTTAACCTGTCCAGTGAACAGATTAAATGTAACACTTTTATAATTTGTGCCTGAAAATCTGAGAGAATATACTTCATACATTTTGGATTGTGTGACATATAAAATAAAGAGCCTCACACAGCATAAAATGAGAAACAGACACAGAAATGCAAGTTAAAGATTTTCCCATGGCAACCCTACTTTCACAGAGGCATTCTTTAATCTCACAGTGTTGCTCTTGTGGGAAGCATAGTGGAGGACTTCAGCCTAGTCTGAACATTTCCATTGTGTGGAGGAATATCATAATTTCTCATGAATAACTGCTTGGCCACAAGCCACTGTGTTTCAGCATTAAACAAGAGATACCACAGAGCAAAACTCACACTTTTGAGCTTGGAGGTGGCCACCAACAGCAGTTCACAAAAAGAATGGATACAAATTAAACTCTTCTGCTTCTGAATTATTGATTAAAATGATCTGAAATGTATCCATAAAGACTTTATTTTACTCACTTTTACATTTAATGTTGGGTTCTACACTTTGCTGTCACTGATCATTAGAGTGGTATAAAAGTAGGCCTCCTTAATTTAAAGTCCCATGTCTAAACTTGCACAGTTCCAATCATGTGTTACTTACAGTGGGTCGTTTCTTTCAAAAATGCTGTTTCTTTCTGTCTTTACATCACATTGAATTACTTTCTCATTAAGCTGAAGAATCTTAATGAAAAGTCTTGTGTTAGGAGTTTTGTGACTGTATAGTTTTGAGATGGTGACAAGGAACACGCTAATTCAAGTGTATCAACGTAAATCACCACCACTTAAATCTGGATTTATTTTTATATAAAACATACAGATTGAAAGAACTCTCTTTACCATTATTAGATTTTTCTATTAATTGTTTTTTGACACATTATTAAACTATTTTTGAACTGTACATTTTCCATCCATATGCATCAGAAACCTACTGTAGTTATTGATGGCAAGGGTGAAACTTAGTACCTATGCCATAAGAATAGGATGCAAGGTAGGACTACACCCTGGATATGATACCAGTTATCCAATTCAAGAATCAAACCCAGAATCCATGCGACATAATGCAACAAGATTAACAGGCATACCATTTTCAGTGCACTAGTTTAAGCACATGAATAATAACGTCAATACTAAATAGTTTAAGTAAAAATGAAAACAAGTATACACTTTTTTACCACAAAGCTAAAATCGATACTTGTCGGGAGAATTAACAGTACAATGGTTTCTTAAGGCAGTAAAGAAATCTAATTTGAATTTCCAATACATGTCAGTCATTTGAAACATCTACAGTACATCCATAGCATTTCCCAGCTTAGATCTAAATTATCTTTAACTTTTGGCCAGTTATAAAGACCTTGCTTTTGAAATTACTTTGAAATTTTATATTTAGGAGGTGTATCATTAAGCTGTACAAATACTATTATATCAACTCAGCATGAAATGCAATTACATTTACATTTATCTTATGACTTTCAATTCTGAAACCACTTCTTTTGTGCACAAATGTAATATCATACATATTTCTTAAAACTGAATTAGACAGTATGAGACTGGGAGGTATGACAGGCTGGAACAGACTCAGGGTTTTATTTTTCCTGGGGTAAAACTGGGCAAATTTCCCATTCTAATTCACTCCTATAGATGGGCAATTTGCCCATAGTTTACCCAGTGGGAAAATCAGACCCTTGATGAATAAATTGCTTCAAGGCACTGTACGACATTTACTTTCTTCCCCTGGTCATTTCCTATTAATCCGTCTTTACAACAGCTACTTCAACTTGAATAGCTACTTACCAATTTTTTCAAGCGACACTGTCAAACCTCATAGAACAGGATTAATAAGAAATACATTTAGAAGTAGGGAGCAGTCTTCTTCTAACAAGACACTTCAGTTTAAAAATTATTCATTTTTTCTTTTTAGAACCTTCCCTCTGCATGATGATTTTTTCCCCCGATACACCTTAATTTTAGCAAAAGCAGGAACACTCACCTGATATACAGTACTTGTCAAACCATGGCATACAATAGATACAGCGTTTCCTCACATGCTGCACTTGACACTGTTCAACTGAGAAGCTGTAACGTCTTTCCGAACACATCTGAAATAAGGAGGAAATTATAAAAAAATGAAGCATATACAGAGTTTCCAATGAAAACAAAAAAACATTTTAAACACTATTAAAACAAAACACTAGTATACTAGTATCCAACAGGATATATTTCCATGGAAGGAGTATGATGTGAATGTTTCTCATAGTTTGTGAGAACTGTTCAGGTCTTTAATTTCCAAAGCACAGAAAATTATTTTAACGCCCCCTGGAAAAAAAAGAAAGCCCTTTCTTGTAAGTTTAATCAAGAAAGGGCTGTGTAGTAGTAGAAGAAACAGTCCAGTTCTATTAATTGTCAATTTAAATGAAGTTGAACACCACCAGTTATTCAAGAAAAAAACTTGAAACATTCTGAAGAAGGTCATACAATGCCTTTCTGTAGGTAATACACAAAAAGCTGAGCAAAGGAAGTCCTACTTTCGTAGTTTTAACATCAGTATCATCTGACACGCACGTCCATATAAACATCCAGGGTGGTCTAGTGTAGAATGAACTGCAAGTATGTGCCAAATATACATTTTAATGGGTTTCAGATTTATTTACATGTATTTAAAGTACCATAATAATGCCAGGTTGTGTCAAATAACATGCTCACATCTTGACAGAGTCTTTTTGCATTCATACAGTCACTTGTCAAAGCACATCTTGTCCTCATTAGTTTGCTGTTAGGCAATTGTCTTGCTTTTCAGATATTTTTAGTTTCTCTGAACTGTTGACTTTTGCTAATAAACTAATTAAAAAAGGACACTAGTCTATAAAACATGCATACTATCAGACTTGTAATAGGTTTGATACAGTTAAAGACTAAATTTCCATTATATATCAGAACTACCAAATGTTACATAAATTAGAAGAACATATTGTATAAATCATTATTTGATTTATGTAACTAGTATTTCATAGTAAAGCACTCTGACAACATTTTTTTTTCTTTGGAACTGCTCTGAAAGCCTTTCATTGTAGTGGTGAAAAATAATACTTTTAGAAGTTGTGTAACATTTACTGTTATGTCTTGGTGAATGCAATTCAGACTTCATCTAGTTAATGCTGGAAGACTATAATAAAAAGATAGACCAAATGCAATCAATAATGCAAAAGAAAAAAGGCGCATTTATTTCTTCAAGACAAATATGAAAAAAAAAACATCAGATGCTGCAAAAACATGGAAACCATTTTGAGAATTTAAATTAAGTAGTTTGAGCTGAACTTTTCTACAAGTGCTTCTTTGTAATGTAAAGAAGCACTCACTTGTTTGTGAACTACTAAGATACACAGTACATTAAGGTTTTTTTTAAAAAAAGCTTTCATACTTTGTAGATATACTCAAAAAAAAGCCACATCAACAGTAATTATGCCTGAAAAAAAAACTAAACAACATTCCAACATTCCAAACACAACGGAACCACAACCCTGTCAGTCCGGACACTTTAATGCTACAATAAGTCACTACTACAATTCTCTAGAAGAGTCCTTTTCCTGCCTAACTAACACATAACAAAACAACCGCTTTTATTCAAAGGTTCTTTTCTGTCCTAGGATAAACTACACTTGTAAAAACAAGCAGGGCTCAATGACACAAATAACAAACACTTTGGACAAGCTAAGAAGGAAACAGGACTTCGAAGGTAGGATTGTTGCTTCCACAGCAAATTCAACATATTATATACAATGCAAAACAGCTGATTTCCACATGTAAACTGGGAACTCTTGAAACTGCACTGCACATACAAAAAAGAAGGAGAGAAGTCAGTTATACTGCAATCAACTTCATGAACTTGAACCTTTCTAAAAAAGTTGCTTCTTCTGTCTAGGCAGTCTGTATCTGAACAGGGGGCTCTAGCAGCTGTTTTGGGAAAGAGCTTATTTCTCTCTCTGGACTGACAAGCCATGAAACTCTCCCTTTGGAGCAGTGACAGCTCTCAGGTGATGGGGCTCCCAGCCAAGCTTCACAGCATTGCCCCAAGGGAAGAGCTAACTCCAAGCAGCCAGCTCTCCCGAGGCTCTGAACCAAAATCCCAGACAGTAAGTCTGCCCTGATAAGGGATTCAGCTGCTCCTGCTACTGCTGATAGCATCACAGATCAACTGTCTAGTTCACAGCCATGCTCTGGGGTTAGATGCGTACCGCCCCTTAGGAAGTCTTAAGTGTCTGTAGGTTGGGTTAAGCTCGCTCAAGTTAATTATAGCATTTTGATGCCTTCCTTTCCTATGTTTTGTTCTTTCTGGGAGTATTAATTTCAGACCTTTACGGTTTCAGTTTCTGGAAGAATTGCACACTTCCTGAAAAAAAACGATTGGCTGACAATTAACAGTTTCCGTTCAATACCGCTGCTTAGACACTACAGAATTTATAAGGGTTTATAATTTTTTAGACTGAAACATTGGTTCTTTATTTACTTATAAAAAGACACACACACTGTACACTAAGAATAGGTAAGGAGTCTCAGGCAGGTTACAGAATGTTTAAAAAGCTTAAATGTTTCTATTGTCAAGGGAAGGCTTACTAATCTGCAATTCAATGATCAAACTGCTTTTTTACATTAAATATACTAGGATGCAACATATTTAATGTTTAAACTATTTAAAACAAACCACAAGAGCATTCACAAAACATTAGCTTTATCCTGTTTATATACACATATAAGTACCCACTGTACATGGATAGTTTTCTATGAATTCGCACATGTGATGAAAAAACCCAACCCTTTAATGTTAAATAGAATATTTTCAAAAACACTCTTGTGACAAAATATGACAACAGTTAGTTTCACCTAAGGTCAGTTATAATCATGTGACTAATAGAAATGGGAAATTTGTGAATGAACTGTTTACTTATAGCAGGAACAAAATACTAACCTATTCTATGAATGTATTACACTGACTCAGTTACGCTGAACCATTGTTTTAACTGGGACTGATACCAACTATACATATCGATACAATCCTTAATTAAAAAGGAAGGTTATTTGGTACTCTGGAAATAAACCCTAAATAAAATGTAATAACCCGCTGAAAGATGTTAAAAGAGGGACACAAATCTTGTGAAATGATTTTCAGAAATATGCTTTCCCTTAAAAAATATTTGAAATATCTCAGAACAAAAATAGCATTTATTTAGTTTTTTTGTTGTGGCAGATTAAGCATCTCAAGATGCTAAAACACTAATGTGACCAGGAAAGGACACTTAACCCCTAGAATGACAGTCTTTGGACAAACAGAAAGTGTTACAGGTAAAAAAGAGAATTTTTTAATTTGCTCAGTAGCTTTTCAGTTTGACTATTATTTACATGCTTTTTGCAATCGCTGCCAATTTTTTTATGATTTCAATCAGTCATATGTGAACACACATTGAAAATAATTGCCATTGGGAATATGCCATTCTTTGAAACATTTTGCATTTTTCATTTCTAAACTGGAAAAGCCAGCACACATTTAATTTTTGATGGATATAAATGGAAACTAGCCACAGTATTTAATACAATTTTTTAAACCACAAGGATCAAGCACACAATGTCACACAAATACTACACAAGAAAGGTGTATGAAATACGTGTGTAAGGCTCTGCAAATTACGTGTGTAATATGTGTAAGGCTCTGCAAATAAAACAGCACCTACACTGCCCATATCACCCCCCCATAGCAGTTTGGGGTACCGCTGTGCAAACCCAACATACAGAACAGAAAACACCCTGAAAATCTGTTTAGTGCTTCTAAGACAAAGTCTCTGCAAGGACACTTTTTTACTTTGTAGACAAAGACGTGGGATACTTTTATATTAAGAATATATTTTAAAGTAGAAGATGGGAGATTTTAAACATATAGGCTTTCAGTACACCAACCACCAAACTGTACATACTGTATACATATTTTCATAAGCCTTACAGAAAATATAGAAGGATTAAGGATCTTCAGCTTAAAAACATAATGTTTATAACAATTATTTTTCAGCCAATTAGCAAACAAGAGAAAATATGATGGAGGTTTTTTTTTAAAAGCCAGAATTATATTTGTAGACATTTATAGGCCCATTCTAATGTCTAGCTTGAAGGTACAAATGGCTGCCCTATCTCATAAATCATCTGCAAGTAATATGGACAAATAGAATTGTCATCTTGCTCTTGGCAGTACAAAAACCTTATCTTCTCTGACTACTAACTGGAATCTACATAGATGTATCTCTAAACCAAATAAATAACCTTTAAAAAAATCTGTTTTTCCTTTTTGCCCCAACATCGATGCAGTTCTATTAACAAAAAGGCCTTTTTTACAATGGGATGAGCTATGAAATGACTGTTTTTCTTACTAATAATATGTATCTTATTTTATGAAAACTAAAAGGAAATAATAGGGTGATACTGTATTTCTCCAAAATAAATCTCTCATAACTTTCTGAAAGTTACTGTGTTTAAAGTTGCAAAAGGAATACAGTACACATGTGTAAAAAAAAGATCTACTGTATATATAGTACTGTATATGCATCACACATTTCCTTGCCTGTCATTTGGCCACTGGGACACAAAAGCAAATTCTGCAATGGAGTAATGATCCTTGAAGACTCCCCTACAACCTTATATGGCTCCTTATGAAGACCATAAGCATTCTTGCTACTTCACCTTGAGTGCTATCTAAATACTGTAAGTTCTTAATACATGCATATCCACAAAGAACATACTTATAATCTTAGTGATTCCAACAGAACCATAAATCGCAACTGCTTTTCTTTTTCAAATAGCAGTACTTACTTTTTTGCATAAGTAACTGGGGAACAAAAATAAAGAAACACACTTCACAAGTATCACTTACTAGTTGTACACAAATGAATATTAGAATTGTTCTTGAAATGGGTTCTTTCATTACTAATTCAATTTTGACATCTTCTCATTCCAATCTTGGAAAAGCAGCGGGATACTTATTTAGTAATTATACCAGGTTTTAGCGCTGGCAATTTGAGCTAAAACTTACATGTCAAATTCAAAAGGTTTTGAGTGTGAAATTTCAGTGAGATTTTTTTGTTTCTCTTCTGCAAAAAGATTGTTAGCTCAATGAACATAAAGCACTCAATATTTTTCCTGTGAGTAAATTGTAGGCAAATTACCTGCCTAATTGAGATACTATGAATTGGGAAGATTACCTACTGTGAAAATAAAGACCACATTGTATTATATTTAATTCTACAATTATTATTATTATTATTATTATTAGTAGTAGTAGTAGTAGTAGTAGTAGTAGTAGTAGTAGTAGTAGTAGTAGTAGTAGTAGTAGTAGTAGTGATAGTAATAATAAGCACTCTCGATTATTTTTTTTGTTGTAAAACTTAATTCATGATTTTAAATGCTGTTTTAATGGTCACACACTGTACATGGCTTAATACCACTGGACATTTCCACTAGTGCAACTAAGTCAAACCAATGTCTAACATGAACCTTACTGAGCATTCCTGGTGCAGGCTCAATATTTATTCACTGCACGATCCAAGCTGTGGCCCATGATGTCACACACAGTGTATGTGCAGTTTCTGGGAGAGAGCCCCGGTTTCAATTTTTAAAAAATCTATTCAAACCTTTTTTGCAGGTTTTCTTTTTTTTCTTTTTCACAGCACTGCTACAGGTTTGGGCTTATGCCCATTTTTCTTATCTCCAAACTACATCCACCATATATCTTTTCCATTTGAGACCGAAGATTCCAGATCTTCTTAAAAAAAAAAACTCTGCCACAACTGTGACAAGAGCCCTCACTTCTTCAGCGGGCCAGGTCTGAACTTTTCTTTCGTCGTCTGTACTTAGGGACACCTCTTTGTTTCTTTCTCGTGCAGTGATTGGGAAAACATGGTGAAACAAAGTCAATTATCCCTCCCCTTGATCATCTTATTACCAAGCCAGTAACAGATAGAATGTGAAGCTGAAGTTTCACAGATTGGTTCTCACTTAGTTTGTGAAAACAGTCAGCAGAAAGCAAAGCCAGAATCATACCATATGGCAACATGGAAACTGAAAAAATACAATGATGGTTATAATTACCCTGAAAAAGGGAAGGAATACTTTTGAGGCTGGAGATAAATCCATATAGCAAAGATGGTAACCAAAAGCAGAATGCTGACAACAACTAAAACAGAAGACAAGCAGGTTGTTTCTGAATGTTGAAGGCTGGTTGTTTTCATACCACCATTTAACATTGTGTTTGATTTTGATTCTGCATCTCATCACACCACATCAAAGGAATCTTTGAAGAGACAATGCGATACTTTGAATGAGAACTGAACTATTATTGGTCAAAGGAACTGTAAAGAGAGTAAGGCACAGACCAATCAATGTTTGAACTTCTGTCTCAAGAGGAAATGGTATGCCAGGTCATGGGCCTGGTACAGGAGATTGAGGGCAGCCAAAGCAATCCCCTTGGTGTCATTGGCCCCACTAGGATACCTATGCTCCCCATAAAAAGGGGGAAAGCAAAACTAACTCTTGAAGAGAATAATGACTATTTTCGAGAGAGAAATAAATTGGAAGGTGGTTCCAGAATGTTCTGTAAGACCCACTAAAACACAGAGTGCTGTTTGACTTTGTTCCACAAACTGGAGAGACAGGAATAATCCCATTCTACCTTAAAAGTCATGCTTTATCCTCTGGGATACCACTTTATCCTTAATTGTTAACTAAGGCTTATACTGTATGTGTAAAATGTCAACAAATTTGTATATGATTATTACATATCAAATTCAACACAATAATGTGACCTAGAATTCCATTATACATCAAATAACATCAACGTATGGATATATTTTATTTAACAAATGGCTAGCTTTTAAAAAAAATACATTTTAAATTATTCTCTGCCTTTGAACTGAATAAGAATACAAAGGGCTTTAAAAGATGCCAATAAATGTGCCCAAAAATAATGATTCAAGTTCATAAGTGCAAAACATACAAAGTTCAGTCATTACAAAGTCCTGTTTATCTCAGTCACAGCAGGAAATATTTAGAAGAATGTATTTTACACATAGTACCACAAAAGTGTAGTCCCTGTATGATAACTAAATTAAACTTTTATGGCAAAAAAGTATTCATATTTTGCTGATAGTTATAGTCGGTTAGCTGCATGTGCAGTAACAACAGATACATCATGACTGTAACCAAACTCTACCAAAGACATTTTAGCAGATTACCAACTGTAAGGTGAATTATCTATTGTAAGAGGCTACAACAGATTTCTAAAAATTAAATCACTAAAAATAGGTGATCAAATGGTTTTACTTCAAAGAACTGACTTGAAATGCTTGCTAAATCAAACAGAGCAGAGGTAGGCAACAAGATGAAAGGGTGGTTACAATAAAGAAGCAGACATTGTAATAAAAGAACGTCTGCTCAAATTAGGTGTTGTTTTGACTGCATGGCTTCTCAAAGTCTGTAATTTAAATGGCAATAATGGGACAGCAAAGTAAAAGGATACAGACAAGTAGCATGACAGGCCCTAGCGGTCTGTATTTAAAGGGTTCATCCACTAAATTGCAACCTTTGATCCTTTGCCAAATTAATTAGACATTTTGTCTGAAAAAGGTTAAGATGATTCATTAAAAAAAAACAGTACCTCCACATACAAAAAGACATTCTGCCGAAAGCTTTTTTTCTAATAAGTCATATGGATAGAAATTTCATGTGAAAACACACAGAAAACTCTCTTAATTTCCTGCAAAAACACCTTTATGATAGTTTGAATTACTTTTGGATCAGGTTGTAACTGCAGCTACTAACAAAACCACAATGTATGATAAAAAAAACACATTTAAGGCCCATTTCAAGTAAGGTTTAGAAAAAAAAAACCCCAATACACCTTTTCTAAGACTGAAGACAAATTCAGAAAAATCTAAAATCATATCTAGAATATTTTAGCCCAATGTTTTAAACGTGAAAAGTATAGGATTTACTGTATGAAGCTCTCTAATCAAATCCATGGTCAAATAGTTAATGCACTCTTATTTTATGGAGAGATGTATTGTTTCTTTGTTCCATTTCTAAAAAAATGATTCACAAAAAGGAATACATGATAAGGAATTTTGTTTTTTACTTTCTACAAAACAAAATCCTCCCTTTTTCTTGCAAGAAAAGCACTACGAAGATGCTAAGATTCTGCCCTTAGGTCACACTGGCAGCAAGGGCTCGAATCCAAGGGTGGTGTTCTTTTTGAAATATCATGTCTCCTTCTTCTGCTTCGTAATGTTGTTCTATGCAACTGTTCAGCCAGAGGGATTAATCCATTTCCATTGTAGCTTAGCACAGATGTTATCAGAACCCATTTATTAGAAGCAATGTAGGTAATGACCCTGAACTGATATAAGCTGTTCCTGGCACTGTTACAAGAAAAGGTCAGTAATCTAATATATTCTATGTGTAGAGCACTGATGAGCGTAAACAGGCAGGACTGTAAGTACATTATGGAGTTATGTTCAGAAGTAATTCAGTCTATACAGCTTTCAGTGTTATAAAAACATAACATGGGGAAACCATGAAATGATGAAGGAATTGCATTTTGTATTGGGAAACAAGCAAAGAAATGTGTCTGTAGTAGAACAGGCATTCTCATCTTATTTTGACCTTCAAGTCCTATCTGTGTATTTTTTTCTGATTACTAAAGGGGAAGTGGTTGTTTTTTGGGGGAATGCCCTGGCTTCCTCTTGCTAAAATGGTACAATAAGAGCTTTGTCTTTCGGGCACTTTAAAGAAGCTTTTAAATTATTATATCAAGTCTTCATCGAATAAGCAGAATGTGATGGCTCTAAAAAATAACTTGTCACTGTTCACATGGAAAACTGCTCATTTCTCATAAAATAAGACTATAAAACAACATAAAGAGTCTTTGCAGTTAATACTGAACTGAAAATATATCTCCCAGACTAATCAGATTAGAGAAGAATGAGTTAAGAGAGGTTCTTTTGAAATGGAACTGTAGTTCATATGACAGACAAAAAGAAATCACTCTGTTAATCCCCTTTAAAGCCAAACACCTGCTGATGGTACTGGAACCATAAAACTGAGCCTAAGGCAGTTAAGAATCCAGGATTTAAAGCTGACAATTACAGAGCAGGTATGCTATACAATCCAATTAGCAAAGGGCCAGGAAACAGAAGTTTTTATGGTCTTATAAAAGGTCTGATGAAAACTATTTTTTTTAAACAGGTTGTTTATGATACCTTGGCGCTAACCATAAAATCCCAAAACCTGTATGCCCTTGGCTATCAGTGGATATTAAATGTAAACTGTAACTGAACAAAAACTGTGTCTGAAATGTCAAGTTTAGCAATGTCATGCTAAAGTCAGTGAGATGTTTTTTTTTGTGTAAGGGAACTATAAACCTATTGTTACTATGTGGACTTCCTCTATATTCTTCAAACCAAGTTGTATTCAATTGCATTTCATTACAAAATACTGTGAAATGTATCTGCATTTTATTCTCTAGAAAAAAAAAAAGCTAACATATATTTCCATACACAATATACATGGTATTTTATGTTTTGAAACATGTAGACAACATACAGAAATCTCAAAAGCTATGCTTAAAACCATATTAACCCAAGTAAATGCATAAATGCACACTGTGGTGCCCTGGCTCTGACTACTACCTATAATATGAAGAAATACATTCAAAAAATGTACTAGACTGCCATTTTTTAATTTTTATTTTACTGTTTGTTTTATTTACAAAGGCTTTTTTCACACATTCAGGTAGATTCTGCATCATGTACAGTACTTGCCTTCAGATGTCCTCTGCGATGGAAAATTGAAAAACGGGTTTCTTGGTAATTCAGTGTTCTAAAAATACTTTCCTTGTATGGTTCTACTCATTTTCATGTTAAGCATGTTATTTCACTGGGTCAACAATGGCATAATTAAAAGAAATGTAATTCTTAATGTCATTAAACATTTAGGTTCCAAAAAATATTTGCTTTGTATGGACAAGATGGACATCTGAGTGTTCTTCGATTTCAAATGTCGAGGCGCCATCTCTATAAAATGTAGACAGGCTGATCTAACAAGTTCTATAAACACCTGTTTCTGTGCTCAGCAAGAGCTGCCCAATTCAAGTTAGCTTCAGTCAAGTGTGAGAGAAGGTCTCCTGTCTCAGTATGTATTCCGTGACCCATGCTGGAGGATTAATTTAAGCAGCAGTTCAACATGCTGCAGCACAGATTGCTGAACTGAGTTAAAGAATAGAAGAGCTAGACCTTAGGTTCATGCAAGACAGAAGGGTACGTTAAATGCTCAGCTGACAAAAAAAAAAACTTGCTTAAAAGTTATTTGTTCAACATGCTTGCTAAGGAGGTTTCCCATTGTAAAAGGGGTGCCACTACACCCTAACTCTTTTCATGATCCTCCTTAAAACAGACTCTTTTGTTTGCATGGGATTGGAATCACCCAGCACGGAACAGTAGTCAAAGGCCTGAGAATTACTGTTAACACAGTGGGACAAAAAGAGTAGAGGAGAAAGACAGGAATCGAATCCCTGTGTGAATGAGGGACAGGAAGCAGAAGCAGCTGGAAGAATTGAAGCTTGTAAAATACAAGTGGCTTCTGAGCAGTTATTAAATCTAAAAAAGAGGGAGGAAAAGGGGGACATGCAATTTGTTTCAGGGACCACTGCAAGGACCTATCACCAGAATAGCAGGCCTTTAAGCTGCAATGTCTTTAATTTACCCCTATGTGACAGCTGCTTCAGCGGTTACCACAGAAAAAGAAAGACTCCGAAAAAGAAAAAAAATTATAGCTTTCTGGCCTCTACTTTCATATCCATGTTACCTATAATCCTCCAGTTCCAGCTTGTCTGACCACTTGACAGACTGAAAATTATTTACTGCTCCTTTTAGTGAGGATAAAATATGCAATGATTCTAAGTGGTTGTGGAGTCATCTTGGGAATACAAAATGGCAGCTGAATTCACAGAGCACTAATTTCCACATTTTTGCCTCCTGCCCTTTCAATTACTCTTATTTTAAGGTTGTTTGATTGAAAGTGCCAACAAAATTCCTTTAATACTGTAAGGGGAAGAAAACATTCGAGAACTGAAATAAAGTAAAAAGGGCAAACAGACTCAAACAGGAGAGTACATTCTCCCCACATAAGAAATAAAACTCAATAACAAAACAAATCATCTTTGAACTACACCTAAGATTTATATGAAAGTTTATATCAAGTGAGATATCTGAAGTTCCCTGAAAATGATACAGATTAAAAAAAATAAAAGTGTAGTGGAATGAAAACACTGATTTCCGTTTACAGGTCCACACAAATTGTATAGCATGTACTGTTATTTACACAATCTTTTCAGCTACAGAAAATGTTGTTTTACTCTCCAGTATTAAGCACTTCAATAGCTTTAGTTATCTGTGTATGACCTGAATTCTGACTAGTTAATTTAGAAAATGGTAGATGTCCTACTCAAGTAATGTACAAACTGAGCTTTATATATGGCTTAATAACTATTATTTTATAGCCTATCACACAGAATTGCCAAATATTTCAGGAAAAGGCAGGTGGGGATGAACTCATGTGGTAAACATTTCTCATCTCTCCAGAGAAGCTCTTGTGTGCTCTAACCAGGCCTCTAATGGCAGACATGACTAACACGTGGTTGCACAGTGGCAGAGACAGATGCACACTAATGAGCGGACAGCTTTGTCAGAATATCCTTCCAATTTGACAGGCCTTTCCAGCTATGAAGGCACCCTAAACTTACCTTAATTATTTCTTAATTTTGTGGCACACCCACCCAATGTTTTAGCTCAGCCTGAGGGACGTTTCTTCTTACAGTATGTTTCACGAAGCACTGAGGCAAAGACCTGTAACATTTCTGGTCACGTTCCATCTATTTCTAAAAGACAAAATGGAAAAAATATATATATATATATTCCTTTTCAGATTTTAGGCAATTTGGTGAAAGCTTTTCAGAAACAAATGACAACTTTGCTTGTTAAGATATTATCTATGAAAAATATAAGAATGGCAAGCGTTTCAAAACCAGTGCAACAGAATCAGCCATACAAATTAACACCTCTTCATTTGTAAAGCTGCCCTTTATTTCCTCATTCTCCTTCCACCTTCACAAGATATTTGTAAAAAGCAGATCACTCAATAAGAGTGGAAGTCATAGATTTTTTAGAACCGTAAATTAGCATACATGAACATGATGTACTGTAAGAAAGAAGTATTCCAGAAAAGGGTTAATAATTTTAATTTCAGTCGGTAATTTTGTTAATTCCAATTTCTTCTCAATCTATCAGGAGTTGTGTTATGCAACTAAAAAATGCAATGTAAATTCCCGAGTGGTGGACATTACCTTACAAACCTGACAACTGTGATTTCTCTCGAGCTATGCTAATAACACAATGTAAATTTAAACACACACACACACAAAAACGAACCCTACTTTTGTTTAAAATGACAAGCTGCAAGCAGAAAATACATCAATAGCTCAACCTGTATATTGGTATGTGCAGACAGGTATCTTAAAGCAAGGAAAGGATAAATCTGATCCTGCTATTTATATTTCAAAAATTGCATCCAGCTGTATTTCCATTCAAATTATTTTTTTAGGTACAGCTGCACAGATAAAGGAACAGAGTCAAGCAAATACAGCACAATGAACATAATACCAAAGCTTCCTGCCATTCAATTAGGAAGTTATCGTGCATAAGGCTAAATATGTGCAATTGCTCACAGGTTGTCCTATTTATCACTCTCTGTAGACCTTTCCATATTTAATCTACATTCTCAGCACAGAAAAAAAATGGTGACAGTGAGCCTTTGTTTCTCTCAGTCTCTCTCTCTGTTAGTTGTGAGGCATGTCTCGGCAGCCGCTCAGACTGAGAAGGCACACGGAGGAGGGGTCTCTCAGTTATTTTTCAGGTTCTCCCATTTCTGCAGTTTTCTGTCAACTCAGCAATACCAGAGGGGCTTAAAAAGGGGGACAGCTAAACTCCTACCTCAACAGCAACTGCTAAATTATAACTACTACTACCACTGCTAGGCTCACATGCATACAGAAAAAGATAACAAGAAAGCAAATACAGTACCAATAAAAAAAGAGCAAATGAAAGGACTTATTTAAATGCTGAGAAATGCTCCCCTTATACAGCAAACTAATCACAGGGAAAAAAAATAATTGCTTATATTTATTTTATAAAAAGGAAATGGTCAAAAATCATTTAAACATCATTTTCCAAGTGTTGATTCAAATTTACTTTGGATAATGCCATTAAGGAAACAAAGTTTGTAGTAACTGGAAGTCCATTCAAGTTTGACTCCTAATTCATAACTCTGATACAAAGCTCACACATATACTATTAAGTGCACCAGAAGAGCTGGTAAATATCCTTGAACTCAAATGAAGGCTACTGAAGAAATGTCTTCTTAATTTCTTACGTTAATCCTACAGATTTTCAGCATCTTCTTTCAGTATCACTTTCTTGCAACTGTTCAGAACATCAAATGTGTGCAGATATGCTAAGCTTTTTAAAATGGCTGTCTAGCACTTCAGCTGTCAGATCAATAACTAAAACTAATTAATAAACATTACATTTTCATGCATGTTTCTGCTTAATCCTTGAGATCTCATTAACATGTTTGTCTAATATATACTGGCACTGAAACTCTCTGAAGCCTTGATCACACTACCCTGGCACTTTCCACAAAACGCGATCGCACTGTGATCTGTTAATTAATCAATGAGACAGATGAAGAAAGTGTCACGCTATGAAGAAAATGCGAGTTGGACAGACTACAATCGTGGGGGATGGGTGCAAGTATCCTGGCTACTTAACATATACAACAGTCCCGTGCAGAGGAAGACAGTCTTATTTTAGCTCGGGCTATTTCATTTTTCAACACTCAATGAACTAGATATTGCCCCCAAGAATATAATTTTATCCTTTTTTTTTTTAAACAGACAGACCGCCAAGAGGGATCATCACTGCTTTTACAGCAATAATTATGTAAGCATTTACTACACGGCTCATCACTATTTGTTTAAAAGGAGTTGTTTTTGTTTTGATAAGATTAATACTTTTAAAGTATTTGAAAAACAGCTGGCTCAATACTTTTTTTGGAGAAGTAAGTGTGACTTCTGCTGATTTTTGTTTTTTTACTGACTCACTTAATGCAGTATCAAGTTATCAAGACAAAATGATAGCCTGTTGAAGCAACAGTTACTATAAACCAAGTACATTATACAGAAAACAAATAATTCTATAGACTGAGATCGTCTCAAAATCCTTAAAATCCAGGCTTATTTGGAAATAAAATAAAAAATTGCCTTCTCAAACAAGAAGACATTTAATTCAAGTTCATAAAGGATAGTACGAAAAAAATAATCTTTAGCCTGAAAATGTTTTTTTCAAATGCAGCTCATAATATAGCAGATAATATTCTCTTCAGATATTCTCCGAAGTCCATCTGACAAATTATTCAAACACTCAAAACTATAAATTAAAACTTCTGATTTAAAATGTTAAGCTAGTGAGATTAATAAATGAACTTTAAAGACTTCACAACATGCTTGCAGAAAGCATCCAGAAACTTAAATGCAAATAATTCTGGTAGAGTTCTTAAAATGTTGTGTTTTTATTTTTTTTTAGGGAGTGATAATTCATAATAATGAATAGCATTCATATCATTCTATTTATCCCAAAGCATTTTAGATGTAGGAGGGGACCCACTTCATTTACCACTGAAGTGCAGCACATAGCTGGGTGCTAGGTGGCTGCTGTTATGTGCCAGCAACCCCACTACACAGCAGATCAAGTGGATAGTGAGACACCGATTCACCCAATTAATTAATTAATTTTTTCAAACCTAGAGTGAAATTTAACCAGGACACAATTAACGCCTCTACACTCCCAAACAGTGCCATGGAAGTTTTAATGACCAAGTCATCAGAATATTCCAAATCTAAAGAATCGCATCTTCTACAGCAGGTGGCCACAGCCACCAAAGTGGTGAATGAGTTTGGAAATTATGGCCCAGAAGGTCTGTCCATCACTTAAACCAGAAACAGGGCATTAGAAGCCACCCATGATCCTGTATACTGGCCAGCTCCCAACTTGCTTTGCTTCAGAAATCAGATAAAATCAGGCTACAAGGTGATAATGCTTCTGTCAAGAAGTAACCAAAAATGTGACTAAGAACCTGGCCCTTGGAAAGCAACTGACAAGAGGAAATGCCAAGCCAATTAGAAGAACTGAATTGTGCATAGTACTTTTAATAATGCATTCTTCAAATGATCTCTACAGGTAAAGTGCTATTAAACAGGCAATTAACCTAAACTCCAAAATTAACTCTAAGCATGTCTAAATTATGCAGTTTTAGTCCTTAGTCAATTAGTATTGATTAAAGTTATCCTTCACATTTTTTGTAAGATAAATTGAAATAAATACATAATATAAACAAGCACTTCACTCACAAATGAGTAACGTAATTTGTTTTTCAATGCAATTAAAATATGATATGTTTAGCATGTCAAACTTTTACAATTGCATAAAGAATTTAAAAGCAAGATGTTGTAGCGCACTTCACTTTAAGCTATTTGGAGAGTATTTGATTTGTGAGATTTACAAATGTGCCAGTGCAAACACAAGAAATAAAAGATCAAGAGTTCATTAGAAAAAAAAAAGATCATGAGGTTTTAATTAGTTATACAGCAAAAACGGAGTCCTATACATATTTGAAACTGCAATTGAAGCAGGAAGTGTGGATTTGAGTTTATTTTTGAATTTGCCAGAAAGAATGTGTGTCATTTCCTGGTATTCCTATTTCCATATGAACCTACATTTCAAGACAAAAGAGCACAATTTCCAGATCGAAATAATTCCAAATGGTAACCTGCATTCTTAATATTCATACTGCCAATAAAAATCTACTTTTAGTCAAAACTACTAATATATCTTCTGTTTTAAAGTACGCTTGAACATGCAGTTTTCTTTAATAGTGGACTGAATGAAACCAGCTCGCTGAATATGAACTATTTTGTTGGCAGAAAAGAGAGCAGAAAAAAATATACTTTTGTAATCCCATCAGGATTCTATGATAGCTTAGAAGACAGGACTGCTTTAATTCATCACTCACTAACTAATTTCTTTAAGACTTCCTTGTCTTTTGATGTTGTGATTTGACATTTGTATATTTCTAGCGCAATTGACAGCTAGCTAGAAAACTACACGGAACATGAGATACAATTTAAGAGAGAAAGAAACTTTCAAAAATCATTCAAAGCCCAACCATTCTTTGGAATGCAGGAGAACAGGGCGATGCTTGTTCTTGTCAATATATAAAGCAAAATCACGCACTAACATTTTACTATAAAGCTTAAGACCAAAGAACTGGATTAGTAAAACCTAACATTTCCATATTATTTTTGTTTTGTAGAGATGAAAGTTCTTCAGAGAAATAAAACCCCATCACAACTCAGCCTGCTTTTCAATTATTTTTTCTTTCCTAATACAGCAAAATGGTCTTGAAAATTACTGTACGTTTCTCATAATAACAATTTAAAATATACATAAGATCTAGCTTTATTACACTACACAGTAGCATACATGGAACAATTTAGAATACATTATGGATACTGCAAAATAGCCACCAATGTCTAAAAACTTGTACACACTGAAGAGACGGAAGAAATCAGGCAAATTACACAAAGGAAGTCCGTAAGCCTCTGAGAAAGCTGAATTGTTAAAGCAATCTGAATCTATTTCAAGAAACAAATGCATTTGGAAAAACTTATCCAGATTGAATTTAGGAAGGTGACAGGGCAAGTATGCAGGAAGGCAGTATGCTCAGTAATCAGGTCCACAAACCTCATGGGATAATTCAATTCTCCGCTTTCACAAATACATTGTGTTTTATAGTGTGTACTGAAGCAATGAATGGCCTCCAGGGAACTACATTTACTATCCTCCCATCTCAATTAAACAAGTGGGAACAAATTATTCTGATTTTTATTACAGGCTACCACATTACATATGCTCTTGGTCATTGTAAAAAAAACCTGGTTTACCATGTATGAGAATTCACCAAGCAAGAAAAAAAATCTGCTATAGTATAGAGATACTTTGTTACTAAAGCACACACAAAATAATATTTCCAGTTATATAAACACTAAGGGTTGGTTTCACAAACAAAGATTAGCTATACTCCTAGATGTGTTTACTTGAAATAACATTAGCCAGTCTAAGATTAGTACTAATCAGTGTCTGGGAAACCACTGGTGAATACTTGGCATTTCTTTGGCTTTACTTTTTAGATTATTTTTTACACTTTTATGCAATAATGGGGAAGCACTTAATCTCCACACTAATAGAAACTACAAAGTTTTCACTTGGGGAATATTATATAGTTGCTTTGAATGATAATGCTACGTAAATAATCACACATTGGCTTGGATTGAAGAAGCCATCAATTTTTGGATCTCAAATACAGAACCACTAACTGTTGCAGTTAAAAATATCAATATAAATATAATAAGCCCTAAAACCACATGTTGTACAACTTCCATTTCAAATGTAATACTAATTGTCTGATAGGACACTTTCATTCTCTTTTGAGGCAATTACTATTTGAGTGCAACATTTGAGGTATTTTCCTGTCCTAGAAATAGCTTGTCTTATGAACTGATGAAAAGCTAAGACCTGCAAAATGCACCTGACCAGCTGCATTGATTGCGCCAAATGGGTATAGAAAGCTGGAAGCCAAAGGTCAAGCACCCTTTCAAGAAGACAACCAATGTGGCCTTCAAAAAAGAGCAGAATGCCATTTGTTTATTTACATTTGTCGGAAATACATAAAGATTTAGTTTAAAGCACTTTAATTCTATATTAGTCTGTTCCAAGTATCAGTTTCTCTAGATGTCAGTGACTTGCCAATGTTGTTCTTGTAAACGGTTTACTGTATCTAACACCTGCATTGAATGAAAGAAGTCATGCTACAGAAGAGCGATGTAACTTGTTCCTTAACTCCTTTCTGTGTTTTAGTGTGCACATCTCCTGCTGCAACAGGCCAAATCATTTTCCCAGCAGTCCCCAAGGAGTAAAACTACAAAGAGAAAACTGATATCATCTCTGTTCATTTCAGAGGAATATAAGTAATGATAACACCCACTTCTTCAATTTTTCTGAGACCCCAGTCTGATTCCAATTAATTCAGTAATTAAATGAAATCAGACTGAATAAAGTGTTTTTACAGTTCCTTTGTTGGATGGTGATGCAGTTTAAAATGGTAATATAACCACACTAAATTATTTTCATTCCATTTTAAAGATATGTGAAAAATGGTCAAAGCTTGTCCTCTGTTACAATCTTTGAACTGTATTACTGTCCACTATGTGTATTAACACTACCATTTTCTAACTGCTTTCTTTAATACACGGCTGTGGGGATCCTGGTGCCTATCCTGGCAAGCCATTGCAGAACAATGAAAGGAAAATTAATTGTTAACTATGTGGATAAGTGCTATAACTATTAACTACAATATGTCATATGATGTAAAACAAATGTAGGCCTTTTGAACATGAACTTTAACAAATTCATAATTTCCTAAAAGAATGCAGGCCTAATAAAGGATCCTTGTGTATCTTTTGTTGAATTGCTGAGCTCTCCTGTAGCTGAAAAAATAATACTTGTTTAATCTTTACTAACATTGTAATTCACATTCAGAATTTTTCTGCTGCTATATTTTTTCTAAGTCACTATGCCGATGACTTTGAATTTTATATCCTCTTGGACTGCCTAATAGATGCCAGTGCTTTACTGGTACAGTACATTAAAACAACATGCTTACTTTACCAGAAAATGGGTAAACTTGAATAAAAAATGGTATTGATTGCTATTTCCAAAGAACACAATTATCTATGTAAAATGCACATATAAGCTAGAATTAATTTAATACAACCATATCTCTAGGGTTGCCCTTAACTAGACCTCAATCTAACTGATATCATTTCAGACAAGAGTATCATATACAGTTAAAAGTGACTATAAATACAGAGCTCAGTGTTATTGTTTTTAAGTTCTAGAATTTCACTACTCAAAAAGTTTATAGATATTATTTAACAAAATACAAAACCGGGTAGGAATCCTGGTAAGATTCACTGAAAAATATCTTAATGATGATGCTGTTTACTAAGCTACCATTCACAGAACACCTTTTGGTCAGAACTCTAAACAGTACCTGTAGACCTAGCAAATACAATATTTTAGCAATAATACCTTTCATCTCTGTGCTTCATTGCATCTTAACTGTTCCTTTTCACATAAAATAGCTAATCTGAGACAAACACTCATACTGCTTCTGACATGTTGTCAAATTTAAATGGGATAATTTTTTTTAATCACGTAAACTCGCACTGAATTAGAATTCACATCCCAAGCTAAGATGACAGGGCATTAATCCTTTGCATCCCTCTGTCAATACACTAAGTCTAGTTTAGTCACCTCCTACTGAATAATTCCCTTCCTACGTTTGCTAAATGCACTGCTCTTGAATGCAGCAAAATGGTACCCAAATGTTTGGTTTTCGCATCCAACAATTAAATCTGTTATTTCTAGAAGCCAGTAGCAAACTTGTATATTCCAGATTGTGCTACATATCAATGAGAAAGGAATATAAAATGACTCAGTAGGTCCTGGGTAGCTTTATCTGAACAGCAGCAGACAGAAGGGACCTGGAACATGTCTGGCCCCTTTGATTTTTAAATGCATCTCTTTGCAGAATTCAATAGCCCTATGCTCCATTATTGATTGTCAGGGAGGCCTCACTTTGTCTTTCCCGGACAAAGAGTGTTAAAATTAATTGTTTGTAACAGAGCTGAGATGAGAAAAGACATTAGTGGACTCGCTGGTAATTCTGTCCATAGTAAATTTCATTGACTTCAACCAGCAGATCTACAAATGGCAAGGGTAAAATGACTGTGGCGAAATGATTGGAGTGCTAAAAACCTAAATGCAGCAATTACAAACCAGAGACCTAAGCACCTGTTAATCTCAATTCAGCCCTCACAAATATAAAAAGTAACAAGTTTACCTTCAACACATAAAATTGTAACTACATTAATTCTTAGTCAATGCAACAAGAAATAGCTAATTCATTTAATTATTGAATGAGAATAATGCGAATACCAAAACAACTTTCGAGTTCCTGAGAGGACAAATAAATTAAACACACCTAGCCAACAAAATTCAGTTTTCTTTTTGAATAACTAGCTCTCTACCAATAAATGTGTATTTTTTTTTTTTACGAATTCAACCCAGATGTTGAGAAAAATTATGTAAATTTCCACATAAATCACTTAACTAGGCACATTGAAGGTTAAGGACAAGTGGGTCTTTCATTCTGGCATTTAAGTGTAGACCACAAATACCATTAGACTCAATCATTGATCCAAGAGAGGCTTTGCAGTATTATTGTCAATTTCCATTTTGCAGTTGTTTTTGTCAATTTTGAAAAATGAATATTGATTTGGAAAGAAAGACTTAGCTCGAAAGAAGATTTTATAATCCGCTAAATTAAAAATCTCTAAACCTAAAATGTTTTAATCCCGTTCCTTTGGGGTCTCAACCACACATGAGGTGTGAAATCTGCACATTTCTTCTGCTTGGTGAGGGACTGCACCTGGAGCAGGGAGGAGCATTAGAGGCCAAAGGTCATTCCTAGCAGAGGCATTGACTAAACAAGACTTTACACTCTCTGAAAAGTCCAGACAACCCCTGCGGCGTCTTCTCACAACATGTGCTTTCTTCTTTTCTAGACACAGTAATCCATAAATACACTCAAATCACCAGCAGCTCAATTATCCTGCAGTTTTCCATTTTCTGCCCTTACATAAAGATTTGGAAACAATTAACCTCTTCATTGCCATGGTATTTATCAAAAAAGGAATGGGAGAACTATAGTTTAATACGTCCAAAGTAATTTTACACCTCGGAATATAAATATAATGGAAGATTGCATGCCTGTGCCGCGTTCTTTAATGTTAAATGTAAATCTCATTACCAATTGATTTATGAAGAATACATTTTTTACTTGAGGCTTATTGATTTTTTTTTCTACTTGGTTTTTCATTGTTTTGCTGCTTCTCTTCATTCATTATACATTCTGGTAAAATGTTGGGAAATGCTCAACTGTTTTTATGGATTTAAAAATTGTTAACAATTGAGAAATATATACATTCCCCCACTTATGCATTTATACTTACAACTCCCAAGAGAAGCATAAAAAATACATTTTGCTTTGTTATTTAACTTTTCAAAGGAGATAAATCAAACCATTTTCAATCAAATAACTCTTGAACACCACACAGGAAACCATATTTTTGGGGCACTGTGATGAAAAAGAAATTTAAAAACGACACTTCTAACATGGGACACAATTTAATTTAAGGGGATTTCCAAGATTTTAACCAATAACCTTTTCTCATGCAGAACAACATAAATATGAAAGCAACTATTAATTCGTCAACAGAAACAAGCTAAGCTGATATAAACGTAATTAACAGATTAAGTATACCATTTTTGATTTGCAACAAGCATGGTAACAGACTGTTTTTTTTCTTCCAGTACATGACCAACGATATGCAAATATATTGTTTTTGGTTTTACCAATTGTTTCATCCGAAGGAATACAACTTTTTAACCTTTCTTTTCAAGCCTGCAAAAAAGTTAATGCATGTAAAAGCAAAAAGTGAAACTGAAATATTAATGCAAACTCCATAATGAATCACAGGGTTCATCTGTAACTTACAAATACTTAACATTACGGTCTTTACCTTTGTCTCTTGAAATCTGCTCACATGGGCAGTGATCAAGCCGTTGGTACAATGTGCTCAGTACTGCTAGTGCTTTCCTTTGCCTGTCTGCCCTCTTTGACTATTCAGCTTTTTCCCCTTAGTCTCAATCAACGGCCTCTTCTGGAAAGCACTTGAGGGCCTCCTATTCAGTTTCAGGTAGAGTGCTTCGAACTATAAGAAAAGGGAGAGAAAAAAAAAGGTTGTGGCTTTCATTGTGCAGTGAGGGTTGGAAAAGATCATGGCAGACTAAAAAAACTGGACAATCTATTGTGCTGGCAAATTCATTTTAATGCCCATGTGTTCCAGGCTTCCACCCTCCCACCCCCCGATAAAAAGTATATTTCAGTCTTGCCCTAATGCAGCTTCTCCAATGTATATTCTCTTCAGTCAACCAGTATGAAGTTTTTATTTTTATTTTCGGTCTTTCACAGTTTCCACTTGAACAAAGTAAATCGAAGTTTTACGGCGTGACATAAACATAAACATATTTTTAGCACATTCACATTACTTCTTGCTACACATTGGGTTGTCTAAAACCCTTTGTTAGGTAGCAAAGAAACGAGAACTTTACAAGTCTCTTTAAAAATGGGACATTTCAATTGTAGCTTTCTGTGTAAAAAGACCCAAAGGTGCAATTTTAAGATCTGCACATGGATTCCATACAGGCAAAGGCATGTTCAGTTGTAATGTATTTTTCTTGAATAAAGCAATGAGGTTTAGAAAAAATGTATCGGACTTTCTATAGTAACAGTTCCTATGGAAAAAAAAGCCAGTTTCATCTGGTTTTGATCACCATACAATCAAATCTTTTTCTTACAGTTTCCCCGAGCATTGCTCTGTTAGAGTAATAATATAAATGAGTTGTCTAAAAACGGTCTCAAAATAAAGCATGTCAGCACTGAGAAAATGTTTAAATGTTTCCTCATTTTTCATTTCACAGTGTTGCAGTCTCCACAAAGATGAGATTGATGCATGGGGGTCTCACAAAGACTCTACTGATTTCTGCACTGGGCCTTCCTCTACGCACGGTAAATTAGAATTGAAATTCCTCCGAAGATTTCATTTAGTGGAATTTTTAAGCAGACCAGGAAGAAAGATGTTATTGAAAAGGTAAAAGCTCATCTAAATAAGAAAAGAGTCACGTGGCCATCTGTTTTTTGCGACGTCTTTTAAAACTTTTGTATGAACGCAGACATTTTAAGTACAGATACCCTTCAACTGTGTGTGACTTCTTATAATTCACTCAAATAAATATCCATATGTATGCCACCATGTAAATCTTAGACGAAAACAGCAAAAATGTTGATAGACATATTTAGTCACAAAGCTAAATATGATCAAAGGGTAAGATGATAAAACAGCAACAAATTGGTAACAAGAGAAACCTAGCGCACTATTACACCATCTGTGAATGAACATATTACAGCCATTGCCAAAAAAAATTGAATGGTGAACATGCTTTGGTCGCACAACTTTTGATGACATATTGTGTGGAAAATGTACAGGACATCCCACCATTCGGAGCACTCAAAGCTGAAATACTGCAGAGGGGTGTCAAAAGATCTGGTATGAAAAGAAGGGGAGAGGGGGGACGGGACACTGCTGTCTTTAATATTTCCACAGCATGTTTAAGACTGCCATTCCTGATCCACACACAGCAGTGGAACAGGCCTGCCTTGCGTGCTGGCTCCTTGATTGTAGAGGGGGGAAAAAAAAACTGGCTGCAGTCCAGACAGACTCTAGCTCTGTTGATCATTATGTCTAGCCTTCAGGTGTCTCAGCTCGCAGTGGGCGGTGGTTGGGGGGAGGTGTAGATAGCAGAAGAGCCAGACAAAGAAGGAATAGACCAAGCATTAAAAAAAATACAGATATACAATTTTAATTAGGAGATTCACCGCTTTAGTGACTTTCTGTGTTCTTATGCTTTATACAGTGCACTAGCAGGGACTGGGTAGACAGATTTTATAAGACATAATAATTAAACACATCTGGATCCTTTCAACATCAAACACCCTGACAGTTAATTCCAATTAAATTAAAATCTGAAGAATCAGAATTTTAAATAGAGGTTTACTGTTGTCCCTACATGTTCTTAATATAGTTTACTTTCGGTAGTATACATTTACAGTCGTTTTTCGTTTTTCTTAGATAAAACTAAAATTATATTTCTTAAGTTAAGAGGTCAGGTGTCTAACACTATTAAAATGCATTCCAGCTAGAATCCACTCTTTGCGTACCATGGAAAAGGACGTCAATTACTATAAATTAATACATATTTTTTGTCTTAAAAAAAGCTTATTCCATGCAGTAGGTAGTTGTTTCAATCTCTAAAGCATAAATGTTATTTTAAAGCTCTCTAGTACCCCAGATGTAAATGGCCCGTTTTTAAACAAGGCAGACAAGATACACCCTGCATTTGCTAAGTAATTTTAGAGCTATGTGCCCTCAAGTGCTCCTGCCTTCTTGTGCAGCTAATTATAATAACTCAACCATGTCGACCGGCTGGACAGTTCAGCACCCTTGCGAGAAGGGTCAGCGAGTTTATCGTTATTTTTTAATGAGTATGGTAGCAAGATTCCCATTACATCCAAGCACCGACTGCAATAAAATACCGGGAACATGTCTTATCTTCTCTGTCTGAACAAAGAATCACACTGAGTACAAAATCGGCGGAATATGTTCACTGCACGCAGCTCCTGGGGTTTTTTTTTCTTTTCGGGGAATCGCAGCGTATTCTTGCAATATCCGACCCTCTCTTCCGCTGTCCGATTGTGAATTAACACTTTCTCTAAACCGATGTCGTTTAAACAGCAGACAAATCGCAGGGAAGTAAATCCAACTATTGAATAAAAAGAGTAATACTTACAATGCGTTGCCAGTTTACCATTTTAATATAGTCTGAGTGTGCAAGGTGTGAACACCACAGCAAGGCGAAAGTCCACTGGAAACAAGGCTCAAAAGATGTTTCACTTGGAATTGTAACTCTTTAATAGTTACTTGTTCACAACACATCCCATTGCTGTAGTTTTAGCTTCTGTCTGCGGCTCTGAAGTGAAGTCTAATCTGTCCATGTAAAAAGACAAGAGAAAAAGTGGTCATGTGAGGTTTGAAGAGTCGCACTATTGGCTAGACAGACATATTTTGATAAGGCTGTTCTGTTCCCTATTGGGCTAGGACGAAAACTGTAGAAGTGCAGTTCCTCCTAGACGCTCAAGCTGCTGGTATGTGCAAGAATGTATGAGTGATGGGATATTTTTTTCAAGAAGCGAGAGAGCTGAAATCATTTTTAGGCAGGGGTCAGGAGGGAGGAGAATCTTTAACCGCTCCAAATTCATAATGTTGTTGCGTTTGCTTTTGTTTTCAATGAAGCAATGAAAATGAAAGAACATACAACTCGACAAGATCAAATTCGTGATCTTTCAGACTGCCTTGAGAAGCAAATACATTCTTAATGTTCTAAGGTATAGTAATGATGATACACTCAAAATAGCTGAAAGCGTTTCCATTTTCATGCATCTGGTTTTTTTTTGTCAATTTCCTTTAGTCTCTTAACTGAAAACTATTACAAAGCAAGCAAATCATTAGTTCTAATTGTCCTCAGTAGCGTTCTTCTTTCGAAACATTAGCGAGTAGCTACTGTATAATGCACCAGCGGTTTTGCAATTTACTTTTGAATCTAACAAGGATATTTTAATTCGGTGTTATTTCTATTAATTTCGTGTAGTATGTAATCGTAATCTAAAGTGAAATTAGCTCTTTCTTGCACTTGTCCTTTTTTGAGGATTTGGCAAGGAAAAGCATCTTCGTCTGGATTTTCATTTGCACGAAATTGTTAGATTAGGAAGAGTGCAGGCTGATACAGTACAGTACATCAATTTACCACATCTTTGTCTTAAATCGTGATGTTCAACATAAAAGAGAAACGTTTGAAAGACTTTGAAAGTCCTAAAGATTTTATACAAACTACATGGATAATGTTACTATATGTATAGTATATGCAAAATCTTAATAGACAGTAATAGACAGGTTGAAACATTAATACAATTTCTTGTTCCAAAAAAAAGAAGTGAAATAATCAAAAAGATCTCAATAATCTGTGTGTTTTTATTTCATCGAAACTAGAAAGCTTTTAATTTTCTTCAGTCATTAGTTCTGTGACAGTTTTCTAATTTTAGCATAATACACATGTAATTAATTTTCATGTTTTCCCACAACATGGATTTTATACAGTGGGCTTAGAGCCATCAGATAGAAAGCCACATAAATAAACCATCACAATTCTGGAAAAAAAACTGTGTAGACAGTAATGCCCTTACTTGTTATCATCCGACCATTACAAATGCTAAAAAAAGGAAAGATGTTTAGAAAATAATCCTTGTTAATGTTTTTTTTTTTTTTTGCATTTTGTAAGCCACAATTATTACTTGCACACAAAGTTCTAAGTGTTTAGCCTGCTTGGGTCATAGACCAGTTCTGACTATTTTTTTTTTCATAGGCAAGGAAAGAAAGTCCCCTATATTATTTTTTATTCTAATTTATTCAGGATCAGTGGGAAAATGTCAGTGCACTTGCCCTCACATGCTGAAGACACGCTCTTAGAATTAGGATGATGCCATCAGAACTCAAGAGTGATGGAAATGTTCAGCTTTGAAAGGAAGCCACTCACAGATTTGATAAAAAGCTAACGCATGAGGGAAATTGTGTCTCTGGGTCTCAAAAGGCCATAAGTGAGTATGGGTTTAAAGAGATGACAGAGGAGCACAAATGGTACAGTATTTAATGTGCCATGTGCTGTATGCTTATTGTATTGCACCTGAGAATTTGTGGATTATTTAAATAGTAACAATAAATAACATACTGTTTATTGAATTGATGTATTATAAAGCTGAAGAACACTACTGTATATACAATAGTAAATACATATTAATCTTTTGCAGCACTCATATTAATTTACAAGAATTCAGTGTCATAGGCAGGGCTTATATAAAAGGATAGACCTACAGTAAGTGATGCAGTCAACCTTACTTAGTCTACTAAAATGGACCCATAAAGGTACAGTATGTTTGCTGGAAGCTCATTCCATGCATATTCAAGTGTAAAATATTAATAGTCTTTCTTTTTATATAATGAAAATTCCATAAATTATACTGGAGATTCACTACATAAATCAATAATATTATGATGAAGAAGTACACCAATCACTTGCTTCTGCTCTAAAATGCAAGATGTTAATTAAAGGGATAAAAGGGAAAAACACAATAATACCAGGTTACTTGTATGATCAAAATAAACAGGTGTTTACTTTCTGCAACAAATATCAGCTGATTGTTTGAACAGTGCTCTAACTTGGCAAAGCTGCTTTTTTCCAAATGATAGATGTAAGTAGTAATTCTGTATGATCAGTGATGGATCATCATCTATAAATTATCACAATAATTGCAATAATTGGCTGTGTATTAAAAATGTATTGTTAAAGTACATCAGATTTAAAGTTATTTACTGAAGCAGTAAAGATTGTCTTCACAAGATACTGAGAAACAAAGAAGAGGTTCATGGAAAATCTTCATGCACATTGCAAACTGACACTTTTGTGACTGAACTCTTTCAATTCAGATTTTTGTCATGACAATAGGCAAAGACAATTTTGCTTTTCCACTTAGGGTAACAAACAGTTGTGAATAATTGTCACTAAATAATTTATTGTCAAAGAAAATTTTCAATAATATTGGTGATTGATTATTAGCCCTTCCTCACCCTGGAGAAAATAGGGTCCAAATATTAAGTTAAGGCCCACAAAAGTGGGTTCTTTCTGTTTTTGTAGTTTCACCCAACATATTAAAAGCAGCATTGTAAAAGAAGAAAAAAAAACTATTAAATGTAGATGAAAGAAGTAAAACAAAACATAACATAAAACAATTCTTTAATTAAATACAGATATAAAACTGAGTTACTTCTACTAATAGCTGGAAAAAAATCACTGTGGGAAATTCCTTGGTTAACTATGCTCTTAGTTTTGAAAAACATAACAAGAAGCATACTATTACTTTTCCCAGTCTGAGAAAACACTGTCAGAAGAACATAAATACTGATCCATAGTCTAAATCACTTAGTATGCATAAATCATAGCTCCAATGCAAGTAGCATGAGATATACTGCTCGTCAGGCACTTACAGTAGATGCAAGTCTCTCTTACTGTTTTAATGATTGAGAAACAGTTCTCCTGTTCTGATCAACAGAAGAGAGTCCTTTCGGACTCAATAAATTTCAAAACTTGCTCATCCAGAACTATCTGGCTGCTCTGATCTGGCTTCTACAAATTTCCATAAATCTCAGGGAACATTGTAGTTCTTTTTGCTACAATACCTTCATATTTACCTGAATTTTTATTTGAAATGTACTCAGTTAATTAAAAATGCACTTGGGATGGGAATACAAACACCTGCAGATTTGGAGATAGGAATTCATGCCTCTTAAAGTATGTGGTTCCTACAAAGTGTGTTAAGTAATGTCATATTCATGCCATCAATGTGGCAGAAGTGGTTTTAATGGTTGTTATCAAAAAAGTGGTTTAAAAAGAGAATCTAACTAGTTGCAATTTTGTAGTGCAAGGAAATAATACAGGAAATTCAGTTCAGTGAAATTATTTTAAAATGGAATTTCTGGTAGTATATATGAAAATGTATCGTCATTAAAGATTATATGGAATATCCATGTTATTTTTTTCTTGGTCTTGTTCCTTTGAGAGGTGAAGGAAAGTAATGTCCATGCTAAGAGGAAACAGAGCATGGATAATTTAGATTCCAGATAGTCTACCGCTTGAGTGGTGCATTAAATCAATATTCTGCAAAGCTTTCTCTTGTTACGTTATGCACTTGGCTGCTGCCATGACGCAGCATTCAGGTCATGCAGTTGTTTTCTGATTTTTATGACACTTTCTCTTTTCAGTGACCTAATTTAGGTTGCTCTGAAGGGCTTAAGTTGACTTCATGTGCCTTTTTGAAAGCTCAAAACGTCTACAGGAAAAACTATAAACCAGTGCACCCCGAAACCAATCAGAATTAAATTAATGTTCTCTTCCATTTCCTATGCTTTCTGAATCACATGGTAACGATGTCTCATTTGTAAGGTGATGTTTTGCTCTCAACAGCTGCCATAAAATACTTCGCTTAATTAAAGGTGTATAACTGTTCAGATTAAAACTGATTTTAGAACATACTTCATCTATTGTTATTACAGGAGCACAACTGTGGTGACGATGCAATTTGCTCCTTCGTAGGCTTTGGTTTTTTACTTCTAATTTTAGATTTGAACCATATGCCTCTTGTGAGTTAATATTCATTAAATTTCTATTGGTCAATTCACACTTGCTCACCACACTAAAAATTACTGTGCTGCAGCATTTACCAGAAGCTTGCTCTCCACTTCCTTTCATGACTTAATTCTTTCACAGTGCATCATTCCTGGACTTGCAACGTGTTAGCAGATATGAGCTGCAAAGAGATAATCCTAATAAAAGCAGAGCTGCAATTCTGTTAAAAGCACTTTTCAATAGTCCCCTTGGTATTTTAAAATCATTTCTGTGGGGAAATAAAGCAATGTACTAGATTTTTTTTGCCAGCATCAATAGCCTATAGTTTGTGTAAGAAGTGTGATATAAATGTCAGCACAAATCAAATTTAAAATAAGTTTCTGATATAATTCCACACAGTATTATGACATCTGTGGTGGGATTTGAAAAATCTTTGACATCCAGTGCTTTGCAATGATTCTGCAAATTACATTTTACACACCACGTTGTTTTAAAGCATAAACTGTGAATTTTATAAACCTAACAATAACCAACTTGGATACTGCAGTTAATGACATTCATTTAATATACATTTAATTGTCTGATTGTAAAACTTCAGACAGAAAACAGAATTGTATCAATATCTTTAGTACATTGCAGACCTATACAGTAGTATGCTTTATATATGTCATATATCCTAACACACAGAAGTTTTAGGAGTACAAAACACCAGGTTTTTAACTGTTATTTTCTCCCTGTGTTTTCCTGTTATTAAAGACTTTAATATCTTTAACAATCTCCAACAGTCTTCTACAAGCAGGTGCATAGAATTGCTGCAAAAACCCTTTGTAACAGGAGAAACTACACCATTTACTTTGTACGTGTGAGTGAGAGAGGGGCTAATATGATTATTTTTGTACTTGTGTTTAGAACATTTTTAGAATTTTTAACAACGTTTTACTACATAAAGTATTGCAGAGAAGTTAAAGCACACATTCTCACCGAAGAAAAACAGTTCATTGTGGTCTATAGACTCAGTGTTGTAGTACTGTATAATCAGTAAATGTAACACTCAGTAGCATGTGTTGTTATGTGAATGTTTACTTAATCTATCCAGGTGTTCTTAGAATTCTTGTTCTGATAAGTGTCATGGCTTAAGTGTTGATATAACTGCATAATACATTTACAACATTTATGATTCTTGTTAGGAATGTACTGTAATTAGTATAAATGTAATTCATCCGGTAAAGATACACTGATTGACTATTATATTTATTATACTGTAGTTGTTGATGTTTTGGTTCATGATGATGCAAGAAGCCAAAGTAATTCTATTAATCTTGATGTGCCAAATAATTTCTAGCTGAAAACATGTTATATGTCCTTTTTTCCCCTCACTGTTGATGATGTAATATATTAAGGATTGCATTTTGCTGTGCATATCTCTTCGGGAATCTTTTATCAATTTCTATTACTTTCAGAACCTAAGATCTGAACACACCCTTCCTGGTTTTAGGAAGCACAAACAATATGAATGGGCTTTGTTCACTATTTTTGACTGCAACTAGGGTTAAAAAAATATAATGTATCAATTTTGGTCTTATAAAATTAAGGTAACAGCAAAAGAAAACTATTCCTACATTTCTGACAGATCCTAAAACAATGCCAAAAAACATTAAAAAGGATCAACTCTTAAAATGTCAAAAATGTATATTTAAACGTCAAATATAAAAATATAATAAATGCAATAACTAAACTGATTAAATATGTTGATACATTATATTATATAATATACATTATATTATACGATCTATATTGATTTCTCAATATTTACTCATTTCCTTTTTAAAATCCTATTGTTTTTAATAACCATTTATCTAAAATAATACTGAATTGGTTTGTCAGATTAGCTACAATAGATTTCCATGGCAACAAATTAAAGCAAAAGATTACACTGGGTTCATGCTATATAATAAACATTAAAATCAGCTCCTACTGTCACTACTTAGAGATTACAGATTACAGTACACAGTACATATTATTTTATTATGTATTATGTATTTAATATATTGGATGAACTTTTTGAACCCTTTTAAATATAAATACCAACATGTGCAAAACCTGCTGAATATGTTTTTAAAAAACCATAAGCAAAGAGAAATTCACAGCTGATAAATCCTATTGCTTGAATATGGTAGCTGCACTGCCTTGAATCTTCTAATTGAGGCTTGGTCACTGAAGATCACTGAATTAAAATGGAAGCATATGCATTATACTACTGTATGTGCTCAATCATCTCACCAAACAAAGCTGTTTTAGTTAGTATCCACTACCACAAGATTGATGCAAACACATATGGATGGAAGTGTAGTGCGTAGAATGAAAGATTTCCTTATTAAAATGCATGTGTTATGGTATTGTTGCTCAATGTAAAAGCATTCATTAAAAACACATCTGAGGGCTATTTATGACATTTGATAGGCCTGCTTAAACCTTAAAGAATACCATACATAAACACACTTTAAAATAATATTGAGTCTGCCTACTAATTGTCTGATAAGATGAAGTTGTAGAATGTTTTGGGGATTTTGGTCTGCAACTCAGTCAGTTTAGTGAAATAGCCAGACTTAGTACAGAGGTTGTTCGTCATTCACTATATGCTAGCATATTACAGTATTCACACATAATTAACACTTGTCTTATAATGTATCCTTACCAAAGTGTTACCACAAACCTTTTCCATATTTGATCTTGTGTATGTGACAAAGTTACAGTATATATTTTTTTTTGCACAGAATAATTAATTTATTTCTGTGCATTAATATATATGCAAATCCTCTATACAGTGCCTTTGAATTTTACAAAGATAGCTCAAATATTATTTTTGGGAAATTTGACATTTAGCAATACAAAAAGCTTTACCTCTCATCATAAGATATATGGTTAAACATTTCTCATGATTATCTTTGGTAAAACAAATACAAATTGCAGGAATTTTGGAGGAATGAAGGGGACTATTGAATATTGAATATTTCCTTTTAGAGTCTATAATATTTTTAGCTTTCAATTCTTTTTAAAGGGTTGTATCTTCTCTTTAATTCTGGCATAGAGCAGCCTTTGTTTTGAACTGTATATATAGTGCGTGACCTGCCCAAAGAAAATATATTTTTCTGTTTAAATTGATCCCAATCTTTAAAAGGTGACATTGTGAGCATGATGAATGAGTGCCCACATATTGAACTAATTATAAGCAACATATTTATACACTCTTTACTTTTAGTATTTTAAAGTTACCATGTTATGCTAACATACAAATATAGTTATTTTCTTAAATACAAAAAAATCCCTTCCACTATACTTTATGTAAACTACATTTAATCACATACTCAAATCTTTGAGCCAACACTTAAGCTCGTACACTTCAGCATAAGGTGTGCTTTTTCACATTTTGCTTAATGAAGCTATAATTCTCATTTTCACGCAAGCAGTTTAAAATGAATACATATATATAACCACCACTGTGAGGAAACATAGGTGGGCTATTTTTTATTCTGCTGATTTCTAACTGTGAACAATAATTCAGGCACTACTCTATAAATGGTTTTAATTCAGTGTTTATTTTAGGTTTTCAGACAGAAGGCCTATTTCATCTGGTCAATTAACCATTCTAAGCAAAATCCTCCACTTCATTTTTAAAGCTGTTCGTTTGATTGTCTCCATGCTCACTGTATATAAAGAGTTGTAATAAAATTTGATTCTCTACATCAACACGTTTTTTAATGTTCAGTTTATCCCAAGTCAGTTTCTGTCCACAGTGACGTGTTTCAATGCAATTAATCACTGAGCTGAATCAAATGAATTCTTGGTACAAGGCATACTTTGGGAGTGTTAGATAATAATAATGGATAATTACATGCATCCAATGGCATGGCTATATTAACAGCAGATGTCTTGTAATTACTGTTATTACATTGAAAAGACTGAGGCAGAATAATAGCCTTTTCTGGAGCTAGCTGAATCCCTGTCAAATTCTGGTGCTTCACAGATTTTTGGTTTTATTTGTCTCCAAAGGTGCTAAGAGTGTGATATTTATTCTAACAAGGGTTTTTCCCACTCATGTGATTCTTTTAAAATAAAAAAATTAAAACTTGAGCAGGAACATGACTTCTACAGAGCAAAACAATATTGCTTCTTGTTTTGCCATTGAAATACTATGATCAGTGTGTTTCAGATGCTGAGAGCTTTCCACTAAGCTTTGAAAAAGTTGGGAAAGGTATTGCACAGACTGCTAGTGAAAAAAAGACTGCAGTATTATATTGCTTTTATTTTAAAAGCACTACTCTCTGTACTGATTTGTTTTTAAAACTTCCTCCATCTAGGATGGTAAAGAGAAGCATCGCAGTAGCTTGACATAACACATTCACCTTTAATTTGCTCCTAAATGAGTTAAATCAGAAAATATATACAACCTAAATCCACAATGATAACTCTGGCACAGATGGGCCAAGTGTTGGAAAGGAGGACAAATCCAGGTAGGTTGCTTGATCCCTGAGCCCCAGCTGTAGAGGAAGCATAAACTGCCAACAGTATGAGCCCATTCCAATTCAAGATGCTAAAGCCCTTCGACCACTGAGCAAAAAGGGAATAGATGAATGCATAGAATTCTGTCATGCGTGTACTGCTACGTGAATTCATTGTGACAGACTCAGCTCAGAATTAACATGTTTTTCTCCTCAGTGAATCATAAAAAAAACCCTCATATAAAACCAAGGCCTATAAAAACAACATACAGTCATCACAAAATATATTGAAAATGTGTTTTATATATAATGAACATCTAAATCAATCATCTATGAGATGCTTTTCTGAATTGTTTTCACACTGCACCTCAAAGCTACCTAGATATGCATCTTCTTAAATGCTGTACGTCCAGTAATACTTCACTTCAGCATAGGACATTTTCATTCACAATGAAATCAAAATACAACACAATAGAGAAATCTCTTAATGTTATAATTAATACATATACATATTTGGTAGCACATTTATTGTGTGTTTCACAAATGGTCTGAGAAACTGGTTTCCATATCTGTCATGTTATGTGTTGACATTTATGATCTACTGTATATTGCAAGAACGTGAAGAATTTAGAATATTTCACATACTGTAGATGTAGCCCTTCAGCCTTCAGCAGAGCTTCAGTGATAAGACTGAAGCAGTTCCTCCATTAGTGCCTGTGAATAATTCATTTAGTATTGCTATTTGTATCTGTGAAGCAACCATATCCCCGTTTGGGGCCATCCACCATTCTATATTTAATTTATATGCCTGTTGATGGTACAATATACAGCACATTAATTTGTGACAAGTTTTGTTATTGTTATAGACTTATCGGTCCTTGTTTGAAAATGTATGTCAACAATACAAATGTCAGCAAATTGAAAAAGTACTGTTTTTGTCAATGAAATGTGTTATTTTTTAAAACAGTAATGACAACAATAATACAAATGTATTTAATTGTATGTATATTATATTTGCTTGGGAATTTTGTTGGAAGCTACAGTACAAGCACTAAGTATCTGTGGTCAAAACGTCTGTATTGGTTGTTTCGTTGTGATAAATAAAGCATTTTTGTTGAAGTGTGATTTTAAGTTTCCTGTATTATTGTGCGTTCTTGTTAGCCTTACAGTAATTTCCATGATTATTCTAGCAAACACATAAAACTTGGATGTTTTTGAACATACATACAAATAACTGGGTTTCCAGTTTTTGTAGATTACATATTAGGAAAAACTTAATCTCAGCACAGCCTTTAAAAACAAATTTCACAACCATTGTGATAAAACGTTTTGTTGCAGTTGAGTTTCAATTGAACGTAAAGTACTGCAGAATCTGACGCCAGGCCTCACAATTCTGTTTAAATGTAATTCTTTGCAGGTTGGCTTTCTTTCTTAGCGTTATGAATTGCAAAAAAAAAATAAGATTCATGATGGCAGTAGCTGAAAAAATATACTGCACATGACATGCTAAATATTCTGCTCTAGCAGTGTCCAGTATGTGCAAGGGTGCAAGACTACTTTGTAACTTAAAAATTAAAAGTCCCTTCCATGTGGATGTGATTAGTTAATACAGCAAATCTGAGCTGCCATCAGCACAACACACCCTTCTAATGGTTCAGTTTTGAGTTTTAACAAACAGGCAGAAGTTAAAAGCTAGAATGTTATTAGCGATGAGTTTGATCTTTCTGCTGTTTTTGTAAGCCACAGGAAATATGCTGCTATTTTAATGAAACAATCATTATGAAAAAGCATTCCTGCCTAATGAACCAACAAAACAATCTGTCACGTTTCCTGCTTTTCTTATTTTATTTCTTTTAAATCCAGAAGAGAAGAAACACCTCTACACAGACTCATGCAGTAATAATATGGTGATTCAAGCTCCCGTCCTGAAACAGAGGAATAATATTACATTAGTTAATTCAATGTACTTGTATTTTAACAGATTCTGATCCTGTCTCTCATCCAGAGATCACAGCTTGAGTCTTGATGAATATATCACATTTTGAATTGAAATTGTCTACTAGCTTCCTGATTCAAAAAGCCCTGACTTAAGACATTTCTCTGCTAAATCTTGGACACATGGTATAGGAGCCCATAAAACAGGAAGATCTGAACATCTGCCCAATGTGAATTCCAATATCTCTACTTTGCAGGCAGCCTAAGAGCTGGCTTAGTGCTTGATTCTTTCTTGTACACTGACTGTGAAGTTAAGTCTGAGATGTCATATTTTACATAGTCTGCGTACTGATGGTGCAACTGTGCTACAAGGAAAAGGCTGTAAAAGAAAGATAAGCCCCTGAACATAAACATGTATATCCAAGAATGTAAAGTAAACAGCACCTAAGGATTACATATATTATACCTTATGGATCATTTTTAGATTATCTAAGCGAAGAGCTCATCATTACCATAATGTGTAAAATGAAAAACTAAATAAATCAGAAAACTGCAAACTGAGAATGAATTATACTTGAAATAATATATACACAGTAGTCATTCTATAATACAATATGTGATATTTTTAGAAAATAATATTGTCAAGTGTTAAAATCTATTAGAAATATACAATTAAGGATTGAAACAAGAAAATTTGGCTAGCATGCTTTTTATTTTCATTTGTTCAAAGTACTGTTTTTTTTTAGTTTTGAAACTGAAACACATAAAATAGTACATTCTTAATATGGGAAATTTACAGAAATAAAACAGAAATTACAGTGGAATGGAACAAATAATAATGTCCTTAATACATTACTGTCCTTATTAATCCTTATGACATACATTCAAGGGAGAAGCTTGAAATTCATACTTTATTGTGACATTGTGATTAAATCGAGGTACTACTTTTATAAATACACATTTTTTATAGCCGCCAACAGACAGTTTTCATGTTCTTAATAATAAAGAAATGCTTTCCAAGTGCTTTCCATATGAAAATTTAACATGACTGTACTAGAAATAGAAGTCAGAATAATACCAATCTTCATTTTAGATAATATCATTAGTACTGAGTATTTTAATAATAGAACTAATGCACACCCACATTCTCAGTGGTGATTTATTTCTGTAAAATGGAAAGAATTATGTATTAAAACAAATTCTTTTCATCTTTTGATGTAGTGTAAAAGTCAATCTTTGAGATAGTGATCAAAAGTCTGTGATATTATACATCACACAGATTTTAGACACTGACTTAAATATGCTTTTATCATGTTAATTTTTCTATACCATAAAATGGGCAAAATTGTCCTTTATCAGTTCTGAGTTTAATTTCACCATGAAATGTTGTCTTAATGTTTTTCAATAGTGTATAAATAAGTAGCCATAAAGAAAAATCTAAGCATCAAAAGAAATAGACACATTTCTGGGGCATTTTGTTTATGTCCATGTACAATTGCCTGCTGAAGCTTTAAACAAATTCTGAACACATTCTCACTCATGATGAAAAATGTTGGCACTCAATTAGGAGAACTATCTGTATTAAAAGAAATGTAGTCAGGCACAAGTCACAGAACTATAGTCAGGCACAAAGAAAGTTGAATTAATCAGAAATTTTTCTGTTGGAAAGTTATGCTGTCCAAGGAAAAGAAAAAGGTCTATGCTTGTAAATATATAGTCAAGTTAGAATTGATTCCATAATTCAACATTCAAAAGGATGTGTCACTCTGTATTACACCACACAACATACAGTATGTAGAAATGTTATGTCACATAGAAGGCAAATTTTATTTCCCTTTAATGACAAGTTGTTCTACAGTACTTCTACTTTGCACAAATCGGCTTCCATTCTATTACTTGGGTTTGTGTGAAAAAAGCCTACTACCCAGGGGGCTGGCTACACTATTGTACTTGAAAGCATGTATGTAAATGGTCCTTTGAGAAAAGAAACAAATCTTTACAAAAAGACAATATCATCAGTTGTATAGATGCCTGCTGTACTGTATATGCATTTGCACTTAGATTTCTGTTTTCCATGTTATCCTTTTTCCCTTACCTCGTTTGTAAACATACCTACAGTATTATACATTTTGACAATTTTGAACGTACAGTACAATTTTATATAATCTTTTCCTATCTAATAGGATATGTTCAATATATGTGGAGTGGTGGCTCTGTGGCTAAGGATCTGTGCCTAGAAGGTTGCTGGTTCGTATCCTGCGGCCAGCAGAGGAATCCTACTCTGTTGGGCCCCTGAGCAAGGCCCTTAACCCCATCTGCTCCACGGGTGCTGTATAAATGGCTGATCCTGTGCTCTGACCCCAAGCTTCTCTCCCTGTCTGTGTGTCTCATGGAGAGCAAGTTTGGGGATGTGAAAAGACAAATTCCTAATACATGAAATTGCATATAATAAAGTGGTATGGCTGAAGTTATGGGCATCCTATTAGGTAAATCAGCTAACTCTATAAATATTAGTCCTTTCAGGAAAAACAAGTGTGTTTTGCCCACTAGATGATATACTTGAAACAAAATAAATTTAAAATGTCCTACAGAATACATCTGGGGATCCTGACAAGTAGGCAAAGGTATCTAATGTTGACAGATGTACTGTATGTAAGGCTTTTAAGGTCTACATACAGTGAATAACTAAAATTAAGACAAATAACATACTGTAATACACAGCAGGTACTGCAAAAGAGATGAAAAGTGACAAAGGTCATTGTAGCAGTTCTCTTACTGCAAGGAAAAGCCTGCACAGGGTGGCCTCTTACACACCCTTCTGAAGTGGGATAGCTTCATCATCTTGTGCTGATCAGTACATGCCTTTCCATCCCCAGTGTCTCTGTGTCCCAAATGTCCTGGCCTGGGTGCATGAGCACGACAATATGTTTAATTAGGCATTCCCTGATGAATGGATTGCAGAGACTGGGGAGAAAGCGATGGTTATTTCATCTGAGACAACAAGCCAAAGCAGATCAATGTCAAGAAAAATCACCACTTGTTTGGGTCAGCTTGAACCTTTAGAAGCATCTCTAAAATCTCGTAAAATCACAAAGACAATAAAGCCACTGGCAAAGAGCCTGGAATTTCCTGTATCCACACTAGCTTTATTTCATGTTTTAAAGGAGGAACAGTTCTTAAATTTTCTGTGGATTCCCATCCAGGAATAGACAGACTGGAACATATCGTAAACTACTTCTGTGAACATTCATGGAGTGGGGCTCGATCTTTGCTTCTGACCCCAAATCAAATGGTATTATAAAATTAAAATACAATTTAACAATAATAAATAAGATTGTCCTGTTTTTTTTTCTGTTTGTTTTTTTTTCAGTTCCTCTGGAAAAGTGTGTGATTTACAAGACCAATTTACAGTATGATATCCTGTGGCAGGAAATGACAGGCTGGCTTCATTGGGTTACAGGGTGTTCTGTGGGGTTGAATCTTGCAGAGCACACTGCCTCTGAGCAGACACTCCAGACAGAGAAAGGAACCACTGTGCAGGAACTAGCCACCAGACGGAGTGGGATTTGGAAGGAGGTAAGGAGGGGCCTAGGCATACTTCTAAAACAGATTAAAGTAAACAAGAAGACCAAAATAGATTCTGTGGGCTCTGGTAGGTGAAGTGAGTGGGTAAGTACAGTAGGTAAAAGGAAATGGGATGACATTACAAAAAAAAGACACATGAAAAAGATATTTTATGGATGAACAGGAAAGGCAAATGCACACATTTTTAAAAACATATGTATAAGTTCTCCATCATTGACATGTTCATCTACTCAGTCCTGTCCAGTCTTGTCGTATTATAATAACCATTCCTCCCAAAATGTTCTCACAGTGCATCATAGTGTCAGTTTCATTCTTCTGCATAATTGTCTCTGTCAGGTTTTCCCTGACACACATGCTAAGCCAAGTTACCAGAAATGAATGTATGTGTGTTCTATTTTATGCTGGTGTTTGAGTGGCAGAATGACGTAGGGATTATTGCTCTAGACTATTGGTTGGAGGGTTGTGGAGGTACTGTAAATCCAAGGTGTGAAAGCTGCTACAGTACCCTTTAGAAATGTACTGTACTTTATCCCGATTGCTCTAATAAATCCATTAGTATAAAGGTAACTCTTGTTTCTTGTTGGCTATAATAAAATCATCAGCCAACTAATAATGATGAAGTAGAATTAGATTAATTATCTCTTTAACAATAATGCTGGTTTGAGACCTGTTTAAGCTGTCATACGTATTAATGCTCTCTCTGTAAGTATAAAACATCAATTAATGAAATTCACTTTTTTCTTTCAAATAAAGCTTTTAAAACATTAGATGAATTTTAATGAATTCTGAATTTTAATGTAATAAGGGAACACACATACAGGCAGCTTATGGCCTTAAGCTGTTGTCTTTCGTGACCATTAATTTACTTTAGATTGTTTTTTTTTACAGTTGTGGTTAAGTGCCCTGCTACTGTAAAAGATTTGCATTTCATGCTATTCTGTATACCCTGAACCTATAATTTGACAGTGTTAAGTTCTATTGGGATACAATATGGATTAAAAAGTAAAGATGTTGAAAACATGGGTGGCACAGTGGCACAGTGGTTAGCATTGCTCCCTTGCAATACATGTTCCCTGACTTCAATTACAGATCAGTGTGCATGTTCATGTGAGTTTCCTCCTACTGACCAAAGACATACTGGTAGGTTTATTGGCTTCTGGAAAACTTTGACCTGGTGTGAGTGAGTCCATGTCTGTGTTTGTGTCTGTATGTGCCCTGTGATGGACTGAGGTCCTGTCCAGCATGTATCCTGCCTTGTCCCTGTTGCTTGCCTGGATAGGCTCCAGTTCCCCTGCAGCCTTGAATTAGATGATCTGGTAAGAAAATGGATGGATGGAAATGTTGAAACCAGTGACTTTTTTTGTTAAAGTAGTCAGCACTTTACAGAGGCAATTAAAAAAATAGGTGTGTGTAGGAAAGGGAGAGCACTGAGCTCCTTTTGCTCAACTTATGAATAAAGCAAGACTGAACTGATTTACTGTAATGCTCTACACCCATTTCATGAATATGACAGGAGTTGATTTAACGCTCTAAATAGAGCTCATGAATATGGCAGAGGTTTCCTTATTAATGCTGAACCTTGTTGCAGTGGTCTTTCACTTCTTCGGCTGTGACCACTCCATTTTAAAACATCTTTTTGGGGCCTACAGTATGTGAATATACCAAAGTGGTCTTGGTGTAATCCCTAAATAAAACTTCTCAAATAGATTAAAACTAGCATTGTTGGGCACTCATTTGGTAGACCAACAATGTTCTCATAAAAGGGCTAGTTTGAATGTAAACTGGATTTAGGTTGCATGTAAACATTATAATTATCTTAAAAGTGTAAAAACAACTACTATATACTGTACTTACATATACTGTATGACTTTAAAATATTGTTCTGTTTGTTACACTCGTTTGCTTTATGTTACATTTGACAAAATTATTTATAAAGTGTAGATTCAAACCATTATACCTCTTAATAATAAATAAAGGTAATATCTGAAAGTCTTGCAATACGTTTTGTTCAGGCACATCATTTTAAGTTTAGATTTACATGATCCTGTTTTAATATGTTTAAAACATATACAGTATACAGTATATACTCAACTTCAGAAATTTCTGACAGTTTTAGAAGATCCAAGTGTTCAAAGAAGTGTCTGCTTCCTGTAACCTTGCTTATTAAAAGATAAGGTAGAACAAACCAGACTTTACTTACCAGAAGAATACCTGATGGACGATGACCAATTCAAATGTAAACCTGGGATATGAAGCACGACTATCTTCAACTGAGGCTCTGTCTTGGGGTACAAAAGAGCATGGCATACATTAAAATACTCTGTAGGTCTTTTGTTTGAGATCAGACCTTGAGATGGAGTACTGGTTGCCACACAATTGTGATTCTTGAAAGTGTGAGTAGTAAAAGGGATTTAAGAAATGATTGCACAATTTTTGTTAAGTGCTTAAGTCACCCAGCTTTCAAAGAAATTAGTACAGTAAGAATTCCAGAAGCATGCCAAGAATTTATTTTTCTTTTCTGTGATATTCTTGAACATTAATTGTACAGAGTTGCTCTCTGTGGAAATAAAGTACCATGACGCTTAAAAGGAAAACTGTTCCTGTGTGTTCTTCTGCTCCTTACACTTAAGCAGGGGAGCCAAACTTGCTTGTGTACAGCCACACTCCAGGTCTTAAAAGTAGGCTCAGGTGGTCAGAATGTGTTCAGAAATTGTCTTTAAGGCTGATTTAAAAAAACGTCTGCATTGTTGTTTGCCAGGACCAGGGTAGGCCACTAAAGGACAAAGCTAAAAGAGCTCTCTCTGCCAACTGTGATGTGGCACCTCAAATTGCCACTTGCCCAAAAAAGAAACAGTACATGATAGATTTATCAGCATACATAATTTGATTCACATGTAGTGTAACAAGCACATCTTCCACGTAAATATAGTAATAAAGCAAAGTGTTTAAGTTTATTTTTCTTTGGAATTAGCAGCACGTGCTCATCTTGCATATGTACAATTTATTCATTGTGCTATCTTAAATGCATAGTACGTATTTGAGATCCTACCAACAAATACAAGTATATAATTAAAAGATACCACATAGGGTATTGTTTTTATCATCGCATAAGGCACATTAAGAATGTCCACAGGTAATATTGTTGGAACAGGACAAACACAACAGGATCGCACATCACCTTCAGCTGGCAGCTGCAATGGCCAGAATCTGTCAGCAAACAATCAGCAGGTTTTGTGAACGTGTTATTTGTGGCTGGCCAACTGCATGACTTGTGTTGACATCCCCTTATGGATTTGTTATGGTCAAACTGCTCACGGCTTTGTATGCTGAAATCGTGGGAACTTGACCTGAAGTAGGGTTTTGTGAGTCTTGGGACTGACTGCAAAATTAGGCACGACAGAAGTCTAAACAAGCAGGAGTATCAATTAGCACTGGTAATTTAGAGCATAGTTGTAACAAATACAGCAGACATTGAAAGAGCAAAACAGTGTCTGCGGTCCCCATGGGATCAGGGAACAGAGCCACTGAATTAGAAGAGGTTCGAGTAGGGAGCTGTGTCAGCATGTGTTGGCTGCAAAGGAACAGGTTATGTTTCAATCCATGCTGAAAAGTAAAGAAAAGAAACACAATATTTTGGCTGTGGAGCCTTCTTCAGGTGTGAGGGAAAGAGAAAAAATTGCAAAGAAATAAGGCGTAGGAGACAGAGTAGGTGAGAGTGGGTGGAGAGCAGGGGAGCAGGAATAGGCATATAGCAGGTGAGAATGAGTGTCCAAACTGGAGGAGAGGTGTAGAAAGCAGAAAACTACAAATTAATTAAGAGGATTTCGAAGGAGATTAGTCTGTCGTTGAAAGAAGTGGGAGGTGTGATCCAAGTTTAAGAATAATTTTGGTTTCAGATGTCTTTTTGCAATAGGAATCTCATGCAGACAGTGAGATCAGAAAGATCATCGCTGTTAGAGGTGCAATGAGGAACTATATACGACATCCTCTGGGTGATTTGAAACTGTCCAGAGGTGCCTGGAATGTGCATTGTGTTGGATATACTATATTTTTGTAGGTGATGCAATGAATTATATTGCAAGGGAAGCTGCCTGGTGTGTTTGGTTGCTGTGGGCAGTTAAAGAAGCTATGGACAAGAAGACTGCACAGATGAAGAGAAAGCAGAAGGATCATCTTGTAAAATGGGGAAGTTGTCATTGATGGTCCTGGGAATGGAAAGGGTGTCAGGGTGGATGGGGAGCACCAATGGATTGCTGGTTGATGATCTGAGGGCTATTTGTGGCTTAGATGAAGGTCTTATTAATAACATGTTTTGGGTATCCCCTGTCAACAAGTGCATTTTGAAGGCTTGGTTGTGGAAGTCCATGTCCTCATTGCATAGTTGTTGGAGTCTGAGGAATCTGTGAACAAGGGAGAGAGCTTTTAGCATGTTTGGGGTGGAAAAGGCTGATAGTTGTGTGACTCAGTAGGTTTGTTATAGACAGAGGTTGAGAGTCGTGGATGGGTAATGGAGAGGTTTATGTCCAGAAATGGAAGAGAACTGGAAGATATGTTAACTGTGAACTTAAGAATTGGTAAATTGATGCAGGAAATGCTCTAGTTGGTCATTAGAGCTTGTGATGGCACCAACGGAGTCATCAATGTATCACTTGTTGAGGTCAGGACAAAACCGGTAGAAGAAGCAAAGAAGTATTCTATCTAGCCGACAAAAATAAATATATATACAATAGCTGGGTCACATCCTGGTACACCAGGCAACTCCTTAATCTGCCAGTAAAAAAAGATTAGTGAAAGTGAAGGCATAAATGGGTAATATATAAATTTTAAAATAGGTGAGTAAAAAGTTTTTGAAAGAGTATTTGAAAGCCTACTCTAGAAAGCTATATTGGTTTGCCTTTCTCATGTGATGAAAAGCTTTATTTTGTTCCATTTATTCTCTAAGACAACAGGGTTGTGAAATACATTTAAACTGATAAGTTTCCAGATAAGCCTTTTTGGCTGTACACTCTGAAGTAAGCATGTATTGCCTTAACACTTGTGGGCATGGGTGATAAATCAATCAATAAATTAAGACAACAAAAGCATTGCATTGGTATTTCCTGTACTGAGCTTAAAGTGGTCTCATTAGATAAAGTCATGTGCCACAAATTATTCACACCTCCATTTGATTTATGACTATTATTTTATTATTCATTTAACTAAAGCAAAATTCAAAACAATTACTGAACTGTAAATATTGACATAACATTTTGATGTATGACCAGATATTAAAAAATGATTCACACTTAATGTAAGAAAATATGAAAGAAAATGTGTAATTACATTGAACACATTAAACAAAACTCTGATGATATTTCCCAATTTAACAGAAATGTTCGACTGCTACAGAATGTTATTTTAGGAAACTTGATAGAATAAGTGCTATTTTTCTTATTTTCACAAAAACACTAAGAATGGAGTAAATGTACTAGTTTTATTATTTACAATAAAGGTTAAGCTAATTTACCAACGTTTGGAAATTCAGCACTATATTCTTTAATGCAAAAGTAATGCATTACCATTGCTACTTTGTGCACAACTGTATTCATCAGGCTTGTTAAATGTGTTAATGTTTCCTACACTTGTTCATTTTTAAGGAAACTTAAATCGTTTAAATTTACATGCAGGATTTTTTCCAAAATGTGTCAAGAATATTCATGTACATATTGGCACGTTTTAGAATGCTAAAACTTCACGTTACAACTGGCATAACCAATGCATTTCAACCTTATGCTTAATTAACTTTATTTTTTTTCCTGGAATGTAATGATATGGCAGTGAATGATTTCACAAACTACAATCAAAAGTTCTTTAGAAAATTGAACTTTGCAATGACCTAAATAAAAGAAATGACTGTGATTGGCAGGTTCCCAGGCTTAGCACATCTGTGTCGGTTTTTAAGTACTGTACACATGGTTAACTCTAGTATTTCCATGCACCAGCTTTAAGACTTCAGAATCTTTTGTCCTTCGTGATCTTATCTGTCCTGTCAGCTTGGCAGCGATATCATTTATGCAGCCCCTATCCAAACGTACAGTGCTATGCACAAAACGCATAAGGTGGAAGTGGTTAGAAACCGTTAAAGTGGTGGTTGTGAAGGTAGGGCTCTGTGGGTAGTGATGGGAAATAGTCGTTAGGGGAAAAGCAACCACCCAACAGAGGAAGCAGCTCACAATCTTCAAAGCATTTTAGTCAGCTGTTGCGGAAGAGCAGTTTACAGAGCAGAGACCCTTCAGTCTGCAGTTTTTAGAGAGAACTTCACTTACCTCACCAGTGAAAGCTCTGGAAGTCTAGCTTTGCCACAAGAAGTTGCCTTTCTAGATTTTCTAGAGCAAATGTTAATGTTCTGGGGCAAATCAATGTATTTACACACTGGCGTAAAAGTGACCCCTTCTTGAGGCACAAAGCCAAAGCAACGTCTCTTAAGACAGAATCTGTTACTATTTTAACATAACAAAATATAGTGTTCAAATTGTAACTATACAATATGTTGCCTCTTCATATATCACCATTAGATAGATCAAAGCATGTAGAAAATTTCAAAAATATGTTTAAAAAATAATGCTAAAAATTAAAAGGCAATCCAAGTTTTAGGGCTCAAATACATCTAAATTCTTTCATGCCATGAAAACATTGGCAGTGTATTATCTAAGACCTTTTAAGAGAGTAAGATGTTAAAGATAATAGGATTTTTTTTTTCCATCCAGCTTGTTTGGTTGCTAGAAGTTAAGTGAACTGAATATTTCATCCAACAGTTTTTTTAAAAGAGGCCAGGTTGTCAGTTTTGACAACATGGTTGGGTCAGCCCCCGTTTCTGCATAGTCCTGAGGCCACAGAGAATTATAATAGCCTAAGCAATGAGGTGCAAACATGCGTTCTAAACAAGACAAAAACTGTCGAGCCATTTCAGTTGATGACAGTTTTGACAAGTAAACGCAGACAACAAAAAAAGGATAGCAGTCAAGCTTAGTTTTTTTTTATGCTGTTTTTTAAAACGTTGATCAGAGCCACAGAACACAGGTGCTATTGGTAACCAACCTGGTTGTGGCAGGAAACCCAAGCTAACCGACCGTGATATTAGCTCAGATACAAGATTAAGTAGGGGAACATCTTAAGAAAGATCAACAAGTTCTATATTTACATGCATTCATTCAAAGTTAAAAAGGGAACTGTTCCTGAATAACTTAGTCTTTCCTATAAAAACACATTCAAGGGAAATTTAGCTCTTTTAATTTTTATACTAAACTGAATAACCACGAACCATTACTGACAAAAGACAAGGAAATGAAGCTTTCTTTAACTCAAAACCTGCCTTACCCTAGTTCAAATACCACGCATTTCTCAGAAAAGTGTTTTCACACAGTATGCGGCCTACAGAGAACTACAATAAAGCATTCTATTTTCCGTAACAGATCATTGGGTATAAACACATAACCCCTTCTGAGCTGTGCTGTGTGGTAAATAGTCTTGTTCATTAAAGTAGATTTTCAAATATTTTCAATTAATGTAGCTTGGGGTGTACACCAATGAATTGCATCACAACTAGTAGTGAACATTACAATCTGAGAGTACATATATCTATAGGAAAAGATCCACCCTATTTCCAAGTGCATGGAGGATGAGGAAAAGTAGATGAGCTGATTAACTCAACAATGATAAATACAGTATAAGGTCTTGAGAACTGGTTTGTGAGAGAAATAATTGATTTATGTTAGGAAGAACTCCTAAAAGAAAAAAAGTAGTAATTTAAGTAAACATTTTATGAAAACATGTAGAATAAGTCTAGTTTAAGTCTAGGAAAACATCTGTTTTGAATGACTACAAGACTGTGAACTGTGTGGGCCTCTAACTCAAAACTCCTGCACTTTTCTATGGGCTTGGGCAAACATTACTCACTTTTCTTTACATGCCTTTTTGAGACAAGAGAAGAGGTCTACCAATTATCAATGCAAACCCAAAGATAAAATAAGGAACATGTATGCCTAAAAGCCTTGTAAGAGAAAATTATCGCCTAATGAAGTGCATTGAAGATATTTGTTGTTTTTGCATTTGATATTGTGTAATAAAATAAAAAGTTTTATTCTATGGAGAGAAAAAACACACTCACATTTTTAACTACGTTTTAGCCATTATTCTGATACTATTAGTGTCTCAGAGAAAAGTTGGAAGCAGAAGACGTCGACAGTAATTACCAGGGTTTTTTGTGTATAATAGCATGAGAATGTTTCAATAAGTAAAGACATTTTATCTGTTTATCTATATCTTTTCTTACAATTAGCAGGGGTACTGCTGAAGGATCAAACATGACAGCAAATCTAGGAGAAACAATGCCAGCTGGGCCCCACAGATGTTCACTGAAGACGAAAACAGGCTGAAGATACAGTATGTGCTGATTTGTCCATAACGTTTTTTTAGTATACAGCATAATTAACAACATTTGGGTCCACACCAGTACAAACTATAGAACAGAAACCTCCAAATTGACAAAATTGTATTATTTCATGAGAAAACCGGAAGTCATTAATAACTTATTCATCCAACTCAGAGCTGTGGAGGAGCCGGAGTCTATCTAAGCAATTAACAAGCTGTAGGTTACACCCTGGACAGGACAGCAGTCTGTCACAGGACACACATAGACACACAGCAGGTCTTTGGACTGTGTGAGGAAACCAGAGCACCTGGAGGAAACCCATGCAATCATGGGTAGAACATACAAACTCCACACAGAGCAACCCAGGTCTCGAACTGAACCCAGTGCCCCAGTGCTGCAAGAAAACAATTTTAACTACTGCATCACTATGCCACCAAGTCTTTTTACACTAAGTTCAATTTACTGCTACATAGCATTTGAAGGAATATGTTGCGTTGTAACTGTATCATTTCATTAAGAAGGAAATAAATCCTAACCGGAAACTGTAGACAAAATAGTCTCGCTTCTGTTACTGTATTTACATTTGAATACATATTTTTAGAATATCTAGAAAATAATAGTATTTGGAAAGGCAGACCTTTTTATCCAAATTCATGTATCAAGGACAGTTAATCCCTCTAAAGTGGCATCTTCTGATTTGCAGAAAGTGTTGGATAAAATCCTCAGGAAAGAGTGATTTCCAAATGAAAAACATTAGGAATCCAAAGTAATAAATGCACATGGATTGGTTAACAAATAAGCAGATAAAGAGTCATCTTAAAGGCCATAAACTCTAATTGGGCAGGAGTGTCCACTGGTACAGTATACTGCAGGATTCCATTTTAGGCCTGTTGCTCTTCCTGATCTGTATCAGTGATTTAGATTCTGGAATAGTTAGCAACCTAGTTCAATTTGTAGAAGATACAAAACAGTGGGAGTGGTAAACAGAAGCAGCTGCAAGGGACTTAAAAAAAGCCTGAGGCAAAATTATGGTTTGGGTAGATATTTAGCAAGTGCAAAGTGATCTGTGCAGGAAGTAGAATATACTGTACAGTACTGTAAACATACTGTAACACAGGTGATATTGAAATGCAGGAAGCTGTACATAAAAGGGATCTGGATGTTTATGTAGATTCTTGAATGTCATCAAAGGAATGTGGGAAAGAAACAAAAATACAAACAGAATGTTTGGGTATACACAGTAAAAAGTGAAACATCTAAATGAAACAAAATTTTACAGTGTACAGTGCACTACTTTGGCCTTGTTTAGAATATTGTGTTCAGTTTTGGTCACCTCACTATAAAAAAGATATTATATCATAAAGAGTTCAAAGAGAAACTAGAAATATTCCTGGTCACAAGGGATTGTCATATACAGGCAGATTAAAGGAATAAAATGTTTTTAGTCTACAACTAAGGATATTTGATTCACCTAAATAAAGTCTTAAAAGCTGTACATAAAAGAGTCAGTAAATAAACAAGGAAATAGACTCACAACTGGAAACCAAAAGATAATTAATTTAGGATAGAATTTCAGATAGGGAATTGGAAACTCTCTTGTACAGGGAGTTGCAGGTTTCTGGATCATGCTTCCCAGTTAAGTCCTTGAGGGTAAAACTATGGGCTCCTACAAGAAGAGGCAGGTCAACATTTTAGATTCACTAAGCAACTAAACAACAAAGCTAAATAGCTCCAAATGCCCCCTCTTGTCTGTAACCTTTCTTATCCATAAGTCTGTATTAAATCACAGAAACGCACTTCAGGAAACTTAAACTAAGCAGGCTTTTTTTTGTCTCTTTGCTTATGAAAACCCACATGTATTTCCAACTATAGTACTAAATGATTGCTTTAAAATTGCCCTCTTTACTCCCCATTGGCTAATAACATTTCACAGACAGACTTATGTTACTGTGTACAAATGTATTTTATATGGTGCTTGCCAAGGGTAGCATTGTGGTGTGGTACTATGGGCTGCTGCCTTTTGGCTCCTGCCTCTTGTTTTCAGTTCTGGCCTGGGCTGCCTTCTGCCCTGGACAAGTCTTCTCTATGGGCTCAGTGTGACCCCTAAAGAATTACAATTATTACTGAGAATGGATGGTCCATACTTACACACTAAGATATCACATTCTTCTCAACTGTTTTCTTTTGTTTTATTTATTTATTTTTTTTGCCTATACACAATTCTGAAAATAACCAATACAGGGGTTATTTGGTGATTTAGAAAAGGGAAAATAAAAAGTAATTTGGCATTCATATGACACAAATATTTGTACTGTACCTGTATATAGAGCAAATGTAACTTCAAAAACCGTTTCAAAGACATTTAAAAATGAAAAAAACAAAATGCTTAATGAGACAGAAAATAGTAATTAATGTCAGTAGGAACAAAGCTGAGTAAACAGCACATCATAGACAGTTTCCGTGGTTTGCTAAGAGAGACTATTGTTAACACATGATTCAATCAATAAGCTTTCTCAGTGACCACAAAGAATAAATCAGTTAAAACTCAGCCTACAGCAAGTAAAGGACATCAGCATGAACATTGCTAGTGCTACCTTTGTGAAAATAAATGCACACATGAAAGCAATGTAAAAGATTCTGTCTGAATTTTTTATTGCATAAAATATTCATTACGAATAACTAGTAATATCTTTGATAACAGTGAAACACCAAGTACAGTAGTTAAAATATTTTTTTTGTTAAGAAGCTAATAAAATAATATACAGTATAAACCCATCTGTCCAGTTAAATAATAAATATCAAGATATGTTATTCATAATTATGTACAAAAGACCAAAAATACATTTCAGTGAGTAGGTGAAGGAAAAGGAAATTATTTGAATATTTTTAAGTTAAATGCTATTTTTTTCTTTTTAGGATGGGTTAGTTTCCAGCAAAATATATTCTTTAAACAAATTTGTTTTGGCCTTCATTGATCTTCTGAGAATTTGTTACAGTAGTTGTGAAGGAGAAAAAAATACCAGTATGCATAATAAAAGGGATAATAATGACTCGTCCTTTTCTTTTGCTTCATTCAAACATTCTATTCATTTTGCAACTATTTTCAGTGGATATAATGCAGTAGTGATTTATAGACTTTCTTCTACTCATTATCTGTTTAACCTTTGTAGACAGTTTAGTACTGTAGCTATTGTTCTAAAGTGTAATCAGAAAGCTTTAATTAATACCAAGTATTGCTCTGTTTCTACAGAAGTAGTGCTACAGTATGTAATCATACACTGCTGTTTCACACTTCAGACTCTTTAATCAAAAGTCATGTTTTGTTGTTTGACTTTTAACCTCATCCTTTTTCTTTTTTCTTACTTGCATTTCTTCTTGTCTTTACAACATTTTATTTGCCTTTAGTTTATGTTGGAACCTCTGAAGAAAAATGCAGCTTTTGATAACTGGGCTTTGTGCCCTTAACCATTCTGATAGCAATGGAAGATGGTACATTTTCTGAGGCAAATGATCTGTCATTTCGATGCAAAAAGCATCCTTGACTTGTCTTTAAAATGTACTGTGCTTTTTCGTTTTCCCTCAGGGTTGGTTGTGCACTGATGGTATGGCCTACATGTTCATTCAAGCATGAGTTTATATTGCCACTTGTAACACTTTCCATGCATCAGCTTTAACAGTCAACAAATATATTTGATGTACAGTAATAGTTAATACATAGCTTTGGTACCTATGATGTGTTGATATTGACCTGTAAGTACCACATCACTTTCATATTTATGACTACTAACTAAATGCCAGTTTATTACACTGGAGCAAGTAGGTCACCTTAAATCTCCAGATCTCTATATTCTGCAATACACATGTAAAGAGCCTACTTCTAAAATAGTACATTATATTTCAACAGAAACCTCAACATACAAATCTGAGTAATATGAAAATCTGTAAGCTAAAGACATTAAAGATAGCGTGCTTCTCTTCCTGTCAACAGACATGCTATTTCCCATAACATTTTTTGTCTTCCAACACCAAATACAATAATAATCTTCATTATGATAATTATATATGGCATATACATTTTGTATAATAATATAACGTATTTTATGTCATATGTTTCTACCATGTTATGCATTGTTAATATACTGTATGTAACTATGAATCCCATTTACTTTTATAGATACATTTATTTCGTTTAGCTCACAGTGATTGAAGCATTGTTATAGTTCCTGCTGTTGGAAAAATATTGAATATTGAAGTTGAGATGCTGTGGTATTTCTTTTGCTAGGTCTCCATGAGTAGAAAAGAGAGACCTGAAAATTATGCGTTTGCATGAGGGAAAAAAACACATGAGCTGGCACCCAGATTTCTGATCATGATAAAACCTCTAGATTGTTCTTACTGGGCATCCAAACATTCTGTGAACACTCTCTCAGAAACCATGAAGCTGTCTATTATTGAATCTGTTAAAAGTGCCAGGAGCTACAAAGGTTTAGCCAGAGGTTACAAGAGGTCTTTTATCACGCTGACCTTTACCAAAATTACCATAAAATTGTTGCTGAGAGATACAAAATCCTTGTGTACCTGCAAATTTTGATATAAGAATTTTTACATATTGTAGGCTACTAAACAAACTGTTCCTACTGTATATACTGTACTGTTTATCCAAGATCGTGAGCCATCTCAAAAATGCAAATTCCGAAGTAATGTTTTTGTGTATTGTGCCAGTCAGTATAAAATTGATCTTTGAGGGATGGGAGACATGGTGAAAAACATCTGCCAAGAGGAAAAAGGTGTTTAGTTCTTAGTTCCCAATAGTGGTACAATTTGGAAGATGGTTCCAACAGAGATTAACTTGCAATTGAATGGCTTCAGGTAATCAAGGAATTCACCATAAATGAATCAAGAACTTGACTGAATTCATTTCCATAGGACCCTTTTGTAAAAACAATGAATGTTTATTTGAAACAAAAAATTTGTTGTAAAATGAATAAAGTAAAAATATAAAATATAGTAGCATACCTACTCCATGTGATAACTACTTTATATACTGTATACACAGAAATTGTAATGGAAATATATACTGTAGATGTACAACACATAGCTAATAATAAACATTTGGGTTAGTACTGCAGGGTAAAAAGCTCAGGTCAATCATAACTAATTGTAAGGTCTGCCCAGACAGTGACAAGCCTTTGATTTAATAATTTATAATGGTGATGTATCCATTAATTTCAGATGACCACCCATGTTTATAATGCATCACAGCACAAACTAGCAGAGCTACAGTACTGTATATATAAAAAAATATACAGTACCGCTAAGTAAGCTATTAGCATAACAATTTAACGTGAAAATCATGAAAGCAAGCATTGCTACTAGTATATAGAAACTGCTATCAAAGAATACTAACATGAATATATATCACATATCAAATGATGCATATTAAAATACAGTGAGCACACATCAATTATAGTATGTTGTACGATATCTCCCTTTGTCCAATAAATAAAAACTGGAACAAAATGAAACGGGAACAGCACGGACCTCACTATTACACACTGGTATCTTAAGACTTGCCTTTATCCAGAATTAGCCTAGTTTACTGATTACCTATTGTACCTGCAGTTTCAAAATATGCATTCAAGATGAATCTGCATGTGCTCATTCTTTTACAGTAAGAACATTTTTTCACTCTGCTGGTTGAAGATATTATTAACAGACTATTAATATAAATTGCTGGTTTACTGTGCACAATATCATATTAGATATTAGAATTATGAAAAAATTGATTATGGTGCTACTTTGGGAAAACTGCACAGATTAAACATGGAAAATACTGCTCTACAGTATGTATTTTGACTACTCAACTTCCATCACTCAAGATCATCTTTTTATCTTCAGCTGTACTTTAAAAACTCTAAGAGTTCATATTAGCATAGGAAAATCCTTTTTTATTTTAAATTTTTTAAAAAATAATCTAATCAAATTATACAGTTGTAAATTGGCCAACATAAAATATCTAATATTGGCTGTTTTTTAGTGAGACCATTTCCAGTGAAGGATCTATTTCACACGATATGTTTAAGCTCCATTTTTTAAATCTTGTGCTTACAACCAGTGTGGAATCTCCAACTGTGTTTTTGTCTCTTGGATCACAGCAATGCCCTCCCTGAACATATACCCACATGGTGACAAAGAGGAACTGCTTTCAGGCTCCTCTGCCCTGCTCATCCCTTGAGCTATGTTACAGTAAAGTACAGGGCGTTCAGAGCCTATTGAAAGAGAGGTGAATCCCTCATTAACATCACCATGAACCCTACAGGAACCCTGGAAGAAACAGGGGACACTGTTTAGCAGAGAGCTATGACAGTCCCAGATTACTGATCCCAACCCTGTCCTAGGTTTGTTAAGGTAATTCTACGTATGTTGCTGTTTGGGGAATTTAACATCCATTTTGTAAGTTATATAAAAACAAATTTGGATAATGGAATGGTTCCTGCCTTTGCAGAAATGACCTGTTTAGAGCATTCCTGTGTATGAAATAGCTCATGTGACATCATGACTTTTAAATTATTAGATTTAACATTTTCTCATTAAAAGTCCTTCACTATTTGTCATCTTGCATCTGAAAATGCACAGCAGGTATCACACAGTGCTTCACTGTTTGAAGCTTTCAGACCAATGGATTATATACGTGCAGTATACGGTGCCTGTGTACTACACGTACTGTATATAGGTGCTGTTTTATGTATAGAATCTAGGTGGTAATCTCAGCAGCTATTTTTCCCCAAATAATCAGCTAGATAACTTTATGACCTTCAATTATCTAAAACTCTTACAAAGAACCCTCCTTCATGATGTTCAACACAGATTGAGCCCACGGTCTTTTCTCCATTGCTGCTTGGATGCACTGATGAGCCTCCCAGGGCAGGTAGGCCCATTCATCCTGAATGATTTTCTGCAGCTCATTTTGAATCGTGTCTTTGCAGCCAAAAGGCTTGCTTTCTCCTAGATAACTGAACTCCTCTCACAACCCCAAGGGATAATGCTATAAACAGGCATGGTGTCCAGTGTGCAAATCAAATAGCAACAGAGAATACGGTATATAAAAAAATAGTAAGAAAATCCCCAACAAGGAAATGTATTCACTCTAATATATTATTAATTGTATATTCCTACAGTAGTCTATCTTTCATGACTCTAACAGGTCATTTGCTTAATATGAATGCTTACAATCTCATTGGAGATGTCTGAGTTGACGTAATTGTTTGTGTGTAGTAAACAGGATTTAATTGTAAGCACATTAAGTGGTGAATCCATGAAACATTTTATTGGATGTTCTTGGTAAGTTTGTAGCCTGAGTTTTTCTGCCACATGCAAGGTGATCAGCAAATTTACTTGTGATATTAATTGGCCCATCAATCAGGTGATAAGAAAATTATCTGCCTCGTTAGGATATATTGCTATCATAATTGAAAAATAATGTTTTCTAAAACAGACGTCATGTGGATACACTGAAAAAGGATGCACCTTTACTCATTTCTATTATGTATTTTGTTTTAAAATGTGGGAAACAGATCAAGTTAAATTGTTCAATGTGCTTATCAATGTGACGTTTTGTTATGATTTAGTATTATACTGTATTTTCGTATGTCTAGCTTATGCTTGAAATAACCTGTTATTTGAGTTTAAAAGTGTACTGTTAATGAACTGTAACAGCAGCAAAATGTATTTTAAAATATAATAGAACTTAAATATAATGTATTAGTATTACTGTTATAATGCCTGATCAATTGAAAAAGAAAATCATGCACACAAGATGAACCTGTGAGAATTCTGTATGATACAGAAAGTTAAATATGAATATCCCACAAAGTGAATAACATTGTGAGTAACATCTAGCTGCATTATCAGCAAAGAAAAAGAACCACATTGAAAAATACCACAAAAGAACCAGTTCTAGCATTGTGTAAAGCTGTTGTTCATTGGAACAATAGTGAAAACAGGAAAAAAAGTCAGAGTTTCAACATGTGACCTGATATGATTAAGGCTTCGTGACATTCATGGCTGAGTTGGAAAGATTGATTAACCTTTCCAAACATTCAAGCAAAACAGGTCTAAAGAATTGGTGCTGAACATACTTCAAGATCAATTCTACAAATTCAGTGATAATGAGGGACAATAATGGCTATTCTGCAATAGATATTTAATGTGTTTAAAGGTACAGCTTGACTTAAGCTTACTGACACCATAGATGCAAGTCTGTAACAAAAGTCTGCCCATTTTCCAAACAACAACAATTCAAAACCGCATTACAAAACCATATCAGTTATGGAATATTGTTTTTAAATACTGCTACAGTCTTAGAAAACAGCAAACATATTCACTGGTGTATTCATAAAGTTGATAAATATTTTGTATTTGCAATGTACTGTATGTTGCATTTACAACAAAGTAATGTGGACACTTGAATGATGAAAACATCAATGCGGGGATACATACAGTTCCACCAGTGTTGTAGCTTCACTACACTACCATTACTTGGAATTAAACATTAACAAGAGTGTCATTAAGGTACAGTAACCTCTACAGTACAATTACATCATAACCAACGTTCCCTCTTATTTTAAATGGTCTGTGTGCGCAAAAAGTTTGAGTCGTGCAATTTTTTTCCCCAGTGACAAAAAATTGTGCGCACTAAATTGAGTATATGTAAAATTGTAAAACCTGAAATTATATTGTAACGCAACGGGGGCTCAGGCAGGCGCCCTTGCCGCATTAGGTCAGCCCCCCACCGTCATGGGCTTGAACCCAGGACTCCAGCGTCACTCTACAAGGACCCAGCCCAGTGAGCCAAAGAGAGATCTCTCTACAGCCCAGTAGCTGTAGTCCTGCTATCACAGGGAAGGGCGGTGACGTCACCTGCTCTGGTACGCCGGCTCTTACACACTGCCTGTCGGCCGTAAGCGTTACAATATTTTGTTTATATAGTCATTCTCATAGAAGCATAGAGATCCAAAAGACCGGGAAAGTGATTCAACGAACCCAGTCATAGATACTGAGTGTTGAGCGAGCATGAGCAGTGAAGTACGAGACTACGAGAGCACAGATATCGATTATCGAGTGGCAATAATAATGCACACAGTTGGGCCTCTCGAAGCCACTCTCATGTGGTCAATTTAGCATTTTTCAATTGACAACCGTGTTTCTTTTATTATTATCATATTTTTGGCGCAATTCATTTACCCATGTGCGCTGATTTCATAACCTACAGTATGTGCACGTGAACAGCTTAGAAGGAACATTGATCACAACCCTTTGTCATGAGAAGGCAACAGGGGCTTATTTTAATCTATTGAGCCTTTTGAAAAAGTTGCATCTTTGCACCCAAGAATCTCTGTAATGATAACAAATGACATAGTTTCATGTAAAAGCTTTTTGCAGTGTTACTCCTTCAGTCATTGTATTTTGTCATAAAGAATCATGTTGTAAGTGGTATGCGGGCCAGTGTTGGTTTACAGCCATGTTGTTGCCCTCGGAGGTAGAAAACATTCCCATGAGGAATCATGGTTGTCCCATGGCTTATGGACACAGTCGGGTCACCATCCGCTCCTTCCTTTTCCCCTAATAATCAGGCACCCGGACATTCAATTAAAAGGGAACTGCAATGCTATTTTTATATTTTGGGGCTATAAAGAATCGTCATTGGTATGAGCATTTCAAACCACAATAAAAATAAAATGTAAATAGTAGCTTTCAATTTACATCACAAGACAAGATTTCCAGGTGTGTGCAGTGCCATATTCTGCTATTTAGAACAAGGCAACCAACCTTCCAGTGAGGTGAAGCTGCCTTAATATGGTTAGTCTAATTGGCAGCCAATTACTGAACTGCTTGGCCCGATCCAACGTGCGCCTCCTGTAGTCTGCCCTGGCAGCTTGCTCCTGGTCAACTGCATTCTGCTTGCCTGGCTCCAGGTCCGGACCCTTTATCTAAGCCGGTCTTCATTGAGTTGGCAGCCTACCACTGCAGCAACTACTGTAGACAACTATCATTCGGAGCCAACCTCTGCTGGAACTGCCATGGCCACTATCAGCGTGCTGCAAGTCTCTACTGTGACTACTACAGTAACACTGGTCTACTGCTAGTCAGCAGCCTGTCTCTGTTGTGCCTGTTACTGTCACTGCCAGTCCTCTACAAGACTCTGCTGTGGTTTTAACTACTGCTTAATACTGTACCCACTTGCAGTCTCTGGAGAGTTTCTACTCCTCCAATTCAGGTGCCATGTGAAGCCTACAAAACTCTCTGAGCCCTCTCACATGGATTCCAACTTAATCACCACCACAATTACAGAATGTCTTGCACACACCACAGCCACAGCGTAACAGTATGTACCTATACTTTAGTATACAGTACTTGGATTTTGGCCTCCAAAAACTAGATGAAGCATGTCTACTAAACATGTTCACTAAAAATAATCTGTATTAAAAGGGAGGTCATTGGAAAAGTTACTTTTTGGCATAGCTACAATAACAGTTTTAGGTCATTTAACATTAAACTAAAATATTTTGCAATTATTATTAGGTTAGCATTTAGCAATTATTTTTTCTTTTGCCTTACTTATACATATTCCTAGATTAGCTTTTACCTTCATTGCTGTCTCACTTCAAAAACTTTGGTTGTGTTAATCTCATACTGTATCTCGGAAATCTGGAGACAGTATGGTTAGCCAAATGCAACATGCCCCCAATCTGATTCATATTGAATTTTTCAAGGCTACCTGCAATAAAATAAAAGCTCCATTGCCTTCTTGCCAGCCCAGGAAATTTATCATCAACATTTTCTGTTAATTTATGTTCTTGGCAGATAATAACTGCCTCTTTTTAATAAAGGAAAGTATAGAAGAGTTCTTTTATGACTTGTAAGAACTTGTTAATTGGTTGGACCTCTGAACTTCAAGTGCCAGAAACAAGCAGGAGGTCATCAGATTGCTGCTGTTTTCTGTCACAAAAGTCACCCCACTGAGTGCAGCGTACTAAGCAAAACCTTGGTGCGCCTTCTTTAATACAGCAAATGCAGAAATGCAAATATAACACTAAAGATTTCTTCTCCCCTACATCTTGATGAAGCCATCTGACAATAGTATGAACAGGAAAGATCAGCTTGCTTCAAAAAAATAAAAAATCACAAAGTAAAATTTATTTGTGTACCTAAATTTAGGAGTTAAAATAACAGGGTGAGGAAAAAATAAAACAAAATATGCACATTTCATGGTGTATATTTAACCTAAGTGGTCAAAACTTTGAAGTTCCACAGATACTGTAGATTCCCTACAGTTCTTACCTAAATCTTTACAATCATTTTTGTAAATGACAAAAGCACACAATTTTTTAAGGTTAGTAAGAAGATTTACTGTATTTCCAGCTGAAAGCTCAGTGCAGAACTCCAGCAAGAGAGAAGTAAGGTCAAAATTTTAGAAGATACCATTAAGAACTAGAGAGCTGACAATAACTGATATTGTGCAGATGCAATTTAGTAACAGTGGTACTGCTATGTTTGTTTAATTTTATCTTTATGTATGTTTTTATTCATGTTGTTTAATTATAATGTACTGTATAGTGTTTATGAGGTTTATGAGTTTTGTTTTTTTGGTTCATTTCAAAGAGATGTTACCCATTATGTTTATGTGTACATATTTCCTGTGATATTAGAAATATATTGTATAATGCACCTACTGTATCACCCAAGTTCCAGGTGAGATTGAATTGAAGTTTTCAGTTACACTGTTACTAGTTTATTATTGCCTTGCTATTTGTAACTGTACTGAAACAAATTAAACCCATGATTCTGAAGCTCCACTACAGATACTTTGTCATTTTGGATATGTAGTTAGCAAAGAACATTCGTTATTGTGCATACTACATTACTAAATGGTAAACTAGAAAAAAAAATACTTTTTTAGTACCTTCTGGTAAAGTCCTACTTAGCTTTTGTAGTGTCAGAGGGTTCAAGATCAAGATCTGAACCTTTCCACAGTCAAATTATAACTAGTTTATGATTTTTAGTTTATTAAAAGTAATTTACCTTTTTGTTGCACCCACTTTGAATTTTGACCTACCCTCATTTTCTTGTTTTGGGGTCAGGGAAAAGAATAGCCCTGGGGGTTTAGGTCAATGATAACCTATACTCCTTTTCAACTAGAAGCGTCCAACTTTTTAATAAGTATACTTCAATTATTATTTTAGAAAACAATAAGAAATACAGAAGGCTTCTGAATTCATATTACCCTACTTTAACATATAGAATAACAGTGGCTCTTCTACTGTTTGGCAGTCTCTCTAAGTCTAACTATGTACTTTAATTATAGCTAGACCTCCATTTATGGATAAATGGTCTTTAACATGCCTAGTAATGACAAGCATATAGCCATTTCTAATTGAGGTGTATTAAAACCTGTTAAGTAGCAGATATTGGCAAGACTTTTAACTTTAATGTATTACCTTTTTGTTGAACTAAATGCAGTATTATTATTGTTATGCAGCATGCTTGGCTATTTATCAAGGGCCTATTTTCCAACTTGATTTAAGATGATATGGTTCTTTATATTCACTCAAAAATTAAGACAACAGCTAAAGTGCAGATTCAAAAAATATTTATTGTATTTTTATTATGAAAACTATATTTTCAAAACTTACTTTTAAACCATAAGCTCCTACTTTTACAATTTACCTGTACTGTACATTTCTTTATGTATTTTATTTGTATGTGTGTATATACAGTATGTGATTATTGTACAGTATGTCATCAAGAAATCACACACTTGGAAAAATCATTGTATCAGGGACTGCTTAAAGTCCCATAATTCACTGTGTAAATTAATTGAGTTTTTGTTCAGTACGTAACTGCATAAAATTAGTTTTTTTCATATTTTTGCGAGACATTGTGTTTTGATACTGCACTTGTAAACATTTTAATTTGCTTTGGATGAAGGTGAACATAGTATTAATAACAGCCATAAAGGCAGACATCCTACATAAATTGAAGCAAGATCTTTTCCCTCGCTGAATCAATGTGTTCTTAAATTAATTTAGAACTATTCCTTGTTAGTAATACACTTTCATGAAACATATTATCTACAGTCTCAATAATTGATCTGTAGAGTGAGATCTTATCCTGTAATCTGTCACTGGTGTCCTTTCCCCTCTCCCTCTCACATTTGTATTTCTGTTTTGTCTCGCATTTCTTTATATACAATGATATCCTGCCAGATTCAGATTTATCTTACAATATTCATTTTCATTAACTGCCTAGTCCGTACCTTTGCAGTAAACTGGGGTTTAAACAGAAAAATCTTTTGCAATATTCATTTTTAAAAACGTGTTTCCTTGGAAGTTGTTTTTGATTTGTTTGTTTTTTTAGTTCCAGACCGAGAGATTTCAGAAATGTGTTTTACTCACCAACTATTGATTGGATGGTCCCAGTGAGACCTGCTCCTTTATTGTTTGTTCAACTGTTCTACTGTATAAAAAGATGTGCAATAAAATATATATGAAAATAATGTGTAAGAAGACCTTTAGCTAAAGAATAAAATCCAGTTTTGACTATTGATTAATCCTTCTGAAAATCTAGAAGACTCTGTTTCTCTCCTGATTGTCCTTTTATCCCTCTGTGATAGTCTGCATTCAATAATTATATTTTGAAATAAAGGGTTCTTGGTGCACATTGAATGAAGAAACATTACCATTACCATTAACATTCTCCATAGAAGAAATGGCATTACAGCATTGTTTCAACACAAATAATATTGTACCTTGCTGGAATGGGATGGAATATGTTTAAATACTGTATGTATGTGATTAATGCTCGGCAGAACTGTGCTTAGTAAGACCAAACACGTATGAAGAAAAACATCTCTATTATGATTTACTTTTAGCTCAATTTGATCTTCTTACTGAACTGCTCCGTCAAGACATACTAAATGTGTTATATCAAAGTCTGCTCACCAGTGGACTCGAATCATGTACCAGAGGTTTTTTTAAAGTAATAAAACCATATACAATCCACGATTGAAACGTCTTTGTATAGTGTAATTGCTTTGTATAAGTATATACTGTACTGTATATATAGTTTAAACTTAATAGCATAAACGGCTTTGTTATGGGTCATCTAAAATGCATATTAGAATACTGTACACTTTGGAAAAAACAGAATGCTTGTTTTTTGGTTAAAAAAATCTTCAGTCATCACATTGTGCTAATTATTGGTCTGATCTGACATAATAATAGTCTAATAACTAGTTATTAACAAAAGCTCCTGCACAGTCATTACCTTGAATAAAGCATAGAAGGAAGAAGAACAGATGAAAGTAGCCCCTATCTTTATTAGTTGGTTGTATGAGCTAATATATTATATATAGGTAATAAGTCATATATACTGTATGTAATATTCATAACACATCAGAACAGAGAGCACAATATAACTTCACCCCACTCTCCCTCTCAGAGCCCACTTCAGGAAGTACTGGTCTCCATTTGAGCAATTGGGTTACAGTACTCAAGATACAGCAGCAGTTCTTGCAGTAGGAACCTACAACCCACCAGTCTTACATTCAGAGACTTACCCACAACTCTCCACTATGCTTTTACCAATTTCTATCAACTGGTTGATTTGTTTAAAAAAAAAAAGCTGTGACAGTGTTAGGGAAATAATAGTATGAACCCATGATTAGACACAGAAAACTGAAAAGAGAAAGCTGTTATTATTATTTACTATTTTTACTATTTACTATTAATTAGTATTCGATTTGGTGGCAGCAATTTTAGGCAAATGGATAAAACTTGAATGGCTTATCATTTTCTATATGTAACCTTTATACACAATTTTGCAGCCATTTACACAGTTGGATAAAGTAGTAGTAGCAATAATATTAATACAGGTTATATTGCATTTCTATGGCTCTTATCATCACAAAAGTTCCCAAAGCACTTTACAAACAGTACAAGGGGTGAAGTGGTTGGAAATATATCTGATAACGGCACATCATTCAAGAGCTTGACTAAGTTTCCATGCTGTCAAGTGGCCCAGTCACTATGTGACTGCAGCACCACCAAATAGCAGATCATTGGTTAGGTGTCCAGTGCCCTAATAACTACCCTGCACCGCAGACCTACAGTAGTGCTATGATTATGCTCCACATGACAAATACTGATAAGGCTACTTATTGTGCTTTATGAGCTGAATTTGTTCATATATTTGAAATGTAACTTAACCAGATATCCATTTTCTAATCACGTATTCCGGTTCAGCGGCACAAGTGATCCAGAGAGGATCCCAGTAAGCAATGGATGCATGGCAGACACACACGCCAGGACCAATTTTCCCAGAAACTTTTTTTTAAATACCAGTATCCCTTTGGACTGTGGAAAGAAACCAGAGTTCACAGAGGAAACCCACGCAAACACATGAAGAACATACAAACTCCACACAGCTCCAGCGCTGAGAAACAGCAATGTTAACCCCTGCACCACCATACCACACTAATGTAATTCAAGTTTACATTGTGAAAAATCATACAATTAAAAAAGCTGCCAACTTATGCTTGATTTCAAGAACTCTCTTTGAGCCTTCAAAAATATCTACAATTAGATATTCCTAAAAAGTGGAGCAATGCAGTTAAAATGCTTTCACACACTCTTACTTATTTAAATACATTAATTAATATGCCTTGTTTTTGTGTAATTACTGTAACACTTTTCTTGATATGCATGGCTGAAAGTACTGATTTTGTCTAACACAATATAAACACGATTGAGCCTTGGGAGACATTAATTTCATGGTTAACAGAGAACAGGGACATGAAAAAGAGACATTGACCTCTGCTGAGGGCATGTCTGCAGGTGTGTCCTACAAACACACATACTTTCGCATGTTAAAGCAGAGGCTCCAACTGCTACTGCTGATAAATCCCCTGAGAAACTAAAAAAATATGCCCCAGGAAAAAAAACATGAATAGACTTCATGTTTATGAAAAGGCTGAATAACAAATGCTGATTTCAATTTACTGTATTGACAATCATAGTTTTAACAAATGTCTATTAAACAGATCATGGTTTAGCCTATAAATGAAGGAAATCCTAATTATTTTATGATACTATTATTTTTATAGACATTTCCATTTGTATGATACATCAGGTAAATCGAGTCTGTCATTAAAACACACAGCTGTCAAAAAGACATTTTAAGCAACTGTTTATTTTTTAATATGAGCTACAGAAACATATATTGCAGTTTATCTTTAATTCCTGAAAAATGCAAAATAGAGGGTTCCTATTTTCTGTTCCTTTTAACTGTTTAGTCATAGTAAAATAAAGAAAACAAGTCATTCATTTACTTTCAGGTTTTGATGTTTTAAAGCAAGTCTTTGTAAGTATGTAAAATTTGGTATCTTCTAATAAGATCACATTATAAAACTTTATTTATAAATGAGCATAAAGCCTTAATCATAATGGAGGTTAACCAACTAGTACTTTTGTTAATAATAGTGGAGCATCATGAGTTGCATATTGATCATCTGTCAGTTCACCTCACTCCTCTATTTTATATTTTTTTATTTTCTACTTTGCACAGGTAACTAAATGCTGTGCTCTTTGAAAAATTGAAAAAAAATATTCTTAAAAGAACACAAATGGAGACAAAAAAGCATTATGTTGCCATATCTGTCACAGAGCTGTCTGTCTAGAGCAAGGGGAAATAATGCCTTTAACATCTGTGACTAATTCATCTAAAGCTGTGGGGCCTTCTGGTGACCCCCGCTCTGAATATTAAACATTAAAATATTGATTGGTGCTGCATTGTCATCAGAACATTTACTTCTGCAGTGGATGGAAGACACTGCCCTTACTGTGGAAAGCACTACCTGACTCACAGGTTCCATTGTCTGTACCTAATTCCATACTTTAGTGTGGAGAAAAGTTATTTTTCACATTTGTTTACAAAAGGCTCTTATACAAGACCCTCACTATTTTGTCTGTGCCTTCCTCCTACCCTCATCTGAAAAGGATTCAGGAAAGCAAGATGTTTCAGATCTCCTAAAAAGCTCAATTCATGCTCACTAGTTTCAACATTGTACAGTATACATGGGTGGATTAAGGTAGTACAGTAGACCTGTTAGATGTACTGTATAGATTTTTCAAAAGATAAAAGATTCTGAGTTAGTAAACCAAAATTGTTTTAGGCCAACAAAAAATCTAAATTAATCCAGTTGACATCTAATATAATCAAGATTCTTCTTGATCCAAGCATAAGAACATGGAATATCATTAGTGTAGGCAGCTCTCATAATCATATATCATGTCAGCTATTTTTCCCTCTGGTAAAAGCTTCAGTAGTAGGACAAATCTGATTTTTCTTTTCATGTTTTCTGCTGACTCCTAAAATTATTGAGAAACATTTTTTGGCTGGCTGGAAAAATCAGAACGTGATTTTAAAAATAATTACAGTACGCTGCCTGCACTGTTTTAGTTGGTTTTATTTTAACCATCCAAAAACATCAGTCAGTGATCACTTAAATATAGGCCCACATACAGTACTACTAGTAAATGTCAAACTCACAACAAGTAATCAGTCAATTTATACAGTATATGGTAATATATGGCAATAATGGTAGCAGTAATGCAAAATGACAGCAATAATATATTGGAACAAGTAATAGGTTTATTCCATGCTGAAAAAAAGAAGAAAGAGAACACAACGTTTGAGCCGTGGAGCCTTCTTCAGGTGTGACCTGAAGACATGACCAATGAACACCTGAAGAAGGCTCCACGGCCGAAACGTCTTTCTAATAAACCTATTACTTGTTCCTTTGCAGCCTATGCATGCTGACGCAGCTACCCACCTGAACTAATAATATATTGGTTTTGATTAGCTTTATTTGCGATGAAAACATTGATTTTACAGTATACTGTATACAATATAGCCATGCAATATAGTGTAGCACCATAGCAGTTTTCATGTTATGAAAATCAAGGCCTACAGAGTACAACAGTCCTAAAATGAGGAATCATCCACCATCTTTCAGCTTATCCCTATTTTTAATATTCTGGACCAAGTGCACAGGTAGCCAAATAACAAGTGTATCTCCAGGACTCCATACAATTATCACCATACAGCTCTGCTTCTTTTATTTTCCTTCTTCACCAACACTGTACAATGTCGTTACTGCAGGAGGTTCAGACAAAACCCCACAGCTTTGTGTGTTGCCTGATTATGTGGTTGATGACAGCATTCTTTAGCATGAAGCTGCTTGACTGAGGAATGACGACCCAGCCATGAGGGAGAGAACAGAACCAGCCCTCCATGCGAAGTGAGCTGAGGGGTTGCGACTGTTGGAGTGAAGCAAGGTTAGAAACACTGGGAAGGAAAGATTAATGGCCCACATTTATACACTGGCAATGGTATGATATGGGTGTTGTTCTCTCACCCAGACATGAGCTTTCTGGGCTCCATTTTCCTTTCCTGCCCTTGGGGCAGAACTTCCAGAAAGGGTAATCCTGATAATTTCAAAAGTATGTTTTACAGTATGAATCGGCAGAACTCCAGCAGTCTGCTTTATATCTTTATTTAATTAGGTATAAGTGCTGTTATACTTATTATTTTCTAATTTGGATCTGTCCTAGGAATTTATATTATATAAGAAATCTTTTTTAGGGTAGTACAGTATGATGGTGTGGGGATGCTAGCTCACAGCTCTAAAAGTTAGTTATCTGTATTAATTACATGGATAAACAAACATACTAATAAGATCATTACTAACTTTATACAATTGTGATTTTTTGGTGTTTTGTGTTTATAATGTACATTTTTTGCAGCATTTAAAATGTGTATATGCAGTTTCTTAGTTCATAAAATCAGCACCTTTATATAATTTTACTTTTTTTACCTATTAAATTTGATTGTTTCATAGAAGCATATTGCTTTTCATAAAATAAAATTCAGATTCTTGAACATCCCACTTTTCCCTACAGCTACCCATCCACCCATTTTCAGAGAGTTACTTATCTTGCTGAGCCTGTTCCAGAAATGTTGTACAAAAGGCAGAATTGGATTCTACTGTAGTTCACTGCAGGGCCTTGTAGCTCTGACTGAGCAGTTTGTCTAGATGTATTCAGTGGTAGGAGATGGAAAACTTGGCCATAACTATTGTAATTTGTCAATTAAATTTATTCATGCTTACTTTTATAAGACATTTTCCAGGTGGATATCAATGAAATGAAATGAAATGTTATCTGTTTTGGTTTGTTGAGAGCAGTGAATACTCTGTCAGGTTCTTACTGTACAGTACTGTATATCATTATTTTTTTAATTTTTCCATGTTGTATGTTTTAATGATACATATTTTGATGCAGTTCACATTAGAAGCTTTTCTTATCCCGTGCATTTGTAGAATTTTGAATATGTGCGTATTTATAATGTGAAGTATTTATTAATATGGCTCAATTTTTAATAGAAATGAACAGTGTGTAGTTGATTACTTTATTTTTTAACCTCCGAGAACATTTTCTGGATTATATTTGCTTAAAGAATTCATGCTTATCCTTTCTTTTAGTTAAATGTCAAAGCCAGATCTACAATTCTAGTGCAAGTCTGCAGGGCAGCTGTGTCTTATTGTCCAAGGATTACAGGATGTGACACAGCTGTCATTGGGAATGCACATCACTCAGCAAAAGAGAGGACACACATAAATATATGTAGGGACATTTGTGCATACACCATTACCCATGATATCTCATGAAATGAAAATCACACAAGGCACACTTTTAAAAAATATATAAAAATCTCAAATATTTCATTACTAAGATAATATTCATTCATACAATTTAATTTATGTTAATAACATAAATAGTAAAATTACACTAAAAGTGAGGTCTATCAGACTTTTTTAGCAGGGTAAAGCCATCTAATTTCTAGATCGGTGGGGCATGTCTACTGTAATTTGTCAGTTCTTATTTTTCACATGTTCAACAAAAGAAATTACTGCTTCTTTGATCAACATCACAATAACAATATGTATTATAAGTTTCTTTATTTAATGATAGTATATTCCAGTTTGAGAACCAGAAACTGTAAAGCCTGTATAGCCTAATAAATGAGTCCTCGCACTGAAGCATTCATACCACATGCCCACTTTAGTATAACAAGTTATACCTTTAAAACAAATTTGAATTGAAAGGCAGACAAAGATGAGGGGACACAGCTGTCAGTGGTGCATATACAGCATATCTTTAAAGGCTTCTCCTAATAGTTATGGACAGTTGGCAATTATGTAAGCATCACTTTAAGGCCATTCTGTTCGAACGAGTAGCCCAAAACTTCACAGGCATACAGTGTGATCGTAGGAAACTGGCTCTAGCCCAAATGGGAACAGCAACAGTGGCGGGAGCACATGCCAGATTAAAACAAAGAAAAAAGCAGCCAGGCCATGTGCAATTCAGCCACTTCATGTTTGAATCTTCCCAGCCATTCCCTCCTCTCTGTGGAAGACACTTCTGAAAAGCTGCCAGCTCCTCTGAGGCCTGGAGGGTTTATTTTTCTCTTTGGGATTGGAGGCACAAATATGTACAAACTCACACCTGTTATCCTCAGCTGTGATATACAACTACATTTTATCGCTTTCACTGTCCGACAGTCAGTCCAGACCTCCCATTTTGCGCATCACAAGAACATGTTCAAAATTAAGGAAACAGGCATGCTCATTCCTTCATCAGAGAGCCAGCAAATTTTCAATGCAGGATGTTACCTCTCGCAATGACTGCCTGATCTTTGTTGCTTTAAAGATGAAAACAGTAAAGATGAAATCCTAATAATCATGTTGCAGAAAGAAAAAAATATTTTCTGAGGGAATAAGTGAGTATTTTATACAGTAGCTATTACTTGAATATATATCAATATGACCCTGCTATTCAGGCTATTTCATCTTATCATGTACAGTATATTATTGAAATAGCTGGTCAGACATCTTCCAGAGTAGTCTTGTTCATCATATCTGCCTTGGATAGATTTTCTTTAGATGTAATAAACATTATTCAAGGATGTTTATGCTGAAAGACAAGCATAGAACTGCATGGGGATTTTTTGTGGTTCTTCAGTATTATGCTGTTGTTAAGGGTGGAGTTGTTTCATAATGCCTTGAATTCACGTACATCTGGCCCACATTATCCTCACTGTTGTGTTCCAATCTATAATATAGTTGTGCTAAAATGAAGCAGCATTGTGAAGGAATGATTCAAACCTCAGGTGTACATTACTTTAAAGTACTTTAAATTAAAGTAACACCTTAAAGATATCCAATCTAAAACACTGAGGCTAAAAAGTCAAAAGACTGCTGCTAGTTTATACAGTATGTTTAAATTTTATTATAATACTCGAAGGGAAATAAATCTGTGTTCTTTGGTACACCAGAGTCTAAACACTGTAAACTGCAGTAAATCATAGTTAAAGCACAGTAAAAGAACGAGTAAACATAGTGTACAGTGATGTTAGAAATTCAGAAAAAAACAAATACTGTAAGTGCATGCTAGAAGCAAGGTAAATACATTAAAAACTCACCAATGTACACTGTATACTGTATGTTTATTTTAAGCACGTATTTCCCATTTTATAAAGAGTTACAAAACTGGATGCCTGCTGTTATTTCAATAAAGATGCTCTACATTATCTTAACAGACAATGTTTATTTGGATGTGGGCTGAAATTGCCTGAAGTCAATGCATTTTATTTAAGCCTCCTGGCTGATTTCAAAGAGATTCCACAAGAAAAGCAGTAGCAAAGCAAAGGACATTTTCCACTATGCCACCCAGGTGCATCTATAATTCCCAGCCCACCCATACACAAGCAGTAGTATGTTATATTGCAATTTAAAAAATGTGGGGGTTTACTTTTTTGTATTATATTCTAATAATACTGTACATGTTATAGAGAAAAAAAACCCCAATGTTCTACATCTTATGGAGTTACTGTGTTATTGGTATGGATACTATTTTTAAATAGATCAAATGGATGAAACCTTTGAAGTTTTATATGTGACTAAAGACATCTATTCAAGTTTTCATTAATACTCATGTAAATTATTGAACTCTTGAGAAATCATTATTGGGTGGTTAAAGACTTTTAATCAAGAAATTGATAAATGCAGACTTAAACCTAAAATACACATTGCACACATACTATATACTCTTATGTATTATTTATTTTGCTAGTAGATATCATACATAGTGTAGTTATTACTTTTTGTCTCCAATTTTCAATACTGTCAAAGTACTTCAAATGCCACCAAATTACTTCAGGTGTATGGTGGCTTTATTTTAAGTAACACATATTAGTCTCTGTAGCTTTATATTAAAGAAACAAATGTTGGAGCAGTAATGATTCTGTTGGCTAAAATGTCAGACCTAGAAATGGATTCTAAATGCAGCTTGTCTGCATTAAACCAACTATCCTTTAAACTACTTTTTGGAATTGTCATGTGGGATTCATATTTAGCTGAAACCACAATCCTTAAGACTTTGTGTTGACATCTGTGGCTTCAGTGATATATAGGGAAAGTGTATTTATTGGAGAACATATATGTGTGTGTGTTTTTCTTTGCATTATAAGGATATCTTTTTTCCATCTGTGTTACATTGCTTGGTCAGGTCCTTAACTATCTGATGATGAGATATTGATATATGACTTTATTAAATCAAGATTAGACTACTGTAATGCTTCATTCAATGGGGCATTACTAAAATGAAGAAATGTCTTACTGCTCTCACTCGTGTGCTGTACATCGCACAGGTGGGTGCTGAACTTCAGTGGTGGATAAAATGGTAACATCTTATATGAAAGCTTAAATGAGAGCTGCATCGGTGCAGGATTTGTTAATAACACTAATGCACATTTAGAAAGTTAATATTCTTATTCCAGGTTTAGTGCTTTTTGCCTGAACATAGTTAAAGTCCTAATCTGATATTTTCTGATTGAGCCTCCACACAGGGAGTGACTGTGTCTTATCTTGTGCAGCATCATTTCTGCGGCACTTACTGCCCAAACCCATTTCTCTGCCACTGTTGACTCATTGAAAACGTGACATTGAATTTAAAGTCCTATTTTTTAACTATAACATAATGTGTTATTTATTTTTAATCTTAGTTTTATCAGTTAATTTTGTGATACTCTTTATATATTTCCTACTTGTGTTATGTGCACATATACTGTACAGTATACTGTTGTGCAGCACTGTGAGTTTTTTAAAAGCACTTGGAAATAAAATATATTATTAATTGTGTAATAATCCTACCATTTCAGTTCCTCCTATGTACAGTACTTTTATTAAAAAAATACATCAGAAGTAAACTCACAAAACATTCATAGCATATGCAGTTGTTTTGTTTTTTTGGTTGCTGTCATAATTTTAACAGTGATTTCTCTTTTGTAACATTTTATCATATATTAATCATAAGTAATTTGTCTCATTGTTATTAATGTGAATGCAGAGAAACACATAAGAATATAAGAAGGACTACAAATAAGAGGAAGCCATCTGACCTGTCTTGCACATTTAGCTTCTTCAGCTTCCAGATATTTCTAGAAGAATCCTGAGAATCAGCATCCACTGCAGTTGAGCACTGTTTCAGTTCTTGCAGCACTCATTTTGTAGTTTTTACTAGGATCCTCAGGTTTTAACTTGCACAAAATATTTGGATTTATGAAATGTCTATTATACGAATTTTTGGATAAGTCACCCTCATGAAAATGTTTTAAAATTTTAAAACATGCAGTAAATCAGTTTACAGTAGTTGGTTAGACTCAGGAGAGCTCATGTGGTTAGATCTTCAACAGAGGCTACAGTTTTTTTGGCTTAATCCACTGCTCTCTATTCCTCCAGGCTTAGCTTCTCTAACCAGCAGGAAGCCTAAGGCAAGGTGTAGGAAAGCACCCTGGAAGGCAAGTTCAAACACAAAGCAAAAAAATGATTGCTTAACATATATGTAAAACATCTCCAGAGCAAACTTTGTTCTATGGTTTTAGGCACATTTTCTGGAATACAGCTTCACGTACTCTGATAGCTACAGTATATTTAAACTTGAATAAAGGAAATCTGTAATTAAACACACCTGATCCAGATTAAACACTTTATTTCAGCTTAGTTGGATGTGTATTGTGTCAAAGTCTCAACTATTTTCAATCATTTGTTTTGGTGACACTTCACCTATTTGAGGGGCAACAAAATGACTCGGTGGTTTCAGCCTTGCAGCGCTGAGACCCTGTGGTGCTATCAGCGTGGAGTTTGCGTGGGTTTTCAATGGGTGCTCTGGTTTTGTCCCACAGTTCCAGAGACATACTGGTAGGTTAATTGGCTTCTGGGAGAAATGGCTCTGGTGTGAGTGTATGCATGTCTCTGCGTACCCTGTGATGTACTGGCTTCATGCCTTGTGCCAGTTGCTTGCCAGAATAAGCAACAGCCTCTCCTCAACCCTGTATTCATCCATGTGTACCCATTTATACAGCTGGACATTACATTGAATTAATCTGGAAGAAGTCCTGGATCATGGACCAACAGCATAACCCCACCCAGGATTTCACCACACAAGCTTTCAGTCTACTGTCCGTAACAACTACAGTACATCACACTATTATCTCTATCAAGAACGAGTGCAGAGCAAAATGCCTACAAAAATTTTAAGCAAGTAATAGAATGATTTTAATACCTTTAGTCTACAGTATAATATGCGTACATATATTGATAGTACATGTGTAGAACAAACATGAAGTACTATTTCCAAAAATAGTAAAGACTTGATCCATTTTACCGTGACCAATCAAAGATGTGACTTTCAAACCATGTACAAGAAAGTATGACCCAGTTTTCAAAGGAATTTCACAAATCATTAAAATAATGGTTAAAGGCTGGAATGGAAGGTAATCAAGGATAAAATGAACATTTTTTAAACAATATGCTTCTGTTTTTTTTTTTTAAATGAACAGTATTACAATTTCATGTTGTATAACAAAATCATATGCTATTGTATTTTGTTTGGATAGCAATTTGGTTCCAATCAAAGTTGTTGTTGACAGGATTGTAGAGTGGTTTAGAACACTGTTGCTTATCTGTGCTGATATTTTCCTAGGAATTATTTGTTTCTAAAAAATCCTTAGATGTTTTAAAAATTAAATATTACAACTAAAAAATGCTATTTCGTTTTATATTTGAAAACATGTAGTCAGTTCTGATAGTAGTTCAGGTGGGTAGCTGCGTCAGCATGCGTAGGCTGCAAAGGAACAAGTAATAGGTTTATTCCATGCTGAAAAAAAGAAGAAAGAGAACACAACGTTTCGGCCGTGGAGCCTTCTTCAGGTGTGGCTCTGTCAGTTCTGATATTTTCTCTGTGCACCATAATAAACAGTACATACTGTACTTTGAAAATTGTCAATTATCCCCTATGTTCCTAAATGATATACAGTAACTACTGTACAGTAGATAGAAAATTATTTTCAACCAGCTCTGCAATTTGGTCTTGGTTTGCCAGTGTTGGAAGCTCACCTCAGGCCAATGTCAATTCACTTGTGATATAATGGTCTGGCAGCTCACAAATCTTTTTGTATGTATGAATAACCCCAGTTAGTTCTCAAGTAGGTACTGGCATTGCAATGAATATGTTCAAGCTTAGAATATTTTTCACCTAGAAAAGCCTTTTATTCTTAACATTCAGCATGAAGTTGACCCATTGCTAAATTTGTCCTGCTTTTTTTAGTCATTTGTGAGAACACCATACAAACTTGCCCAAGAAAATAAGCTTTTGCGACAATTATATTAAACAAATATGTTGAGAAGCTGAAGTACCATTTGTCAAAAGCTGTCCTACATTAATTTGCTTGACAATAATGTGCTGTTCTCCTCCCAGCCCTCACAAGACAACAATTTAAGGTCTGATACCATGGTTTTACTTTATACTGTACCTTTATACAGCTTATCTATTTTGAGCAAATTCTTACTCTCTGTCTTTATGCTTCTTTCCTGTTGTCATTTTTATTTCACCAGATGAAACAGGCAAGTACCCAAGGAGCTGTATATAAGATTTAATCAAATGTTGTACACAATCCTAATAAAAGACGAAGAGATACTTACTGTTAGCTGTTTTTCAGAGCTGTATGGAAACAATGTTGCTTACCATTGGTCATGATCATGTTTTTCATATAAAACACACATTTCTTTGGAATGTATCTGTCTTACTAGCTCAAGGCTATCATGGCGGCACTACAAACAGTAAAAACTTGATTTAATGCCAAAGTGATTTAAAAAATCAAAACAATAAGACAACACAATATTGTGATTTCAATATCTAAAAATGTAAAATCCTCTTTAACAATAAATTGTCCACATTGCTGAATATGAAGCAAGAAACAAAAATTGGTAATGAATGTTCTAATTACATTTTCTGATGAAACAAAGAAAAAAATTATATCCCAATATATCAAATGTTTACAAGATCCAGGTATCTATGAAATATCTACTCTATATTTGTATTTTTGTTCACAATTACGGTTTTAAAATGATATATTTACACACTTCACTGAACAAATAGCATATTTAACATATTGTACACTTTGTCTATGTATATGTGATTAACTCAGATAAATTATAAATACATTTCTAAAGAATAATTGCTCTTTCCTTATGAGCAGTTAGTAATTTCCCTGCCCTTACAAAGCCATTTTTAAAGTATAAGTTACTGTCAGCAGTGCAGCTAGTTGGATTTTCCCCCAGGAAACAACTGAGTCCCTCTGTATATAATCTTATATTAAAAACAAATACAGTTCAAAATAGATAATGCTACAGTATGCAATATGACAGTATGATCATCCAAGTGGCCTCCTTTGACTTTGCTAGTTGTTCCTTGTTCACTTGTTTTCTTCTTTATTATGACAGTAAAACGCAGTGCTCATAACAACTGACTAACTCTTTCAGTCCTGTTTCTGCAGGCTTGGAAGGGTACTACCTTTCAGAAACCATCCAATTTCTGATTTGTTCATCACTTTTATTGAACCAACATGAGATCAAACTGAGATTAAAAAAAAAACTTTTTCACCAGACAATCCTGATTGAGAAAGACAAAAACAAATAGTTGTCAAAAGAGAACAATTTAGCCGAAACGAGGAGAGATTCAGAAGTATCAAAAATTGCTTTCACCAAATATTAAGAGTTCTATAGCAGAACTCTTAAGAGCTTTATAAGAAAACCTTTCATGCTAATGTTTTTTTCAGTGTGATTTGTTCTTTGTTAAAAGCTAGTCTTTTCTTTGTTAAGCCTTAGGGAGCAGCAACACCTGTCTACCTTTGCCTAATCATTTGCTCAGCCATATGCAATGGAGCAAAAGGGCGTTATAGAGTGCTTTTTTTATCCTTCCACCTCCCCAGTCTTCATCCTTTTTTATTTATTTTTCTACTACTTTCTAAATCTGACACGTGTATTGAAAAGGTGGGGTCCATTCCTTGCTGGAATACAGACATTAATCTAAGTGTGTATTGAAGCCAAATAAAAATTAATTGAATCTAGTTCAGTATGGTACACCCTTCTACACCTCACTTTGATTGGGCTTTTCCAGACTTCTGAATGACAAAATATACTTTTGAGGTACTTCAATTTAATAGGAAAAATATCACAAAGCGCACAAATGCATATGATGTACAGTGGTGAGGAAAAGTTTGCAAGCCCTTCAGAATTCCCTTCATCTGCTTTTATTGAACCCACTTACTGCAAGATCAAACTTCTATTCCTGCAGTAATCACTCCTAAAATGTAATCTGATCTTCATCTGTGTCATAATAATACATAAACACAATCTGAATAAAACAAAAAACACACAACCAGTTGGGGTAATTAGAGTCAGGAGCTCCAATCAATGAGATGACGTTCAGGAGTGAGTTTGAGGTGCCCAGCCCTATTAAAAAAGTTTGGTTACCAACAGAGTCTGCTCTTCATGACACAGATTTGTCAAAGTGAAACATGCCCCAAACAAAAGAGGTTTTAGAGGATCTCAGAAGAGTTGTTGATGCTCATTAAGACTGTAAGGGTTATAAACGCATTTCTAAAGACTTACAGTAGGCCTCTATCAACTCATAGTCAGGCAGATAATGTCCAAATGGAAGACATTCAGTATGAGTGCTACTCTCTCTAGGAGTGGTCGTCCAACAAATGATATAAAACGTTTCAGGAGAAGAAACTATGAACAAATGCAACTTATCTTGTGAGGTTTAGAATGCTTTAGGGTGGATGGGAACAGTTTTAAGACATTCTGAAACACAACACCCAAATAGCAAGCAAAGGATAGAAGGCAGTGGCCAACACAAATTAAAACATTCCAAAAAATATTCAGACAAAGAATGTACTGCCCTCAATGCTTGATCCTTAAACTCACATACGATCTGTTAAAAAATGTAGAATTTATTCTACATACAGTATTTCAGCCTGGGATTCTTAATATGTATCCAATGGCTACCATACTATTCTTAACTGAATTTATTAGCAGTGCAAATAACATTTTGTGGTTTTAAAGAACCAGAAAATTTTCCTTGAACTCCAGCAGGAGGGTAAGACAGTTCCAGCTGCTTTAATAATGCAATACATATAGAAAATCCTGGTCCCCTTTTAAAATCATAGTAATACATAAAAGTCATTCTTTTATAAAATATGCTTTGGTGCACCCTAATTGCTGCAACCATAAAGAAATAGCCTTGAACCTTTTAACTTCAAAAACACATATCATGCCAAGCTTGATAAGAGATAAAAAAAGCAAAACGTTTATGTTCTTAATAGCCAAGAATTCAGGTTCAGTTAAAATTAATGATTGGTGTGAGTTGAAGCTTGACATCCCTTAAAAAGCACCTGAAACTGATTTTCATCTTTATTCTTCACTATATATTTCCTAAAGGTAAACCCTCTTTTAGCCTTTGATATGATATACGTTGGAAATAACGTATATTCAGATATTCTGTACTGTATGTGATTATTTTACATTCAAGTGGTCTTTTTTATACTTGATCTTTATTTCTGATGGTAACCTGATAAAATGGTCAGTTGCTAATCTTTTGATGTCAATAACTGAATGATTCAGAAAGATCAGCTCGTGCCGGTGATTTTCGCTTGGGGCAGCCAATTGATTGGCTTCTAGTTGGCAGATGATAGGAGACTGGATATGTTTCTGAAATGCTTTGTCCATTTCTTTAACGTTGTCTCTTTGCCGAGAGCAGCATGGTTCCATCGGCACTTTGGTCATGATGCCTGTGGCCGACAGATTACTTTGATCACATCATAAAACCTCTTTTCTGTCATTTTTTGCCAGCATAAGACTAAATTTTTGTTCAGCTATGAGTTTCACATTAGTATGTACTGGATATTTATAAAAAATGTTTCCTAAGGCCTTTTCCTTGGATGCTGATTTAGTGTCATTCAGGTATTCCTTATGAATATAATCTCCTATTTAGACGTTTCTGTATCTTGTCACTGTTCTTATAGAACCAGTCTTCCTCTGTTCTGGGAATTCAAGCACAGCTGACTACTTAACACTTCTGTAAAGATCTTCATGATGATTTCACTGGTTTATCATGATATTCAACTGCTTAGGTGACTTTTTGCCTAGTGATCATCTGGAGAATTCAGATGATAATCTTAGACAAAAACAAATCCATTGTTAATCCTTCAGTCTGTACCACACATGGCCTATATCACCGTCCTTTCACCTAACGATAACATAATCTAGCTTCAGTATCACAAACACAGCACGTTGAACACTGATCACATTAACATGTCTTTTTCCTAGGGGAGGACATTTTAGTCATTTTAGAGAACATAAACCCGATTCTTGACACTCCATTATCCCCATTACCGCAGAAAAAGGCAGAAGAAGGTTTAGCTGGCTTCAACTTCTGTGATTGGTCCTTTCACAACTAGACAAGTCTCAAATCAAGGCTGTATTTTGAAGTATATGTACAATAATCTACCAGCTAGAGCTCTTTTAATTTTTAATTTAGCAGCTTCAGCACTGTGCACAAGAATGCAAACATTACATATGCCATTGGTGAGTGGTTTCATGTTTGTTCTTCTTTGGTAGTTCCATCTCTATGGTAGGATCCCTGCTAGCAGCAGTGAGCTTGCCAAGGAGGTTGAAGGAATTTTAGGGTCCTCTTTCTATGCTACACTATAGAACCTGATGGAATAATTCTAGACACCAGGAGACACCAGGTTATCTCAATCACTGAGGGGGTTGCCAAGTGCAGTTTCTGTTGTCATCCAGTGAAAAATGATCCAATGACCTGAGCCAAAGCTACAGTATAGCCCCCCTGCGTACCTCTATCTGCTGCTTTGTCACTCACCATAATGATCATGGGATTTGAAGGATAATGGTGTGTATTGACACACCTTTCATGTGACTTAGATTTAAACTTGGCCTGTATCAGCCTAGCTCTCTGAAGACCAATCAGATTACAGTAGCATAAAAAGTCAAGGGGACTGAAGATCAGTCTGAATGCACTGCATGACCACAACATCTTTGTTTCCGTGCCATGCTCCTCATGCCCCACAGCAACCTGCTGAGCTGACTTTTTTGCTGATGAATTAAGAATGGGTTTTGTCTGTTCAGTCTTCCTGAACAGGCTCTGACTGCCAATGATGGGGAAATCTGTAGCTCACTAAGGTCAGCATACCTGTCATCACATCTGGTTCTGCTCACCATTTGAAGCAGTTTACCAGGCTGTGATTGCTGTTGCTAGCAGACAGCTCCATGGGGCCATAGATCAGAGCTGGGTGTAGGTGAGGTCCAAAGAGAGCATTTCAGTGATGTGTTCTCACAGAGGCCACCTTTCCTGACAACCCTTTACACTCCGACATGTCAAACAGAAAAGATAGCAAACTACAATAAGCCCTAAAGAAGAGTTAATCCAGAATCCCCCCAAAACAGAACTTATCAAGAAGTTGAGACATTAAGAGAGCACCTGGACAACATTGAGCAAAAACTAAAAGGAAAGAAAAATTACACTGTTCGAATCATGGCTAAGAAAATATGACAGAGCCAGGTAGCAGACTCTGTCTTTGCTGTAAAATGAATGAGCACAGCTTTTGTCATTTTGAAAAAAAGAAAAGCTAGTTCAATGGAGAACAAAGATTTATTATTTTTACAGTTGTGGAAGACATTTAACAGCTGTGCTTACATTGGCCTAAACTCTCCATATTAGGTGGCAGAGCTGAGAACTGCAGATGTGAAATACCATTCTAATATCATACACTTAGAGCCCATTCCTCAGAAAACCTGTCATTTCATATGTCCAGAGGTGCCATTAATCAAACTATACCATTTTTAACTGCATTTCATCTTGTTCTCAAAGTCCCTTTATTTACCACGTTTATTGTTTTAGGCTACTATATCTTAAATCAAGCTAAGTAAGACTCCAGAGAACTTAACTTCCCTGTCAAATTAAAGGGGATATTCACAAATGTTCCAATGTAACATTTTTATCATTGAAATGGGATGAGAATGGTGCAGAAATCTCATTCACAGACATATTTACCCTACAGTTTATGCTGTGTGCTAACAGCATACAGTCACTATGAATTATAAAAATGAATTTTAATTAGCTCTCTGTCATTTCACAACACTGAGGGGTAATCTAAAGAGGCTTCTAACTCTGGCGTTACATATACTGTATAAAATAAGTTAGCAGCCACAGCCAGATGTTTAGCTGTTGTTTAGCCTCTTAAACAGTTATCTATAGCTGCTAACTTTAAATCTTGATGTATTATGGACCTAGAAATATTTTTAGACAGTTCTAACCCCTCAGCACAGGTAAATGGGAAGAGCTACTTAATATTAATTTACATTTTATATAGAAATATCTTACAAGGAACACCTTATGGGGTTACTGCTTTATTGACTTTGAAACAGGTATCAGATCAAGGTAAGACATTATGTCCATTTCCAGACCTAACAAGTAATTCAAAAACTACTTTCAATCCTAATCCTAAGAGCCTTTCAACACAGGAAAGGGCAATGAAGTTTCTTAGCTCTCAGTGGATCAATGGATCTTTTAACACTGCTAAAGCGAGTTTTATGATTGAGTGCTAGATATTATGAATGATCTACACACATTAAAAGCAAACACTTAACAGTTTCCCAGGCTTATAATACTACGCTGAGTGTGTGTGCATTTAGTAACACAAAAGAATTCAAGCCATATAGTATGCATAGTGTTGTTAATGCAACTGTAATCACTAAAACATATGTTAAGAAGTCTTTTGCATCTCATTTTAATTCTTTAAATTATTCACTCTCCCTATTTTCTTAAATATTTAAATATTTGTGTCAGCCAAATTGTGATACAACATAATGTTCAGAAAACCTAATTCATACAATAAATGACAATACGGTCACATATTTATTTTTCACCTGTTCTTCTTCTACCCTTTTGCAAACCTTTTATCAGCATTGGAGAATAAAGACTGGATTATTTCCTCTGTAATGATTAAAGCCAGTGTTGGAGATGATATCTTGGCGTCATTCAAAACACAGCTTGGTGAAATACTCAGATCAATTAGCCTCTAGCAAAACAAGTAAAATAGATGAGCCAAATGAACTTCCCCTAATCTGTAATCTTTCTTGTGTCATCTGGGTCTACTGCACCAACTAGTAGAAATACGTCTCTCACCACCAGTTGTGTGACATTTTGGGGAATACCATTCAAACTACTGGTAATGAAGCCAAACTCTATACAGTATGTGCTCTCCCTTACACATTTACTAGTTGAGTATGGTACTTTTACTTCTAGTAAAACTTTTAGTTAGGTTCTGTATTATTACATTGTGAGAAAGGTTTGCAACTAATAATTATGTTGATTAAAATTAATGCACTTTAAATGTTTTCATTATCTTGATAATACCATGATAATATGTTTCCATTTATATATGTTCACTACAGGTAAATTATATTTGAGAAATTTGCTACTGTTCTGTAGTTTATATCATTGCAAGATATAATACATTTATTAGTGCAATGTATTATGCATGAACCTGTGGTAATTCAACGATACACTGAATATCACAATTGATCTGAAATTATTTGACTTCTTTACATGTGATTAATTAAATTGTTCATGCACATACTTATCAGTCTTGCACATTTGTGAAAGAGAAAGCTTTTACCTGCTTCTACACACATTACTTCAATAACATACACTGATTTCCAAATCAGGTAAGATAGTGTGTACAGTCTGATTAATAAATTCTTCCAAAGCGCTTTAAAATGAAATTAATGAGAGCTAGCTCATTATGCATTAAACAATTGTTTCTAATTAATAAATATTCTGACCTTCCCATCTGACAAACGCAGCAAAGCATAGCTTACTGTACATGCAAGTTATATTGGTTGCCATATAAGGGTTCCCATATTATTTTCACAGTTCATTGCTACTTAACTATGTCAATGACGTGTCAGTGCATCAACACAGATGTACTTTGCACATATGGATGCACTTTGTGCATGAATGCTAATGAGGTAATTTTTGCCAAGCACAAAATACTCTGAAAAATTCCTTGACAGGAGTAAAGTTCGGATGCCTTTTTTGCCATGGATTTACAAATTACACATGAATCACAAAAGTCAGTTTTGATAAAGAGAAAATGACAAGTAAGCACAGTGAACAACACATTAAGTAAGACTTTTTCTATCCTTGTACAGTCTTTCCTAGCTTCTGTATATGTAATTTTTCTTTACAGTCTGGTTCAGATCAAACAGCATTTGGAAAGTCTTCATTTTTTTATAAATGTTAGCTTCATAGAAAATGAATAAGATGTTAAAGGTTAAGGCTGAAGTGGTTTAAGGTTGTTATTACAGTTGTTTTCACATCTGAAATGTTAAAGCAGTAAACTCTAGTTCCCCCACCTACCACACACACTGTTCCTTGTATGCTAGTTTCTGTCGAATACAGAACCTCCTTAAATTGCCTTACACCACAGAGAGTGCCATAATAGCAGCTTTTACACATTATTTTCTTCACAGAGTATTATTAAAGTTCTGAGGGTTATAGGCACCAAGCATCTAGAAATTATCCTCATAATTGTATGGACAAAATTAGCAGCTACAGCATTATGAAGTTTAATTCTTGTTGGCACAGTCAACATATTTTGTTTGAGTACAACTCGATACTTTTAGAAAGTCTATCCTTAATCTGTGTTTGAATTCCTGCTGAGAAAACTAATCTTTTTCTACAGCTTTAGTGTTTCATGTAACCCGTGCTAAGGTCTGCTGTGAGTAAGGCTTTTATGGAGCAGGAGATATTTTATACTTATTGCCAAAAGTTAGTATAAAGTATCTACTAGAATATATAAAAATATACTTAAATATTCTTCACACCCGAAGTAGGCCCCACAGCCAAAACATTGTGTTTCTTTTCTTCTCATTTCAGCATGGATTAAACATTTACCGTACTTGTTCCTTACTATAAATATATACTGTACATAGAATATATAGAATAACATATTTTTTCAGAATACATAGGCAACATTGTGGCATAACAGCTACAGCTACAGCTGGAGGGTTCTGAATTTGATTTTGGCCTCAGGCTTCTGTCTCGCGACGTTTGTATGTTTCCCTTGCGTTCACATGGGTTTCTGCCAAGTGCTCCAGTTTCCCCTCACATACCAAGCACATAGTGGCTACGTTTGATTGAGCATTTTAAATTGTCCCTTTTTGTTTCCAATTCAGGGGCAGAAGAGCCACAGGATCCTCAGTTCCTGCCTTGCACCCAGTATTTCCAGGAAAAAATCCAACTTGCGACAACTTTCAGCACAACTGGCGACTTTCTGGCAATACTGTACGTTGGTGGAATAAAGTTATTAATCAACTAATTGGAAACCTGATTTTCAGAAATCATTGTATATGTAAAGTCTCTTGGGAAAAAATAATTTTCATTAGTACTTTCATGTTCTATAGACTAATAAATTCCTTTACACGTTGATTTCCTTTTATGTATCCTATCATTTAGATATTTTACTTTATGGTTATTTTCCATTTAAGTCACCCTGAATGAAGACATCAGATAAATACATGAATTACACTGGTAATAATGATACATTTACAAGAGTTTGAGAAACCGTAGTGAACAGAAGGACATGTTTGTCACAGAAACTAATATTTTCTTTATGTTCTTTCAGATTTAGTTCTGAAATCCACCACGTGAAACTTTTTAACTGCAGCTTCTATTTTAACACATGTCCTGTCTCTTTTTTTAAGTCCTTTGTGTAGGAAACCGGTTTCCTGTTTCCCAGTTAAACAGCTGACCTTTAGTAGATCTTTTCACGAAAGCTCTAAAGCAATGGGTACAGTGTTCATACTTCCTGTTTTCACACTGCATCTCAAATTCAGAAGTTGCAACAATGAAGGCACCACTAGAAGTATCTGAAATTGTACTATGAGAAAATAGATTGGGGAGAGCCATAATCTATTGTTTTGTTTTATTCTTTATTGTGGCTCTTGCATTAGTGACATTAAAGTAGCAAAGGTATTCTCTCCAGCATGAGAGAAGATGGAGTGAGCATTTCAGTCCCTGTGAAATCCATTCATAGCAACCTGGTACATTATTTTTCTGGGGAAAAAATAATTTGTCTCTTTGCATCATTGTACAACATGAGTAGGAATTATTTTTTCTTAGTATGAGGTAATTGCACTGTGAAAGAATACTCTTTTAAACTATCCCATCACAGCAGTATAAATCTTGATTTAGGCACAAATGAAGAGCATATGGCAAGCGCCACATGCAGAGGTTGTTAAGGAAGAAGAAACAAAAAAAGCAAGAACTTCTGCCAGTAAGTTACATGGCAACTTTCCATCCTAGCCTCACATGACCCTCCTTAAAGTACAGGCTTTGAGGTTTCTTCATGTTTAAAAATACTCAGTGCTAAATTCTTTACACATGAAGGCTGAACTGGGTAAATTCTGCAGTGGGATTTTTTTTTGCATAAACACTGGCAGCTTTTGCATTTTTAAAACGATAGTTCCAAAAATATGATTTCTTCTACACAGTAGACTTTAGTCTTTCACTCCCTTGTCTTCAGAGGAAAATTTCAAGAAAAAAAAAACCTTTTAATTGACTTACAGATGTTGAGGCAACACTGTAACACTATTTTGAGTGAGAAATCTTCCTATGTGAGAGATCATTGACATTTTTGGTTACAATTCGTCCAAATTCAGACATTGCAAATTGAACAGTAGATAGAGAAAGTATGAATGGATTTTTTTTTTGCATGTACTCTTTAGAAACACAGTCTATGTGAAGTACTGCTAATTTGACATTTGTAATTTTTTATAGAATAATATATTTGTTTACAGAGTAATTAGAATTACCATTTGCTAAAGTACTAATTGCTTTTGACACAAAAATTATGTTCATTGAGATTTTTTAAACAAACCTGTTCTTTGTAGGAATACAGTATTCAGCTCACTCCAAGGAAATAAAGCCATTTGCCTGAGAGTATTTTATTAATTTTAAATTAAACGTGTATAAATCTGATAATTGTCAATGTTATTAAATATTCATGAGAAAGCTTTTGTGTCCAAGTAATGTATAAGATGACATCAGAAATCTGGTGTGTACCACTTATACTAGAATAAATGATTATATTATCACTCTTCTTTTTAAGATTAACACAGGTTCTGCATACATTTACATATAGATCAATATTTACTTAATTTTACTATATTTCACCTTTCTGAATTATTTAACTAGGCCTTTTCCCTCATTTCCTAACAATAATTATGTTTGCCTGTGGAGAAATGTACAGTAGGTGTATTTTGGACGTTAGATGTTCCTCCATTTAAAGTTTAAATCATTTGAAGTAAAGGCAAACAAACTTCAAGGAATATAATACTGTCGTCAACATGATGTGTGTTGTGCAGCTGCCCTGACTAACAAGATTTAAAACAGCGGAATACTTTATAAATAGGTGCTACATGGGGCTTTACTTGCTTTATGTGGTGAATATAATTCATGTATCAAGAGCCTGCAGTCTCCAGTTTTGCATATTTTACACAATAAAGCCCATAACAGAGTCTGCACAATGAAAGAAAGGGAGCAAGTACAAATTATAATGGTATTTTTGTTTGATCTCCCAGACGTATAGTGTATCAAGTGTATGTATATGTTTTTAAAAATAAAGTGGTAAAACAAAGGTCTTCTGTTTTATTTCTATCCATTCTGAAGAATGACTCATTTGCTCTATGCATTACTCACAACGAAAAGAAAAGAGCAATGAAACACCCAGGAACTAAAAAAGGTTATGTTCTACCAAAGGCTGCAGTGAATACTGTTTTTAAATAGAGACTATGGTATCTGAATTTCCTTATTGTGCACTTTACCACTGGAAACCGATAGCATAATGGCCAGCTGTGCGAAAAATACTGGCAAGAAATCACTGTATTTTTATTGAAATGTGAATACACTGAATGTGTTGTGTTTTGGTGAAGAAATCTTCTTTTGTATGAGATATGTATGCTCTTTGTGGGAAAAGCCCCTTTGCATAATAATGCCTTGCTGAAGCTATTTCAAATCACGTGAACAGTTACTCAGACCGCTAAGCTACAAAATGACAGCGAGCTCATTGATATTCTGCTTTAACAACAAGAGAAATGTCAATATTTTGGATTTCTCTCTAGAGGTTGATTTGTTTCTGCTTTGAAATGTTTAAAAAAGTCTATATTTTCTCAAATATATGAGCCATCTTGTTGTATGCCTTTTTCTGCATGTCGGCTCATTGCGTGTTTGTGTGGGCACACAGACATCTTAAAGATTGTGGGCTGAGCCAGTCTAGTTTTTAAAGGTTCTCTAAAGCCACAGGGAGAAACAGAACTGGTTTTCTAAAAACACTGATTTCTATTTTCTGTATGAAGCTTTTTGGTTAATTAATACAACTATTATCAAATAAATGTGTCATTATTCTCAAGGTTCAGAATACGCCAGATCAAATACAAGTGCAAAATACATGTAACACCAATCAACATAAGAACCTGTTCAGATAACAGATATTTCATTTAAAACTTAATATTTGTGAAGAATAGTCTTTGTTTTGATAGTGAGAGTATCATTACAGGACCTAAAATCTTAAAAGTAATAATAGTCTTTTACAATCTCTTGTAAAAGACTTGCATTGCATCTCTTAGAAACTGGACAGTTTTTTTTAATACATTTAAGTTGATTTTGCATTTTTAGCCAACATTCCCAAATATGCAACTTGGGTGTGCTCACAGATCTTGGCTCCATTTGATTCCAGAATTGGATGGCCTTCCTTGTGAAGTCTGCAAGTGTGGCTTTCACTGGGTTCTCTGGTTTCCTCTCAGGTGTTATCTACCGTAAATTGTCCCTATGTGTGTGATTGTATCCTGCAATGGATGTGACCAGCCCATGGTGTAGTCCTCCCATGAGCCATGTGCTTCTGGGATAGATTCAGAATGCCACAACTTTTGCCAGGAATAAGTAACTTCCTGCTATTGGATGGGTGGATAATCAAGATTTTGGACTGTCTGGCTCCTGTGGTACAGTAAGTGAAAAAAATGGAAATTGATGTGTCAAAAATATATTGTTTATAAGAGTTTGGTTACTTCAAGTGTTAAGTAAAGGATTGCTGTAATATCCCAGCATTGAAAGCTTTTACAAAATATGCATTCTAATTTTGTTAAGGAATCCCTTTAACTTGTAAGGGATGTCAGATTTCCAATAAATGTTTTTTTTTTTCCACTACAGATAATGTACTAAAATACATTTTATTTGTAGACTGCAATTGCTGAAGAAATTCCAAAGATGGTTTTAGTCAATTTCAAATGTAAACAGTGTAAACTACATATTAACCGCAATAAATCAATACGAACATTGTATGTGTTTGGATTAAAATGATCAGTCTGGCTAAATAAAACTGTGCCAAAATGCACATTATGCATAATATTTTATAATTATTTGATGTAATCCATAAAGATATAAAAAAAGACTAGTCTCATCTTGAACAACTCAAAAAGAATTCTTGGTTCTACATTTTAGAACTCAACATCTCCCTCTAGTGATGCCTAACTTATTCACTATGTACAAAAGCAAAAGTAAAAAGATTCTTTTTTATTTCCAAAATATTTACCATTGCTTAAATTACTTTGTCTTATACAGAAATATGGATAATTGCATATCAGTAATAATAAGGTATTTAAACAATTACTAAAACAAGTTAGAAAGATTACATCTTTAGTTCAATATAAGAACAAACCATTTAAACTTATTTACTGAAATACATTTAATAGAAAATGTTAAACCAAACGATACTGTATACTTATACTTAAAATCATGAATCTGAATATCAATTTCTGAACACAACTCATTAACTATTCTAATTTAAAAAGTAATGTTTTAGAAATCTAATGTATTTAACTGAATTGCAAGCTAGAAACATAGTAATTAGTCATCATTTATCTAAAGCCCTAAAGTACAAATACTACCACTAAACTCTAAAGTTTTAGGATTTGGGATTAATAGTGTTTTATTCTGAATAATCATTCATATACTGTACATCTCAGTGCTGATAGAAAGTTTATGCTAAAACGAAATTGATAATTGAAAAGTGTACTAAATAATTAAAATAACACCAGTACAGCACAGACCTTTTGGCCATCTGTTTATTTTTGTCTTTAAACTTTTATGGCATTAGGTTTAGTTATGTTGTGATGCTCTTAAATATATATGCGGTATACAGTATATAATCTCAAAAAATAATTTTCTCTCACCGTCCAAACACAGTTTATTTACCTGGAATGATGTTATTATAACATGTTAAGATTCTATAGGTATATTTCAATTGTATTTTTCTCTGGGTTATTTTTAACCTCAGAGAATACCACAACAAACATTTGGGGTTTTGTCACTCCTTGTGTGTTACTATATGGAATTATAGTATTATTTACTTGACAAAGGACTTGAAATAGATTTAAACATTTATCTGAATCATTAAAGCTAAATTTTAAATTCAATAATAATAGTGTTAGGTAACTCACTACCTATAAAATTAATAAAACAGCTGAAGTCATCATACCATTCTTTGTGCATCCATCAATGTACTTCATACAGCATATCTTTTGTCATCAGTTCATTCTCATCAGTTTTGGTACAAAGGAGGAAAAATGTGGATGTGAAGTAAGAACACTGAGACAACATATCATATAACAAAGATGACGACATCCATTTGTCATTTCATTGACTCTTTGTTAAGTTTGTTGCATCAATTCAGGCACGGGAAGAACATTTGCAAACTCCTGCCCAGAAACTCATCCATGTTCTCCCAGAGCAACACTTTAATTCCCTCTTCCATTTTATTAATTGCTGAATTTCTTAAAAACCCTTGCCAAATGTCTGGTTTATTTTTGGAAAAGGCTGCACTGTGAATTTGCCTGTAAATGGGAAAATTTTAAATTCTGCATTTCCATTAATAATAGAATAGAATAGAATAGAATAGCATCTTCATAATAGTGTAATAGATGTGCATTTCAAAATTTGTATGTGATTAATATTTCAAACTGTTTTTAATTTTGGTAAACTACCATTCATATAACATTATTAATACCCTGCAATTAAATTATTTTACATACCACCATGAACTCTAAAATAGAAATTACTCAACTGGTGCTGGAACAAATAATGAAATGTTTAAAAATAAAATATGTTTAAAACGTTGATGAATACCACTACCAATAAGTGCTTTATCATTTTTTTTATTATTATTATTATTAACCAGTTAAATAATTCTGCTACACATAGCAGAATATGCTTTTTAAGTTCTGAAGTCTGCAATTTTCTAAGTTTATATCCTCTAGGATTTTCCAGCTTTAAAACCAGGCTAGGGCTTTTAAAACGTAATCCTTCCCACCCTGACTACAAACATAGATATTAAAGCTGCCCACTTGGAAAACATATCTCAGTGCTGGCAGAGTAATCGTATTCTGCCACATTATGGCCAGTGAAATAGCTTTCAGGATAACCACCTACAGTACAACTTCTGGAGCATGGAGAAATGCAGTGATAGCTGTACTGCCACCTGGTGGTAGTCACTATGTCTGCACTGCTTGGAATGTAGTGTCTCTAATTTCAGAAGCCCTAATTGCATAGGAGTTCATAAATATAATATTAAATAACCACACTGAAAAACAAGAATTACTTTTAAATGAAACAGAAATTTAATGGAACCCTAACCGGGCAAAAAAAAAGCCATGTGGCGTAAAAATTTTGTTCTATGGATATGAATATTCATTTTTCTTCTGTTCCTTGAAATTATTCTAGAAGCTTTGATCTGTCATTTATAATATGTTTTGTTTTTAAAAAGTGCAGCAGGATATGCAGTGGTTTTTAGAATCCAAACTAGAAGGTTAAGCAAGACAGCATACATTTGTTTTTAGAACCAGTCTAAAACTGTGACAACAACGATCAGATTTCGGATTTGCATGACAAAAGCCTCATCATTTCAGGTTGGGAGAGAAAAATGTATTGTCTTGCTCTCAGAATGGATCTTTATTCCTTCAATAAAGTAGCAAACTAACAACCACCCTCTTCAGTTAAGGGCTTTTAATTAGAAGAAAGGCTTAAACTTCACAGTCATTGGCACCACTATGATTTCAAATACATGGAATGGAATGAACTCTCAGAATCATTTATGAGGAAAATGTTGCTTTCTTTTCAAAGACAAGCCCCTACAATAACCACATCACTTAATTCTATAGCAGTGTATTACCCAATAAAACAGTCACAACTAAATTTTAGGACTTAATTCTGCAAGTACAGTATAATTTATAATTAGAAGGACTGCTTTAAAATGAAGTGTTTGGAAAAGAAACTTAAAAGGAAAGGACCAGTTAAAAGATTGACCAAACCAATTGATCATAAAATAAAGTCTTTTTTGTGTGTTTTGAATAAATCAGAGCAAGTCTAGTCTCAAAGTCTAGTTGGTGTTATAAGCATTTTTTTTACCATATTATGTTATGTTTATTCTATAGTGGTGTTGAATAAACAAAGGTTTGACCAAAGGAAACTTGCTTACTGTGGACATTTTTTCAAAATGTTTTAGTCAATTATTTCTCAGAAATAAATCATAATGTATTGTTGTAACAAGATGCTCTATTTTATTTAAAATTGTATTTTAAAGGTTTGGCAGCCATCACTGTTCTTCAAAGGCATTACTCTGAAATTCAGCTTGGCAGATACATGTTTAGGTCTCTGTCACTAAAGATACATCTTTCTTTCTTTTTGTCTTTCTATTTGTCTTTGTAACCAAGGAAATGTAACTTCTACAAAAATCATTTCCGGGTGGCACAGTGTTAAGGTGAGAAGCTACATCACAGTTCTTGGCTTTTGAGTTGGGCTGGTGGTCCATGAAGAGTTGCATGTTTCCCCTGTGTGCTGGTGTGGCTTTTCCCTGGTTGCTGATAAAAACATGCTGATAAGATTCATCAGTGTTTGTAAGCAGTGCTTGGGCCTGTGCCCTGTAATGGGCCTCCCACCTAGAATGTTCTCCTCTTTTGTGCCCTGTGATTCTAGAATTGACCCTTAATAGAGGTCGGTGACATTTTAACAGGGGATGGACAGAACATTATTATAGAAGTTCTTAACTTAAGTTTGGGACGGAAAATGGCAAATAGGCCAATGCTTTTCCAATTCATAATCATTCCTGATGTTAATTATATATCGTGATGGAAAACAGAAACACAACCCCACACTCTGGCCCTCCCGTCTGCGTGAAACAGGCTGAAGAGTGACTCATCCATGAAGAGGACCTGATGCCACTGCTGACGAGTCCATCGCAACCTCTATCTGGCTGAAGCCAGTCAGATGTGATATCTAGGAGGTGTGAGCAGAGGGCCTCTGACAGGTCGCCTTGCTCTAAGAACAGCAGCATGGAGCCTCACTGTCCTGTCACTGATGCGGGTATTGTGTCTGCCAGCAGTTTCAGCAGCAGTACGGGTGGAAGATCTGAAACGATCCCTCAGATGGACCATTCTGATGTGTTGGTCCTGTTCTGGTGTGGTCACTCGAGGGCGACCGGATCTTGGACAGTTATCCGTCCTGCCGGTCTGCTGAAACCTTCTCTGCAGTATAGCCACAGTGGAGCAGCTTACTCCATAGTGTCATGGGTGCCTGCAGCATGCCGATGGCCGTCTCCCGAGCTTCTGGTGACATTTAAGGCAGAAAAATGACTAAGTGTGGCCTTTTTCTTGCAGTGACCTAAGCTTTGAATTAAGGCCTTTTAAAGGTGACCTGATCAGGCATTGTAACACCTGGACCTCATTGGGTAAAAGTGCACCTAACGAGCTTTCATATAATTGGCAAGTTGCAATGCCTCACTGGATAAGCTGTATTTCTGGTCAGAGGGCTTAAAACAAATTGACAACTTTTTGTGAAAGTAGATAAGTTATAACTATAGGATTCTCATTTGAGAAAATGTTGCGTTTCTTTTTTCACTCACTATACAGTATATCACACGTAAACTCATCTTTTTACCCATTTTGTGTCATGCATCCCTCCTCCATCCCACCCCCATTCTTTGCTGCTAGCATTTGGATAGCTCCTCTTTCTGAAAGGGGTCTGAGCCTTCCTGTTTTATGGCCAAGGAGCCACCCCTTAACCAAATAGATACTCAATACATTCTTTAATTCCTAAAACATTGGGATCTTGAATGTCATTATTTCTTGTGAAATTGATAATACAATACATAATTCTATGGATATTTTCTTTTAATTAAATAGATATAACTATGTGTAATAAAATTTAATTATGGGTGGCACAGTGCTGCAGTGGTTAGCACTGCTGGGGCCCTGGGTTCATTCCTGGACCTGTAGTGCTATCTGCCAGGAGTTTGTATGTTCTGCCTTTGTTTGCGTGGTTTTCCACTGGGTGCTCTGGTTTCCTACCACAGTCCCAAAACATACTGGTAGGATAATTAGCTTCTGAAAAAATTACCCCTACAGTAGGTGTACAGTATACAGTAAGTGTGTGTGTGACTATGACTGTGTCTGCTCTGTGATGGACTGGTACCCCGTACAGGATGTTTCACCCATTGCTTGACAGGGTAGGCTCTTGTGTGACCCTGATTTGGAAGAAGTGGTTAGAAAAGAGATGGAAACATAATTATATCCATTGTATGAAAATGTAGTGTTATTTAAATGTTCATATAGTCATATCAGTTCAATGTAAGATGGAGATGCATTGCTTTTCATGACATAGAACATATTTATTGTAAAGAAAATAAAAGAGCAAAAGATCTGAATTTGTACACCCCTGTTCAAATAACGAGCAAATGATTTTCAGTCAGCAATTCCCAAAGATTTATCTTTCAAATGGAAAAGTTATCAGCTTCCTGAGCAATTGGGAACTATCGCTCAATGTCAAATATATACTATACACTGTACATGATTCAAATATTTTAATCACTCAAAAAAAACATATGATTGAAAAGAATCATAAAAAGTACACAGTAGGTGAAAGAAAGTCAGAAGAATGGATTGGTATTGGATTTTTTTGCGGGAGAATCACGGCTTTTGACTTCAATACAATTAAGCAGGGTCTTAACAGGAAAATCTGCAAAAATAACATCATTCATTAATAATGAAATGGAAATGACCATTTTGAAGTGTCTGCTCTCTAAGGGTTAAATCCTGTTTCTGTAAATTGGTTTGCTCTCTATCTGTGCTTTCATGTCTCTGGGAGTCTAGACAGCTTCTTGGCATCTGAAGCTCTTTAGAGATTTGGAGATATTGTCAGAGAGTGAGTATTGAGTTGTTTAGATCATGCTGCACTGACATCTTTTAAAAGATAATATAGACCTGTAGTTATCCATTAAGTGTCGTCTACACTATTAACTTGCAGACAAACCAGGAGAAGGTCTCTAGAGAGAGTAGTCTTCTTAATATGAGCTTAAATTATACTTACTGTAACCCCAAATACCAAATAATTAGAGCCACAGAACATTGTCCATTTTGTTTCTTTATTTGTTTTACTGATAAACTTGCTTTTAAAATCAGGACTATATCATTTTTAATTTTTAATTTATGGTCTTAATACTAGAGGCTTTGATCAAATATATCTAAGATGCTTTAATCAAAGTTTTGTAGGAATGGGTATTTTTACATTTTCAGGTATTATTTACTGCAATCTGCCAGATACACTACAGATAAAATCCAACATAGAGGGTACTATCAGGAATCACAGACCGATTTAATGTCAATACCAGTAATGTTGTCCTTCTTTTATAATTGAATGGTACAGTCTAAGAAACAGATACATTACAGTATATGCATTTTAGCTGTTTGCCTGTATGTTATTGAATTTTTAAAACATTATTCCACCAACCAATCTGAAATTAAAGTTCTGCAAAATACAGTTCCAGAAAACTGGAAACTGGAGGTTAAAACCGGAACCTATATTTTACATGAAAGAATTACTTTTAAAAAATAGCATTTTAAAACTCACAATATTTATTTGAGAAAACTGAAACAATGATCAAAATGAAATACTTTTGATGCAGATTTCCAACAATTTTTTCTTTGATATTCATTTATGTTTGATACAGTGTATTAAAATCCAGTTATTATATAATGCAGACTATCATTACATAACTATTTGGCAAAAAGAACAAAATAGGTTGCTTTAACCTTGAAATTATAATTATTATTATGCAGCACGATCACGTTCAAACTTTGAAATAAATAAAATTCTCTGATATCAAATGATTTGCAGCATAAACCTGAGAGGGATAATACAGTATATGCAGGAAGTGTAAAACATAACGTTGATTTTAATATGTTCAATTTATTTTTCAAGCACCCTAGTACTTTTCTATAAACTAATGCAATATTTTGGTCCCATCTAACATGGAAAATGGAAGAAAAGTTAAACTAATATTACTTTGTTAGTAAGATCTTGACTGAAGTAATCTTGTCAGGAAACACTCCAGCTTAGACCTTATGATACAATATACAATAAGCAAGAGCCCGCATTGTGGCTCCATTTAGTGTGCAGGCCTCTCTTTGGAGCCAGATGAGATGTCCTCATGATGATATAGCTTTTAACCTTCCATCTCCTTCAGCCTGACGGGGTGAATTACAGTAAATGATAGTTACCCTGCCTGCGAATTGATGTGACCTGATTTCATCTTGCTGCTCTAATGGACTATATGAGTGAAATCTCCTGGGAGGAGGGTGTCCAAGTGAATAGAATGGGTTAAGAGGAAGAAGCCTCCATTTCATTCCCAGTCAAGCTGTCTGAACTTTGTGGTTGTGAGATTAAAATCAAAGCCTGGCTTTTAGACTGTAAACATTACAGGAAGCAGCACTGCATTGTGAATGCACATAGTCCAGTTGTGATGGTTTCTTCAAAATACAGTTAACCATAAAAAAGTGTCAAGGAAAACCTGTCTTCTTAGCATAAACAATTCAAACAATTCCGGTTTGAAAACATGAACACTGTTGAAATATTTAGGAAATTGAGGTTGGTGGTCTCATGCAATTTTGAAGTACAAAGGTAGGGTTTGCTTGCAAATCAACAGATAATTTGAGTCTCATAAATAATGAGCACAATAATTAGATTTTTTTCCCATGACCTACAGTGCCAACAGAGCAGTGCATATCCTGTATTTTTGAGTCATGAAAGGTCAAGTAAATTATTAATTCATCTGTATTTACAGCCTGAGTGAGTGCTGTAATCATGGAAGTTGTCATAGACTTAAAAAAACGTTTTATGGTTAAATTGGTATGCTTTGTTTAAGCTGTAGTGACATAATGCTGAAGAGCAAGAAAGACTGCAGTTTTTCAACATAGTAACGCATTACATTCTACATCAGGATTTATGATAATTCAGCTTGACCACTTTTGAAAATTGTTTTGTATTTGCAACTGTAACTGTGAAGGATAACAGGGGACACGTGCTGACCCACTTTAATTACAGTGCAGTATGAGTCAGGGCTTCCCAGGGCTTCTTAGTGCTCATATCTGTGACTGAAGGCCTTCAGGACGACTCTGATTCGGAGTTATCCCAAAAGCCCATGTCATACTGTATCTCTTGTTCTCGTTTTTTAAGGCTTGTTCTTTCTGTTTCTTTCCCTACAAACAGTATTCTTCTCTTTTTATCATAGTACAACTAAAATGACTAAAGTTAAATTGAAATAAGAGTTCATAGTCCTACACAAAGCAACGATTTGGCACAGGAGTGACCTTCTGGTGAACCTTTAAGAGGTCAAGCTTGTCAGTTTCTAATTTGAAGCTGATGTCAGTCCTGAGGAATGCAGGGAGATGTCTCATTAGTAACTAATGGTGGGCATATCTCCTTGTTCCAAACAGTGAGCCTACCTGCAGTATACAAGATTTACTGAGCAGAAGGGTCATTCGCTATGGAGGAATGGGCTTTTCAGAGGTGGGATTGAGTGAAAGAGATGAGACATCAAATTGAAAATTTTGGATTTTTTAGAGAAGCAAATTTAATAATAATAAGGACATACAGTCTCAGACCCTAAGGATACATGAGGGTGTCGAGGTATATTTTGTGTAAAGCACCTCATACTTTGTCTATGTGTGGATATACAGTATATACAAAATGATGGATCAAAGAGGAGAAATGGATTTTAAACCTCCTCATTGTCAGACAATAACATTATGGCTTAACGTCTTATGGATCACTCATAGATACTGTATGTGCATAAATGTTCAGTATCTGACATTATTAGTATGGATGAAGAGACTATATAATATGAAGAATGAATCATTGTTAGACTAAGTAAGTGTTGTAACAGATAACTAGAGACACAACCAAACAGAAGACCTCCTGTAAGGATGATGGGACAAAAACAGTCCATTTGAGTGAGGATAACAAAAGACAGAACATCATGGAAGACTCTTACAAATGCATTCATATAGCTATGGATTTTTAGAATCTGAAGAACCCATAAATATATATGTAAGTATTTGTGTTTCTGTAATCTATATGTACTTTATATATAAGCGGAACACTGTATTATTCACAAATGGTGCCTATGTGTATGTTTGTTTTAGTTCATTACCAAAGATTGCTTTAAAACCACTTTGTAGAATATTCATTTTCTGCTGTGTTTTTATTCTTTTAAAACCTTGTCTCTACCTCAAAATGAAATGAAAAGAACTTACTAAGTATTTTTCATGTTTTAATTACCATCAGTTGTGCACTAGATGGCAGTAAAGTGTTTAAAATATGCAGCTCAGACACTACATGATTGATGGACCAAAGATCATGTTTAGCTATTCTTGGAAGACATTAATTAAAAAAACATAGTTTCATATAACCAGCAGGGTTTCCTATATATGTTGCTAAATCACACATTGCACTAGTAAAATATGAGTTGGATCAATATTTTAAGACGCTAATCTTTCACTGTATAATAGCAAGACAAACAATACTAGGCAACCTGATAGGAGCCCATTTCACTCAAAGCTGTCTGAGGAAGTCCAGGAAAGTTGATTTGATGTGATGCTTCGTACTGTAGGTATGATCATAAAGCAATTTAGCAAAGATGCTAAATAGAGTTGATCTACTATAATTGTCCTGGGAGATACAGAGATCAGATTCCATTACTCTTTTTTGACAAGTTGTGATTTGAATGACTTGATTGTCATGGCCTGTGGTTTGCACTGGAAATGATCACTTCTGCCCAGTACATCAAGATTCTCCCAAAAACATGCTTTTCTGTCTGTGCCAGTGGACATCTGTCCAGAATACATTGGGTTTCTACAGCATTTTATAACATAGATCACACAGCCTGTGTAACAACAAGACTGAAACATAGACAGGACATTGTTTGAATGAATTCTCTTTTCCTATAGCTAGTATTCTTCATGGAAGCTAAGATGTAAGGTGTAAGTTAAGGTTCTAGTGTTTCCTAAAAGTCATTCTTCCTTGAATGACTGAACCCTGTTTCCTTATCTTCAGGATCACAGCTAATGGGAAGACAACACAAAGATATTTTAAAAGATCAGAAGGTGAACTTAGCTGATACTCTAATAAAGTGTATGAGGTCAAGAGCCCGACACTGTGGATTAGTGTTCTGCTATTGTGGCCCAGCAAAGGTCACACACTGAGACTTATCAATCCACCAGTGAATTAGGAGTTGAGTCTTGAAACCTACAGTAGTATTATGTCTTTCTGGAGCAGCTTTGTTAACATTATATTTGACATGTCTCATGACTTCAGAACAAAAAGATGTTTTGAGAACTAGCATTTGTGTGTATAAACGTGATAGTGCCGAGGCTCTGGGCGATCCTGTTGGGCTTTGACCTCACTGCACACATTGCCCTACTGTTTATTTAATGAACATCAGTTAAAAAAAATATTCAAAATTATTACATGAGCATGTTGAGGTTTACTGGAAAAAACCCCAACAAATTCAATTTAAAAAGAAGAATGGTGGTCAGGAGCAGCCCTACTGAGTGGTATACAAAACTATGTCTAGGTTATCAGGCATTTCTTAAATGTACCCTGTATGTGCATTGTAATGGGGAAGGTACTGTATCCTTTTAGGGCACATCTTGGCTCACTGTCATCCTTTAACCCTTTAACTAAGCAGTTATTGAAAATAGACAAAAAGGTAATCAGTGCACACAAAAATCTGTATTACAATTAAACATTTACATGTTTATGTGTTTGTTACTGTTTTATTGTCGTCTAGAACTTGATTTTTTCACCTTTATGCATCTTGAGCAGGAATATTTTCAACTACATTGCTAATTTAATCAAAAATCTCTTTGACCATTGGTCATTTAAATATTTAATATACTTGTTCTAACCCAGTACTTTTAGAAGGACTCATTTTAATGCAGAGCAAAAATATCATCCAGTGTTATGTAAAATACACACTACTCCATTTTCCTAATTAAGAGTCAGATTGAACAGTGCATTATACAGGAGGAGTATGTTTTTTTTTTTTTCCCTTTTGAGGTTTCAAACCACAATACAAAAATGTAAAACTATTTCACTAAACTTTATAGCATACTCCGGGGTTGGTATTAATAGCGGATCCATTCATGTTAGAGAGTTACAGTACTTGGATTTTTGTATCATTCATGTATTCCAGTTTCTAACAGTACATATATTTTTAAACATATTCATCTTGTATAGATTTTTAAATCTTATAGGTATACCTGAATAAATAATAAATATGTTTTTTTAATTCATTTTAAGCTCTGTGAAAACTCATGCTGTAACCGATAATATGGATTTGGGGAATAAAAAATGAGTCCTAAGTTTCAACAAGTACATGCATCAGATGAATAAATTCCACCAACCAAATAAAATGCTGTGTGCAGAAGGTAAGTTAATATTTTACTTCAGTCATGGGAAACAAATTCTTCAAACATTTGTGGAGTTTTCCAAAATGGGATTTACTATCTCTTCCAAAGGAACAAAACCCCACTTGTAATCACGGGAATGGCTTCCTTTAACTCAGTCATCATTCCAGTGGAAAAAAAAAAACTTGCTGCTATAAAGATATTTTTTTACCAGAAAGTCAAGTTTTAATAAAAGGTTTAAAGTAATAAATGCTGTATCCAAGCCTACAGTATGTAAATTGTTCTTTTCTTGATGACGTATGTCCATTAACAGCATAATAAAAGCTTATATCTGGTAATTGAGCCTTGGTTAAAGTAAACACTGACTATATAAAGGTGTGTGAATCACAAAACACACTATCGTGTGTGATAGAGCTTAGTAGGTTTCATTATTTTATAGATATTTTTTAACCAAGACTCAGGTTTGAAATCCATATGTTACATGTATTCTATTATTCTATCTATTTCATAATACTCAGGTATCATTAAGTAGCCCAAGTTTAAAAGATCTGACAATAGCAGCTGCTGTCCCACATTGGAACAAATGTGTTGTTGAATCCTTGGCAGCCGTACATTGAAAGGCTAAGTTACCGTTAGCAATGTATGATGTCAGCAGATTTTTATAGCAGTGCCTCTTAACAAAGGTTTTCTAATTTGGTTTTCTCTTTAGCTTTATAGTCCTTGAAGTATCTCTAGAAGTTAATTTAAGAATGTTGTAGTAGGTAATCTGTTCTTGTACATTAGGAAATAGAGATCTGAAATTATTGCAATTATCACAATGACTTTAAGCCATGGAAAAAATTTTAATCTGTATCCACGTAAAATATGACACAGTTCATACAGTACATCACCTCACCATGTATTCTGGTAAATTCAAAGAACACACTGACCTTCTTATTTATTTTACAGTGTTTTTAATGTCACTGGCAGACCTGTGAGGCACAACAGGGTACAGCACAAAGGTTAAATATGTGCAACTTTAACTGGAATTATATTTATTTAAAGTGCAACTTTAAAAGGAAATATATTTTCATTTCAGGTTTTCAACATGGTATTGACTACAGTATACCTTGTTCCTATATATTACAAAGCAAGGAGTAAACAACTCGGAATCAAAGCATATTCTCTGAAAAACAAGGTTAATTACTAGTTAAAAGGAATCTCTTTGAAGAGGTTGTCCAGGAGGACTAAACCTATCTGTGGGTGGTTTTCACAATTCAGATTTAATGAGATATAGGATATGCACAAAACATGTCCAAGTTGAAAGCATCACTCATTCATGGTAGCAGTGCTGATACATCAAGGATACCACCTTTACCCTGAAATTCTGCTAACTCAGGAGGCCAATTAACACCTCACCAATGAGGGTCAGAGATGAGTTTAAGATTTCTCCCCTGTGAACAAATATACTTCTCTTGGTTTGCTGATGCCAAGAAGTGCACAACCATGTTAAATCAGTTTAGCTGCTTTGTGAAATTAAAGACGCTCCCAGGTAAAGGTTTCTGAGGAGCAATTATCTCATACTACAGGCAAGATTATGCATAAAGTTTGTTTTTTTTTCACAGAGCTCAGTCTAAAAAACAAATATATATATATATTAGGACTGCATGTTTCCAGCTTTAGGTCAAATTTAATTTTAGTGGACATTAATAAAAGGAGATATTGATAATGGTGAATCTTATGCTTCCATACTCAAAATGAACTTCAGTTTGTAATGCAGTAAATTAAAATAAAGAAAAAAGTAAATGTTGTAGTCAGTTATTCCTCTTTATTGTGCACATACTATTCATTCATAACTATAGGAAACTAAAGCTAAAAACATATTGTTTTATTCTCTTGATCATGTTTACAATAGCAGTTTATGATCATAATAATGACATCAGCTTCCTTAATTGTATGTATTGGCTTGGTTCCACTGTTATTAGCAGCAGGTGAGCCAAAGCCTAGAAAATGGAGACTTCCTGCAGTGAGGTATATACATGCCGTCTGAATATTAGTGCACTTTTGTAACAGGTGGATGTTCCAGTACTGATGTTACAGTATACATTGCATTTTGGAAAATATGAGTAAAATATCAGGCTCAGATCTTATTAAATAAAATGCTATTTGATTTATTATTATTTCAAAACAAAATTAAATATCAAGTTTTAATGCTGCTTTACAAATGATGAAAAACCATCAAAGATAAATTGTGGGTCAGATGGGTCACAGCTAACCAGAGCTGTCAGCTAGAAATGATTCCTTTTAAAAATATTGTATTGCACATTCATGTTATTCATCATTTCGCATTGCCAAGACGAGGAAAAAGATTGGCACAGACATCTCCTTGTCTCTGGAAACACTAAATACAGTCTACACTAAAAAAATGCAGTCAGAGTGTTTTCAGTTACATAAATTGGCTACGTATTTGCCTGAGGGCAATCAAATGAGAATGCAGGAAAAAATGTACTTTTCATATTATTTGTACTTTATAGACACATCAAAACATTTATCTTTTCTTGCACAATTTATTTCTTCACTTTCACATAGTTTTTTTTTTGCTGTTCTGGATTATAATTGTTGGTAAGAAAACAGGACTTTTAGCCAAGAATACAAATAAGGGAAAATTAGTATATTTGAACATGTGCACTTTGTAACTCCATATGTGCAAGATTCTTGTTTAGAACACAACACATTCAAATGAAAACAGCATACAATAGTTGTTTATTCATTAAAAATAAAACATATAACCCTGACAACCTTATGTCTTTGTCAAAATAAATAGTGGTTATTCTTTTCTGTCATTTATTTACTTAGTGCCAAAGCTGTAATTAACTGTCCTTAAACTGTCTTTGTTCTTTTTTCAATGCAGCGATCATTGTAAAACCGTGCTGAAATTTCCATATGTGGGAATACTTCAACAGAAAAAACAGGGTAATGATTTAAGTTTAAAATGTAAGCAAATACACACATCTTTAGACATAAAACTGCATTGTAAGCACGTGCTTTTCTACTCATCATCATCATAACTGCTTCAACCAAGCCATTTATTTTGTGGAAACTACAGTACAACACCTCAGTTAGATTAATAGCTTTCTCTTACAGTTCAATTAAGAAACCATATTGTCTCACAGTCTCTTACAAGTCAGCTATATAAACCCTTCCAAAAAAATGCCACAGAGCGTGAGGACTATACCATTTGATTAAATTAAAACAGTATGATTACTTTAATAGATACAATGTGTCTTATTTACTGTAAAAGCCAATTAACGCTGTCAGATTTTCTTTCTTTTGTATTACGTTAACTGTAATAAGCTAATCGTTTCTTGTATTTTTGTTTACATTATATTTATCAATAATGCTCAAGGCCATCAAAAAAAAATGGAACATTAGGGAAGCACTTTAACATCAAATATTGAAGAGATGGTAATTTAAATGACTTGCTTATTAGTTGTAGCTCTTGAACTGTGAGTGGAGTTGTGTGCTCTCCTCATGTTTGCATGAGGATTCTCCACAATCTCCAGGTCCTACCCACCTTCCAGATACATACTGGCCAGGTTAATCGGTGTCTCTGAATAGCCCCAGCGTGCTCCTAGAGTATGTATGTGGTTTAAAACTGACTGACCTGTCCACGGTGTAGGCCTGCCAAGTGTTCTGCATTATGCTCTGGGATTATTTATCTATTCTAGGAATTTGCATCTGGAATAATTAGCCACAAAAGTGAAAAAAAAACTTTGTCAAAAAATAGATTAAGAGATGAGAAAGAAAAAACAAATGATCAAATATAAAATGGATTTTTCTCACTTGTTAAAACTTATTTTATGGAATGTAGAAAAATGGAGGATAACATATATCCACCCAGTTTGAAAAGCACTCCATAGTAAACATGATTTAATTTAGAACTCCCTGTTAATACACATGTAATGAATGCAGATTGTTGCTTTAGTAATTATAATTATATGTACAATAAACGAGAGTCAAACATTGTTTAACTAGAATCTTGAAGTAAATGTGTGCTGTTTTCCAAAAAGACAATCAGCTTCCCAGAAGAAACCAATCAAGGTACTATTCAAGTATGACCTGTTAAAAACAAGAGTTGTTGCCAGGCTGGTTTAACAATAAAATAAGGTAGTAACGTCTCCAGCTTGCTTAAAAAGTTAAATAAAACTGAAGACCAAGTTTAAACATGTGCATGGTTTTTACAGAATATTGTATTTTTGATGGAATTAAACCATTATTCACTTATACATTACATTTTTGATTTCCTAAATGTTATCTGTGGAGCTCTTTGTAAGTTTTGCTTTTCCTCTTTTGACAATCTTTCTCAAAGATTATGCAGGATGATTCTGTTTGAAAGCCCAGACTTTTTTCTTCAAAATCCTCATTCTCAAGTACTCCAAATACTGTACACTCCAAAGCACAATGGCATTCAGATATTATACAAATTTCGGTGGTAACAATTTTTCCAAATGTGATTCACTGCATCAGTTTTCAAACTAAATGCTTGTTGTTGTATCATAAACTCTCAGTGACTGTCAGTACACATTCAAAGCAATGTGATTCCTTCAACTTGAATTTACCAATCTTTAAATTCACTATGGCATCAAATAAATGCTTGTATTAAATAGTAATACAGTGATACCAAACTCTATTTGCTTTAAATGCTTCCAAATAACATTTTCAGTATTGTAAAAGATAACATAGTCACTGTACATGCAGTTCTTTGGTTCATAAGCAGATAAAGTCAACTCTGGGAATTACAGAGGCAAGAAACCTGAGATGGTTGCCTGCATGTTACAAGACAAACACATGCTCCTTAAAAATAACAATGAGCTCCTCTGCTATTTGCTGCCCCGCATGCAAACAGACTCAGATGTGCAGCATATGACTTATTTTCCGCGAGATATAATATTACTGGGATGTATTAAGCATCCTCTGGGCTTTTAAAGACTGACCAAGTACTGAGCTTGATAGACAGCTACAACTTTGTAACTTCCTTTAGTACTGAACACTGCATAACACATTTTTAATAAATCTGTTTATGAATGGAGAATTCATTATTACTGAACACACTGAATCCTGTACAAATGTTTGCTATTCAACACGAAAACAAACTAAAAAGCTACATTTTAAGCCTTGCTGTTGAAAAATTAATCTACTTCTAATTTATCACAAACAGAAATGCATTGGTGATCATGTATTTCACTGAAACACTGTCATTCCAAAACCTCTGAGGAAACATGCTGACAGGAATACTGGTATAAGGAACTGCATTACCTATTTTAAAGTTCTTGAAGATTTGATTTATTAACTAATCACGAACTAAAGCACTAAACAATATATCTCATTGAAAAAAAATTCTTGCGCTGTTAACTGCATTTCATCTCATATTGTGGTACATGACTGAGGAGGAGAAGATAAAAAGGAAAGATGCTGGTTAGTATCCTTCACATTTCAACATAGTAAGTGGAACGTTCATGGATTTACTGTACAGTGGATATTATATTCACAATCAAGACTACTCAGCTCCAAGTCCAAACTCTTGCTCTCAGAGCGCAAAACTGTGGCTCACTCAATGATATGTGTGCATCTCTTCTGCCAATGGTTGCCAACAGTCAGATATAAGCCAGGAAATGTTGTATTTCAGCAAGAAATCATTTGTCCCGTACAAGGCGCAAAGAGCCCCAAATTTTCATGAATCCTAAAAAACATCAAGCCATCAGAGATTAGCTAACTTACTTTCTCCAGGTATCAATATCAATCTGAAAATCGTTCTTCATGTAATAATCACTAGATAGTACTCATATGTGAAACCTTCCATTATTGGCTAACAACGTTTCTAATTCTAGAACACAAAAAATGATGACATCATGTCCACAGCTAACTCTAGCCAAAGTGCATCGATAAGTATATTAGCACTTACCACACAAGGTAAAAAAGCAAGACAGAGGAGTCAGAAGACAGAAAGAGTCCTACTAAAACAAAAAAAAGAAGAGACTGCGTAGCAACAACAATTAAAGTGAACAATAATTAGACTGGTTCAAACCTGTATATGTAGAACCAGGTAAAGCCTCTTGTACATTTTGTTGACACGATTTCAACATCCACCACAAGAGTAAGAAGAACTTCAAGCTGCATAGATATAACAGATATGCACAAGCACAGCACATTCCAAATCTGCAACTAGCATTAGCAAATTCTACAGGTACGTTTCAAATACTGAAAGCAACAAAGTGGCTGCCTATAAAAATTTCATCATTTGCAATACAATTATACATTGCCCGATTGCTGACAACAGCATGTACAATAGCAATAAACTGCAGTAAATGCTGAAACATTTTCTGATTCAAACACAGTAAGTACAGTAGAATGTGCTGTGGAATAACTAAAAGGCAAGCTTGTAACAGCTGATGTCTGTAAGAGATATTTTGGAGGACATATCATATAAGTAAGGAGAATCTGTTTTCTTCTTTAGTCCCACTGAGGTAATCAATAAGGGGAGCTAAAAATCTCCCTACTGTGCTTTTGGTACTTTACCACTGATTCAGTGTAAACCTCCAGATTTTTATGAAGATAGTGAGGAAGCCTGCAAATGGCAGTCATTGAGCTATTACTGACAAAAGACACCAGCCGAGCCACAGCTACATTACTTCATATCTTGGACAATACTAATGTTAATTATAGGATACATCATTCCGTTTACCAGTTGTTACACAATGAAAACATATATCTCTCAACACATGCAAACACCCATTAGCCTGTATGAGAAGCTGTCTTTTACAGATACAGAGAAACTGATAGGCCCAGTCAAACTGCTTAAAACCACATTGACAAGGCATACAAAGTAATCTGCACAAGCTATGTTAGTATCGAGATGGGAAGAATTGATTTTACTGAATCAGCTATCATAAAGCAGATTGCTGTCTGTCAAGAATCTGGGAAAGAGAACATAAAAATATTATTTCAGATTGTGCTGTAGATTGTGGATTTTGCTTTTAGAAGCTATGCAAGTGCTTTTTCAAGTCTGTGCAAAATTAACTGTTGAGTGCTGTGATAAGCTGCAAGAAACATATTTGTAAAATATAGATGATTAGGCCTACAGCATAATTATTAGCATACTTTGACAGCCGATTAATGAGCAATAGGTAACAATGTTTGCTAGAACTGGAAAGGTCAATATGACCAAGGACATGTTGAAATATAAACAACATTGAAATGTGCAATCTAGAAAAAATATTTCATATGCAGTATGTACATTGCTATCAAAAGCATCATTCTTTTTGATTTACAAAACCTTAAAGATTCTTTTCAGGCTACAGGAGGAAACATTTCTTTACCTTCTTAGTGAGGGTGAAAATGTCAGCAGCAAACCAATCTGCAGCAGAATGCTGTGAAAACTTGGCAGAAAGGAATTTAATATCCATATCATTTTATAGGCCATCTTTCCAAACAAGCACAAATGATTTTTTTGTTTTAATTCTGCAGTATACAGTGGTGCTCCAATATGTATCTTCATTTTCCAGTTTGACGCCGTATTTTTGCATTTGAAATAACAGGAGACCTGAATTGTCCGATGTAAATGTTTTTACCAGTCAAATACTTCTATTATTTTCCACACAAGTGCTTTGAACTTGTTACCCTGCAGACTCCTTGGCAGATGTCTGCTGCTTGTGATCCCCTATTCCCAGGATGTGTGGGTGTGTGGACAGCGCTGGGAGTTTGTGCCACTTGCTGGAGTTTGTAGTTTTAGTGTACCACTGAGTGCAGCCGGTCCAGTGCTTACAGCTGCTCGGAGAGCCAGCAGATTTACTGGTGGCACTGACCTTTTCATCAGAGGAAGTAAACTCAGCCTGGTGTTTTCTGTCTTTGATGACTATATTTTTGTTCTTTGGAAGTAAAGTCAGTATCTCATTACAACTTCACTGGAATGAATGCTTTCAGTGCTCTAAAAGATATAGCATGCATATTTAAAATTGTTGTGGGAATGTATTTTTCATTTCCAAATATGCCATTCCACAGAAATAAACATATAAACCACTGAGAAAGCTTGTGAATGTGCTCAGCGGACCAAATATCCAGAAGTCTTGTTAACATTTTAAGTGTTATACTGTACTGTACACTACAGGTCATGCAGTAGATTATAACACACATAGTCAAGGCTTTTTAGTATTCCTAAATTATTGTTATAAATATTCACTTTTCTGACCTTAAATATCTAGGCAATCCGGTGCTGTTTGATTATAAGAATTTTAGTATTGATCTCCCTGTGACAGAAGCTACAGTTGCTCCGTAAAGAATTTTGACATGTCTAAATATGTGGTAATAAATACTAGTTCTATCTAAATACAGAACTACTGAACAAAAGAGCTAAAATGGATTACCCTCAGGTGTGAATCTGCATCATATATGGACTCAAAACTGGCATATTTAGAGTCTTCATTGGAAGTATTTCAAAAACCTTGTCTTTATGCTCTTGTTGTTGTGCTCTTTAGCGTGATAGTCTACACCAATAAAGTTCACTATTCAACAAGCCGTTTCTTCTGTCTTAATAAGGGTTTAACTAAAGTGCTGAAATAAGGAATGCTTATATTAATTACTTGAATTTAGATATATTTGGAAAAGTATTGAATAATTAGTTGAGAGATGTATTTATTGTTGATTCAAGTATATAAACTTTAACTTAAGCGGGGATACACCTGTAACCATTTCTTAATACAAAACACATACAATAGATGAAAAACCTCAAATCTACAGTAGGCTTAAATGATATGTAGGCTCCTACATTTACAAATATGTGGGAAAGGAATTTTTAACTTGCAGGTGTTTGGAAATACATTATAAATAAAGCAAAAAAAGGGTTTTCTGAGTAATAGAGAAACCAATAAAGAAATTAATAGCTTTATTTGAAGAATATGTACACAGCACAAGCCTTCAGCAAAGGCAAAATAATTAATCAAAGTTTCACCTAAGTCCAAATACAGTGCATAATACAGCTATTAGTTCTTATTGATTGACCCCAAGAGGGGCATTAGCAGCTTGAGAGAATGATATTGAGAGGAAGATGGCATGAACTGACACATTTAAAAGACTTAGTAAGCTATCGAAGGAGTGTTGAGAGGAAATGGAATATTTTAACCTTACTTTCTGGATACACCAAGGTCCATTGACCCAATATCCATTTGAGAAAATTAATTCACAACACATTAAAACACTATTAAAGGAATTCTGTTGGAGATGGAATGGGGCCAAAAGCAACTATTGATTAGGGGCCACTCTGTTACTTTCTATAGCCAGATAATACTTGCAAAAGTAAAAAACAAAGACCCTTGACCTTGGTTGTATGATTCTGTGTTCTGACAACCTTTAAACAGCATACAATTTAAAGCTAAATATTTAGAATTACATAATTTACCCAAATGCAGTAAGCATAAAGTCATACAGTACATACAATATCGTTCTATCAGAAATCATGGAACATGCACATCAAACATGCCTATAGTAAAATATATTTAAAGAATACTTACAGGCCCAGAAATGAGATTATATAGGTATTTTCTAAATAATTCCATGTTATCTGTATTGTATTGTAGATTAATATTGTATGTGTAATAACTGTACCTACAGTATATTGTAGGCATTAAGCTCAAATCAAAAGGAAAAAAACATGCATACTGATAAAAAAATGCCTCTAGATAAAATGTCTATAATTAAAGTAAGTGAAAAATCAAATATATTCTTTAAGATGCTGCCTTTTTCAGCTATTGGCTTAGTAACATCCACTCATGAGCCTTTTGAAAACATTTGTTCTACTATTGTAATAGTAAGTGTACTGCACTGTGCCAGAGCAATTCTTCGTTTTTAATGAAACAAGTACAGACATTTTGGCACTTTAGCAGAAGATTAAGATTGTCACTGTAATTAACCAAGTTATTTCGAACAAAATACATTTAGACATTTAGACCACTGATTCATAGAAAACAATGTTGTATGAATGACTAAAAAAGGGCACATTTATCAAAAATACAGAGCCCAGTATACATTAAAGAATGTTTTATTTTCTAACAGAAGTGCTGTAAAACCTTTTTATAGTGAATAAGCACCAGATGCTTGTAAAATTGAAAAAATTATCCACTCTCTATAGTAATTGCAAATAAAATTGCACAGCTTTGGCTTATTAAATGAGAGAGTTACATTAACTGAACAGGAAAGAGCATTGAACCATATGAAATTCCAACACAGCACAGATAATTTTAGTGATAAATTAAACTTAATGGAGAGTGTAAAATGTAATAATGCTCAGGGGGTAGAGAAATAAATGGAGAGGTGTTACTGACTCCATTTGTGTCCCGTGAATGTAATGACTAAATCAGACAGAATTATTAACTGCTTTTATGAAACAATGTAATTTAGCACCTTTTTCCTTTTTTACAATCAAAACACAGCTCATCTGTCACCTCCTTTATCATCTTATAAAACATTAGATTTGTAAACAGATGGCGAGAAACTGCGGCTGTATGACAACAGATGTAAAGCGTGAATCTATATTTGACACGACTGAAAATGTGCACATTACATACACATTATTTATACAGGAAGTGTAACATTATGTTACCTGCATACTACCTTTATTAATTAATGCAGATAATGAAGACTTTACTCATTTACAGTATCTATATTTTTATTATATAAACTTCATTACCTTGTTACAGTAATTCAAGGATACGTAGAAATTCTAAATTTATCTAAATTAATTTTTTCCTCCAGATGTACAGTAATCCAGTCTTACTTGCCTCCTTGCCTGTGTAATTAGGAACAAATTACAACCTTTATTATGTAACTTAACATCATGCACACGGCTTTTTAACAATTACAGATATAAGTGGTGCAGTATGTTACATATTCTCAAGCTATACAAGTAGTGTGGAAAAGCATATCACAGGATCTCTCAGAATGTGGTTTGTCTTGAAAATTAAAATGATGTACTGTATTTCCATAAACACCTTCTGTAAGTCTTTTTCTTAAGTAGCCTTTTCTTGTGTTCAGTGTTTCCAACATTCATTTTCCCTTCAGTTATTAATCTGTTGAAGATGTGTCAATGATTAGACTTTTATTGGGTTTTAGAGGGAAGTTTGGGAGATGTTCACATCCTAATCTCACCCACTTTCACTTATATATGTAGAAATATATCAAGCTTCTCACTTGTTTCCTTTTTTTTTCCTTCGCTTGACCTCATCTTCACACTTGCAGCATCCTCAGCACCATGAGGAATTAGGCTTTGACTGAACTAATGGAGTTCATAAGAAAAGTTTGGGAAGGATGACAACAACCAAGCTCAATCAGACTCAGCTGTCAGTAATTAGCAATCGCTCCTGACAATCCATTCCTCTCCTAAACACTATAAATACCTTAGAGATCTCTATCTCTCTCTCTTGCATGTCTCTTGCATCCCACCTCCACCCCATCTCCACCTCTGCACCTACCCCTTGGTCACCCTGCATGGGTGTCCTGGTCTCCTTGTCCTGCATGGCCGGGAGACCAGCCCTCAGCCAAGCGGGTTAAGCCACAATTTCGCTCCACCATGCTTTCATCTTGGGTGTTTGTCATTCCTCTTGAATTGTACTATACATTGGTTATTTGTATTGTAAAGGCTGCAGGACTAGTGCTATGGATTCAATTCCAGGCCTGGGGTGTTATCTGTGTGGAGTTTTTGTGCTCTCCCCATGTTCATGTGAATGTCCTCTAGCTGCTCTGGTATCCTCCCATAGTCCAAGAACAAACCAGTAGGTTAATTGGCTTCTAGGAAAATTGGACCTAGGTGTGTGTGTGTGAGTGTCTATGTTCATGACTGTCGGCCTTGCAATGAACTGATATCCCATCCAGGATGTACCCTGCCTTGCACCCATTACTTGCTGACGTGCTCCCCCTTGAACCTGAAGTGGAAAAAGCAGTTAGAAAACCAGTGGTGTGCCTTCGGATATGAATGTGTGCCACAATATTTTAGAAAAGTTACATAGGAATAAATTAAATATTGTTTATATAGAAGTAGTGTAGCATATTGCATGTTTGCTTACTCTAAAGCATTGTTGAATTTGCTGTGGCTCAAGTTAATTTTTCCATGTTTGACAGACATACAAGACATAAACAGGGAGAGGCTGAGCCTGTGCTTGGTGCTTCATCATAATCAGTTTCTACCAGGATAAGGTGACTACAGTACGCACTGTGCGGCAAACTCGGATTAAAATTGAAATACTGTTTTGTTTATAATATGAATAATATGTGCTTGGGCTTGTGATGTGTGTGAGGAGAGAGGTGTGGTGTCCCACAAAATGTTTATATTTATATTAACATTATACAGTATATATACAGTATATATGTATTCACTGTAAGTGTGCAATAAAAAGGTTAAGAAACACTGCAAAAAGATTGATAAATTTGTATGCATCTATAGTATCACTATTGCGCAGGTTCTGTGGAGGATTGCTGTCACAATTCTCTGCCTTTGGAATATTAATAAAAATGATTCTACTGACTGAATGGAAAATGCAATGCATCTTGTTAAATCTGATTCTGATCACTGTACTGCATGTGTCACTGTGTACTGTACATGAAGGTAATAAGAAAAATAAAGCTGTGTTTCATATCCGTGAGAAAACTTTATGCTCTATGAAATGTCTGAAAATGTCTGAAAGAAAATAATCTACTACAACAATAAAACAGAATGTTACTTAAAGATGACACAACATGTCTTTCAGTGCCATTGTTTTTTTTTCTGACTTTGTGCCAAATCTCTGGCCCTCTCTTGGCAAATAATTTCTCCAAAGTTATGTATACTTTCCTGTCCATCATAATGTCTCTTACAACATATGGAAATCCTTCAAAGTAACACAGACTCCTCAGGACGGGATGTTTCTTTTTTGGCATTTCCTCACGTTTAGGTCTCTTAAGGAGTTTTCATGTTTTATAGCAGACTGTGAGTATAAAAACAAACTGAAAGTAGAGGGTCTTTGATCTACATTTCCTGGTAATTATTTATGTCCTCTTTGCACGCACATTTTTTTTTACCTGATTATTATTAGCTTCCTAAATATTTGGTGTGACAAAGATAACACACAAATTAATAGTTCTTGGAGGAAGTTATAAAAGCTTTCTAGTTGTCGTGAGAAACCATTTTTCAGAAAAGTCAGACTGTTGTGGTGCATATTTGCATTCTTTTTATTTTTTGCATGATGATTCCATTCCTGTCCTCACTCCACAACCAAAGCTTTACACAACCTTAGGCCTAATCTTAACCCCCCCTAATTAAAGTCCTAATACTGACCATAACTGTAGATTTAGCCCTAAGTAATAAGATAAGATCAGTTTATTGGCCATATACAATTTCTTGTATTAGGAAGTTGTCTTTTGCATACCCCAACTTGCTCTCCATGAGACACACAGAGGCTTAGAGCGCAGAGTCAGCCATTAATACAGCACCCCTGGAGCAGTTGGGGTTAAGGGCTTTGCTCAGGGGCCCAACGGAGTAGGATTCCTCTGCCAGTCACAGGATACAAACAGGCAAACTTCCACCCACAGACACAGATCCTTAGCCACAGAGCCACCACACCACCCCTTTAACTAATGTGCTATAACTGAGTTTTAATAATTTGTTTTCTTTACAGCTTTGAGGGAAATATAGTTAACACAGTTAACACATCATCATAGATATCTCACTGTGAAAAGTTCTTTAAAATAAAACAATTCTATTTGTACTCTATTTGTAGGTTTTCTTATTCTCAAGACAAATTACAGTACATGCCTCCCTATAGCTTACAAACACGTTTTACAAATATGACAGTTATCATATACAGAAACTCCAATTTTAATCAGAAATTTCTCTCGATAGAACAATATACTGTATATGTATTGAATATTTCTGTTGTAAGAGATATTTTGCTTTATTTTTTGTATTACAAGAACTACTAAATTTGATTTCTAATTTGTTAATGAAAATGAATCTTTGAGAATTCCAAAACCTAATCCAAGGAAATAATTATTTTTTCTTGTTTTCTTTTTTTTTACATATATCTATCATATACAACAAAAACAAGTCTATAGCCAAGAGTTGTTGATATCTTTATTAATGGTTATTTTTTATTTCTAATGATACAAATACCTGGATAAAACATGAAGAGATGGTTAAAAGCATGGCTAGGCTGAAAAAGCAAGGCACTTTATCCAAGACCCCGGACAGAGCAGCAATTAATCTAAAAACTTAGTCCATGCCAGGCCAGAAGAACAGTTACTTCTTTCCTTGACCTACATGCCAAACCAGCTCAGCAGATGTACTGAAATTCACAGTAGAAAGCGTAAAATTATTGCAGTTCTAGTAAAGCAAATGACTGTTACTGTAGTAATTGTAAAGATCCATTGTTACTATTTGAGAAGAGACAAAATATATTGCACTCATTTTTGTTGAGTGTCTTTTTTAATTAAGTCTGAGACTTAATTGAATCTACTGTGACCCCTCTTAATACCTTTAAAGGGGAACTGCAATACTATTTTATGTGTTGAGGTTAAAAAGAATCAACATTGATGAGTGCATTTCAAACCACAATAAAAGTAAAATGTACACAATAACTTCTAAAATCTGTAATTTACATCACAAAATTTCCAGGTACTGTATCTGCAGGGCCATATTCTCAATTCAGAATGAGGCAACAAAACTTCTGGTGACGTGAAGCGGCCCTATAACATTGTTAACAAGCAGGCTTTTGAATACATTTCTTTTAATCCAATAGAAATATTGCTCTTGACTTCGAGACGGTTTTGCCGATAAATGGTACTTGCTTGTTAACTCTGCATGCAGATCACATAGAAAACTTTCTGCAATGAAATATCTGCTGCACAGCCTGTACTTAATTTGCTTGGACATTGCATTACATTAGTCTTTACAGTGACTAGTGAGCAGGAAGGGCCGCTTCACATCACAATTCACATAAACTATTGCTCTTGCCCATGATGATCCCAGAGGTTTGTAACGTCATGGTGACTTTCACTACTGAGTAGTGAATCAGGAAAAAGAAAAAGTTAATGATTTTGTGCTTAATTCGAAATTTGTAAAATTACTCTGTACCATCAATGAATTTATCCTGTTAGTGAGATTTAAAAACTGGTCTGAGAAATTGGGACTACAGTTCTCCTCTAAACAAAAAAATATGAAGAAAATATAATAAAAAATATGAACTGTCCGTGAAATTCTTGTAGTACATTTAGTACCCTTTCAAGATGCTTGCAAATATTTCTGCAAGAAAAGGCAAATTGAAAATAAGAGTGGCTGTTAAGTGCTTGAAGGGTCCAAGCCAGGTTCTTTTAACTCAGGTGTGATACAAGAAGTCTTTAAGCCTGCAGGTAAAACATCACATTTCACAGACTCATTGATGAGGTTATTAGCTAATGCATGAAGGGCAAATAATCTACTGTACATCTGATTAGCGATATAGGGTGTAAGAAATAGGTGGTACAGCAGGTCTCATTTAAACTACCAACTCAGTCGCATACTGTAAGTATCATCACTAGAACAAGAGAAGCTCAAAACTATAAAAGAAAGAGAGGTTGTCATGACTACAGGAGGGGGGAGCACCAAGTATTAACCGGTTTGGGTATTTTGTTTGGTAATGCAAAATGACAATAGGATTACTGCAATCTGTCTCTACAAAACTAGAACAGAAGAGGGACCTGGCCACCTTAGGCTTGAGGTCTGGCACCCTTATATAACTATTTTTCTTACATAATCCTGTAGTTTCCATTGATGAACACCAAAATATTATCCTGCTGCTTTCATAAGTTTTCATGTAGTCAAGGATTTGCATCAATAAAAATATTGCTTAAAAAATTGTTTGTAATTGATTCCCTTTCCACTTGATATGGCTCATCAAACAATGAAATACTACATTTTCAAATTCAAACTGATATAAGGCTACTTAGTGGCACATGCTTCAGTAGAACTAAAAGTAGCTGGACAATTTTCAAAAGAGCATCAGAACAATTAATGGAAAACTAGGCTGCAATTAATGAATTAGTGTTTCTGCTTGTGCCATGATGACATAGCTGTGGACTAATGAGAAAGAGTCAGGACCTTTCACTCTACCAAGATGGCCACAGGTGGTTGCTCCCCAGGGACTACATCAAAGAGGCCACCATGAAGAAGAAAGTGAGTCACGGCTTGTTGATCATGTCCATTTATCTCCGTAATCGTCAAATATTAAGTGATTCATTTCCTGGGTAATAGTGATAGAAACACAGTGCCTTCGATAACGAAGATATAAATTAAGCAGTTGCTTCAGCAAGTCGAATTCATAGTAAAAATTAGATGAATATCTTTTGTAGCTTCTTTGGAATGATTTAGGTACAGTACTTCAAGATGTAAGGTGCAATACCGTATATCCTTAAAAAGGCAAGCTGGGAATTACAACCAAGGTCAACATGTAGAACAAACATGGTTTATGTAAAAATAATTCCTGTTTTTATTAGTTAAGGCCTTTTGTTGTGAAGTGTAGTACAGAGGGAAATTTCCATTTAAGTGAACTAATATGATTGTTGTTGTTGTGTCATTTGCATCTGCCTTATTGTGCAATATTAATTAAATTAGATTTTAATCACTGACAACGTATCTACCTCTGCAGAATAATTCTTGGTAAAAGTTTTTTTTTACACAATAGATCGTTATTGTTTTAAACAGCTCCAGATTCAGAGGGAATTTGGAAACAAAAACACATTAGTGGTCAATGTTAAAAAACTAGAGTTAAACTTTTCACTATTGACATGAAACATAACTTCCAAATGTCAGTGTGATTTAAAAATTTGTCAGATAGTAAAGCAATCTATTATTCAGTTAAAATACAAAGTGGCAAAGATAATGGTAATTTACTTAAGCAGAATCTTTTGTTTCTGAAACAGCCGTTGGATCCATGTCACTTTTAACCTTTATTCACATAAAAGTGGTGAAAGAACAAATGAAAAGAGGGTGAGTACAAAGGATTTTGATCATTCAAAGTTCAGTGTTTATTGAGTGTGATTCACCTCAGGGATAATTTCAGACCTGCCTGATACCTTCTCTCGGTTGTGTAGACACAACCAAGAGACGGTATTTATCCAGAGTGTAGAGATAAAAGGGCTTGGGGGTGTGCAGTGAGGAAAATGCAGCCAGGGATTCCACGTCTAAGACCAGTTGGGAATCTGATGACAGAAGGATCTGTGGGAATTTAAAAAAGTGAGCATTTACTGTTCCCCCTGGATGAGAATTTCAGGAAGGAAGGCTTTCATTTTCAAGCCCCTTCCGTTATTTAGATTACATATTTTCATCGGCAGAGTTTTCAAAGGGAATAGAAGTTTCCCAGTTCCTTGTGTCTTGTATATTCTTTGACAATATACTATATTGTTTCCGGCGCAACACTTATTTTGTGGCAATTTTGAACAGTTGATTGAAGCATGTTTGCTCCTTAAAGAGAGAAAGAGTGGTCACTATGAATTATGACTTGGGGAAGTTGTGAGAAGAGGAATTGCATTTGTTAATTCTTTTTCTCAGTGTTGTCTAGCATTGTGCTCAGTTCCCAAGAGGCGCTTAGAAAATTGATTTCCAATGTTTTTATTTTTCTATTTGAATTTTGCATTTAAATTATTTTGTTATTTTTAATACACACAGAAACAATACACACAGGGTCCCCAAATTAGGCAGCTGAAAAAAAAAACAGATTTACCAGATTTAACCAGATTTACAATTGTATTTATATTAAGTAAATGACTTTCTTCAAAGAAATAATATTCCTAAAAAACTCAAACAAGCTAAATTATGGATTCAGAAGACCCAGAGAGAGTCGTACCCCAAGCAACATCAAGGGAAACTGTCAGCAACGGCACAGAGGATTATGGGATGTGACTTACCATGAGTAACTGTCATGATGTTGGAAAGTAACTCATCCATGTCATGCCGTGGAATGGCCAGGAAAGCAATAAAGACCCAATGCATAGCGAGGGTTAGCCCGGGCTCAGAAGGTCAGACGATGTCGGGATAGAAACCTAATCCCTCAGGCCACGGACGTGGGGCGACCTGGTGCTAAGTGGGTCTCAAGACATCCAATCCCTCAATGCTGAGCAAGGGGGAAAGGGTGACCCGGAAATATATAGCCCCACACAAAGACACACCGGAAGAACAAGCAAGGGACAGGAAAACTAGGAACCGGACAGAGTATCAGCATCCTCTAGCTGTAGAGAGTGTGACAGTTACTTGCACCATCTGCTGTCACAATAAAGCCCAATCCATTATTCATGATCTCAACCATCCCATGTGCTCTAGCAAGTGGTATCACATCATTAAAGCACTTACCACTAGACTAAAGAACAGCTTCTATCCTACAGCAGTGCACATCCTTAACAGCTAACTGGGCAATTCCTTAGAATGCAATGCATCTCTACACTCTGCATTCTTGACTTGGCTACCACGTATTTATTGTTCTGTTTATTGTCTGTACAAAAAAAAATTGTCTGTTTAACTGTCACTTTTATTTACTGCTTTGTAATGTACTGTCTACATTGTGGAGTGCTGTCTGTTGTTTGTTGTACTGTACATGTCCTAAGTGAAAGTCGTGAATTAGAATCATAATGTACATGTACCAATTGCAAATAAACTCCTCTATCTAAACAGCCACTCTTCCCTTACTTGTGTTCTTAAAATAAATACCTAAACAATCCCATTTTTGTCCTTTTGTCTTCTACAAAACGTACAATGTCTGGTGTAAATCCATGTAAAATATATGGATTAAATGTTGGCCTTTTTTATTCATCAGTCTCATGATCTGAAATAAATTACAGGGCCTGCAGAATGAAAATGGTCGTTGTCTAATAAAATGGGCAATATTTGAAGCTCTCAAGTGGCTCCTCATCTAACAAGAGTACAGGATGAGTTCTACAGCCTGGAGATCCTGTAGGAATCCAAGTCATGCTGCTCGCCATGTCATGTTGTTTTAGTTCCTTATAGCCAAGTACAGTTGTATAATTTCTAGTAAGAGTTATAGGCTTGGAATCAGCAAAAAAAAAACCTGGGTTTCCATGCTACAGCACCATTTAAACTCCATCTGAAACCACACTGGGCAGGTAGTTTTCAATTCCATTATTTTAACTAATTTACAAAAACAAATCTGAACAACAATAGCAATAGACATGCATTTCAATACTGTATGTTTTGTCTTGCATACCACAAATTTTGACTTACAGGAACTATGCTAATTGTTGTTCTTCGCATGTGATTTTACATCTTTTGTGTCTGAATTTTGTGAAAGTTATATTTTTTTAAAATATCCTCATGTAAGAACAGAATAAATACATTTTTAATTTAACCAGATCCTTTTAGATTTACTTGCAAGACTGCACTGCTGGGATTGTTATGAATGATGTTTTTTAGATGTGATGAAGGCAACACTACTACTTGGGACCAATGTGCCCAGACCCATTTTTGTATGTCTTGTAATGACAAAGACACAGAGGAGATGTCAAATTCATTAAGGTTTTTTTTTTTCTCTAGAGCTAGAAAGACTAAGCATTGTTAAATATATTCTACAGTATAACGCATATTTTAAAATAGATTGGAAAACAAGTAGTAAATTATAAATAATAAATAATAGCAATATCAAAAAATGGTTCACAAAATTTCCATAAAGATACCTTTTTTAAAAGACTAAATAATTACAGTGCATAGCTGGTTAGACATCATATGATGAGTCCAATCCAAGACAATTTAAAAATTCACATTTTAATAATTTGCCTTGAAATGTATTAAAATGAATTGAGTTTTATGCCTTTCAGCTCCTAAAATGATTTTTTTTCCATCAAACATCTACTGTAAATAGTATTATGAGCATAGAGCAGAGTGAGAACAGAATGGGTTTGTTTTTAATTTATTAATGCAGCAAAGATTAAGCAACACCAAACATTTTCAGAAAAATACATGTGAAAGGTTTACCAGTTTTACTAAAAACTTATCAATCAAATTCGACATATTTTTAAACAATGTTGCCTGAATTTAGAAATTGGACCCAAAGAAGAATCTTGTGTTCTTGAAGGATGTGATCAGGTAAAACCGAATTCTAGGTGTTGTTTGATTCTTCAGAAAAAGAAGAGTCAAGAACTTTAACAGATTTTCCAGTCAGGCCATCTGTGGACCCCTTGCATCATTAGCTCTGGACTGATGAAAGATGAATTATAGTTCTATCAAAAGGAGCTGTGTATCAGGAGCATATAGCTATCAGCCATACAGTAACACCCTGCAACTCACAACTGGCAGCCTACTGAAGCTCAGCGGGTGCAAGCCTGGCCAGTACCGGGATGAGAGACCTCCTGTGAAAAACTAAGATTGCTGCTGGAAGAGGTGTTGGTGGGGTCAGCAGGGGGCACTCAACCGGTGATCTGTGTGAGTCCTAATGCCCCAGTATAGTGACGGGGACACTATACTGTAAAAAAGGTGCCGTCCTTCGGATGAGACATAAAACTGAGGTCTTGACTCTCTGTGGTCATTAAAATCCCAGGGTGTTTCTCGAAAAGAGTAGTGGTGTTACCCTGGCGACCTGACCAAATTTCCCATTGGCCTTAACCAGTCATGGCCTCCTAATAATCCCTATCTATGAATTGGCCTATCCTCTCCACTGATAGCTGATGTGTGGTGAGCGTTCCGGTGCACTATGGCTGCTGTCGCATCATCCAGGTGGATGCTGCACATTGGTGGTGGTGGAGGGGAGTCCCCATTACCTGTAAAGCTCTTTGAGTGGAGTGTCCAGAAAAGTGGTGGGGGACATTCTTCTTTCACTTTATGTTCAGTGTGTGTTTTGCAGCTGAAAAGGAGACAAAGGGATATGCTGTAAATCAAGTCAGAGAAGCATTTTAATGCTTAACCACCTTAAATGAACAGGTACCATGTTCATCTTTTTAATGTTTTAGTTCAGATGGTCACCTTCCTTGTCCATCACTTTTTAATCCCCTTATTGACTGATCTGATTTCAGCTCTCCGACATAGTATAATTATTCATTCCATTTTGTTTTCTACAAAACAACTTTGTTTGTGCATGATATTTAATTTGAAGAGCTAACAGATTGTGATCAGTGGTCAGGGCTCAAGAGAAATCAGACAGAAAATTAGGTTCCTGTGTTCTTTTGGTTTGATTATCCTGCTAGTATAGATCATTACATTGGCATCCATGTGTAACAAATTGCCAGGGGATTTGGATCTATTTATCACTGGTTCTGCCGGGAGGTCTTTTGATAGTCCTGACACAGCGTGAACACTCAAGAGTAATTCTATGCAATGCAAACAAGATGGTGATATCAGATGACAAATGGCTAATAATGACTTGGAACCTGCACTGACAAAGTAACTTATTGATCACTCTTATTACTGAATGCATCAGTCTTTAGAACTAAGCATGGAAATTAGCTGTGAACCACCCACAGCTACCCAGGACCTTGCCTGGAGAAGACAGGATAGGACAAATGGCTGCTGGTACTTTCTGATAATGTGCTCATACTGTACAGTGATTCTCAGCATTTTAAACAATCCAGCCTGTACTCACAGTATTCCCTCTGTATAACAAAGAGCTTATTCTCTTAAACGTGATGATAAAGTTAAACTTAAAATGGGAAAGATTTGAATGTACTGCATTAATAATCACAAGGCTGCTTTGTATTTAAGAACATAAGAACATATGATTACAAAAATATAAGGTTACAAATAAAAGGATGTAGTTAGTGGCTACTTAGTCCTAGAATCTCATTCTGCACTTTTTAGAATGGGCAACAAATGTTGATCAAGCATAAACACCTAAATCTTTTTCATTTGTAGGTACCTCACTTCCTGAAGGAGCTACTCATGCCTGGCATTCCCCATTTAATATTTTAAATGTAAATTTCTGCTACATGGATGTACCATCCTGCACTTGTCTACATCAAATATCATTTGCTGTGTATTTGCACAGTTTTGAATTTTATCTTAATCTCTTTAAATTTCATTTGCTGCTTCTACAATGTTTACTACCTTTCTGTTTGGTATAATCTGTTTACTCACTATATAAGAATCAAGATCATTGATTTAAGTAAGAAATTTCACAGATCCTAGTACAGGTCCGTGTGTTATTCTAATAATTACACTAACCCCATGTGAGCATTTAACCCTTATCTGCACTGTTTTCTATCTAAAAAACAATTCTCATCCCAGCTCCTACCTGTAGCTGTAGGTACTGGTGCCTGTTCAGAATTACTCTTTTATGGGGAATTTTAACAGTCGTCTGAAAGTTTAAATATACTGTACCATATTGTATGCTTAGTGTGTTGTTTCAGATAAACACACAGAGCATGAGCTCTGATATTATGAGCTGATAGCAGAGCGAGAATAAAAAGGATGACTGTAAGAACAGACAATTAAATAATATATGCATGAAAGAGGGGTCAGTGATGATGTATCAAGCATGGAGATACATTATTGTTTTTAATAGGACTAGAATAGCTAAATCAGATAACAGCTCAAGAGATCCAAATATCTTTTTCCAGCTTTGTGGTGTTGAAGGTACTAAGGAATAATGACTGTAGGATTTTCCCCTCATACTGGATTTTAGAACAGAAAGTTAAAGTCTAACTATTTCTGACCAGATTTCTGTATTTCCATTATTTCCAGGATGCAGTTAGTTTCTGTGAGAGCATAAGGAAACCAGAAATGAGGAGGCAATGAGAACTGAATAGTGTCATTCCTTTGCTGCCAGACAGAGCAGAGGTGTAGGATGTATTAGAGATAATAATGTAAAATAATATGGGATAGTATTTTATGTTGATCATGGCTTTCTTCTTGTATGCATTTAAGTTGTGCTTGTGAGCTTGCCCTTAATTTGGTGTCTTCTGAATAAAAGCTGCTGTTCATTGACTATAAATCTTTTTTGTTGGTGTCACTTTTTTCTGCATGCTTTAAAAACTCCATTAAAATGAACTAGAAACATGTCTATTAGCTTTGTAAGTTACCTTGATGTATTTTGGCATAATTTTTTTGTTGTTGTTGTTGTTACTGTATATCTAGGTGCAAAAAGTTAGAAGAATGTTGTAACAATGCATCTAAGGTTCTCTTTTGTCACCAAGTGTCACTAAGTTGACAAGCAGCAAAATATATACAGTACATTTACTGTGTATACAGTAAGTACCTAATATGTAATGTTTATAAGAAATAGAGGATTTGTGTTGCAGCTTTAATGATCAAATATATTTAGAGATACAACAGACTATTCCACTGGCCCAATAGAGTTTTTCCACCGGTTATCTTTAGAGAACTTTTCCAATTCCATGATCAATGACCAATTCAATATTGAAAATTCTATAAGCCATATAACAATTTGTCTACATGGTCAAACTACTATTAAATTCAAGTGTAGTGCACCTATTTATGAAGTGCATAAATATACTAATAGAATCCAAAATATTTTTTTATGCAGCAATATATACTGTATAAACACAACTTTACAAGAGTACCCACTTGCCTCTGTATAGAATTTGTTTCAGACTAGTTTTTTAGCTTCACGTGAATGCTTATAAATGAAAAATGTATCCTGATACAAGCTTTTAAACATTATGAACATTATATTATTTGGTTATGTTTGTACATCATTTTAGTTTTCTGCTGAGGTAATGTTGTAAATCTTGACTAGCCAAAATTTCATTTCCAGGTTTCTATTCAAAGATAGCCTACTGTATATTAAAGGAAATAATATTGTTTGCAAATAAGATATCTGAACTAATGACAATCTACACTAATTTTTTTTTTTAATGTTTCGGATTTAGCTGTAAAATTCAATCCTAATAAATAGAGTCCTGCCAAGAAATATGTAAAATATACATTATTAATGTACTGTATATACAGTACTATGATTTTAAAAATGGTTCAAATGATCTACTCCTTTAAGGTATTTAATTAATGAACAGTTCATACTTATTGAGAAAAGGCAGACACATTTCAACGTTTTAGGAAGGTTACTGTTACAGGTTTTGTGATTTAATATGTGTTCTTCTTGATTATTTTTCTGTTAACTGCCCATATTAAATTACCTCATAAATGTTTTATTTACTTCCTTAAACTATAAAAGAAAGATCGTCACACTGGTGCTACATGGTTTCAAGAATGTTTTGTATTAACATTCATATTTTAGTCTTGGATGCTGGTATCCTGATGAGGAGTTTCCTGTAACTCATAATCCTAAGAGCCCCTAAAAGCTTGTAGCATGTAGATTTGACTCATAGCAACACTGTTACTTAGGTTGATATGGTTATCTGTCCCATTCCTTAGTAAGTCTTTTGTTTACCTATAAAAAACATAATTTTGCTTGTCATTAATTTATTCACTAGCACTGTATGTGGTATAATTTTCAACCTATGTTAGTTAAAAGTACATTTTAAAAGATGTACAGTATGAAACTGTATATTCTGAATTTTGTATTTTTAAGCATTTTTCTACTAAGAATGTTTCTCGCATATGCAAATGATCAAACTAATTGTGAATTGAATTGTCAAATACAATAATGATGATGCAAATGTTTGAATTTGGACACTTTTTAAGTAAAACAGAAAAAAATAATTCTTGTAAGTTTAATATTAGAAGTAATGTGAAAATTTTTTTTAAATGTTCCACTGTTAAGATTTCTTTTTAGAGAAGGGGAAACTGAACAATAGATAATGTTTTCATTAGTTTCATGGCGACTAGAATTAAGATGATGATTGCAATTGAGATTCAAAATTCCTATTGACCTTTCGTAGATAACATACATTTTTAAGCAGGGTGAAGGTGTTGAGTTGGATAGTTTATATATTTGAAAAACTATGAAAGATTGTTCAACTCTTAGGCTTTGCATCAGGTTTAGGTTTCTCCTCATGACCTGCATGGCCCTTTGAAATCTTGGCCTAAATTGCCTTTCAGAACTGCTGACTTCTAAAACCTTGGTTCTCGCCCAAGGTCATCTGTTCTTCTCATCTCAGCAATACAAAAATGAAGATTCTTTGGTTTTGTGTAATATACTGTACAATCTCTCAGATTCTTCTTCAAGGGGTAGCATGTTTTTCTTCTAGAGTTAAAAGTACTAAGTTCCAGTAATTGAAATCCAACAGCATGAAAAAGGCATATGATTTTTTCCTGAGGTGGAAATAAATTAGGGGTCTTAGCAGGGCTAGATACAATAAAACATAAACTGTAATGGTATTAAATTAGATTGGGTAAACAGTACAATAAGGACTGTAACCCAATCATTTTAAATGTGGCATATTCAGAGAACAAAAATATCTACAGTTCTTGCTCCAGAATGAGATAGTTCTCTGAAGGCTGTAGTGACCTGGAGTCATTTACGGTATATTAAAAAATGAGCCTCCGCTTGTATGTGAAACAAATCATTCTCTAGGACTTGGAATTTATTGTGGATTTCATCCTTAAAATGCTATCAGAAAAAAACAATGCTAACCAATATATTGTATAGTTTTCTTCTACACACCATTAATTTTCACATCAATTTTCACATAAGTTTCACATCCTGAAATATTTTAAATGGATGTTTTTTTTTTAAATTGTGTTCCTTTTCAAGTTTATTTTGTATGTCTGCTATTGATAATACCTGATGTTTTTAGTTTTCCTGTGGAAGGTAGTTTAATAAGGAAAAAAAACAAATGATAAAACTGTTACATTTCACCCCCTCTAACAAATACATAAAAATATTTTTAAAAACAGTCAATATTTCGTAATATCTTTCATACAAACATATTTTGTATGAATTGATTTTTCATGTTTTCAGCATTGTAAGTCTCTGAACATATAAAATTCTACAATGATTATTGAGGATGTTACAACAGTGTAAGTGTAAAATCTAACAACACTCATTGATTGCGATTACTCTCCTGTTTTGAAGCCTAATCTCAATGTTGTTTTCAAAAACCTTCCTCATTCATTAGCAACCTGACCTGTGCTGTTTGATGTTTTAATGGGAGCAATCAATATACATCTTACCTCTCCCTTACAGTAAATGTGGTTAAGTATTTATGAATTAATTGACTTGCCTTATGCAAATCAAAAACATCTTACCAACTGTGAATTAGAGGTCATATGTTCTGTGTATAATAAATAGGCCTTTTAACATAGTATTAATGCTGACCATATGATAAGCCTTGTTAAAATGGAAAGTGAGAAACAGACTAAATCAATCTGCTTGCATTATCTCATCTCAAATGTATTTAACTGCACTTTTCAGCTGATGAAGATGTTACACTTCTTGTGTTTGAAACAGGTGGGGTTTTCATTAAGAGCGTCCTTCTTCCCAGCAGAGATGTAACATTCATAAAGCAATAAATGCTCAAGAGACGTGTTTTGTGTAAGCTACTAAGAGAGATCTATTTTGATTTTGTGAAGGTCAGCTTCACTGTGAAGGAAGTTATAACTGGGCAAGAGATTGCATTCTAAGATTAATAAATTTCACCTTTTGAATTATAGAAAGTGCAGCTAAAAATCAATGAACCTCCCATTATTGCACCCCGAAATAGAAGACAGAAAGTAATTCTTGTTAAAGAGCTCTCAACAGTTTATTTCAAGTCACAAGCATCTTGTCAAGTGTTTAAAAAACACAGTAGCATAGGCTTTGAAAGTAGCATTTTAATATTGGCTGAAACAAGGACTAAACTACCCACTCAGTAACACTTCCCACTTTTTTATTCCATTGTGTTAAAAGTTTTTTAGTAAATTCACACCACAAATTAACCTTCTCACAAAAAAGGATGAGGTACTGTAAAAATACTAAATGTTTAAATTAAATATTGCATATGGAGCCCCTGAGCATCAGTGAAGCAGTGGTAAGTATTTATGTCTTGCAGGGTGCTGTCTGTGTGGAGTTTGTATGTTCTCTCTGTGTTTCCGTGGGTTTCCTCTGGGTACTCCAGTTTCCTCCCACAATCCAGAAATGTATTGGTAGGTTATTTCACTTCTGGGAAAATCGGCCCTGGTGTAAGTTTGTGTATGTTTGTCTGTGTGTGTGTGCCCTGTGATGGATTGGTGTCTCATCCAGAGTGTATCCTTCCTGCCTTAAACCTGTTGCTTGCTGGGTTATGTTCCAGCATTCCCTGTGACACTGTATTGCATAAAGCGTTTAGAAAATTGATGATAGACATGGTGCCCCCTGGTGAAACAGTTTGATTTTTATTTTAATATATGAGGTTGAATATCCTTGAGTCTAACATCTTTAACAAAAGTAGTTCAAGTAGGTATCTGTGTGAGCATGCATAGGCTGCAAAGGAACACGTAAAGGTTTATTCCATGCTGAAAAGAGAAAAATAGAAACACAACATTTTGGCTTCTTCAAGTGTGAAGTGTCAGCCTGCTTCATCTTTAACAAGAGCTGCAGGAAAATTCATTTTGATAGCTGGTAAATCTTGAAACAAAATCCGTGTGCTGAAATTGTTTCAATTTCTATAGTTGCTGTTTTACTAAGTATACATAACATAAATACAAATAGATGTATCGATTTACAAAATTATATTCTTGTCTCCCCATATAAATAACAGTTAAATTGAACACTAAACCACAAAAATATTAACAGTGAATCTTACATTTGAATAACACTGTTGCACTGCGTCCAATGTGGTGCAAATGCATTTTAGCAATTTTATCGATTAAGCATGTTTTTGTTGCAGATTCTTAATGCAGATTATTTTTCTTTTATAAACAAAGTAGCTTTTTTTGTATATATTTTTGTAGCTTCACTGAATTTGTCTTAGTTACAGTTACCATTAAAATTATGAAACTCCATTGCATAAATTGTTTTATACAATTTGTCTAAGATATGTCTATCCATCTTATAACCACTACAGTCACAGATACGCACACGCTCACATCAGGATACATTTTCCCAGAAGCCAATTAACCTACCAGTATGGTTTTTGGACCATGGGTGGAAACCGGAGCTCCTGGAAGAAACCGACACAGGGAGAACATGCAAACTCCACACAGATAGCACTCAGGTCCAAAATTAAACACAGAGCTCCAGCACTGTGAGGCAGCAACAGTAACCACTGCGCCACAATGCCATGCCATCAAAGATATGTCTGTCAACAAAATACATTTCTCAAAATTCCTTATTTATGCTGATTCTAAAGTAATTATTTGATTTGCAAATCAAATTACTGTATGTGGTACTACATTGCTTGGGCCTCTTAAAGTACTGCACCAGCATTCTCAGTTTTCAAAGGACCTGTGAAATTGGAATCACTGAAATGAAACATGTTATCTGAGCATGTGCATTTGCGCTAGCTTTGATATGCATACTATACATTTTAATATGTATTCCTCCATTGGTCTATCAGATGTGGGAACTGAATAGGGAAGTAGCTTCCACAGTGAAAAACTGTGGTCAGCAAACCACTGCTGGTTGATAAAGAAAATACTGCAACTGTAGAGAACCTATCAGTCAAAGCATCCATGTCTGATACAGTACATTGTGAAAAATCCAGTGGAGCTATGTTTGGAAAGCAATAACATTTTTGTTTAAATCTTGAACATATGTATAACAGAACAGTAAAACACTGACTTTATTCTGCATAGATGAAATGCTAAACAAAATCCAAATGAGGTAAACAAAACAAACAGCATTTATTTAACTCTAATGAAAAGAAAAATCTGAAAACATTTATTTTTCTTTCAAAAGCCTTGAAACACCACCACCTCAGATGTGACATTAATTGCGGTTAGATCTTTGACAGATGAAAATATAACCACAACGGTTACTTTCAAACCAAATTCTTAATAAGTGATTCTTTTTTTTTTTACTTGTGCTTGAAGAGCACTAAGAGCAATAAAAATAGCAAATAACTTCAAAATTTTCTTAACTACATTACCAAGTAGCAGTACATAATTGATTTTGGTTTGTTTTCATCTTCTAAATGTTATTTGCAAATTGTGTAAACTACATATACATAAAATTAAGAAATCAAATTGGAATTTTTAATGTTAAAAGTCCATTTTTGGGTTGATTTGTGTGCAAGTATCTTGCTTACAATATTCTGAAGAATATTACATACCGCCTATAAAATACAGGTTTAACTCCTTTGATCAGGCAAAATGTTAAGAGTTGTTTAATAACTAATTCTCCATGGTGCAGGTCAGTCTGAGCCTACAGATGGCCTTGAGAAAAAAGATTGAAAAACTGCTCTCCTACAAAAGATGGAAACCTCATTATTACTTATTTTTTGTTCGGCTCCCTCTTTTGTAGTTGTTTTTGTGTTTTTGTCTCCTTTCATACCAACAGATGGTCACAATCCTGTACAGTAGCTTCTTTCCCTAGGGTTGCTATGCAACGCGGTGAGGCCTATCTGCATCCTCTTTGGGTTGTATCCCATTTCCGTTTGACAGCTCAAAAATAGCCAGGCCCAGTATGCTCCTGCATGTTGTTTCCTCCTTTCTTCAGAGTGTGACATCTATCAAGTATGTTCCTGGGCTTCCTATCTCTTCCTGTAACAGCCCACCAAAAAAAGAGTTGTCCTCATTTGATTTTCCTCATCGCTTCCTATTTACACCAATCCCTAATGTTTTAGACGAGGGAAAACATTCATAAATGACTCATGCAGCTGCAGGGCCATAAAAAATAGAGGCGTTCAATGGTAAACTAGAAAGACTCATTATTGTCAGATGATGGGTTTTTTTCTTATCCTCTGAATAATAACATTCATTTCCCAACTGATAGTAGAGGGATGAGGAACAAATCATTGTGTTTTGGTTTTACTCATCCTTTTATTCTTGTTTGCCTTGTCTTGGATGTCATTTTTTTCAGAGACTTTAGCTGTTTAACACTGCTACGATTTAAGGGCCTGCACTGCATGCTGTGAACGAAAGGCAATTAAAATTAATATTTGCTGTAAATACTTTGCTTAATTTAAAATAATGTAAATGTAAAAGTTTCTAGAGGGGTTTTTGGAATGGAATGTCGTCATGATGTTGTTCTCTGTGGAGTCACTTCAGACTATTAGTAGTAGTATTAATAATAATAATAATAATAATAATAATAATAATAATAATATATTCTAGAGTTAAAGCATTTTTCCTGGTAAAAGTCCTCACACTGCCTTTTCTTCTCATTTACATTGCTGTACAGCAGTTCAGCATGTTGTTTTGTATAAACTGGACTTTTTCTATGTCCAGTCTATGACAGTTCAACTCCACTACAGTTTTCTGATTTTCTACTGTCATACTGGTTGGTTAATTAGCTGAAATTGATTGGTTAATAATTAGTTAATTCATTGTAGATCACGTATTTCACTACAGATGTAAATTTTTAGTTTTGTGTTTAATCTGCTGTATATATTAGCAGTACTTCATACTGCTGTGGGCACACTGTAGGTTTTAACTTGGTCATATAGGGCTAGATCATGTGTTGTCAAAGTACTGAGTACCTGGCATAAATGAGCCTTGCAATATCCAGGGGAAAATGGGAGTCACAGTTCTAACTTTTTACCGAGGACTATCTTGGCTACAACTGGTAGCACATGTTTTTTTTCTCAGGCCACTACCAGTTCAGTCATCATTTATTAATTAATTCTCCACTATTTTTAGGTGGGAACAGTTAATGAACTACAGGATGTTTCCTGCTTTTTCGTGCAAGGGCCGCTGTGCTTTACTTCATAATATAATGCATAGTTCAGGAAGTCATCATTTATTATTTCATGACATCTTAAACAGCAGCCAAATGTCTCTAAACATCTTGAAAATATAAACAAAAATTAATCATCGATCCATTACGAAAACAAACACTAGATTTAAATGAAACATAGGAAGGGCAATGAATTCCAATCAGTACCTCACAATATGTGACACAAATATAAATATATCTGCATTTCAGTCTAATGCATATCAGAGTATATTAGAAACTGAAAAGTCAGTCTTGGAACCAATTTCTGATTGTTCAGTTATATTTATATCCAGAAAGGCGTGAAATGTTGTGGCAAGCACAGAATTTTAAGGGCACTCAAATAATTTTTTCCAGTTGTTTAAGGATCACAAAATAGAACAATAATATACAACACTCTGATAGCATTTAAACTTTTTGTAAGCATTATTACAAGTTTATATAGCCACATTTGTGTTGTATTAATGTTATTGGCAAATCTGAATGAATGTACAAATTCCTCTGGAAATATTTTTATTGGAGTTCTCACCAATAACCTACCTCGTTTTGATCAAATTAATCCTGTTGAATGAATTTCAGTCCTTGAAAACATGCTGTTCATATATAGTTCATTTAAACTATAATCTGGCAGTCTGAAGAATTTAATTCACATTGTAATTATATAGCACCTCTTTATAACAGATATAGCGTGATCATTCTCAATGCCTGTTTGAAGATCAAGATTCAGTTCTTTTTAAATATAATTCTGATGCTGGAAATGATCCTTTCCAAACCTACTCCACTCTTAGCTTGTGTATCTTTTCCCTCTATAGATATCAGTTTTGTCCAAACGAAAACGTAAACCTCAGTTACATGTACCTACTAAGGGAAGCAACCCACACTTTCTATGTATCCCTCTGTAACACAATTCTTGTTTAGAGCTTAAATCAGCTTGTCATTTAAAATTCATTAAGGAATAAAATTATTATGATAAATAGCAAGGTCTGAGAACATCTACAGTAGATATAGAAGCAGTTTATAGTAGTAGTGCTCATTATTGTGTACTTTCTCCTTTTTAACATAAATAAGTTGTTAAAAGGCATACTGTATTACGTACAGAATTTCATGGAGATGATGTGGGAGTTTCAACATCCACATACATATTTTTATTTAATATGCAGTGCTAATATTTGTAGGTAGATATAAAAGCAAATGTCTTTTGATAGCAAAATAATCTTAAATCATAACAAGAGTAAAATCATTATTTGTAATTTTCTAGGATAAAGAAAAAGTGATAATCAAAGAACTTCTGTAAACGTGCTTTGACTCAGACATCCAGTAAAGGAAATAATCCATAAGAATGTTATGTAATTAGTTAAGGAAGCAGTTCCTTACAGTAAGAACCAGTGAAAGCAGAATCACTGGAAATTTCTCCAGAATTCATCCACAACTTTACAACCTGCAGAGGAAGATGATGATACAGTAGTATTATACATGGGAAAATGTGTGAATCTGGAGTGAAACATTGAAGAATAATAGTTAAAAGCAGGACACATTAAACATATTGATACGTTCATGCCAGGAAATTCTTTCTCTACTATGTTTTTGGCCTCAGTTCCCATTAATGACTAATTTAGTGTCTCAGGGTTGAGTTCAGCCCTTTTTATTGTCTTTACTCATTGAGGACTGTATCTGTGACAGAACTTCTAAGAAATTATAAATATAAACTATTATCAGAAACTGTCTAGACTGTTGAGCTTTTGTATTTTATTTATCCCACTGTCCAAATATGTTTTTCCTTATGGTTCCTAAATAATCGAACAATTTTATTTTTTATTATTAATGATGAAGATAACAATATTCAAATAATATAAAATAGTATTTGAATAATAGAAAATTCCTTTGCACTGAAAAATCAACATAACTCACTGAAAATTGCATCAAAAAGATGATGATTTGATTCTAGCTCTTTATACAAGTCCAAGGACTGTTTTGTCAAATATGATGCACTTTATGTGTGCCATAAATTTCTATGAAAATATATATCATGCATTCTGTACTCTTTTACACAAAAAAAATCTCACACCAAAATTGATTTGCAGACATGGAATAAATATGCCACAATCATGACTGTTTATAAACTGTCAATTAACTGTCGTCCAAGTTTAATCACAGTAAAACCCGGAAAAGAGCAGTGTGAATTAAATGTCATTCTTCATGAGACTGGATTTTATGTTACCTAATTCCAATGTTGATGGTACTGCATTACTTAGAAAGCCTGCTGTAATAACATTACTTTCGTCAGTAATTTAACACAGCATTATAATTTGTTGCATTTATGATAAAGAATGAATTATGTTTACTTTCTGCAGGAATGAAACAACCTTGTTTCATTACATTCTCTTTTGTACCAGCTACATAACAGTATGCTCTCTCAATTTGAAAAGCGTCAAATATCTACACTAAATTGTCTCTTAAATGCTTCTTGCATTCATTTGTAAAACTTGCCAGTTTTCCCAAGAGATAGAGAAAATCCAACAGAGAAGAAAAGAGAATGAAAATCAAAATGTCATGTTGGGGGTAAGATCAGTGGAAAAAGGTCTGGTTTAATCTGATATGATTAGACCACAAAAAGAAATGACTATAAAAGTCTCAGTATGATCAATCAATTATATAAATATAGACTATATTTACTGATATTTCCATATATTTATTTCCCTCAAGTGTAGAATAACACATTTCTTGCGTTTTAAAACCATTAAATACAGACTACAGAATGTTATTAGAATTCATCAGTCTAAGTTGTAGCAGCACTTAACGTGCTATTTTATATCTTTCTAAAACCCAGCTTCTATAAATAGGGGACGTAAAAATAGAGGAAAAGTAAAAAAACTAAATCTATGTTTCTCAGCAAATGATTGGACAAAAATTCTCTATGATGGGTTGGGATACAAAATTTGCCTTTACCAAATAATTCCCAGATTCAGAATAAGAATAATAATAGCTCTGTGAACAACCAATGTAAAACAGCAAGACAATTATATTTATGACGTACATATATGTTGCACATTAGTATTCTAAAGGCTTAATTTCCTAATGGTTACACTACATGATTCCTCAAGTTTTACGTGATTTTTTTTAGACAATCATATCTCCAAATGACTGTTGAATATTTACAACACTCTTTCCTACTGATATGCCCCTTTCACTGACAAAACTCTAGGAACTTGACAAAACAATCGAGAAAATATGGTGAATTAGTATGTATGGGATATGTGGCCTGTGCAGGAAGCCAAGACTACAGGGTGTGGGTTAGTTTAACATAGCTCTGATTTCAACATTTTTCCTCTGCCACACCTAAATCCTTAATTGTCTGGCCACAAACAAAGTATTTTAAGACCACACTGCAGTCAGTATTTAACTGACACTTAACATGTTTAAATTAGTACTGTTGAACACCAGCAATTACAAATATACAACACCTTGATTTGAGCAAAGGAAAGAAAATTCCTTTGCAGCAAAAGACTGCGGTTTGGATTGGCAATAGCCATAGATATAAATTTGCTCCATATGTTATCTGTGCACTAGTTCTGATTGTAGATTTGAGTTATAGAAACGCATTTGAACACTTAGAAATCCATTTGTCTCCGCAGTTATTGAAGGAAGCAGCTCTGTCTTCTTGGGGGGAAGCCCAAGCTTTTGAGTGGGTGTAGTTATGTGGAAGGGGAGCCCCAAATTCTGAATCTACACACACACAAGCATTTTTGTAAGTTGTTATGGAAGTTGTTATGGGAGGCCTCAACAATTTTAGAACAAGGGTGGCCCGACTCCTACCTCCCTAACCCCCTGCCAAGAACAACTTGAAGTAAGTTGCTGTGGGGAAAGGAAGGGGCCTCATACACTGCTCTTTGCCCCACTGTTTCATGAAATGATCCCCTTGAAGATAAGTGAAACATTTTCTTTTAAACACGTAGATGTCTGAAACGAATGTCTGGAAATGTATCTTCATTTATGCAGTGCTTTGCAAAAGTATTCAACCCTTTCCAATGGTGTGCCATTTTATTTATTTTCAAGTGAGGCATACACATTTGTGCAGAGGAAATACTTTTAATCAAAACTTGAAGGCCCAGATTGAACACCGTATTATGACTCTGGGTGAAAGAAAATAAACATCAATAAAAAAACTGCTAAGAAAATTCCAAAACTGGTGATTGAATAAGTGTTCACCTCTCCAGTGAGTCTGGGTGGAAGCACCTTTGGCAGCAATTAAAGCTGTGAGTCTGTTTGCATAAGCTTCTGTCAATCTTGCACAATTACTGCAAATTTTGCCAATTCTTTTTTTTCAAAAATGCTCAAGCTGTCAAATTGTTTGGGGATTGTAGATGACCAGAAATCATCAAGTCTCACCATGTATGTTCTCTGAGATTTAAGTCAGTACTTTGACAGGGCCCCTCAAACATAGTTCGTTTGTTCTTGTTAAGCTTTCTCTGTCATACAGCTTTGTGAAGTTGCTACGTAGGATATTCTTAATTTCTCCCATCTGAGCCATGAATTATCAGAACTCTTTCAAAGTCACCATAAGCCTAATAGTGGCATCCCTAAGTTTCCTTTGTTGCCTGACTGCTCAGTATTCAGGGACAGCCTAGGCAGTGTCTGTGTGGATTTCACCATGCTCAAGAGAATATTCAGTGTATATTAAATTTTTTATACTGTTCTCCCCATCTTTGCCATTCTACAACCATCTCTGAATTGATGCTTAAGCTCCTTCTTCATGGCTGAATCTTTGCTTGAAATCCACCACCTGACTGAGGGACCTTACAGAGACATGTGGATTTATTCTGAAATAATGTGGACCACTAATATTTCACATGTAGCCGGCTTTCTAATGTTTGTGTGACTTGTCAAAGTAATACTGTGCACCTTAACTAATTTACTGTAGGTTTGCCATATTAAAAGGAGGGAATGTTTATGCAATCAATGTGTTTTAGTTTTTTTATTTATTTCCATTTTCCTGACAAAAGTGTATGCATCTATTCTTTAAAATGGAACATCACTGACAGGAGATGAAACTATTACAAGGTACTGTAAGTAGACAGAAAGAATCATGTTAATTGGTCTATATAGTACAGAATATGACAGTTGCAATGAATATGCAATATGAATATGACAGTGTCCATGTACACAGTACTGTACATGTAAAATTACAAAAACTCTGTATCACATATGTATAATGTATCACGTATCCGCTATAACCTGAATACTGTTATTCAGTATACTGTACTATAATACAACAATCTTAACTATATCTTTTTTTTAGTAGAAATTGTTACTCTTCCATCTATTTAAAACTTGTCATGCCATTTGAATTTACAGGATAGATGGACTATAAAAACTTGAAAGAACATCATTTTCCAGGACATCAGTTTTTTTCCAGTTGTTTCTGATCAATAAAGGTCTATTTTCTCCCACATGAGGTTTCAGATTCAATACAGCTGCCATAGGTTTTAAAAACATAGAAGCATGATCCATTTATTATTGGCTGTTACAATGATTTATGTACTCGGATACTCTCCATTGAAAACAGGTTCTGTTTATTTCCTATATATGTTCTTTATTGACAACAATTGGTAGGTAGCCCATTCATCATGATTTGGCATTGCACAATGCATGAAACAGCTCTAAAATTGAAGGCTATAGCAAACCATTACAACTTAATCTGCTCTTAGAAGTACAGGTGCCATTTCTGCAACCCTCTGCAAATAGGTGGAAATGTCTTTGACATTATAGAAAAAGCAGATTCAACTCTGCATATCTGTTAGCCTATTGTAACCTCTATTTTCAGGGATGTTGGGAATATGTTGGGAATATTTAACCATTTGCTGTACATTTTTGTAACGTGTGAAAATTCAGGTCAGATATTTTAGCTAGTATTAGTAGCAGTATTATCATTACTATGAATAGGCACACACAAAAAATGGTCTGTAATAATAACTTCTGAAACTACTTCTTTGAAAAAGATGTTTGTGTGTGTGTGCTCTAGATGATAGGCATCAAAACAGATGGACTATAATGTTTCCTGAGAAGTGTACTTTTAATATTTCATGGCATAAGATATGCTGACGATAAGAAACTTGTCAATAAATGTGTGGGAGTTGTACTGATGAGATTGTATAGTCAATAGAAAGCATGTTTTAGGTATGCCCATTGGAGCCAATACTTTCTGGAATTAATCTATTAAAACTAGATGTAAGTTCAGAACATTGTTCTGTGGCTGACCAGTTTAACGCTCCATAAAATATGTTCTTCTACAACTTGAAAGGAAAAGATGAGGAAATATTTATGAAGTGGCAGAATGTAAGCTGTGCATAAAGAGTCTCTAAAGTCCATATGAGAAGGAAAAAATCTAAACATGCTATGTACAAATTACAAATACACATGCTGCAAGGGCTTTAAAGATATGGTTGTGTTCATGTTGGTTTCCTTTGGAGTGTATCATTTCTTGGGGTATTTCAGCTATTGTTGGCACTTCTTGAGTGTTTGCAATGCACATTTAGAACCACATGCATCTTGTTTCACATATGTGTATATTAAACATAATACTTTGTAAGTACCAACAATAAATGAAAGCAGCAGGCCTGTATGATTCATAAAAATATAATGGCTAAGATATGATGGACGAGAGTAGACTAGGATGTTTGGCAAAGGTAACTTGGAGGTCCCACCTGCATTGAAATAATGTTCAGTATGCCAGCTTTTATCCCTGAGAAGCTGAATCATTTATCATTTAAGGTCTGTTGACATACTGTACATGTAAGTATTGTAACCCCCTGTTTGAACTTAATTCACCTCAAATCTGTCTACTCCTCACTGCAAACTGTTTTAGCGAAACTTTAAAATACCATATTCAATAAAACAACAATATTTGTTAAACAACATACTTCAAATAAAATAAACATTTGCCTTTAATTTTATTTGGCACTGTGTTCACACGGTATACACTATATATAGGTTTTATGGATTCCACCTACAGAAAGCAATGTACCTGTATTGACGTGTAACCATCAGATGCATTGTTTTGCACTTCTTTACATAATTACTGTATATTCACCTCAATCGCTTAGCTACACCAACTCAGTAAGTGACTGAGCATATTGCACAGACAAGATGAACATGGGAATTAAAAAATGGCTTGAGTTTTCCAGCAGCAGATGGATGGTCTTTTTCAAAAGCTGACAGTTTTAGGCTGACTTGCAGTTGCAAATCTCAAGAATATTGATCAGCTGAAAATATTTGGAGGCTTGCGTCTTCCAAACTTGCTTACCGCAGAGGTTCTTACTGGTCAGCTAAAAAGGATTCCAGCCATTTTGTTATGATGATAAATGAGACCCACTGACAGGTCACTTCTTTTTCACCTAAAGCCACAATTTGTTCCTTCCCTGAGGCAGGAGGCTGATTTTTCAGGGTGACAGATTTATTGGTGTCTCTGTAGCCTACAAAAATCTCCAACACCCAATAAAGGTTAGACTTTGATGCTGTTAAGCTGAAGCTTCATTTATATCCAGTCCACTAGGAGTGTTTTACATATACAGTATATGTGAGCATCTGGTTTCTGGTAAAAATTCTCAAAGGCAATCCTTAAATTCCTCAAGTACATGCTCTCAGTCTTTGTTTCATGCTTCTGAGGGAAACAATATTTAAAGTGGTGTTGCTGCCGTGAAAAAATGGGCAATTTTAAAAAAGCATTAATAATAGTAACTAGTAGCAGTCGTATAAAAGTATGATTTAACATTCATCTGAAGAAAAGAATCTGCATAAAACGCAGATTAGATATGGACATTTACACAAAAATGTTTTGACTCTTTCCTATTTATGAATGTTTTGTTATTTTTGAAAAATGTATTGAATGTCCAGTTAAAACTGAATGTATTTAATGCATCATTGCAATTCTATGCATTTGTCTTTGCATTGATTAAATGCAAAAGTTCCTAAAATTCTATGTATTCTTTGAGCCATAACAACATACAGTATGACCATGAGAAAAGCTATAAACAAGAGCAAGTCATTGGGCTTATCTATCCCATTGAGGTGATAGTATCTACAGTAATTGATTCAAGGATCACATTTACACACTTCTTGAAGGAAGCCACACAGCTTGTTCAGTAATCCTTCAACTGTAGAGAAGTGACCCTTAGAAACAAATACATTTTCATATGGTTTATATTTGTTTCCTCTGAAGAAAGCCATAGACTTACCTACAGTATATCAGTGTTTTCAACACTTGAATACATGAATCAGTTCCCATCATAATCTTCTCTGTTCAACTTTAAAAAGTCTTAAAAGATTAGTCCTTTTAGCTTATCCGTGTCCTAAAATTTATTTGGTTGCTCTTCTAAGGACTGATCCAGTAGACTAACATTTTTTGTAATGTGGTGACCAAACTTGTGTACCAATATCTCTCTCTAAAATATTGTTTTACTAATATAATATACACTTTTTTTCCTTTCGTGGTATAAATTTTATGTATTCTTCTGTATTTCTGCCTTTTTTCTGCTTCTCTTTCTAGAAGGCATAATTTCTAATCACATAAAACGTTTTTCATACAGAAGAAAGAAAACACAACGGGAAGGCCCCACAACCGAAACGTTGTTTTCTTTCTTCTCTTTTCAGCATGGAATAAACCTATTACTTGTTTTTTTCACACAGTACATACAGTACCCCCTTCAAGTCGGTTGTTTTCGATTTTTGTATCTATAGCTTATGTTGTTAGTACCAACCTTTCTGCTCTTCTCTATGTTAAATTTTATCTGCCAGTTGTTTGCTCAATTGTGAATTCTATCTAAAACGGTTAGAATTTCCTTTGATGCTTCTACAGGGTTTGTCAATGCTTTTATTTTGACTCTGCAAACCTAATAAGTTTACTCTATCAGAATCCATTTATATAAATTAGGAAGATCAGTGGCTCTAGTACAGATCCATGTGGTACTCCATCTGGTAGTGTGCATCACTCTATTAAGAACATTCACTCTTGATCTCTGCTCCATCCTTTACCCAATTGTTATACTAAGTACATTAATTATCTTAAATGCCGACTTTTCATTGTTCATTTAATTTTTCCTTCTCGCTGCCTCGACATGTTTCATTTTTATTCTGTATGTATTTACCTTTGTGTATTACTGTTATTTTACTGGGGCAAAGCTGAACAAACCTTTTAGTTTTAAATTTAGACTGCATACATATTACAGAACTATAATGTATAATGTCATATGGTTTTTAATAAAAAACAATCCAAAAGCATTTCTATGGCAATAGAATCACAATGAAGAGAACAGAAAACAGCTACCGTCAATATTCAGTTACGAATTATTAAAATTGTTTGGAGGTGTGTTTTTGATTCATGAAGAAAAATCAACACAATTGTGTATCCAAAAGACCTTGTGTATCCCTTAAGATGTTTTTGTTTCTCTGTTTAGTAGGCAGAAATAGTTACAGAACATTTTGATTCTGCAGGGAAAAAAAATGTTTTTTGAATTGTGTAAATCACACATCCCACCCACACACCTGGAGGACCCTGGAAAGAAGTTTGCATTACAGGATTTTTAAATAATAAATGAACAGAGGGCACAGAAAACAAAGAGGCCAAAAATATAACTAAGTTCCTCTTTTCTTGTTTGTCCATTATTATATTTAGGGATAGTCCCTATTCACACATGATACTCTTGGTGGGTGATGACTAATCTAGTCTTCCAACAGAGACAGAAAATGAATCTGGCTGGCTGGTCTAACTACAGCTGGAAAGTTGTTGGCACTGCACTGGGAGCTTGAGCTATTTCCTCTGCTTGTTGCTACTGGAGTAGGCAAAACTTGTGTGTTGGCTCTATTGTGTTTTTTTATTCGTATATAGGAACCCTCTGGGTAGAATCATGAAGGGGAGTACCCATTGAGAGGGGTGGGACAGAGAATTGCGTGTTGGATGGTGGAAAATGTTTTTCTGGGTTGGTTCGTATTGCACATTCCACATCCCTGCTTCCCGTGTGCAGTGGGCTTTTTTCATTTGTCATTGTACCTACTGTACGTTTTTTTTCTGTCACATTATGCAGTTCTGCTACACAGTTAGTCTAATAATACATTAGTATTGTTTTCACAGTTTTGGTATGATACAAGACAGCATTCATTGAAAGGTTACTGCCAGCTGAAATTCTCAGTAGCCTTATCTTCCTGTTTTGTGCATCTGATAGTCTTAGATATTACCAAAAGGGAGAAAAATCTTAATAAATCTAAATATTTATGTTTACAACTTGAAGGTGGTTAGAATATGTGTCAGAACGTCTTCCTGGCTTTCTGAGACCTACCTGAATGTTTTTCAGTATCTTTATCAAATATGGACTATAGTGAGAAAACTTAGATCTAATTTCAATTGCTTTCCATAGCTATCCTGTAGAAATACATGATGTAATGAGAGATGAATTAATATATTGATGTCATTGCCTTTTGGCTTTTAGCTGTGTAGGCAAAGCAACTGGAGTGAACTGCTAGCCTTCTCCCTTTCCTTAAAAAAACAGACAAACCCATTTTTCAGACTTGCAGGAACTAAGGTTTCTATTTAAAACACTACTTGTATTTTTAAGCACAGCATTGAGGCCTAAAGGCAGACTTTAAATTCTGATCCAATAGTTGAAAATTAACAAAATAAAAACTGTGTGTACCTTTACATTGAAATGCAGGGAGGTATTACAAATTATGGGTGGGAATAACATAAAGGAAAATCACATTGCATATTTTTACCATAAATGCTTAAATAAAAATAATTGTCTGTGGTATGTGAAAGTTATTTCCATATGCAGTCCTACGTAGAGCAAAACTGGGCTGTGATGGCCTAGTTTATAGTCCGCAGGTGTCCCTACCACAAAACCACTACTTGCATTGCTGTAGTGCTGGGAGGACTTTCGAAGAAAGGTTATGGGTGGTCTTTATGGACAGGATTGTGGCATATATTGAGAAGTCATTGCTATGCTTTGAAAAATATACACCCTGCTTCACATCTCTCAAACCAGAACTCTTTGGTCTTATGGTTCCTGCATAGATTAGTACAATGGGAAAATTCCTAGTCCACAAAATTCCATGTCTTTGGTGAGCCCAGGGAAATTAAAGTAGAACTAATGTTGCACTATGGGAATTTTATGCAAGGAATGGCTTATTTTCTTCAAAGCCTTTAATCAAAATGTGATGTAAAATGCGTGACCATTCCATGATATAAAATCTGGGTTGCATCCAGAAAGGGAGAGAGTGCGGAGAACAGTGAAGATGTGGATTGGCAGATTTTAGAAACCATAAGGTTACGAATTCCAGAAATAAATGGAGTCTTTATTAACCTAAATGCCACTCAGTTCAATGTATATAATATGCATTCTGTGGCTTAAAATGAAAATGGTGACTGCAGGTCTTCTTATTTTTTTAAACACTTTCATTTTAAGTGGAAGTGATCAATTTAAGTATTTTAAATAAGCATAGTGGTGGCTTGAATGGTTTCACAAAGAATGGTTTACAAGGTCATCTATGGTCAAAAATATAAATAATGCAGAAAAATATCTTACTGTACATAGTCATGTGTCTGAAGTTTCTGGTATTGCAGAACTGGTATCTGTTTACATGTAATTGAAAACATAGATTTCTTGAAATTGTGGGCAAACATTCACTTGCATTAAGTGCTTCAGAACACATTCTGAAAGGAAAGCAGATGTCTCTGAGGGAACCTCAGTTTCAGGTGGCCTCTTGAGAGAAGACCATAGAGACATATTGGTTGCAGGAACTAATGACTGCTTTTAAACATTGAATGCCATTAAGTGTTTTGCAAATTGTGTATCAAATATACAACTGTTCCCATAGAATACTGGAGACATCCATGATGCTAAGATGTGTTTAACCACTGCCCTTTGGAAGTCCTTGCTAGTTAAAACGTTTTTGTTTTTTTTTCAATATCAGATTCAGGATATAATGCATGAAGACTAAACCTCATTAATTTTCATTTTTACTACATGTAATTAGAACTGTTCCTTAACATAACAGTCTGTAGTATTATATCCTCTACCTTTAACCCATAATATTGAGTCACCTGAACATTTCTGATTATCTGGTGTAAAATGAAAACTAAATACTATTTTAAAAAGTTGTTTTATTAACATTTATAATAATAGTAAGAAATTCAGAGTACAGGCTGCTGTAATGTATTTGGTTATAGGGGGTTACAGGTTATCTGTGTTTCTATAAGCATGGTGCCAGATACCAGATTCCTATAAGTGGAAGATATTGGCTGAATATTTTCCTTGCTTACAATTCATGAAAAACATCGATTCCAAATGAGGAGCAACAAAATCTGCCCTTTGACAAATTCCATCTCTTTCTTAAATTAAATAAAAAAGAACAAGTCTCCAAAAACCTACCTACCATAAATACCATTCCTTTGCGCTGTTCTGTTCAAACATTGTTGCCGAGTTAATGGTTAGGCATAGTATTTGTTCTACATTTATTTTCAGTCAGCCTGCACAATGGTAACTCTTGATGAGAGAGAAGTGGTACACAAAGAAATAGTGTCCAAATGGACTGTCAGCAGTTCAGATTTTACTACACTGTCTTTCAAGAAGAGAGAGGTAAACAGAAGATACCTGTCTAAAAAAACTACCAGTACCCTTCTCACTGTTTGCGTAGTCTGTCATATCACAGTTTGTCTTGTTAATTTTGTTTAACTTGTTAGACATTTAGTCATCTGATTTTTAAGTGATGTCTGCTTTTTGATATAAAGGTAAGACTTTACACCTATCTACAATAAAATGTAAAGAGCTTTTGTAATAGTAATAGTTGTTTCCCTGTTGACCCTAGCAGAAGAAATAAGCCCAGAGAAACTGTAAAAAATGTAGTTCAGAAAGAAACCTCATAGGCAAAAAAGTAATCACTATCATTTTGCAAGTACCCAAGGTTAATTCAGTGCAGAAAAGTACAAAGAAAGAAAAAAGCAACATTTCAGCAGTAGATTTGTGTGTTTTGTTTCATGGCTAAAATATTGTTTCTTTTCTCTTTCCAGTTCAGAATTATCATCTACTTGTTCCTTTTGCTCAGAGATGCAACTCCCCACTCTGGCTTCTCATGAAATTATCAGGCCCTGTATTCAAAACACTTCCTATGGGAACCAACAGGGATTTACATGCACAAGTATTTTGAATACAGGGCCCATTGATTATAGGAACTCTGATATCCCTCTCTGGTTTTCTATGTCTGTTCAGTTAATAGTAGTCAATTTAACAATTTTTTAAAGGAAATGGGTGAAAAACAAAAATGTACCAAGGTTTACGTCAGTAGTGGTCTGCTGAAAAATGACTAAGTTGGATACAAAAACATGAACAGACATTTTTAGTTTTGCAACAATTACTCGGTATAGAAATGGAAAGGAAATTCCCTGTGGAGAAACCAACAGAGATTGTAAGAGGCTTTTAGTCTCAATATTAACAACTGAGGACAGCCAACCATAACAGTAATGGATAGCACTCCTGTTTGGGGCTATTTTATAATGCTTCATTAAAGTATAATTGTATTGTAACTAAAGATGCATTAAGGCAAAATACAGAGATCTGCAGATATACACAAAGCTTAATTGTTTACATTGCATGTAATATGTTTCCCTATGAAGTATACTGTGTTTAACAGTGCGCACATCCTATGATGTTGCAAGATTCTCTCTTCTTAGCACTTGAAATATACATGTAATCAGTGCAATGAACAATTAAAACGTAATATTCCTTATCTTGATAGGCTGTATGGAATAATGGTAAAGGGAGCATGTAATCTCTTGTTTTGTAATGCTTGAACACATAAGTGCAATCTTAGTCAAAAGAGGTTTTCTGTTTACGATTCTAAGAGGAAACAATTATCAGCTGTGGTATCAACAGAATGGAGCAATACCAGAGAAACTTGGATCCACATCCACTGAATCGATGGAATTATTCCTTACACAAAGCTCAGGCACATGACATAGGCTAATTAATATGATTGTTTCCTATATCTAACTCTTAACAGGAAACATACATGGAGATGTTTGTAATTGTGGTCAAGGAGCATAGCCTCCACTAAAAAAATGTTTTTTTTTGTAAATAGCTGTATTTTTGATCAGAAAAGTGAGCATTCACACCTAGCCTGTGTGACAATGATCATGGCTCACACTTGTATTTATTAATTAGTGAAATGCACACTGGTAACTCACCAAGCAGCATTAAATACTTCTATAAGGATTATATAAAAGACAACATTTGATCCATTGAGAAGCACATACACAACTGTTTTAAGCTGATAAGAAAGGTCTTTAGCCTTTCTTTTGTTTTCACAGAGGATGGTGACTTTGTTTTCTCCTGCTTTACACACCTGACAGTAACAAGTGCCATTGTTGTAAATGCTTTGAAAATAGAAGCGTATCGGAAGCAATGAACAATGACTGCCGCATGACCTGTTAATGGATATAACAGTTGTGTTTTTATTAGTATGCATAAGTATGGTGTGTGATATACCGTAGTAAACTGTTTTTTTAATTGAATAACAAAGTCTGCAAACAGAATTCATACAGCGTCTTGCAGAAGTATTTGCCCTCTTGCAAAGTTTCCACAGTTTTTGCTGACTGAGGAGCTAGCACGACACAAACAGGAATGTATATTTAGAATCTGCACAACCTACTGCAAACTGATTAAGCTAAAAACTCTGATAGAATGTAAATAAATTCATTTCTTTAAGAAAATAAGAAGATTCATAATTGCAGACGTATTCACCCCTTTTGAAATCACAGTCCTAAATTAGTCCAGGTACAAAATAATAATTTGAAAGGTCACACAGTTTGTGTAATGGTCTCTGTCTGTGTGTAATCAGAGTGGTTTAACTTGGCCTCAGAGAACATACTGTACATCCCTCTCTGTAGGCACAGTTCATAGAGTGATATAACATATGGACCATGAAGAGTATGGAGCTTTCAGAAGAAATCAGGGATTGAGTGGCAAATACAGTAGGAAGAGTTTGGGAAAAGGTTATTTATATCTTTGAGTATAGCGGAAAGTCCATCATTAAGAAGTGAAATGTGCCATTTATACAATCGTATCACCAGGATGCTTCCTAGATCATGCCCTATTTCCATATGGAGCTGCCAGGCAAGGCAGCGGTGATTCTGAAACATTTGCAAAGTTCTGTGCCAGAGATGTGAGTCACTGTTGATACATTAACATTCCAATCCTACACAATGCTGGTCTGCAAGAAAGAAGTCATTACTGATATACTGCAGACTTTTGGCAGAAGTCTTTGAGTCAGATGGGTATGTCTGATAGAAGCCCACCAGAGCACACCACCAACTCAACACCATCCCAACTTTCAAGCATGACAGTACTAACATTAGGGACTGGGATGTTTGTCCGGATTGGGAGGAAAATGGATGGTGCAAAACATAACCGAATCCTGGAGGAATGCCTACTTGACTTCAAAATCTAAAACTGGGCGGAAAATTCACAGTTCAATAGGACAAGGACGTGAAGCATAAGGCCGAAACCGACACTGAAGTACCAACTGACATTCATCATCCTCATATATACAGTAACAGTGTTCAGTTTTGAACAAAAAAGTTTGGATATAAATGGTTTTGTAAGGCACTAATATATCCGTCCATAATTATTGGAATAGTAGGAGCATAAATTACTTGATATAGTCAGGAGAAAAGGAAATAATTCACAACTAAGTGCTAGTTAGTATGCAGTTTAATAACAATTACTATTATCAGCATTTCAGTCTTTGCAGATCCTTGCTGGGACCTAATAGGCTTGGCTACATACAGTAATCATACAAGACAGATTGGTCAAATCTGAATTGGTTCTGGAGCAATTCATAGGTAACAAAAAATGTATTAAACATAGACGAGGTAGTTGTAAATACTGTATACAGTTAAGACGTTCACAATACGACCAAAGAGAAACAACTGGGTAAAAAGATTATATCCTAAAAATAGGCAATTTTGCAAAATGTAAAAATTCAGAACACTTTCAAAACAATCAGAAACTCTGACAATTGAGTATGAAAAGGCTAGAATTACGATATGTTTGTTCTCTGTGTCTAATAACTTTTGTAGTACAGTATCATTTAGATTTAACTGATCTTTGTTCCTGGTATGAGTACTATTGTGTGAATCAATTTTTATGCTCATGCATATGCTAAAGAATTGTAGAAAATGTATTTACACTACATTTGTAAAAATGTCACTAAACTATTGTTTGCTAGGAACATTTCTGTTTAATTATCAGTGTCACGATAGATATTCAATATTGCATTTGTTTAACATACATATTAAAGGTGATATCTTGTCTGCCAGGTGGCAAAGTTCTCAGGAGTCCAGGGTAGTGTTTGTTCTCACTGAAACTCCTGTTTTAATATATGCAGAAAATGATTGTTTAACATAACACAGATATCTCATGTAAATAAGAGGTTGTCAATGAAAACATTAAAAGTTAGATGTTTTCTGATACTGTACATTCTAAAGTAATTGACTGGTTTTCCTAGACATATTTTTCAGTATCATGTTAAGATACATTATGAAACCTGTTAATTAGTTGGATGGTCTAACTAGAGAAAAAGGTGCACTCTGACAAGTATGGCAAAGAATTAGCAAGAGGCAGACAGCAATATGGATATTTGATCAGATTAATCACTTAAATTTAATTACAAAGTCTTTTAAATGTATTATAGCTATAGGTCATATTTGCAATCAAAAGTTAAATGAGAGCTATAAAAGTTGACAAATTAATAAATATACTATACGTAGATATAAGACTATACAGTCCTGTGGAAAACTATACAATTAATAGAGAAAATAAAAATAACTCTATAAAACCAATCTAACTGTAATATATACAGGTTGTGCTTTAGATTTATTTTAAAAGTATAAGAGCTATATTTATGATGTGGTTGAATATACAATATAGGCGGTATAATATAATAGGTGGGCAATCCTTGGTTTTGAGTGACAATTTGAATAAATTCAAAATTTAAATTCATATACTGTAAATATTTGAAAGTATCGTCATGGCCTTTGTGTTGTTTTCCTATATTAGGAAGTGTTAATATAAAAGCACTTTTTAGCTACTGAAATACACATCATATCTTGTTCTTAACGTCATGTTTGCAATCAATATTTAAAAAATCAAATACTGGACAACATAAATTACAAATGTTAAAACAATACAGGAAATTGGGTTAATTATTTTTTTCAGAAAAGAAGTGAGAAATAACCATACAGTCACAATGTATGCACTAGCAAAAAAAGAAAATCTTTTCTATTTTGGCTGTTTTTTTGGCTGCATGCGTGCTAATTATTTAGAACACTGCTACAGTTTTTTTTTTAAATCTCAAACAACATAGAACTTTTTTTTATAGCTAATGATTATTGCTGGAATTTTTTTTAACATAATTGAATCCTTCGATTAACCAGATGGGTCAATTGAGAAATCACATCATTAACAATGATGACCCAGAGAATACCTAATTATATACCTAAATCAATCATTATTTGACTTATTAAAATATATGATTTATTGGAGCAGTTTGTTAAAAAATACAACAGTATCTCAGGCCATAATTCTTTAGTCTGCTGTACAGAGCCCTAACCACTCCACACTGCTGCACAAAAGGTCTAATAAGGAAGAACTATTTTGTTCTTATTCAAATTAACAAATAAAAAGCTCCTTTAACCTGCTAAGAAGGATCAGTCTTACTATACTGTAGGTCCTTTTTAATTTAAGAAGGTCATGCTGTTTGAGGCACTGTAGAATGGTTTATTCACTTTTGCAGCAAATTCTTGTTGTTTTATAACGTCAAAGTCTGACTCATAAACACTGTGGTAGTGTAGAAAAGGTGACCAGTCTAGTCAGCTTTTAAAATAGGTATTATCATAAAACTAACTAATGCACCAAAGTGAATGGTAAATGTGTTGTAAATCTCCTATTCTTCAAAAACAAAGACTTAATCTTATTGGCAAGCAAAGGGGTTTAAGGGACCTCAGTGTTATCAGTTCATGTATACCTGTGGTAGTCAAAACAACTAAAGCCAGTTGTCCCCTTCTTGTAGTGCTGGTGACAGCACAGCATTAGGTCACAAACCTAAGTCTACAGTCAATAAGCTTCACTTCAGTGGGCTACTTGTCCCTTGAGCCTGATCTCTTGACCCTACTTCTTCTCCTTGCATTGTTAACAGAGCAAAGTCTCATCTTTCAGAATACTGCACATTGCTTGTAATCTCACAAAAGGTGACAAAAGAGATCCTGACTTTTAATATACTGTACTGTAGGTATAAAGGTAAAGGTGTAATAAGGCATAAAGTTTAAAATATCCATGGCCTGAAACGTGAATTTTGCATGAATTAATTCGAATGCGTCTAAGAAAAGCTTGGGAAAGTCAAGAAAACTGTGAGTGAAGTCAAACAACTGTGATGGATTTTACCATTGCTTCTGCTCAGCTTTTAAGTTGCCGATTACACTGTATCAAAACTACATCAGTGTCAATCACACTGTTTTAGAACTGGGACTTAAAATACATGTAGAACTGGGCAAACAACATACAAAGTGCAGATTTAAAATAAGTTTCATACAAAGTGCCCTCATTCCTCGCCCAATTCTCCAGTTGTTATGCCTTGAAGGTTGTTAACACCAAACGATATATATTCTCCTACTGCTGACTAAAATATACTTGCTTCAAGCATTGTATTTCTTCAGTTTCTTAACTCCTAGGCTTGTCATTTACTGCCCCAAGGATAACTTGAGATAAAGGCAAGAAGGTGTCAGTGTAAGCTTGTACTTATTGGGGGTGGGGGGTAGCAGTACTTGATTATTTTATGCTGTGCTTCAAGTGGGAGTGTGGGCTTCCAGAATGTTAGAATGACTAGTTACACATACAGAGTTTGGTTTCTTAGGCAACTTTTGGCTTGAATTACATGGATTTGAGGAGCTTCTTCATTCCTGAACTAGCATCCGTGCAAGCAGAGCTCTGTTTTTTGAAGATGGTGCTGCTTACATTAAATGGTGGTACTGAAGCATTTGCATGTTAAATCCTGTATGTTATACATGATATATGAATAAAGCATTACACCTACTAGCATTAGGAGATGAAACTGCTACTGATACATGCTCACACTGGAATCTTTTGACCTATTTTTTTACCACCTTCTCAGTAAGGCAGTCAATGGCCTCTATAGCAATTCTCCCTCTTTCCCTTACTAGTTAATAATTCCTACTCCATTATCTGCCAAGGGTTCTTATCAATCTCTCTGTCAGTTTATAACAGGGGCTTATCAATGTATCTGGAGTCACATGATTATGACAAGCCTATCACAACCATGAATTTGGAACCCAACCGATTAGTGCCCATGAGACAGGACCATTGGTCAGGTCACTATTTCTTGGGGGGGGGCTGGGGGGTGGGAGTTGTTCAGTACACTGAGAGAATTCAGGTGTCTTTCGAGCTTGGAGGTGATATCTGTTTTTAACCCAAACTTTCCCTGAAGTCTTTCTAGAATCAAGGCCGGAAAAAGTTTACAAGTCACACCTTTTCACAGTCAGTTTTATATGATTTTCTGTCAAGGGCAAAGCACTTCCAGCCAATAATGTCTTCAAGCCCTGAGCCTGGCATGGGGCAGGATTTCACAAGACAAGAGCTCTCTGGGTTAGGTAGGTTGCAATCTCTCCGATTTCTTTTGCTTTTACACAATCCTTTACCAGACACTTGAAAGAATCTGACACTTGTGTGATTCTCTTCGTATTCCAGCAGCAAACACTAAAGTGTACCAAATCATTTCAAGACACTTTTCTCATGCCTACAAGCTATTCATACTATATTTTGGGGCTGCATTGATACATAGGACACAGTTTTTTATTTAATTTAATTTTCCATCTCTGAGGGTTACAAGTATAATGGTGTGGCATCCGTAAATGAGGAGGCACGTTCGACTTTAGAATTGACACGTTAAAAATAGCTTCTCGTCGTTAATTGATCAAATGCATGGTTTATAAATATAGAGGAATCTAGGAGGTTATGACGTCTCACCTACCACCCACCAAACAAGCAGGTGGATATTGTGTAGTCAGGAGATTTGAAAATTTGTGGTAATACAGAATAGAAAGATTTATGTTCAAAATAATTAGCTTCAAGATAGTTTACAGTGATTCAGGTGTCATTCTTTATTCTCCAACAAAGAATACGGCTGGGTTTTTTTGCATACAGTATGTGCTAAATAGACTGTTTAAAATATTTTCTCAAATTTTGGAAAAAAGACTAAATTAACGAAATTGTGCTTGCCTAATCACAAGCTTAAACGCATTTTGGACTCGGTTGGAGTAGCTGATTGACTGTTTCATTGATTGATTGGTGTACATCTTATCTTATGTCGTAGAAAGAAACAGGAATGTACGAGAAAGGATTTTTTTCCCAGATGATACTGACATCGACGTTATTAGAAAGGAAGACGCGAAGCGTGCTGTATGCATTGTTGCATTATTTTGCGAATAAAACACATCACAACAAATCGTTTTTCTCATATTTTTGAAAACTTGCATTATTCGCATATCTGCTTTACTGTCCTTTGTAATAATTTGTTTACTATGAGAATCTGGTTTGTAAGGTAAATGTTTTCCGACCACAAAAGTATATTTTAACATTGTGATTGTGTTATTTACATTGATGTTTTGTTTCGATTAATTATAAGATTCAAGGTAAGATGAAACGGTCTTTTTAGATTTTTTTATATGAAACACAAAACTTTCGGCCTTAAATAATAAAAATACAGATAGCCTATAATGCTTGTCACTTGTTAATGTTTTAATGGTGTGTTTCAACAACTGTGGCTAGCTTTGAGACTTTAAAATACCGGATTATAATTCTTTGCAAAACACTTGGAATCTTCAGCGTTTGGAAAGATGAGCGAAAGCTATAGGCTACCACGGACTTGATGATTTATTGTACATGGAGAAACTTTCTCATGCTAGTCTACGTTTTTTTCCTAATAGGAAAGGTTACAAACTGATTAAAGCAGAACAACAATGCTCTACAGAAATTATCACAACTTTCAAAAGAGGTTATCAAATATCGAGAAATGTCTCCAGCAGTAGGGTAAATACAAATAAATCAAGAATTTGAATTGGAATAATCCGAACACGTTTTCAGTTTCACAATACACTGTTCTTTTCAGATACCTATCGAGGCAAACACCATGCATATTTTATAAAGCAATTCTTGTAATTTCACCAACTGAAGGTACGTAGCAGTTCCCGGGCTGGCATACTTGACAATAAATAGTATTATCTTAACATTGTTCATATGAAGAATAATGTACAAATGTAGCAAAGATGAAGAGAAGAGTAGACAATTGTGATTGAACCAGTTTATAATGAAAACAAAAGGCAATCCTGGAAAAACGAATAAGGAGGGCTATTCTGTTTCTGGTAATACGTAATACAGGCTACCGTTTTAAAATCTTTCAGTTTGAAAAGTATAATACAGTACAATTATCTTTCAACCGCTAAAATGGGAAAATTCCGTTCGTTCCTCGTTAAGCTAATTATTTTTTAATTATATCTAATGATTTTAAGTAGAATAAATTTAGATTAAAAATGATACATTTTTCCGAAACGCCCCTTGAGAAATTGGAGCTGTAATACAGAAAAAAAATGCAGAAAATGTTTTGTGAATAAAGCAAGTAAATTCGGTTAAAACATATTTTTTAGATGTGGAAAATAATTTAAAGTCTGTTTAATTGTAATTAAACAGATATTTAGGACATCATAGCTTGTTTTTTTTTTACTTAATAAGAGAATACGGTATTTCAAAGGCGTTATAATGTCTTCAGTAAAAAAAAACTTGTAGCTTTTGCAACTTTTGTATTCTTTTTATCTTAGCATTAATCTCTGTGTAGATCTCTGCACTGTAATTATTGTTTAGCATTTTTTTTACTTGCACTTTTTATTGAAAGCGGCTTGTTGCAATCTTAAAATATTAGATTCTCAATTCCTGAAAACGCTTTTAGGGGGAATACTTCCAGTTCTTCCAGTTCGGCGGCTTCCTTTTTGTCATTCTGTAAAGAGATATAAAGATAAAAATGGATTCGTGATTCTAACGTTTTTACCAATATTGAAATAAAAAAGCACAATTCTAATTTTCTGTTTATTTCTTAGATTATTGTTCGTAGTAGCGGTGGTACTACTGTTTCTAGTTTCTAAGACGCAAGTGTAAATGCTTTTGCTTCTGACCGACACCGTACAGAATTCAAATAAAGGATCTTTATGTTAGTATCGGATCGTCTTGTGATCAACCAGGTGAAGCGAAAGAGATATACTTTGTTATCGTAAGCCAGTCATTCGAACACCTACAGGTTAGTCACTGAACTCATTACCGTAAAGTATCCGATTGCAGTCGGTGTCAGCAGAAAACTTCAAAATGAATATTTTAATGTAAAAAAGATGTTTAAATATTTGTAGTGGGCCTTTAGCTGTGCACTTTTGACATCAGTTGTCTATGTCGGAGCAGTACACTGTATTCAGAAGCAACACAGGTAGATATGTGATTCTTTACCGTTAGCAATAAGCACGTTTCACCTGCTACTACAGTATTGTATCTCCGTGAATAATTTGTAATATAGCAATTTCAATTTCTGTTAAGGATCAGTAATGAACACAGTTGAAAGCACATTCAATTTGCTTATATTTTAATTAAGCATTTCAACCAGTATTTTCTACATTTTATTAAGTATTAAGAAAGCTTTGTGTGAAGTAAGGGTGAGGCACAGAAATTAATTGGCGTATTATCTAAAATTATTATGATTGCTAGTAGTTTTCAAAACCATTAATTATTTATGTTGGGCAATACTGCGCTAGCTCATGTCAATAAAGCACGTTGAATCTGAAAATATATTTAGCCTTTTCTTGATGCAGTATTAGAGATGCTTCTGACTTAAAATGTCGACTGCGTTTTAGAAATAATTTTGTATTGTCTTTTCTCCAATCGTGCGCTTGAATGCAATTCATACACTCACCCGGGCGATTATAAACATATCCACCATATCACGAAAACTTAATTGAAATGACCTAATGTTCACAATCATTATTTAAAAACCCAAACAAACCGTCTAATAAATAAATGTTTCTGTCTGAATGTATGACAGAAAAACACTGATAATACTAAATATGTTCTTATTTCTCCAAATCTAACCTTCTAAAATTTCCTTGAATTTCTGTTTTCTCTTGACTCTTTAAATTTCTGTTACAACAACACGGAGCTCAGATATTCGTTGATTCTCACCATGTCCGTTCACTGCGTTATTTATTTTCACACATTTGAAGCATTGTCACTATTTCTATTTAAACCACTTCGAATTGGGAGGATGAAACATTTTATGAGCTGCGATTTCTTGCCTCTGCCAGGGATTGGCCAAAGAAAGCGTGATGTCAGACCACCCCGAAGAACCGTGATTGGAGAGAGCTTTGTGAGTGATGAGTAAACAAGGCAGGAAGGAATGGTTTCAACTTCAGAACTCAACACATCACAGATAGAGCTAGCTAGACATAACACATTGGAGGGGACTGTAACCCTGAAGCCCCTGACAGTTAACTTCAGTTTATAGACTGATGTCAGAAACATCGAAGAGGCACTGGGAGATCAGATAGCCGCTGAAACATCGGCACAGACGTGATGATCTCTTAGTTTAAGGTGTTATTTTCTTAATTTTTGGTAAACAGTGCAGAAACCGGTTGTCTAGTAACATAACTGCTGATAGACGTTTTTTTTAAAGTGCGCTCTCTTCTAATTGCAGCGTGGTGACGCAAAAAATTGATATCGATGAGATTAGATTTCACAGGGCCGGTGTGGGAGATGAACTTTTATTTTGTCAGCTATTAAAAGACAAGCTGTTGTGTGCCCTTAAGTTAAAGTGGCACCAGCTGAGTTGAGGCATTCGCTGGATTTGGGGAGAGTTTTCTCAGTAGGTGAGAATTTGTGGTGTCCCCCTTGCGTCCAGGTGGCCTGTCGGACGGAGCCGAGCCCCCAGTTCCGCTTTGCAGCGCTGTCATGCTGCCCAAAGTCGAGACGGAATCTCTGGGACTCGCTCGATCGCATGGGGAACAGGGACACATGCCAGAAAACATGCAAGGTAAGTAAATAGCTTCATTTACATTCATTGCACATGTGAGGTGGATGCAGAAATGGAGAATGTGTGTGTGTATTGTACTGTACATTGTACTAGTGATTTGTCGATTTGGGTAGCATCGTATTAATGGTGCATTAGATTTCAGATCATGTTTAAATTATTGTGACCTTTATAGATCTCATCCGATGATCACTGATACTTCTTTTTCCACCGCGTGTTTAACTAAGGCATATTAAATGGTAAGCTTAGTTTTTAACGGTTCATCACATTGTCATAAGGATGTTGCCAATCGAAACCATTTTGGTAGTAAAATAATTTTCAAGTTACGTATTCAGTAATATTGTGATGGCTCGCTAATGTAAGGTTACGTACTGTACAGTATATGCAGCCTGCGTTATTAGAGGTCGAAGCCCCTTAAGACGTTTATCTCTTGCAATAAACAAAAATATCCAGAAATTATTCATTTAGACGTTATTTACGTGTAGATCCCGAATATTTATAATGTCTTTTTTTACACCAAACTCTGGAAGTTAAGCAAAATAATATGATGGGCCTGAAGTATTCACTTTGAAGTGCATCCTTTGGGAAAACTAAGAAAACTTATTTTTATGGTATCTTGAACTTTCTCTTTGAGCACGAAAACTGTCAAATAATAGTTAATTGTTAATTGATATCTGGGGTCCATTTTACCATCAATGTTATCGTATGGTGGCGTAAATTTGTTATTTTTTTAGCTTAACTGTTTCCTTTAAATATATACACACAAAACGTCTTAAATGTAATTAATGTACCAGTTCAATTTTCATTGTCAATTCCTATAGCAGCTAACTGAATATTTATTACTTTATAAATATTAAGTTATTTCTAAGAACAAATTGAGAACAACTTGTTTATTCAACCTGTTGCGATGTGAAAGTAAGGCACCGAACATTTCCTATTTCCTTCAAATCTCAGTGCTTCAGAATTAATCGGGCAAGGGAAAGTACTGTATATTTATACAGTATAACTTTCTAAACTTGTCCTAGCAAATAAACGGGCAGAAAGTGTACTTTCAAAAAAAGGAAACCAAAATCTCAATTCTCTAATTTCTGAAATTATTGTCAATTGATGTTTGATTGAAAAAAAGGTTTAAGTAATGAATTTTCATATGCGAGTGTTGTTAAAAACGTTCAAAGCTGAATTAAAAAAGCATTTGAACAGTACTCTTCGATAGTCACTTTTTGTACTTCAGCTTTGAGTATTGAAGATCAGAGATCATAAACCTCATTTTGTGAAACCTAGCTATTTAAATCAGGCGTTTAGATTATTTTTCATTCATCAATCCCACCAGTTGTGTATTGCTTATTTTCCCTTTTCTAGGGGAGAACGTATTAAGTCTAGATAGACACGATTGAGAATCAAGTTAAAGACACGATTTTCTAAAGTATAACTTCATAAGTCCTTAAATATATACTGTATAAAGCGCTGTTATACTGTATATTGATACAGTGTGTACCAATAAAATTAAGTTTAAACAAACTTCTCAAGATAATGTAATAGCATCATAAATACAAATTACTTATTTCATTGTATCTTTTTCCTATTTTTTTCTTGCAAATATATGTTTTACGTGTATGGCAAACAGTGTGCTAACAGCATTTAGAATGTCTGTTGAGTAATTTAAAAAACTTCTTCACGTAAAATAACTATAGACTTCTGGTAGGGAAAATGACATCTCTCTATACTAAATCACACTAAATCACCACCGGATTGTAAGACTTTGAACATTTAACAATGGTTCTGTTCTTTGTAGTTGTCGACAATTAATAAATACCTGCTGATGCTGGGTTTTTACGATTGAGACTTCTTGTCATGTTTGGTTTGATGTGTTAAAGTTAGAGAGACGCATTTCCTCCAGATCAGGATATACCCTTTCTGAAAGATGTAGGAATTATTTTAATAAAGATATGTTATATTGTAAGTACACGGTAATCAAGTTGTGATAACACAAGTACCGCGAGGTACACGGTACTCAAGTGCTCCATACATAAATATAGTTCCCGGTGATAATTTGTGATACCTGTACCTTGATAAACTGCATGCATTAACAATTGTTTTAGCTCCCACTTCATATAAACCAGTGAAATTAGTTAAGCATAAATACGTTTTAATGTTTTAAAGAGCTAGCACAACCCATAGCATTAAAACACTATAAACTGTATACATTTTAAGTTAATCGTGTAATTCAGATATATATTATTGAGCGATGTTTTATTAATTTCTATACTTTAAATAATAAACTGTAAATTTTACTAATCGGGATATATACATCTGCTAGATTGTAAGACAGTCATCATTAATTCAGTGACATTTTATTTTAAATAAAATATGTGCGATATTGTACATTCATGGATACATGTTCTTGTCTGCATTACAGTCTTTCAGTTATTACTTGTACCTCCTGGGATTTACATATCTATTATCTAGTGCTCAACACAATAATTAACTTGATACGTTTTAGTGAAATTAAAGAAACTCCCCTGGTATGCATAGTAATTTTATTTGCATGTTTTGTGATTTAAAGCCAGATTGACAGGAGCTGACATAAACTGTGTCAGAACCGCGAAGGTCCGAGGAATGTTGTCAACTTTAAAAAAAATGAGCATGACTTTATAGTTATATACAGTATCTACGTACTATACTACCTTCGTCAATATACTAAAGCCAAACTGAAATATTAAATAGCTACGTTTGAGGCATTGTGGGCAAGGATTTAAATATTTGTTGCAACTTGTCATTCTTTTTGTTCCCTTAAAAAATGACCGAACAGGTGGTTGGAAATGATTTGATTCAAATTCTTTTTTACAGATTGGAGACACGTTTGTTATACGCGGGTAGCCTACTTTGAAATAAAGTTTTTTGAGTGCCTTTAGGCTGTTTCAGTATTAAATATCTCCTGGCGAGAGAGTGTGTGTGACAGAAGTAGCAATATGCTAGTCTTGTGTTACTCTTAAATGTTTAGTAGCCTCCTACTAAACTTTCTGAGGCATTAGAACATACAGTAGAATGAATATGAATGCAGATTCAAAAGGTTTTACAAATCGCTTAGAAAGTTCACGAATTATCACCGTATTATTTTGTGCTTCCAGAAAAAGAAATGTATGATGTGATTTTTCTAGTTAAGAATAACCAAGCATATTACTGACAGGTCTTGTGTAGCCCTCTCTATTTTCATCGTACGTTACTGACCCTCCGTATTGAGACTGCTTATTTGTTATCTGTACGACTTTTACTACAGAAACAGCATTTACAATGGAGTTTTAAGGACTGATTTTTCAACCTATCTGAGGAAGAAGAAAATCAATAAGACTTGGTCATCAAACTGCATACTGTAAATCTGATACATCGGTTGGCTCAGACATCATTTTGTTTCTTCAATGTTTATTCTACTCTTACAGTCAGGAGTATTGCAGACCTGTGGAAAATGTAATGCTGGGGTTTCTAGAAAAGCTTATTTATAGGAAACTTGCCAGAGACGTTCTTGGATGAAGCATGTGGTGGTTCAATTGCAGTGAAAAATTTTACATTGCATTTAAGCTCTGAATTGGCCTATATACCCCTCTACTTTCCAGCTCCTCAGTTTAAAATGATGGACTACTCCTATGATGAAGACCTCGATGAGCTCTGTCCTGTGTGTGGAGATAAGGTGTCAGGGTACCACTATGGTCTTCTTACCTGTGAGAGCTGCAAGGTGTGTGTGGTTTTTTTTTTGCTATATTTTCTGATTGTTTTATCTTGCCTAATTCTTGTTACTTGTTAAATCTTCCGTCTTCTAATTTGTATAGTTGTTTAAAAATATGTCTTCTCCAATTTACTGAAATATGTAAAAAATGACTCATGAATTATGTCTGTACAAGTACATATGGATTTATGCGTTCACATTAGGTGTTTTAACTTTAGTAACTTATTTTTTCTTTAATTGTATGAAAGCTAGGTCAAATGAGAAAAGACCTTCATGTTCCGATTAATGCTGTGTAGTAACGTCTTAGTGACACAGTTTTACTCATACACATAAGAAGGAATACTCCATAATTAATTTAAAGAGCTTTTTAAGAGGGTGTCCATGTTTGTATTTAATTCATTTTAATACTTAATCTTGTGATAGCACCTTAGCTTCTCAAATGTCACTGCTTTCATATGCATTTCAGCTATGACTGACTTTTTCCGTGTCTCCAGTGTGCTCAAGTCGAGACAGAAAATGTCTCTCTGTATCAGAAACAGATTTATTTAATGGTGCCATTGTTTGAATATTTAGTTGATTGGAACTATTCCTTTATTACAGAAGTTATGTGTAGTGTTTCTGGAGTTCAAAACTACTCACTGTTTTCTCTTAATTTTCCTAAACTGCACTGTCTCAAATGTAAAAAAAAAAAACAGATCCGGAGATAAAAATCGAAGGACATGGGCAATGCATGTGAATCCCTTTGCCTAGTATGTGTTCTGGTTTATATTAAAACCATTACTTTTGCAAACAGTTTAAAATGAAAGGACAAATCTGCAACCTATTCCTAATGATGCACAATTTTGTTTATAATCTTAAGAACCTAAAATGCATTTTGGTCAAAATGCATGCATATCATACTGTATGTTTGGCCTTTTTCTTGCAACGTTTCTTTTTAATATACAATACCCATCCCATTAATGGTGCTATAAGATACAATTTTAATAATCTCAAGCAATGTAGCAAACCCAAGTCATTGGAACGTTTTTTTAATGTTTTCATTGCCTCTACCCTTTATATACCCTTTAATATACAGTATGTTTTGTACATGTTTGTGAATTCTTCCAGGTTTTGTTTGCAGATATGATAATTGGTGACCTTAATTCTGTCATTCACTTATTGCCTACTTGAATTAAAAGTCTATTTTAACAGCTCTCTGCACCAACCAAAGCTTGTACTTTCTCATCCAGGTTATTATTGCCAAAAGTATGCTCACTCTATACAAAAGTTAATTAGAACATCGGGGTGTAAAATCCATATTGTAGTGCTTATTTCATGTTAAAGGTCAAAATCCTTTGCACCCCCATAAATTGGGTCAGGTAAGGTAGAATTAAATCTTTGCTGTCTTTAGCAAACAAATTGACTCAAAATATCCTTGTTGTTCAATTATCTTAATGAAATTCAATACTTATATATAATATTTGAATATGCTGCAGCACTCCATCATAATGCAGTAAAACATTCCATTAAGGTTTGCTGACTTTATCTGAGCTGCTTAGTTATTTCAATGGTTCCTGCTTTTGCATTATTTTAAGAGTAGCAATAAAGTCTTCAATTCTCCTTTTACTATAGGAAGCTGCTTGTATTGAATTGGCTGTGTTTTTTTCCCCTATTGCTTTACTTTGATAGGAGTTTGTTCCTTTGTAGATTGTTTTATACAAATCCTGTCAAGGCCTGTGACAAAGATGAACTTAAGCTATTTAATAAATCTCCCTAACTTTTAAGTATTAACAAATCATACAACATTTGTGCATGTTCTTTTTCATAAATATATATTGTAAAAAAAAACAAATATAAGTTTAAAGATTGCAAGAAATTTGAATTTTACATCTAAATATTTTTTTTTCCATAGGGTTTCTTCAAGCGCACAGTTCAGAATAATAAAAGGTACACATGTATAGAAAATCAGAGCTGCCAGATTGACAAAACACAGAGGAAACGGTGTCCCTACTGTCGGTTTCAAAAATGTCTCACTGTTGGCATGAAACTGGAAGGTAAGGATGTTTTTCATTAAACTATTTGCTTTCTGTGCTCCTGGCAATGTTAGCCATAAGGGAAATGACACATGCGTGACACATTCGAAGAAAATACATTGAAAAACAGACCTTTATTCTACTGGTATTCAGAAAATGAGCTTTTTTTTAGATAGCTGCTTATTTTAGTTTATATCTACTTTCTGAAGTCTTTGGTTTTGCCCCATACAAATGGTGTTTTAGTAATCTAATGAATTACTGTTAATTGTGACTTGCCAGAGGGCAGAATTTCCTTGGCTGTCATGTTATAGGCTTATTTTCTTTTGATTTGTTTTCATATGTTAGCAACAGGATACCAAAAGCCCTGCAGTACTTTGTCAATCATATCCATGGATATACATTTTTTGAAAGCTGATGTATTTCTGAAGTACATGAGGAGAAAGTCTTTCAATAATTCCTTGTGTCAGCTTCACATTAAAAAATGTATTATTTTCATTCTGGTTGCCTGTCTGAAAGTTTGAATCGGTGCATCCAGGCATGGGGTGTGGTATCGATAAAAAGCAGCAGTAGTTTTTCTCAGTACCTTTCCTCAAATTAATTCATCTGTTGGAGTTAAAACATACAGATAAAATTGAACGGAAGAATCAATAGGAGTTGCAATATATATGAAGCAATTGTTGCATTAATTTATTAATATTAATACATTTACAGTTTTATTTAAGCACGGCCTATGCCGTGCAATTACTGTATGTTAAAAAGTAGAAGATAATATAAAGATTGTATTGTTTAGCAGAAACAGTCAATAGTAGAAATCAAGATACAGTATATACAAGAATGCAGACTGGCTAATGACCTAATGCATGGATAGGAAAAACGAATGAAACAAAGTAATAGGCCATATTACTAAGTTAAATTAAGTGGCAATGTGACTTAATATTGTCGCTAAGTCGCTAAATGTATAGTCGCTATGGCGACTTCTGTTGATAAATGGTAGCTTGTTGCAAGTTTACAATCAAAATAATTAATCACTTCTTTAGGTGTTTACCACAAATTCCATGTGTTCTAATTTTTTAATAGGAATAATAAGGGTGTAACTGAGTGAAATGTTCTATTTATTTTTTAATTAAGAGTCAAAATAAGGAGGTTTATTTTTAAAGGATTCTGTTTCTATTTCATAGTGCTGAAACATTTATAGAACCAAACAGAACTTATAAAGTTGTAAAAGATATTCTTTGCTTTATTAAATTCTTTAATTTCCTCAAAAATTCACAGTTTAAAAAATGTATGTAATAATTCCTATGAAAGGAAACCTTTATTGAAGTAAGTAATTATTCCAAAATCAGGCAAACAGCACTCTAATTTGTATGTATTTTGTCTGTAATAATACGACAGATGGTTGGCTTGTTCATCTCTAAGATGGATAAAATCTGAGACTTTTTAGTAAAATAATAAAAGCAGATTATATGTAGTATATTCAAATACTATTTAGCTTACAAACATAATTATGAGTTTTGAAATTGTGGACAAAAAATATAGAATTTAAAAAATGTGAAGTAATGCTTGAGTAATTGTCAGTTAAGATATAATTTAGAAATGGCCCAGAATGTTAGTAACAACAACTTTAGTTAGTAAGTCATATTCAACATTACTTTTCTGTGACAAAAAAAAACATCACAAAAAAGCTTTATCTACAGTATATAAGACCATCAGTAATAAACGTCTTGTCAAATGTGCATTGATAGTGTGCATTCAGAAAGGAGCTGTATAAAATCATTAAGCATATAAAACCCTGAAGCATTTTTATGTCAGATATCAACCATGGGACCCATAAATATGCTTTAGTAATATAGAAATACTTTAAATAGCGAAATATTACCTTGGATTTAGCAGAATAAAATCAATAAATAATTGATGGTTTGTATTCTACCATCTTTATGATTTGGTGACTGTTCCTAGGAAAGATGAATTTGGGAAATGGGGAGCAAACAGGCAGGGATATGAAAGAGAGATTAATTTTTAATTTTTTCTGCAGACAAATCTGTATGACATGCATGTAAATAACCTTGTTTAATTAGACACAAAAAAAATGTAACCAAAACATGTATTCGTGGTCTGACTTGCAGGGTCAGACCTAATTGTGTTTTCCCAAAAGGGCTAACTATTAGTTTTCAGCTCATAAATTACCTTGTTGGTTGGAATCATTAATAGTTAAAGTCCTTACAATAATGTATAATGGATACACGGGGTTTTGTGATACATTTTTAATGCTACACTAATCCCTAAGATAAAAAGCTCCAAACTTAACCTCCAGCGGAACACTCAGCAGTCTCTGTGTGTCACGGAGCTGTCAAAGGTTCCTGTTTTTGTGTAGTCACCATTAGTCAAGACGGACTTTGTGAGAACTTCTCGTTGGCTCTTTAGATCTACACGGCAGTGACAGACACTGCTGTGACAGAGACCATTAAAATTACTCCCAAGGCAGCTGTTGAGCTGGATTTGTTTTAATTATTTTTAATTCTGGAGATATTAGAAGCCATAACACTATCTATGGGCTTTAAGTTTTTCCGCTTGGGGAAATGGTGCACTGGATCGTCTTCTTTCACGTGCCAACTGTGTGCGAGAATTTATACTCTACTGCCAGCATAAAAGCAAAATAATTAAGCATAAATAATTAACGTGCACAGTCAACACAAAAAAAAACCAAAGCAGTCTCTGAATGGAAAAGTTCATTGATTACCTTTTTTATATGTGTAAATTAGTGTGTTTTCCTTTTTTTTGCATTTTAGAAAGGATCATATGATTAATTTATTCTTTAGCTTAGTGTGCAAATTCATGTTTCTCAGAGTAGACTTTTATTTGTGTTCATTTTACTAATTAACTAGATCCATCAGTATGAAGCTTTAATCATATCCAAATTACAGTCATGTGTCACATACTATTTAAATAGTAACATATAAAACTTGTTCCCTGCTAAGTGCTAAGCCACTGAAAAAAGAATCTTATTTGGAGATCCTACAGTATATCCCCAAATGCAAACTGGAGTGCAAACATAAAACATTTAATAAAATAAGTGTCAGTGTCTTTTCAAATGTTGTTTTATTTGTTCATTATCTGAAACTGCTTACACTGTTATAGGATGTTTTAAATAATTGGTATTGTACTGTGAATCTTTAGATGTTCAAAATATATTTTTAACCTGAAAATTAAATGTTCTGTTTTTTACTGAACAATATTTCTCAGAGTTGTCGAGTTTCTTACGCATTTACAGTCTTCGTATTATCATCAGAAGCATTGTTCACCATTTATTTTTTATCTTTGTTTGTCACAGCTGTAAGGGCAGACCGCATGCGAGGTGGTCGCAACAAGTTTGGCCCGATGTACAAGCGGGACAGGGCATTGAAACAACAGAAGAAGGCCCTGATCAGAGCCAATGGACTTAAAATAGAAGCCATGACTCAGGTGATGCAGACTGTGCCAACAGACCTGACAATATCTTCGGCCATTCAGAACATCCACTCTGCCTCCAAAGGCCTACCTCTAAGCCACACTGCCTTGCCCCCAGCAGACTATGACCGAAGCCCCTTTGTGACATCTCCTATCAGCATGACCATGCCACCTCATGGGAGTCTCCAGAGCTACCAGGCATACAGTCACTTTCAGAGTCGCACCATCAAATCTGAGTACCCAGACCCTTACACGAGCTCTCCAGAGTCTCTCATGGGCTACTCTTATATGGACACCTACCAAACCAGCTCTCCTCCCAGTTTTCCCCACTTGATAGTGGAACTTTTAAAGTGTGAGCCAGATGAGCCACAGGTGCAGGCCAAGATACTGGCCTACCTGCAGCAGGAACAAGCCAGCAGAGGCAAGCACGAGAAACTCAACACCTTTGGTCTTATGTGCAAAATGGCAGACCAGACTTTGTTTTCCATTGTCGAATGGGCTCGGAGCAGCATATTCTTCAGAGAGTTGAAGGTATGTGTCTTCAAACAAAATATACTAAAACTAAGGGGAATAAAGTACAGGCTTGTGTGCTATGAAAATAAATTAATATGATTTAATCACTTTCTCAAAATGTGCAATCTTGCCTTTGTCATTTCAGAGGCAGGACACACTTGGGATGTCATATGTTGTAGAAAATGGCCTTGACTGGTTTGTTCAGCGGTCAAGAAAACTTTAGAAAAGAAAGGAGACGCTTAATTTGCCATTGTTTAGGTGTACAGACTATTGCTCAGTGGTTCTTTTGAGTTTTCTTTGTTAATTATCTGCCTTAGACATCACATGGTCAGCTATACCTCTAGAATAAAAGGTACTTACAGTACTGACTTCACATTCATGAATCATTTAAAATTGCCCACCAGAATGTTCATTTTCAGTAAATGATCAATATACAGTATAAAAAAAAGATTTGGGCATCCTGACAAGTAGGAAAGGCTTTTAATATTATGTTGATAGGTGTGAATGAACGCTTCAGTATAGGTCATTTGAGGGATGGATTTTAAATTAATATTGTGTTGAAGCGTAATGAAGTTTTAAATATCTATGCTAATATATTCAAAATTGTATTATAATTTCTAGTTTCAAAGTCAGTATTACCATTCTAGTAGTGTTTATGTGTTTTTGCACATAGGCTTTAGTTTCAAATCAAGTTGATTTTCTTAATTGGTCATTTGCTCTGAATGTGTCCAGGATTTTAATTTCTGTCACATTAGGACAAGAGGTCAGTAAAAATAATATGTGATCTGTAGGAAGCTCACAAAGGTTGAAGCAACCCACCAGAAATGTTGTCTTCACCTGAAAAACAGTGCAGTGCAGTTCTGTAGCACGCTAATCAAATCTGAGTGCATGACACAAAATGAACTGGTTAACAGGGCTGTATTTTTACTGGCGTCAAAGCAATACCTTTTTTTATTCAATATGAAAGTTAATATGCAGTGATTCATGATAGATCTATGATACATTGCATACATGTTGGGTGTATTGTAAAAAAATACTTTTATTACTTTCATGCTTTTGTCCTAAGGTGCGACATACTGTATTAATCAATTCATGGAATATATAACTTCACAAAATACATATACTGTATATTTATCGAAATGTTTTCAAGCCGAGTGAAGCTCCTGTGCACGTGATGTGCTCACTGTTTTATCATCTCTTATCTTTAAAGTAATTTTAATTATAATGTCCTTACTAACATATACTCAGCATAATTTGATTGCTTATTACGTACGCTTACAAATTATGCCCTGCCCCACTTTAGTTTCTAAAATGAAAACATTTTGTTTCACTAACTGCTAAGTTGCTATAGTTTTTAATGGTACTTGGCCTTAAAGCTTTGTTTCCAGCAACCTATTTTCCATCAGTTTAAATGATAAAATGTTATCCTTTGTGCACTGAATCACCCCCAAACCCATGCCATTGTATTTTTGAGCATTCAGAACAGAACTAGTATACATCTGCAAACTGTGAGAAAACAATGCTGTACATGACAATCATAGGAGCCACTTTTGCTCAGTATCATCACTAAATCATTGTCAGCAGCAGAGGTCTGCAAAATTATCTGCTACAACTGAGAGCTTACAAGAGCCGATGTTCTAATTATAAGGTACTCGTATAGCAGTTGTTAAGCTGAAAGCTTAGCATTTTTGATGAGAGAAAATCCTGAAAGATCCTTCTGATTTCAATGAGAATAGGTGATGAGGGTTGATGCTAGACTGAATATACTGAATGTGTAATAACAATTGTGAACAAAAGAACTTAAGGCAGATGTCACCCAGGCAGTACAGCCTCTGACAAATCGTATATACAGTTCACTGGGGAACCACCCAAAGACAACAGTCAATTAAAGGTGTCGCTTGACTATTAAGTGATACCAGTCTGCGAGGTTTGTGTTAAATGATACAGATTCACACACTAATTCATTTAAACTTAAACAAAAAGTTTAATCACTTCTGTCATTTTGCAACAAAGTTTTTACAACCCAAAGTTTGCAGTCTCAAATTAATTGCTCAGCAAGGAATAACATTTTAGTAGCAAACCTTGCAAACCTTGCTTTAATCTAAATGGCTTAGTCCTGGCATTTTATTATCAAACTTTAAGTCTCTTTCTCACTACAATGTCAATGCATTTGGAAATCCTAAAGCCACCTCGTAACGTTACCAAATCAATAACATTCCTCTTCAGTTTTACCAGTCTTGAGACAGAATAAAATCACTGGTTTCTGTTTTAAAATTCACAACAAAAGCTAATTTCAGATGTCTTTGGTAACAATTACAGTATAAAACTGACTAACAAATACAAATAGGTTCCACTGGGATTGGACACAGCAAGAATTGAAAGAAAAATACTGTACAAATGTGCTAGGGAAAGCTTGGTTTTTGGATAAATATACAGAACTTATACGAGTTAAATAGTATAAAAGTCAGAAAGTGAGAATAAACAAACTGAGATTTGATAGCCGATTGCATATTTTTTCAATCTAAATTGTGTATTCATTTTCTCAAAGACATCTGGAGCAATGGAAGTTGGCAATTAGTTTATGGTTTGATATTTTATTGTGTGATTTTTTCAATCACCACATGCTAGTTTGCTGAGTACAATTAAATTATGCTAAATACAGTATTTCAATAGTAGTTTGTCAATTCCATAGACTAAGGAATCTGTGAACGTAGCTTTCAGGCCCTGTTGATCAGCAATTGTCTTGCTGTTTTACTTAATGCTTAATATATACAATACAGAAAATCCATTCAGTATTGAATTTCAGCTTTTCAGCCTCCTTAAAAATCTAAGTTATTGCGAATGGTACTTATTCACATTCAAAAGATTACTGCTTATCTTATTATTATACCACCTTGAAGACTGATATGGTTTTAATTAAAAGCAAAATGTTTAGATTCCTTTCAACAAAACAACTCTTTAGATAGATATATTGATCCCGTGAGGGAAATTGCAGAAAATTTAGATTGATATTCTTTTGTTTTGGTAATCATTCCTAAGCTGCAAGTTCAGGTTGGTAGCTTTTGATAATAATGTACTTTTCTTATTTAAATTTGAAAGTGTAATAGTACTAATACTGACCCATGAGGTTCACCACTCAGTTTCGCAGCCCACGATGCTGCCATTCCTCATAAAAGTGCTCTTGAATTATATGTGCTAGCCATTACTTAAACACCATGCTTTTTATATTCACTGGTCTGCATTAAAAGAATTAACCCTTCATGTGGTATTTTGGTAAAATTATTTAAGAAATTCATATATATATATTGTACCATAGATTCTTTTCTAAACCATTACAACGTCTTCATGTTGTGTTTTTCATATAAGGAATCCTTCAGTGTAGTTTTTAATTTCATTTCCATACCTTTGCAACAAGGCATTAATATTTATGTTTGCCATTTAACAGTCTGTTTAGTGAACTTGTAAAAATCTTTTTTATATGGCATCGTATACTTCCTTTAAGTGGAATTTGATTAATACCATCAAGCCCAAGTGACCTATTGGTTTTAAAACCCTTAAGTCCCTTTAGTGCACAGACATCAGACTTAAGTTGCAACCTCTGATAGTGATGCAGGGATAAATATTTAGTATTTTGCATTTGTAGTACTTTGCATTTATAAGCATTTTTACTAAATGCATGGTTAGCGATTCCTTTTCCATTTTCAATCACTGACCTACAGTAGTGTTCCAACAAAATCTTTTAGAACTAGGTTTGCTTACCTTTAGCGTAAATTCTTATTGATGTTATACTGTATGTGAGTCCTTCATTTTCACCTATTCGCTATTAAGTGATGTCCATTGTATCACCTTGTGCTGGTTCACTTTTTCAAGACTTACTTTTAACAAAAGGTTTCTAAATGGTAATTTTATGTTTATGTGTCCCTAAAGCTCTCTACTAATGTATTTTTTCTTGGTGTCAATGGTGAAAATGCTGTATTTATTATTTAAAAACATCTGCTGATCACAAATTCAAATGTCTTGACTATATTCTTTAAGCAGGGCACATGCCTATAGACTAAAACAATCAGAGAAGATGCAGTGATTGACATATAGTAAAACTTAAGTAAAATATTTTTTAGAATCAGGCCTGGGACAAATAAGTTTTGTTTTTATTTGCTGATTTTAATGAATCAACGATGACAACTTTACAGGGTGGATTATAATATAAGATATACTGTATAACTGACAAACAGACGTGTCTAGAAATTGATTCTGTTAAAATTGCTTTTGGTTAGTTTGCATTTGGAAAGCCAGCACTTTCTTGATCTCACATAAAACTGGACATGTCAAAACATGTTGTTTCAACTAAGGAGCAAAACAGTATTTCATTTTGATTATTTATTTCTGTAAATGCGCGTAAAGGACTTGAGGAGCCTGTAAAAATCCAGTACTGCTAGTGTTGTTTCAGTTCTGTCCCTGTCGTCAACAGTACAGATCTCCATCCCTCAAGTAAGGGATGTGTAGTAAATGTGATGTGTGGTAGAAAGGAACTGTTATCGGACTTTGTTTATTCTAAATTAAAATCTGGATCAAGCGCATGTAATGAAAAATGAGGTTAGGTTATTATAAACACAGGAAATATAAGTGAATAAAGAGTTCTGTAAGCCTGAGCTGTTAAGCAACTATAAATACATCTCCAGCTATTCCACTATTATTAGCTAGTCAAGAACAAAAGGATTTTGCTGCAAATAGACATGGAAAAAAGCACCTGGTAAAAGTGTTTTAGGATTTAGTTTCCAGAAGTTCAACCTAGTAATAGGAATCATAAATATTTAGGTATTATGGGAATATGTAAAAAGAGTTTCCTATTGTTTTCTATGGAACATAATTTCCCCAAAATTAAAGTGACAGGATTCTTTCAAAGATGCTAGTACACATGCTTTGAATTAGAAACTGGGTTATACATTTTCATTGGTCCTCAGTCTGTCTTAATCTGTTTAGGATTTGAAACAATATCTGGGTTTTTGTTTAAAATATAAAATGGCAGGGTAAAGTGTGTATTTTAAATAACTGGGTCTCATACCAATTCACAAACATACAGCAAAGTATAGAGTTTGTTATTTTCTGAGAATTTCAAACTCCACAAAACTTGAAAATGGGGAATTGGCAATAACATACTGTATTACCTTCAAGTGCAAAGGGAAACCGAAACCGTTCTACCTCAAAGCAAAATATAGTTTTTATCCCTACAGAAGAAGGTATTTAACAGTTTTTTGTTTTGTTTATTGATGTGCCGGGTTCATAGCCCTTATAGCCCTTATTACGAGATTGAAAATACTCTCACTTAATAAAAACGAAGAGTTCTTGGAAAAGTTTGCCACCTCTTAAGTAACACCTAGCCCAGCCTGTAGTATTCAGCGTGGGAGTCGGAAACAGATGTACAGAGGACAATGCAATTTGTTGTCACTGTCGATATGGTGTGGCACTTTTCCCATCTGTAATTGTTTGCAGATTGAAAAGAATGTAGGGAGTGATTCATGCCCAGAGAGAGATCACCTCAGTATTGTAGCAATGGCTGATTGTTTACAAGATAGGATGCATAAGGCAAGCTTTTCCTCAGGCGTTTAGAACAATAGGCCAAAATTAAAATGAGTACTAAATATATATTTTTATTGTTTTTTCTCTTTGTATTTTACTGTATATGCTATCACAATTTAACACTTAATATGATTTCCTCCTGAGTGGCAAAATAAGTAGGCAATCCCTTTCCCCATTCGGGCAAACTATCATTTTTATAATTTGTTAATTAGTTTTTTCCATTAAAGATGTTTTTTTTATCACTTATCTACAGACTGCCCTCTTTATTAATTTTTATGATACCTTCTACTTTATGCCTACACCATATGTGATCATTTCATAAACCTGATAAAACTAAACTAAGCAAATCCAACAGCACTCTGACATGCAGCTATAATATTTATTTTCATCCTTTCACTGCCGTTAGGGGACAGTTCTGAATTGTAAAAAAGGAACCTTAAATTGTAATACCAGACCAGCCATTAACTGGGGTGGACTGTATTAGACCTTGTTCCTGAGTCTGCACCCAGCAGAGAGCCAGGGCTTTATTGAAAAAACAGCTGGAGAAGAATTGACAAATGCTGAGGAGGTTGCAAAGAACCAAATTTGAGGACAGCTCTGAAAGTTGTGCAGAGTACCCCAGAAAGAACACAGCATGTGATATTTCAGATTTAAAAAATGAAAAAAACATGCTGCCATATATATTTTTTAGTTCCTTATTTTCTATTAGAATTATAGAAACACTTATTCTACATTTAATTTATGATGTTTCAATTGGGTTGGATTATCTCTGCACATATAACTTCTTAATAAGACAGTGCACATTTATATACAGGTATCATATTTTAAGCTATGACAGAATGGAACTTGAAGAGCAATATGATACTTTTTCATCTTCTAGATTCTAGAACAAAGGGTGTTAGAAGGTATGGGGTTCTATATCATAATTTGATGTTATTTTATTTTGGATAGATATTTATTCTGAAAAGTCTTGTACCATTATGCTAACCTATGCTACTAAAAGCATTTTTAATGAAGAATGCTGTTCGTGGATTCTAATACATTTTTTAGCACTTCAATTTCAAGGTGCAGTTGCCGATTATTGTTTTTTTACATATATATATATATTATAATAGAAGAAATTAATAAGGTGTTTTAGGCCTGATCTGTGAACTCTTGAGACGATATATATCCAGAATGCTGTCAGTGAGGTCACCCGGCACACTTCTGACAAACTGCCTGTGTGAGTCACTGCGCCTTTGGCAGAGATTTGTAACCGTGTCCCTGGTCCATTGCATTTGAATTATTCTACAGGCCCTCGGCTTTACATTAGCACCAGGAGAGAAGATGAACAGGGGAAGGGAGCAGCACCAAGGGCAGGGGCTCATCGTGAAGGACAAGGGGAAACAGGTGGAAGGTTAATAGCTCTGGAGCGTATCCACCAGCCGCTCAGGCTTGATATATGGGCTTTGGGCCTACTGCGGGCATAGGCTTTCAAAGATATATTATTTCATTTGAGGAGCAGCATTCTAGTCCCTGCATTTGTCCACTGATAGATGATCTCCCCTTCCCCGGCATCCACAATTGGAGATGGCGTGTGAGTTTTTGTAAGGAGTGCTCCCGTCCATAATTTTTTGCTGAGCTCTCTTTAACCTCTCCCACATGTAGCCTTTGCAAACGGCTGCAGGCAGGCCTTTTGGCAGACTGCTAGATTTCTTTTTCCTCCGTTTTTTTTTTAGAAGACTGTTATTTCAGTGGTAACAATATCTGTGTGATCACAGAGCGATGCCGTAAAGGGGAGTTTCACACGGCCTCTTTTTCATTCAGGAATAATTTAAAAACAGGGAAAGGTGCCATTTTCTGTGACCTAATAAAAGAGCTACCCAAGAAAATGTGCCACAGTCCTTAAACTGAAGGGCTTGCAAACATATTCTTGGCACTTGAGGGTGTTTATGTCATTTTTATATTTGACAGTGCAGATTTGATGTGAATTAAAATATAATATTTTCCGTACAGATCATTTCAGAAGAATATTGGTATCATAAGTTTTGTTTTTACATTTTGTAAGGGTAAGATGTTAATGGAATTTTCTATATCAACGTCCACATTGTACTGAAGATCATCTTTCAGTAAAGAGAAACACAAATGACCAGTAAAAGAGCAGATAAAATTAGGTTTATTCAGTATTACTGGGGCAAGTAGAAATACTGTATCTAAAAGTCTGGGAAAATAAACTGTCGCAAACTTCCTTGTGTACCAAGGCTTCCGGAGCCAGCTCATCACTGAAGTGCGTTTTTCAGAGTAAAGACAAGTGAGTCTTGCCTGGTACCTCAGAGATTCAAGGGGCAAGAGGAAGGAAATGTGTGCACTTGTTAAAAGGAAAGATTTAGGGTCTGAAATCCTACAGAGAGACATGAAGGAGGAGTGTTAGCAAGCAGGAGAGTCTGTTCATCCACTTGTTGCTTTGATGAGGGATAAAAGGCTGTCATGAACTACAAGTTCCTGGCTGAGAGCTGATAGACCCATCCTGACAGAGACATGCACAGGGCCAGGCTTGAGGGAATAGGACTATTTTTTTTTTACTGGGTCTGGAGAGCGTAAACATTAGACCATTAGGCCGTATGCTTTCAATGTTCCAGTGCTTTGTTCAAAACTTTGAAATACTGCGTACGCATTTATGAACATTTCTCCTCATACAGTACGAAAAAGTACAGGAAATGCAAGCTCTTATTTATTGATGATTAGAGTAAAAGCCTTTTTTATTGGCAGGTTATGTTGCTTGTTAAAACCTGGATGTAGAAAAGAGCTGTTAATGGTACCTTGTGCTTTTTGCAGCAATGCTCCTTTGCAGTGCTTAGGTGCAGAAATAAGGAGGGGTATTGATAAACAATTTATATACTGGAAACATATTTTGAGCCTAGTCTGCTAAGAAAATAGCAGACATGAGCCTTTTATCAGTGCTAACAAATGTTAGTTCCATTCACAAAACACATTTTAAAAAGACTAATTTGTGGGCTTAAAACAGATAGTTATATAGAAATCCACTGACTATTCACTTTATACTCTTCACCTCTCTCTAATACAAACAACTCTCTCTAATACAAACAAGTCTTATGGTGTATACTGTAGTAAATACTTCTATTTTGAGAAACACCATTTAAAACGCATACAGAAAAGCCTGAAGCATTCAATTACCTCCATCTACACATTTAAAAGTTCTCCATAAATTTCTCCTTCTTCATAATTATTAAGCTTTCTTCTTAAATTGTCATCCGACTAGAAATATTTAGTGTTGTTGCAGGTAGGGAAGATAACACCAAAATCATAATGCTTGTGTATGTTTTATTGAAACCCATTCACTTTTATTGAAGTGATTGTGGTGGTACTGTATTTTCAGTTTATCTTATTGGGGAAAAAAATTAAACATCCCAAACGTAAGAAAATGCAAAATATTAAATTGCGGACTATAACAAAGTAGAATTTCCTTTATGAAATACACTATAGATACACTACAAAATGTGTTCTGATCTTTGGTCGTATCTCTTCATATATCTTTATCTTTCTTTCTTTTGTGGAGTTATAAAAGTGAGCAGTCTAATTACACTGTGTTCTACTGCCTTAATTATCTGTATGTAATCTGTGTTGGCCAAGGGTTGCTGGTGTGTCTGTCACTGGCTGTCAGCAGTTGTCTTTCACATCTATTTTTGCCACTTATTTACAGCTGACTATTTTAAGCTTGGGGCTGCTTAAAGTCAAAAGACAATAGATAACCAAAGAACCTCATAAGACAGAGAGTGTGTGGGATAAGCTTACAAGGAGCTTACATTTAGCTAACATAGATGGTTAGATTTGTGTTTTGATGAATGACTGCTTGAATGTGTTTGAAATGAGAAATGCTACACGTAAAAAGTACTGTATAATAAGTGAAATGTAATTTCAAAAAGGCTTAAGTCTCTGTTTTAAAGAGAATAAAACAATTGCCTCTTACCTTCACACAAATACCAAAAAGTAGAGCTAGAGAACAGGTTTTCTCTTAAACAGAATTATTTTATAACCAGTATTGAAAGGTGAATGAATTTCATTTGGACAGTGGTAATTATAATATGTAACATGTTACTGTATGTTCTTAAATATCCTGTGACAATTTTTTTTTGTCCTTTGTAAACCTTTAGGAGTTTACAAAATGCCATAATGCATACTATTAAAAGGGAAATATAACTAAGTATATCTCTGTTTTACATCTGTATTATCTCTCTATATTACATTGGTAAAATAGAAGCATATTAGCATATAATCATTTGTAAGAATAAATGTTTCTCTTTCAGCATTCTTTTTTTTCAGCATGCAGGTCAATGTTTCCAGCTGTGGCTAAGCAGATACATATTTTAAGATACACTTACTAGACTAATGTGGTTTAGAAAAACATTTTTTTGTAGACAAATTCTCAAAAGGTGGCTGGGATATGGTGGATTTTCAAGTTCTGAAGCAATAGTTGAACAAACCACAAGCCAATCACCAGAAAGTACACACATTAATAGCTGCAATGATTAGAGGATGAGGACAATCAGTCTTGTCATAACACATGTATTCTTTAATTTTAGCATGTTGCTTTATGTGATAAAGCTGAGAAAGAGACATTGTTCATGAAGTGCTCAACAAATACCCTGGGTTTTTTTCTACAGTTTTTCTTATGTGTCCTTTTGTCCTGTAATGCCACAGTATATTAATTAATACTAGGCATACGTATATCTG